>NW_027361676.1:48618750-49245625 GCF_039654945.1 Dendrobates tinctorius | reverse complement strand
ATGAATATCGACCAGCAGCTGTATATTTAGCCTTTATTGGCTATGAAAATAGAGGGACCCCAAAAAAAATGACGTGGGATGCCCCTATAATAGCCAGAAAGGCTATGCAGACAGCTGCGGGCTGATATTCATAGCCTAGGATGGGGCCAATATTGGCCTCTCCGGCTACAAACACCAGCTCACAGCCACCCCATGTAACAACTCTGCTGGCATCGCTGCATGGCCTCCCATTCCCCACTCACCAACTTGCTCACTGCTCCAGGCCATGCTGTGAATTATGTTTACTGCCTGCTCCTTGCCTTGTCTCCTGTCTGCTGTGTTCATGTTTCCTGACTGTGTGTATAGGGGGGCTGCACCTGGACTCTCTGCTTCTTATTGCGTTAGGGTGCACCTGGCTAATGTGTCCCTGACCAATTACCTAGAGCCCTCTACTATTTAGAGCTGCCCCACCCACTGAACCTTGCTTGAGCTATGTCTAAACTCAGTTAATATCTTGTTACTGAGCCTGCCAGGTCCTCTCCTGTGCATCTTCTTCTCTGGAGGTTTTTCCCCTTGCCTTGCTTGGTACTCTGTCTGCCCTCCAGGAGGCAGAATATCCTGGTCTCTGTGCCTTGTCCTTGCCCTGTCTCTGTACTTAGCCTAGTAATTCTCTGTCCGCCCTCCAGGAGGCAGAATATCCTGGTCCCGGTTCCATTATTCCTTGTCTTGGTCCAGCCTTGCTTTGTAGCTGTCTCCTTAGTCCTACACCTTGCCTCATACCTATGCCTTGTCTGAACTCTGTCCTACCTCTGTCAGTCTTCTTGTCTGTGGTTCCTTTCCCTGCTGTGTCTTTCCTGGTGTCCTCCCTGTCTGCTTGTGCTCCGTACTCCAGCGGTTCTGCTCTGTTCTGCCTGTGCTCCGCTTCTGCTGCTGCAGAACCTCTTGCTGCAGCTTCTCTCCACAGACCTTGTGGTTCAGCTTTGCTCCGCTCCTGCTGTTGCAGAACCTCTTCCTGCAGCTCTTGCGGCTCCACCTATTCCGCACTCCTGCAGCTCTGCCTATTCCGCACTCCCGCGGCTCTGCCTATTCCGCACTCCCGCCTGTATCTGTACCTCCTGTGTGAACAGGTCCAAACCTGTTCCTTTATATTCCACTCCTTCCTGTCTGTATCTATACCTGCATCTTTTGTGTGAACAGGTCCAAAACCTGTTACTCGTATACCACTCCTGCCTGACTGTGTCTCGAAGCCGTGCCCGCTTGCCAGTGTCTCAAAGCCGTGCCCGCTTGCCAGTGTCTCAAAGCCGTGCCCGCTTGCCAGTGTCTCAAAGCCGTGCCCGCTTGCCAGTGTCTCGAGCCTTGCCCGCTTGCCAGTGTCTCGAGCCGTGCCAACCTGCCCTGTGTCTCGAGCCGTGCCAACCTGCCCTGTGTCTCAAGCCGTGCCAACCTGCCCTGTGTCTCAAGCCGTGCCAACCTGCCCTGTGTCTCAAGCCGTGCCAACCTGCCCTGTGTCTCAAGCCGTGCCAACCTGCCCTGTGTCTCAAGCCGTGCCAACCTGCCCTGTGTCTCAAGCCGTGCCAACCTGCCCTGTGTCTCAAGCCGTGCCAACCTGCCCTGTGTCTCAAGCCGTGCCAACCTGCCCTGTGTCTCAAGCCGTGCCAACCTGCCCTGTGTCTCAAGCCGTGCCAACCTGCCCTGTGTCTCAAGCCGTGCCAACCTGCCCTGTGTCTCAAGCCGTGCCAACCTGCCCTGTGTCTCAAGCCGTGCCAACCTGCCCTGTGTCTCAAGCCGTGCCAACCTGGGTACCAGCAGTGCCTGCCTGTCGCACCTGTCTAAGTGCCTTGTCCCCGAGTGGGATCAGCAGCCACAGCCAGACACCACCCTGGAGTGGCACCTGGCAGCTACCTGCCGCACAAGCCTGACCTCACCATCAGAGGCTCCAGTGAAGACCGAGGTAGCTGTCATAGTCACGCCCCTTCCAGGGTAGTCTAGTTTGTGACACAGTGGGGCCACAACCCCCGGCTCACGCCAACCTGCCAAGGTGCGAGTATGACATCCCAGAAATGGCGCATCTTAGAGATTCTGGCACTTAGAATCTCTTTCAAACTGCCATGTAGCGATGGCATATGGGGTATTAGGGGGTTGGTGTCACCTTTGCATTGTAAGGCAACATTAAGCCCAGTTAGTAATGGAGAGTTGTCAATAAGATACCTATCCATTACTAATTCTATAGTTGGTAATAGGTTAAAAAAAAGACACAGCCAGAAAAAAGTATTTTCATGAAATAAAACACCATACACAGTTTTCCCATCTTTATTATACACTTAATACACAAATACTCCCTGTCCGACGTAATCCAATTAATAACGAGTGTCCCACAACGATCTCCCCTGTAGAACAGTGACATCAGGTGATGTCACTGCTCTACAGGGCCTCCCGCGATGCACTGACAGGATATAATGGCTCCTGCAGTGCATCACTGAAGAGGTTACCTTAGTTCAGGCTCTCATTTTACGGCAATGCTGGATGAGAATTTTCTCACACAGCGTTGCCGGTGAGAGAATGAACTAAGGTGGCCTCTCTCCCGGCAGCGGAGGGATACAACGCAGAGGATTATATCCACCTGTCAGTGCATTACAGGAGGACAATGTCAGTGTTCTGCATGGGAGATTGTCGTGGAACACTCGTTATTAACTGGAATACGGCGGAAAGGTATGTATAGGTTGGTTTATTTTATTTTTATTACAGGAGATCGAGGGCATCAAGAACTAGGTGATTGATGAGTATGTACTGTATGTTATGCTTTATGTACTGTATGTTTTTTTTTTTTATTTTACAATTGAACACAGCCATCGTCTGATGGGACTACTTTCCCATCATTGGCTAATGCGGTCACTGTCATGTGACAGCATTCATAGCCGGATGGGAGCAGTATTCCCATCAGACAATGGCTGCCTACACACACCCAGACCTGCACACACACACGCACACAGTCACCTCCCACACTCTCTTCCTCCTCCCGATCTTCAGCGTTTCTCACATCCGCAAATCTTTTTACACCTGCGGTTTTGCTGCGGATGTGCCTGACTCAATGGAAGTCAATGGGTGCAGAAACGCTGCAGATCCACCAAAGCAATTGACATGCTGCGGAAGCTAAAACTCTGAAAATCTGCGTGGATTTTTCCGCAGCATAAGTGCACCAATTCTTAATTTCACATAGATTAACATTGGCTGTGCACTACACTGCGAATTTTATGCAATTCCGCACATCTAAAAACGCTGCAGAAACGCATCAAAATCCGCAACGTGTGCGCATAGCCTGAGAAGGAATATGAAACAGGATGTTCCATGGTTTGTGTCATAATGTATATTAGTACATTTAATTATTTTATAGCTGTAGGGAAATCCTTCTAATCACTTGCCACTCTACTGGAAGGTTGCTGGGATAGCTAGCAACCACAATGCTATCATAGTCTAGTTTATGCAATAAACATTTATTTTATTCTAAAGAAACAAACTACAATATGTTGGAATTCTCAACCCTCTTTTGTTCATTAGCAGCTCAGTTAGATTCATATGTTCTTACATCAATTTTGCAAAGCAGAAGCAAAACTATAAAGCAAGAAAAACAAGCAAAGACTCAAAATGAAAGCAGAAAATTATTAAATGTATGATTCCAATTAGTTCACATTACCAGTAGCCTGAGATTAGTACATTTGTGTAATAAGTAGCAGCTTATTCTGAGCTGTGCAACAAAACTATCTGTTCATTTCCCAACAGTATACCAGTTTATGAGGCTATCATTTAAGTTGGGACTAATTATTATCCCAAAATTCGGGTCTAGGTGCACATTGTGAATAAAAGAAATTATGTCCTGTCACAAACCTTTATATTTAACATCACCAGTTGCTATTTACCAGGAAATGTTATAAGTGACGGTATGAGAGCAAAGCATTTATAAATCCTGTACTAACACAAGAGCTTTCACTGCATTATTTTGTAGGCTCATCTATCATGAATAGGATTATGTGTAACACTATCAGAGACAGCAAGCAAGAGCCAAGGGAGAATGAAATATAATACATAGTTTTTAAAACAGTGGTACAGTACGACATCTTTTCCGTGAATGTGCTTCATGGTTTCTGTAGTTTTTTTGCGTTATTTGGAATTACTGAAAACTTAAAACAAGTACAATTCACTAGGTTTAAGCTCTAAGATATACGAATCAATGAATCATCATTTTAGATAAGCATTCTTTAAAATGGGAAAGGAAGTGCTAAAAAAACAATTAAAAAAGGGTTTACATTTCTTCCATTGACTATATTTTATGCAGGGTAAAGCAAACAAAAAGATAGCCTCACCGTGTCCTGTATTATGATTCAGTCAGTCTTGCAATGTAATGGGTCTCCAGTCAATAGTCGTGACTTGCGGCTTATCATAGGAAAGAAATTTTGGCGAGTCCCAAAAATAGATAAAATCCTCAGATTTATTTCAAATAATTTAAAAGCTCATACAGGTTGGCAAAATCCCTTATTCACTGAGATCCAGATTCCTTATCATACATGGTATAAAAACAAATGGTAACCAACCGTTGATCAATGAACACACATGTTAACAATCAATCACATTTGAGAATAATTTGCCTAATCTCCAAGCTAGATCCCAAAAAGAAAAAAAACAAAAAAACATAAACCCATTGTCAAACCACTGGAATTTAATATAGATAAAAAGTATCATTTCTATAGTTCATACCATTGGGGCATTTTGTATCAAGTTTAATGATCCAAAACAGTTCTCTTAGGAGGAGTTTTTTCTTCCAGTCACTGCCTCTAATAGGATTATCTACTTTTTCTATCCCATAGAATGAAAAATTATTTAATTCCCCTTAATGTCTCTCTACAAAATGTTTGCATGCTCCTGAATAGGATGCATTTTTATTTCTGATGTTAGTAACATGTTCTGCCATCCTTTTCTTTAATTTACGTATTGTGCAGCCAATGTATTTCATTTTACATTCTTTGCAGAATATGCAATATGCAACATAGTTTGTATTACAATTGATGACTCTTTTAATGTCATTGGCTGCATCAATCTTTTGAGTTTGCAGTGTATATTGACACATAGTGTATTTGGGACATGCACATTTAAAAAAAAAAACTTTTGCAGCTTAGCCAAGTTTTTTTTATCACTTTTTGGAGGCATGTATAGACTTGGGGAAAGAGTAGCACCTATTGATCTCCCTTTTCTCGGCACACATACTAATCCATTTTCCAGGATTTTATATAAGGCCGGTTTCACACGTCAGTGGCTCCGGTACGTGTAGTGACAGTTTCCTCACGTACCGGAGACACTGACACAAGTAGACACATTCTAATGAATGTGTCTATGCAGATGTCAGCGTGTTTTCACGGACCGTGTTTCCGTGTGCAAAATACGCTGACACGACCGTTTTTGTGCAACTGCACGGATCACATGTACCCATACAAGTCAATGGGTCCGTGTAAACACGTACCACACACGGATGGCGTCCGTGTGCCATCCGTATGCGTTTTTAGAAGTCATAGGGTTAACATTGAAACCAATTTTTTCAATACACGGACACGGACAGCACACGGATCACACACAGATGGTACACACGGACATACGGATAGTACACGGATCACACACGGATGGCCTACGTATCCACACGGACACAGATAGCTCCGGTACCGGTTTTTCCGGTACCGGAATTATCTGGACGTGTGAAACTGGTCTTGATCTTGGAATAATATAGGGACATATCTATGTACAATATTTTTTATTTCCTGAAATTGGCAACTATATGGGGTACTAAAAATGGTTTCATTTTTCATTTTGTTAAATTTTGTTGTTGTCGGTTTCTTATTGTTTTTTATACCATCATCTCGAGTGTTTGGCCGGGGTCACACTAACCGACGCAAAATACGGTCAGTATTTTACATGCGTAATACGGATGAATGGCCCCTAAATAGTGCTCCGTATGTCATCCGTAATCAAGGTGTGGTCGCGTATTTTGCGCATGTGAGCATCCGTATGTAATCCGCATGGCATCCGTATGGCGAGATTTTCTCTCAGGCTGGCAAAATTGACATATAATGGAGCCCTATGACAGGGTTTCTAACAGAAACCAAAGAATAGATATAGACACATAGAATGCAAATATACTGTATATATTTATCTATAATAATAAATGCCCTAAGCAGCTTCCGGTTGTAACAACTTCCGTCCAGTTGTAACCGGTGACGCACACCTCTTTCCATGTTAACCCTCAACACACCACTCCTCCTCAACACACACACTCCTCTCACCTTTCACCATCTCCACTCACGTCCACTCACTCTTTCACTCCACATACGACCCTTTCTCTCACTCCGTCTCTCATACTCACGCCGTCATCGCCGCTGATCCACGATCCCCGACATCTTCTTCTGCCGGTGCCATCCTGGATCCAGACGTCCTCCACGCCGGCGACATGTTCTTGCGGCGACGCCATCTTGATTATCGCGGGATTTCACGATACTCAAGATGGCGTCGCCGCAAGAACATGTCGCCGGCGTGGAGGACGTCGGGATCCAAAATGGCGTCGGCGAAATCTCGCGAGATTTCGCCGACGCCATTTTGGATCCCGACCGCATCCACGCCGGCGACATGTTCCTGCGGCGACGCTATTTTGGATCAGCGAAATCCTGCGATACTCAAGATGGCGTCGCCGCAAGAACATGTCGCCGGCGAGGATGACGTCGGGATCCAAAATGGCGTCGGCGAAAACTCGCGAGATTTCGCCGACGCCATTTTGGATCCCGACGTCGTCCACGCCGGCGACATGTTCTTGCGGCGACGCCATCTTGATTATCGCGGGATTTCACGATACTCAAGATGGCGTCGCCGCAAGAACATGTCGCCGGCGTGGACAACGTCTGGATCCAGGATGGCGCCGGCGGAAGAAGATGTCGGGGATCGTGGAGCAGCGGCGATGACGGCGTGAGTATGAGAGACGGAGTGGGAGAAGGGGTCATATGTGGAGTGAAAGAGTGAGTGGAGATGGTGAAAGGTGAGTGGAGTGTGTGTGTTGAGGGTTAACATGGCAAGAGGTGTGATGCTATCGCATCCTCCCGATGCGATAGCATCGGGCCATAATCTAGTATATATATATATATATATATATATATATGTATTCTATGTGTCTATATCTATTCTTTTGTTTGTGTTATTAAACCTGTCAGTGTGAGTTTACTGTATAGCGCACTGAATTGCCGGCTTTGCTAAAAGACACCGGGTGCGTATTTCTCGCAAGTCACATGTGTGGTCCGTGTGTAATCCGTATTTTTTGCGCACCCATAGACTTGCATTGGCGTACTACGGCCGTAGTACGCTGACAATCGCAGCATGCTGCAATTGGCACGGAGCCTAGAATACGGATGAGAAATATACGGCTGGTTCGAGGGACCCCATAGAGAATCATTGGTCCGTGTCTAATGCGTGCTTTTAGCGCCTCTCACTCGGCCGTATTCCTCGCCAGTGTGACCCCGGCCTTTCTTACAAGAACTTTTTTTTACTGCTGTATCAATTTGTTTTTTCCTATATCCCCTTTCCATTAGTCTCGATGTCGCTATCTCTGCTTGTTCATTAAATAGTGTGATATCAGAACGGTTTCTATCGATTCTATTTCATTCAACATAAGGGATTGAATTCACAGTGTGTGCAGGGTGGCAGCTGTCTGCTCTAAGTGTGGTGTTCCCACTAATAGGTTTTCTATAGTTCTGATATCCAACTTTTTGTTGTTTTACATCTCCCATAAGAAACAATCCAAGAAACTGATTTTATCCTGCGGTTCGGAATGCGTAAATTTTAAATTTACATCATTGGCATTGATATAGGATAAAAAAAGTGGGGTTTTCTTCACTTGCCCTACCCATATTGGTAAAACATCATCCAAATATCTCACATATAATGTCATTTTTAAAGAGATTTTTGTCTGTAAAAATAATGTTTTCTTCCCACCACGATACAAAAAGTACTGCTAAAGATGGAGAGAAACATGAGCCCATTGGGCAACCTTTGATTTGGAAATAATATTCCTCATTGAACATAAAAAAATTATGCTCCAAAAGATATTCAATGCTACGGATAATAATTTCCTTTGCTACTTCCCTTTTTATTATTCCTACTCTTTCTGCTGAGAAGTATTATCTTCTCCTCCATGGAGTCACGGAAGGATAAACTACAAGAGGTATTTGGTAAGGCTATGTGCACACGTTGCGGATTCAGCTGCGGATCCGCAGCGTTTCTGGCCCTGCGGGTCCGCGGTAGTTTCTGCTGCGTTGTACAGTACCATTCTTTGCAATGGTAAAACCAAAAACGCAGTGCACATGCTGCGGATTTTTCTGCGGGTTACAATCCGCAGCATGTCAATTCTTTGTGCGGATTCCGTTGCGGTTTCACACCTTCACCATTGTGAGGTGTGAAACCGCAGGCTAATCCGCAGGTAAACTGCAGGTATTTTGACCTGCAGATTTTTCAAACTCCGCAGCACTTCCGACTACGTGTGCACATAGCCTTATTCAGAATGGAATACTGACCCGAAGCCTGAAAGAGTTAATGCATAAGCTGGAGAAAATCTCTCATCAAGAGTTGAGAACATGGTGGGATCGCAGTACCCTGAGCACGTATGTGGAAAAACTGATGATTCCAAGAGGACTGCGAATTAAAACGGTACCCACATATATTTTCTCTGATACATTTCTAAAACAGTGGAATGACATTTTTATCTCAATGCTCAAATGACCTCATGAAGTTGATTATCTCTGAGGAGGAAAAAAAATTATTGCACAGATAAAATCCTCACTTGTCAGTTTTAATAAAACCCAGGAGTATGAATTGTTGCATTCTAAAATGAATTTTTTTTTGGATAAAATGGAAAATAACATCATGACAATAAAAAAAGAAAAAATTCCAAAGAAATTGTTTGGACTATAAGCATGATAAAGTTTATGACTGGAAGAGGAATAAAGGATTTGTTAGCACGGCTGGTCAGGAGACAAATCTCCAGGAGTGGACCATGGCACCGAGGGGCCCCGGGCGTGCTGCCGGATGGAGCCGACCCCTATACAGGGAGCAGGCCCAGGGGTTCGGGTACCACGATAGCCGGTACTGAGAGGGGCGGCTCAGGACGGACTGGAGTGCGGGACTGAAGCGTAGACAACAGAGCGGGATCACTGGAGACTAGACCGGAGTAGGACTGCAGGACTGGAGCATAGACAACAGGACGGAGCAGGAAACAGGAGGCAGGACTGGAGTAGGACTGGAGTGTGGATAGCAGGATGGAGCAGGAACACTGGAGGCAGGACTGGAGTAGGACTGATGGACTGGCGTGTGGATATCTGAATGGAGCAGGAACACCAGAGGCAGGACTGGAGTAGGACGGAAGGACTGGGGTGTGGATAGCAGGATGGAGCAGGAACAACGGGGGCAGGACTGGAGTAGGACTGAAGGACTGGAGTGAGGATAGCAGGGTGGAGCAGGAACACCGGAGGCAGAACTGGGATGTAGATAGCTGGGCCCACGGAGCACCGGACTGCGGGGCTACTGCAGGGACCACGGAAGGCTTGACTGCACGAGACTGCAGAGAGCACACGATGAAACATGGCCCAGTGTGCTAGCAAACACAACAATCAGGTGCCTCCCTCAGGGGGGAGCGGCCTGATATGGCCCTGTCAGATCTGCCATTGGTCCGTAGGTGCTTCCGGGTCAGGGCATTGCCGGAGCACAAGTAACAGGAGGGAGGCGCGGCCTATGGCGCATGCGCATTGCATGCAGAGACCCCGTCGGCCGTGAGCCTGTCAGAAGGGACCGCCATGGCTGTCGGGTGGCGGGGGGCTGCGGCATGGGAGCGGAGGCCGGGTGAGTTTGCGGAGGCGGCGTGACAGTACGCCCTCCCCTAAGCCGCCCTCCCCTGAGATTAGCAATAAATCTCTTGAGGATATGGGGAGCATTGATATTCTCCCAAGGTTCCCAGGATCTCTCCTTAGGATCAAAGCCCTTCCAGTCAGTAAGAAAAAGAGTCCTACCTCTAACCTTCTTCATGGCGATGATGTCCTCCACCTTAAAGACATCATCGGCACCAACCGGCTGAGAACCAGGATCAGACACGGAATGGAAGCGATTCAGTACCACAGGTTTCAGGAGAGAGACGTGGAAGGTGTTCGGGACCCGGAGCGATGCAGGCAACCTCAATTTGTAGGCGACTTCGTTGATATGTCCAAGAATTTCAAACGGACCGATGTAACGTGGACCCAACTTGTAAGAAGGCAGTTTCAACCGGATAGATTTGGACGAGAGCCAGACTTTGTCCCCGACACGATACGGCGGGGAATCTAATCTCTTCTTGTCGGCATAATTCTTCATCCGATCAGCGGCCCTCTTGAGTGACGTGTTGATCTCAGCCCAGATCTTGGAAAATTCAGAGGACAAGGCGTTGGCCACAGGTACCACGGAGGCAGGGGTTATCGGAAGGGGAACATCAGGATGTCTGCCAAACACAATGAAAACGGAGACTTGGCCGAGGACTCGCCAGCATGGTGTCACGCCGCGCTCACCTGTGGGCGGGACCTTGGTCCCGACGTCATCTCTTCTGGAGCCGCGGTCACTCCGGGGGTCCCGCCAGATGCGCACGCGCACCTCTCATACTTAGGTCCCTGTCTACTCCATGTTATGTCTGCACTTGCGTGCTTTTTTTCAGTTCAGTCTCCAGGTCAGTCCTCTCTATGGTACTGGAGGACTTGACCCGGAAGCTCTCGTGATCATGTGCTATATCAGGCCACCTCTTCCTAGGGGAGGTGCCTGATTATTGTTGTGCTTCCTGGCTTGGTCTGCTGTGTCCCTGCCTGGCTGCGCGCTGTATTCGGGTCCTCTGCCTTGTACTCTGTTGTGCCTCTTGGCACATGCTCTGAACCAGTGCTCTGTCTTATACTCAGTTGTGCCTCCTGGCACACACTCTGATCCTGTGCTTTGTCTTATGCTCAGTTGTGCCTCCTGGCACACGCTCTGACCCTGTGCTCTTGCTTATACTCTGTTGTGCCTCCTGGCACACGCTCCAATCCTGTGCTCTGTCTTATACTCAGTTGTGCCTCCTGGCACACACTCTGATCCTGTGCTTTGTCTCATACTCAGTTGTGCCTCCTGGCACATGCTCCAATCCTGTACTCTGTCTTATGCTCAGTTGTGCCCTCTGTCACACACCCTACTCCCGTACTCTGTTACACCTCCTGGCACACCTGCTGCCTAACTCAATACTCTGACGTGCTCCTTTGCATGCATCCTACTTTGCTCGCACCCGGACGTACTAGTCGCTGCACACCATACGTGCGTCCGTGTACACGCCTTGTGTTCCCGAGTACACCCAGTACCGTCCTGTACCCCACGTGTTCCTATGCCCATGCTTTATACGTTCCTACAGACACACTCGTGTCTCCTGTGAGCCGGCCACCTGTTGCCAGCAGTCGTGGTACCTCACCCCCTGGGTCTTGCCCCTGACACTCCCTGTATAGGAGGTGGTCCTCAATAGGTCAGCTCGCCCTAGGAAGGTTGGTGCCACGACCCAGAGGGTCCACTCCAGGAGTCGTCACACATGGTTGTTATAGGCGAACTCTGCCCAGGGGAGTAAGTCAACCCAGTTGTTCTGGTGGGCGTTGGAGAAATGACATAGGTACCCAGTCAATGTCTGGTTGGTACGCTCCACCTGCCCATTGGACTGTGGATGGTGGGCAGAGGAGAAGTCGAGGGAAACGTTCATGAGCTTGCAAAGTGCCCGCCAGAACTTGGAGGTGAACTGAAACCCTCGGTCAGACACAATGCGTTGAGGTAGTCCATGGAGTCTGAAGATCTGATGGATGAAAACTTTGGCCAACTCAGGAGCTGAGGGGAGACCGGGCAGAGGGACGAAGTGGGCCATCTTGGAGAAACGATCCACCACCACCAAGATGACTGTACAGCCAGAAGAACGAGGTAGGTCAGTGATGAAATCCATAGCAATGTTTTCCCAAGGAACTGCAGGGATGGGCAACAGAAGCAACAAGCCGGACGGAGGTCGTCGTGACACTTTGTTTTTTGCACAGGAGGGACAAGAGGCCACGAAATTGAGCACATCTTGGTGAAGCGTGGGCCACCAGTAGTGACGCATGATAAGGGCAAGGGTCTTCTTAGTTCCGGCATGGCCGGCCAGTCTGGAGGAGTGCCCCCATTGAAGGACCTTTAGCTTGAGGTTTTTGGGCACAAGAGTCTTGCCAGGAGGTGGAGGAAGCCAGTTCACTGGAGCCACTGTGATGATTCTAGTGGGGTCAATGATATGCGAAGGTTCCTCCACTGTTTTGTGTGGCTGGAAGACCCTGGACATAGTGTCGGCTTTGGTATTCTTGTTACCGGGGCGAAAACGGAGCTCGAAGTCAAATCGGACAAAAAAAAAGGACCATCTGGCCTGATGAGGGTTGAGTCTCTGGGCAGACTGAAGATAGGCCAGATTCTTGTGATCCGAGAATATTACAAAGGGATGGACAGCCCCCTCCAGGACGCCATTCTTCTAAGGCCAGCTTTATGGCCAGGAGTTCCCGGTCACCGATCGAGTAGTTACACTCGGATGGAGAGAAGGCCTTAGCGAAGAAGCCACAGGGGTGCAGACGACCAGAGGCGGATCTCTGGGACAATACTGCCCCGGCACCTGTCGAGGAAGCGTCCACTTCGAGTACAAAGGGTCGGTTGCTCTCGGAACGATGCAGCACCGGGGCCGTGGAGAAAGCCCGTTTTAGGGTCTGAAAGGCCTCCTCCACCTCAGGAGTCCAATCATTGGGAGTAGTCCCTTTATGGGTGAGAGCAGACGTACTTCCGGACGTACTCGGACATGGCTACGGTCTCTGCGGAGACAGGGGGTAGATTCTGCCCCTGGGGGGTTGAACCGGGGAATAGTTCAATTAGGCAGTCAAAAGGCCGGTGTGAAGGAAGAACCTCTGCTTCCTTCTTATCAAAGACATCAGCGTAGGAACTGTAGGCTGAAGGAAGGCCTGGAAGGTCTGGGGGTGGCCAAGGAGCGTCCGCTAGACGGACAGGAGTCAGACAGCGAGCTTGACATGGGTGCCCCCAGCGGAGTATCTCCCCTGAAGACCAGTCGAGGACAGGCTGATGAGTCCTTCACCATGGAAGACCAAGTAGGATCGCATGGGAGAGCATGGGCAGAACGTAAAAGGCTATCTTCTCTCGATGTAAGGCTCCGACTTGCAACTCCACTTCCTCAGTGACCAAGGTGATGGTCTCCTGTAGCGGTTTGCCATCCACTGTGGCAATCAGGCGAGGATTACATAGGGTAACCACGGGAATCTGGTATTTGTCCACCTCTTCACGCCGGATGAAGTTACCTGTCGAGCCCGAATTCACATAGGCCACCTCGGACTCACGTCTCTCCCCTGAAACCAAAATAACAGATATAGTAAGAGGTTGAGAGGAATCATTAGCACCTAGGGAGGCCTCTCTTACCTGACCTAGGTGGAGGAGTTTCCCTGTTTCTCAGGACAGGTACGGACAAAGTGTGACGAGCCTCAGCAATAGAGGCATAGACGTTGTGCCCGCCTCTCTCTTCGACGCAACTCGGCCAACTTGAGGCAATCTACCTGCATGGATTCGACTGAGGAGGGAGACGAGGACCCGGCAGGACGGGGACTGACAGACCGGATGGAAATGGACGCTGGCCTGGTGGACCTCCTGTCTCTTGCTGTCTCCCGGGCACGCTCCTGGAAGCGTAGGTCAATGCGGATAGCCAGCGAGATAAGGTCCTCTAAGGTGGACGGGATATCTCGACCTGCGAGTTCATCTTTTATTCTGCCTGAAATACCGCGCCAGAATGCCTCTACCAAAGCCGCGTTGTTCCAGCCGAGCTCAGAGGCGAGAGTGCGAAAGCGGATCGCATAATGCCCAACCGTGAGAGAACCCTGATGTAGGTTAAAAAGAGACTCGGTGAGAGAGGCTAACCGTCCCATCTCGTCGAAAACCCTGCGAAAAGTATCCAAGGAGACTGGAAGACTCGAGACAACGGGATCGTCACATTCCCAGAGAGGATTCAGCCAAGGAATAATCCCTAAAAATTAACTTTTAATTCAATCACTAAAAAGCATATAATGGTAAAATTACCCAAATACACAGGGGGTCAAGGATGCAAGTCAAATCCAGACAGTACAATAATTCACAAGATAAAGGGCAAAAAAAGCTACTTCACCCTAGTAAGCCCTAATAAAGCTCTTCCTGACTGCGGAGTGGGCGGAGATCAGATTACCTTTTAGGATGTCAACATTTCCATCTCCAAAGATGGTTCCTTAAAGACTTGTCTCCATCGGAAACCGACCTCAACAAATAGTCTCCTGAGATGGGAGAGCTATCATCCCCCACCCCTGAAACGTGGGATTCCAAGGGGACAGTTCCTTAGAGTACGGAGGAACTGTTCAGAGTGGGGTGACTTTGAGTCACAGTCAAGAGACCTATGGGATTAAAATAAAATAACTCAAGGAAAGTGCAGTATAAAATTCACCTAAATATTAGACAGGAAGGAGTATAAATAGGGCAGACTGTCCAATGAGAGCGGGGGGCGTGTATGGTGACGCACGCTAGCATCATGGGTAACCAGGCAACCCCACGCCATCGGCCCACGTGTCTCCCCGATCGTCGCAAAGTGATGATGCGGCGAAGAGGGACGCAAGCACGGCGGGCGGGACTCCCGGAACCCGATGCCAAAGTGCGTACAACACTGACCGCTATCATTGGACGCCATATAGCACGTGGTACATAAAATCATTGGGTGCTCTACGATAGGATGAATTAGCCACATGACACAAAGGTCCTGAGCACACACAACATAAACATGGAAGTCACATGGTACAAAGGTCCTATTGAATTCAGTATAGAAAAAGACAAATCAATAATAAATTCGAATAAAGTATAAATAATTGGTATAAATAATAATAAAGTAATAATTAATAATAATATACAAACATATATAACATAAAGAGGATGACAATAACAAGATATTTATAGACATAAATAAACAAATACTAAATTCATGTCCAATCAAATTCACATGTATATTTTGACGAAACAATTCTCATTCTTTGTCCTCTTTCTTTCTCTTCTTTTTCATATATATATCAGCAGAGAGACGCCGGCATCAGCATCAATCAACTCCAGAACCACCACTTAATAGGTGACACAAAATAATTGCTGATATAAAGTAAGAACTAAAAAATAAAATAAATAAAGATTATATTAACATTATATATGAATACATATTAATAAAACCATGTGAATAAATAATCAATAATAAATATATCACATGCCCAATAAATAATAAATAATATAAAAATATAAAAAAAAAAAATATAAAAAAAATATATAAAATATATATAACAATTATATATAGAAAAATATAAAAGCTGGATGACTAGGTGGTCATAAAAAGGGGACATAACTGATATTCTCATTTAAACCTAAGGGGGATGTGGTTTTAAGAGTCCATATCCATCTTGTCTCCATTTGTGCTAATTTCTGACTAATTTGGCCTCCACATATAGAAAACGGAATTGTGTCTATTCCTCTTACACGAAACTTGCTTGAATCACAGTCATGAAATTGTTTAAAATGCCTCGGAATGGTTTTCAAGGCAGAAATGTCACTCTCAGTTTTTGCTCCATTGATTCCAATTACATGCTCTCTTATTCTTACTTTCAATTGTCTTATGGTAAGGCCAACATAGATCTTTGAACAAGGGCATGTGGCGTAATAAATTACTGCCTTGGTCTCACAGTTAATGTAATGTTTAATAGAATAGTTTCTTGAACCAGAGGAGTCCATAAACGTGTCACTTCTGTCCATATTTTGGCAAGCAATACAATGACCACATGGATATGAACCATTCCTTTTTGAAATCTGTGTAAAAAAGGATTTCTGTTCATTCTGATAATGGCTCCTTACAAGCGAGTCTCGCAAATTCCTAGAACGACGAAAGGTAATACTTGGTTGCTTCGTTAGATAGTTAGATAAAGTCTGATCAGCCAATAAAATATGCCATGATTGACTTAATACTTCTCTTAGTCTTTGATTAGCAGTGTTATAGTTCGTAATGAAACGAACTGATGATGAAGATACAGGTTTCGATCTAGAATATAATAAATCATTTCTAGTTGAATGTTTAGCTCTATTGAAAGCTTGCTTGACACATCGATTGCTATAACCACGATTTAAGAACCGTATTTTAAGTTCTTCAGACCTCTTCTCAAAGTCTATATCATTAGAACATATTCTTCTTAGTCTTAAAAATTGACCTATGGGAATTGATCGAACAAGAGATGCTGGATGGGAAGAGGATGCATGTAAAAGAGAATTTGTTGCTGACTGTTTTCTAAAAATATCAGTTTGTAGAATATTATTAGAATCACGTTTTACCAATACATCAAGGAATTCAATATTATTTTTATCATAGTGATGCGTCAACCGAATATTCAAAGAATTATTATTTAAATGAGAAATAAATAATTCGAGAGACTCAACAGAGCCTTGCCAAATAAAGAAAATGTCATCAATGTACCGTGTCCACAATAGGACACGGCACATTGAATGACAATCATCAGATAAAAAGAGGTCCCTCTCCCACAGCCCCAGGAACAGATTTGCATATGCAGGTGCATAAGACGCTCCCATTGCTGTACCCTGGAGCTGCAGGTAAAAGGACCCCTTAAAAATAAAAAAATTGTGTGATAAACTGAATTCCAAAATCTCTGTAATAAAATTTATCATGGAAAGAGAATAATTCGACATAGATAAAAAATATCTAGTAGCTTGCACACCATCTAGATGTTTTATATTGGTATATAGTGATTCAACATCACAAGTAACCAGCAATGCATCATCATCTATGTATAACCCATCAATCTTCCTCAAAAAGTCATTGGTATCACGTATGAAAGACGGGAGACATTCAACCAAAGGTTGAAGCTTTGAATCAATGTATTTACCCACGTTCTCTAAAAAATTGGAATTACCCGACACAATAGGTCTTCCAGGTGGTAGTGTTAGATTTTTATGAATCTTCGGTAAAAGATAAAATGTGGGTATACATGGTTCCCTTATCTGTAACACCTGACTCAATTCTTTTGTTATAAAGCCAGCACCAGTAGCTTCATTCAAGATTGAATTCAATTCTGATGTAAAAGCTAATAGAGGATTAAATGTAAGCTTCTTGTAACAGACTTTATTCCTTAATTGTCTAAAAACCTCTGTTTCATACATCGAAGAAGGCCAAATGACTATATTCCCGCCTTTGTCGGCGGGTTTGATAACTACATCAGATAAATTTTTTAATTTTTCTAAACTTTTCCGCTCTTCAAAATTCAAATTTCCATTAGAAATATTCTGGGGAATCTTTTTAAACTCCTCACTGACTATTTTAACAAATAAATCAATGTTTGGACACGAAGAGAAAGATGGAAATTTCTTAGAGTGTGGTAAAATACATGAAGGAATCTTACCCCCTTCAAAAGATGAATGTTCATGGGAAAGCTCATTCAAGATCTGTAATGCTTCCTGCTCCGTGTCTGTTGGAAACAGATTTTGTAATGTTTCATCATGGAAATGTTTTTTGAACATTAAAGCTCTAGCAAACATGTGCAGATCTTTAGTAGCAGAAAAAATATCGAAACGTGCATCTGGACAAAAAGTGAGACCCTTGCCAAGAACCCTTAAATCTGTTTCAGAGAGACAATGTTCACTCAAATTAATTACCTGAAGATGATTACTGTCAGGTGAACGAACATTCCTTCTTCCATATGGAGAATTACGTAGATTCCGTTTTCGTTTAATGGTATTCTTATATGATAAAGAGGAAGAAGCTGAAACATCAGAATATTCGCTCGTCGAAAGCACCGAAGATGTAGATGTAAGGCGAGTGCGATCAGTGGACATAGAAGATCTCTTCCAGTTATATATCTTGTTCATTTGTCGATCCTTCATATCTCTCATTAATTTCTTGGCATGGTTTTCTTGGATTTCTTTAACCCATACTTCAACTTCCTTCTCCATTGATGTATTAATGGACTGAAAATTTTCTGCCGTCAATTGGTTCTTAGCTGATATATAAGTATTTTCTAATTGTAAATCAATATTAGCTAGATTCTTAGTATTAAGATTAACCAATAATTCCATGAATTTTTTTGAGGTATTATTGCAAATCTCTTCCCAATTTTGTATAAATTCAACATCTTCAATAGGAAAAGAGGGAATCACTCTTACACGTAAACCCCTAGGGATCAAATCCTTATTAATATAATTTTGAAGAAAAGCCCTATTCCACCATAAGCGTGTCCGCTTATATGACAAATTTTTAATAGTGGAAGAAAAATCAATTAGTCCTTGACCACCAGAGCCATTAGCATTGGACCCACCATTACCGAATAATTGGTTAATTCGGTTAAGCCAGGACTGTTCCTTGGCCTTAAAATCCATGTCCAAAGAGAAAGACCTGTGCAAAACACAGTATAAACAATTAAAATAAAATAACTCAAGGAAAGTGCAGTATAAAATTCACCTAAACATCATAGTTATGCACCCATGGAAAATATTAAAAGACAACTCGGACAAATAAGATAAAACAAACGAAAAAACCGAGGAAAATGTCCAATAATTAAAATTTCTTTATTTTATTATTTAACAAACAAATGTATACATTATATATATAATTAAAATAAATTAATAAGGGGAGGTCAATGCCAAAATGAAGGCACAGCCAGGGGACAGCTGTAAATACTTAGTAAAAATGCACCCACAATAATGTCATACAAAATCTAGTGAAAACAAAAATGTATAATTAATGTATAATATATAAATATATAAACATATATATCAAGTGCAAAACTACAGATGATAAGTGCAAGCAAGAAAGAACTGTGTAAAAAAATATATATATATTAAAAAATGTAATATAAAAATAAAATAAATATACAATAAAAAAGATTAATTAATAATAAATAATAAATATATTACCACAAATAAAGTGCAATGTGTTGAAAAAAAGTGAATAAAAAAGTGTACAAAAAATCCCTGTATAAATATATATATATATACACATATATTTAAGACCAAGTGCTGAAATAATTAATAATAAATAAAAAATAAATAAATAAACTAATAAGCTGCCGCACATAAAGTGCGATGTGCTGCGGTGATGAGGTGATGCGGTAAATCAGCGCTTATAGTAAAAAATAAATAATAAAAGAAGTGAGCACAGTGTGGATACCTTTCTGCTGCTTCTGTCCCCAGGATGTGCCAGCCCCGACGCGCGTTTCGGCGTACCTTCGTCTATGGGGCAGATTTAGAAACACCCTGTGAAGGTGATTGAACCTGCGTATAAATATGCTAAACAAAGCAGGAGGACGTCCCTCTTGGTCCCGAGGGTAAAAGAGGACTCAAATATGGTAACTAGGTTGATAGGGACTTATGATGACCAATCTAGTAGAGTGATGGATATTCTTAAGAAATATTGGTCGATTCTTAAGACCGATGGAGACATATGTAACTGTATCACCCCAGGACCGTCTGTCACATACAGGAAGGGTAAGTCAATTAAAGATCGGGTGGTAAGGAGCCATCTGGAACCTCAGAGGAGAGAAGGTACATGGCTGCAGAATAGAGGAATTGGCACATATAGATGCGGACACTGTAGCTTTTGTAAATTTGTATGTCCATCGCAAACTTTTTGCAGTGCCTACACCAAAAGGTTTTATCAAATGAGAGACTTTGCAAACTGTAAAACAACAGGGGTGGTTTATCTGTGTACCTGTTAGTGCCCCCTTGACTACGTGGGAAAAACTAAGCGTGAATTACGTGTACGTATGTGCATTTGGGAGACATTAGACACGAGGGATACTACCCTTGCGCGTCATGTTAGCTCAGTACACAGGGGGATGAGAAACAGATCAGTTTTAGCGTTATTGAGAGAGTTCAGCCCGCAGTTAGGCAGGGGGATTGGGACAGGAAGATCCTACAGCGTGAAACACGCTGGATCTTCTGGCTTGAATCACAAAGCCCGAATGGCATTAACGAACAGTTATATTTCACCCGTTATCTATAATTAATGGGTTCCTGCATTTCTCAGTATACTTATTTGGCTTGTATAAAGCCTTTTAGGACAATTGTGTCGTGATATTTTTATTGTTATATATTTTCGTTATCTATTGGACACAAAAAACCGTGTTTGCTCCAGAATTTAGGGGGTTTAAATCATGGACATTGTCACTGAGTATAGAATTGAGTACTAGATTTATACTTCTAATGATATGCATGTCTTATTATATCACTTAATATGTTATCAAATATTCCCCATTGATCAATCAATAAGTGTTTATTTGGGATCATTTACATGTGCTTCTTTTTGTCTGCGTCTTTTGTGACCTAGTGCAGTGACATATAGCTTGTTTTAATACTTCTCATTAAGCGGCCTGATTATATTTGGGTATGAGCATATATCATTATAACATCAGTAAACATACACCCGGAATTATTTAATATAAGAAGCGCCCTTCCGCGCTATATTGGGTGGATGTACGCCCTTATTTATCTGTGTTTAAGTTAGATTATGCTAGCAATCATTTCACATATGAGCAGTTCCAGCACGTTTTATTAGGTGGATCTATACCCCTAAGTCACGTGGCTATGAGTTGGACTACGTAACACTCATTGTCTTTCTCTTATGCTAGGAACCATTTTACATAGGAGTAGTTTCAGCGCGCGACACTAGGTGGATGGACTCCACTAAGACACATGGTGTCATGATCCAAGGTGGATCTGACAAGTAAATGGACAAAGTGAACTTTTTTCCCTTTGGCTTGGTGCCAAAGTGGGTTGATTGCCCCCGGTGGCCATTAGAATTATTACACCTGGTTTCGTTTGTTCTAAGTTGCCCCAGTGGTGGTGAGTGGTATCGCACTTTAGTTCTTTGGTTTAATGTGCACGTAATTACAAATCAGGTGTGATGCTCTATAAAAGAGTGTCAGGTGTGTTGATCAGTGTTGGTGATAGTTAGTCATTTACAAGGAAGCCTGGGTGAAAGATGGAGCTGAGCAAGAGTCCTGGGCAGCCCAGCCAGAGGGGACGAATGGCAGCTTTGGAGTTTGCAAGGAGTGCTGGCATGGATTGGTGGAGTCCAACGATGTGGTCTGCAAGAAGGGCTGGCATGGCGTGGTGGAGTCGCAGTTTATGGTGTCAGCAGGAAGTGCTTGCATGGCTTGGTGGAGTGGCGACTATGGTGAGAGTTGCACTCAGCATGCTGGACTTGGTTGCTGAAAACTGGATTCAAGCATGCTGGACTTTTTGGCAGAAGCTGGACTGATCTTTGGGACTCTGTTTACTGGGCAGCTGCAACTGGTGGTGGACTCTGCTCCAAGGGTGCACTATGGTGATGGATCCAGTTATGGTGATGGATCCGGTTGGAGGAGAAGATGCACGCAGGTGGTGGGCTCTGTTGCTAGGAGCGTACGCAACAGAGCAAAGCTAAGTGGTGTTCCCCCTGTATTGTCATTTTCCCTTGTGTGTGTTTAGTGCAGTGGTGGGATTAGTTTCCGCACCGACCAATTCCCTAGTGAGGGTTTAGTGTCAGGGCGAGTCAGGGTTTTAAGGTTCCTGTGCGACGCCCGGTGCGGAACCGGCATAGGGAACGTTAGGAGGCAGGGACTCTGGCTCAGGGGAGTGCAGGAGGTCTCCACTTCCCTATTCCCTATCGCAGGGCCCACCATTGTTAATGTTACCCAGGTTCCCCTATATTATTTAAATTCGCCTTACTGGAGGCGGGGTTTAAAGACTATTGTATAAATATGTGTAATTCCTAAATTCGCCAGTTGGAGGCGGTGTATCCAGCTGCACGTCTTATTATTTAAATTCGCCCCACTGGAGGCGGTGTATCCAGGGTCACGTGTGTCATATGGGTTCGCCTTGCAATACTCGCTGCGTCCAGACACACGTGACCGTGACATATGGCTATGAGTGAGACTGCATAATACTCAGTGTCCCTCCCCCTAACCACTTCCTTCCGGCTGGTGGAAGGCAGCCTGCGTGGCAGATGAACATCATACTGGATTACTGCATACCGGAAGTGGGCGTTATTACATTCAGGCTGAATCTTTAAATGACGGCGTTCTCAGCGCCCGGAGCAAGCCGCACACTGCATTGTCACTTCGGCCAGGGGTATTGAGTCCCCACTTTTTGACCCCTGATGAACCCTCACTAACGCAGAGGGGGAAACGCGTCGGGTTCCTGTCTGCATCTATGGCTGATAAGTATACGCTGCACACTATGCTGTTGACAGACTTCATGTGCCTTTTCTTGTAATGAACAATGTTAACCCTTTGAGACGGAGATACCTCTGATTTATGCTGAGCACTGTTGTGTTATTTCATACATGCATTTTCATGGTCTCCCGTACTATTATTATTAGTATTTTCAGCACAGTCCGTCCTTATAATATGCTGGCATTCTGGAAAGGGCAATTGCATTGTGCTATTGTTTCTTGCCACATGAGTAATTAAGGCTTACTGAGGGGATGTAAAACCTCATGAAGGATTACCTTATATATATACGCTGCTGCTAGATTACTGTTTACATTGCTATCATATGCACGCTTGATGAGGTGGACTGAGCCTCAGGAATATAGTAGGCGGATTAAAAGCTTTGTGCATGTGCAAACAGCTGCTTTACAGACAGTATTTTTCTGTCATTCTACTGTGCAGTGTCTACATCATTCTTTCTGCTGGTCCTTAATTGTGGACAAATATTTGTGTATTTTTGTGTACTGTTGACTATAGACATTAATCTCTCTGTAGACGGTTTTCTTCAACATTTTTCTTTTTTTTTTATCTGGGTTTGTTTCATTATTATTGCAGGCTAGCATTTTTGACTACGAGATAAGTCTTATTTGACCTGCGGAAAACCCATATTTTGAAAAATATATTTGATTGTAAGAGACTTTTTAGACTACGAGATAAGTTTACAGCACTTAGCACTTTTTTGCACGAGACACTAGTTGTCTCCTCTTTTTCGGTATTTTGGGTGTGAGTGTGGTTATTTTTTGTGTCCCCTATTTTTGTATACATAGGGTGGTCTAGGGCGTTATCAGGGACGCCGACGTTGAGCGGGGGGCGCCACATCGTCAACAGCTAGGGTGCCAAGCTCCGCGGTCAGGAAGGGCTTTATTAGGGTGTACTAGGGCGAAGTAGCTTTTTTTGCCCTTTATCTTGTGAATTATTGTACTGTCTGGATTTGACTTGCATCCTTGACCCCCTGTGTATTTGGGTAATTTTACCATTATATGCTTTTTAGTGATTGAATTAAAAGTTAATTTTTAGGGATTATTCCTTTTCTGGTTCTTCGTAGACTATATAATCCTTTATACTTAGCTCTTGGAGGTTTTGTAGGATTCAGCCAAGACAGGGCCTCTCCCTCCAGATGGGACATAATAAAGGCCACTTTGGCCCGGTCAGAGGGATATTGCTGAGGCAACCATTCAAAATGGAGGCTACACTGATTTAAGAACCCTCTGCAGAGTTTGGGATCACCAGTAAACCGCGTCGGCTTGGTGAGGCGGGGCGCCGGGAGAGCTGTAGACACGGGGGGGGAGGAGTCGGGATCGCGGTGGCAGACTGGAGGACAGACAAGCGGCTATCAAAGGAGGCCATGTAACTCAGAATATGGGCTTGAGTATCTCGTTGCTGACCCAGCTCCTGTTGAAGACTGGCTGTCACGTCACCGTCAGACGCGAGGCCTGCTGTTCCGCCCTCAGCCACTAGGAGGCGACGGACTGTCACGCCGCCCTCGGGCTCGGGGCATACTGTCCAGGCCTCGGCCACCAGGAGGCGCCGGACTGACACATCGCCGTCGAACTCGGGGTCTGCTGTTCCTGCCTCGGTCACTGGGAGGCGCCGTGGTTCACGCCCGAGTGATGGCGGCAACAGTGAAAGGGCTTCTGCGCAGACGTCTAGTGGACGCAGACTCCGCTCCAATGTCAGTCATGAAGGAATTGGTGCATCATCATCGGGTCTGGTCCTGGGGGCGGTCCTGATGACATCAGCAGGCCAGGAGCCTGTGAGAGATGACCTGATCCCTCAAATACTTTGGGACTGGGCTTGCAAGCCGCCGGATATATTCTTGGTTCCCCTGCGTGCTACTTTGTGATTCTATAATTAACTCTGACCTCAGCCTGGATTCTGACTATTCTATTGCCTGCAGTTTTCGTACCTTTGCCTTACTCCCGACTACTGACGCTGACCTTGGCTTGGATTCCCTGACCTCTCTTCTGCCTGCTGATTCTGTACCTCTGCTTTTCTCCCGGTTTGTGACCTTGGCCTGAATATTTGACTCTGCTACCGCCTGCCGTTTTTGCACCTCTACCGCTCGCCTGGTTTCTGACTACGTTTTTGGCTCCCCTCCTGCTTTTCTATTGGCGACCGTCCTGCTCTGGCGCACTGCTCCTATTCCGACAGCGCCTCCTGGGCTCTGCTGTAAATCGAGATCCCTGTATAGGGGTAAACGGTATCGGGGTTACTCGGGGCGCTGTCTT
Organism: Dendrobates tinctorius; assembly: GCF_039654945.1. NCBI lineage: Eukaryota > Metazoa > Chordata > Amphibia > Anura > Dendrobatidae > Dendrobates > Dendrobates tinctorius. Next base: position 49,221,003 of record NW_027361676.1, on the reverse strand, counting down.
TTCGCTGCCCAGACTTGCAGACGGACGTTACATTATATCCGGCCCAAATAAAACTGCTTCTTGTATATATACCCAACATATATAAAAGCAGTTTCCCTGAACTTTCTTTTTTTCTCTTCCTCTGCCCGAGCTGATTACTAGCCTAAAAACACCTGTTACTAGCTTCAGTGCACAGCCTGGAAGATCATTCTCACCTTCCTGCTCAAGCATGCTGCAGTCAGGAGACTCCAAGCACAAAGCTGAACGTCAGAGATCCATACCCCGGGAACATCGGCCTCTGGGCAGCTCCTGCTATGGATGCCCAGAGGCTCAGGTACTGCCCGCAGATGCGGCTAAAGTTTTATTACCTATTTCTCTGTATTTTGGTCAGAAATCTCTGTGTTTAAAAGCCTATGTGGATAGCGGGTCTGAAGGGAATTTTATGGACTCTTTGACTGCTAAAAATCTTAGTGTTCCATTACTAAAACTTAATGTCCCAATTAAAACCACGGCTATTAATGGCATGTCCATTATTCAGGAGGGGGTTAAATTTGTTACTACCAAGATTGCTATGTCCATAGGAGCATTACATACTGAGCTTACGTCTCTTTTTGTGATGGATAATTTATCTTCTGCAGTGGTTTTGGGAATGCCTTGGTTACGCCAGCACAATCTTGTCATTGACTGGCACCTGGCAGATGTGGTGCACTGGAGTTCGCAATGTCAGGATAATTGCATATCAGTAGCAGTAAATCAAGTTAAGCTTAAAACCCCCTTCATACCGTTTGCTCTCAGGGGCTATGAAGATGTCTTTTCTGTTATAGAGTCTGAGAAGTTACCCCCCCACAGAGAGTATGATTGCCCTATAGATCTGATTCCGGATGCCTGTCTTCCAAAAGGGAGAATATTTAATCTCTCTGGTCCAGAGCATCAGGCCATGAACGACTATATAACAGACAGCCTAAAAAAAGGGTTTATTAGGCCATCTATTTCACCAGTCGGGGCTGGGTTTTTCTTTGTAGAGAAGAAAGATGGTGGTCTCAGACCCTGCATTGACTACCGGGAATTAAATGCAATCACTATAAAGAACCAGTATTCGCTTCCACTCATCCCTGATCTTTTTAATCAGCTAACGGGAGCCCATTGGTTTACTAAACTTGACCTCCGGGGGGCAACAATCTAGTCCACATAAGAGATGGGGATGAGTGGAGAACAGCCTTTAATATACCTCTTGGCCATTTTGAGTACCTTGTAATGCCGTTCGGACTCAGTAACGCACCTGCAGTGTTTCAACACTTTGTCATTTTCAGAGACATTTGTGGGGTGTATGTCGTCGTGTATTTGGATGACATTTTGATTTACTCTGCTGACCCTGTGACACACGCTCGACATGTCCGTTCGGTACTGCAGAGACTGCGAGAAAACTCTTTGTTTGCTAAACTGGAGAAATGTGTTTTTTTTTTTGTTGAGGAGGTACAGTTTTTAGGGTACATGGTCTCAGGCAGAGGGTTCCGCATGGATCCTGCCAAGATCCAACCCATTAAGGCTTGGGTGCAACCCAAATCGCTGAAAGCGCTGCAACGATTTTTGCGGTTTGCTAATTACTACCGCAAGTTTATCAGGGGTTTCTCAGAGATTGCCAAGCCACTCACGGATCTGACCCGTGAAGGGGCAGATGTGGCCAATTGGAATCCTGAGGCAATTCAGGCATTTTCTACACTAAAGGAGTGCTTTGTGGCCAACCCGGTTTTGGTTCAACCTGACTTAAACCGCCCATTTATTGTAGAAGTGGATGCCTCCGAAGTCGGAGTGGGAGCAGTGCTATCGCAAGGCACTGCATCCCTCACTCAGCTTTGCCCGTGTGCTTTTTTTTCCCGCAAATTCTCTGCCACGGAGAAAAACTATGATATCGGCAATCGGGAATTATTGGCAATTAAATGGGCCTTTGAGGAATGGCGCCATTTCCTCGAAGGCGCCAAACACAAGGTCACTGTCATTACAGACCACAAGAACCTGACCTACCTGGAGTCAGCGAAAAGACTAAATTCCAGGCAGGCCAGGTGGGCTTTGTTCTTCTCTAGGTTTGATTTTTTAATCACTTTTCGCCCTGGTAATAAAAATGTGAGGGCCGATGCCCTCTCTCGCAGTTTTTGTCCCACACAAACCGAGGACTGTGAACCAGTCCCGATATTGGCCAATGGGATCGTCATGTCGGCAGTGTCCTTTGACCTTCTGGAGGAGATCCGTAGGTCTCTAGAACAAGCTCCTGACACTACACCCCCCAAAAAAATTGTTCTTTCCGGCTACCTTTCGTCTGCAAGTTCTTAAAGAATCACATGACTGTTCTGGCAGGCCATCCTGGTCTCAGTAATACCACCAGGCTGGTAACTAGGAACTTTTGGTGGCCGACGGTGGTCAAGGACTGTAAGGACTATGTTTCAGCGTGTGAGGTCTGTGCCCGCGCCAAGTCCCCCCATAATCGCCCTGCCGGCTGGCTTCAGTCCTTGCCCACCCCTGAGAGTCCATGGACCCACGTCTCCATGGACTTCATTACAGACCTGCCGCCCTCAGAAGGAAAAACATGCATTTGGGTGGTAGTAGACAGGTTCAGCAAATAGTGTCATTTTATTCCCCTGTCTGGGTAACCTAACTCCGAAACTTTGAGTAAATTGTTCGTTGTGCATATTGTACGTCTTCACGGTGTTCCAGCAAATATTGTGTCCGACAGGGGTACCCAGTTCGTCTCAAAATTCTGGAAGGCGTTCTGTAAACGCATTTGTGTTGAGTTGTCCTTCTTCTCGGCCTACCACCCTGAAACCAATGGTCAAACCGAACTTACTTACCAGGCCCTGGAGCAATACCTCCGCTGTTATGTGTCAGGACATCAGTCCGATTGGGTGGAACATCTGTCATTGGCTGAGTTTGAGCTAAATAATCAATACCAGGACTCCATTAAGACTACCCCCCTTTTCTGTAACCATGGACTGCATCCGTGCTTTGGGTCATTCTCGGCCAGGATGTCGGAGCTCCCTGGGGTAGAGAAAAATATACATCGCCTGAAAACAATTTGGTCTGAGGTAAATTCGAATTTGAAAGGAGCTCAGGTTAGACAAGCTTCGGCTGCAAACAGACGTTGATCTAAGGGGCTGTACCTGGGAGTTGGAGACAAGGTTTGGCTCTCTACTAAAACATGAAGCTTAAGGTACCGTCTGCCAAACTGGGTCCCAGGTTTATCGCCCCATACGAAATCATAGAGGTGGTCAATCCGGTAGCCTTCCGTTTAAAACTTCCGCAGTCATTCAAATTGCCTAACGTGTTCCACAAGTCTCTCCTAAAGCTATATCGCTCCACAGTTCACCCTGTCCAGTCCCCTCCTCCTCCTGTTTCGGTTGGGGGTACCTTGGAGTATGAAGTCCAGGGTATCCTTGACTCCCACCTTGTCAGGGGCTCAGTACAGTATCTTGTACACTGGAAGGGCTACGGCCCGGAGGAAAGGTCCTGGGTCCCTGCGGGGAACATCCATGCCAAGGCGTTAATTAGGAGATTTCATCTCCTTCACCCTGACAAACCGGGTTTTGAGGGTCCGGAGGCCCCTCCTGGAGAGGGGGGTACTGTCACGTAACTCAGAATATGGGCTTGAGTATCTCGTTGCTTACCCAGCTCCTGTTGAAGACTGGCTGTCACGTCACCGTCAGACGCGAGGCCTGCTTGTCCGCCCTCAGCCACCAGGAGGCGACGGACTGTCACGCTGCCCTCGGGCTCGGGGCATGCTGTCCAGGCCTCGGCCACCAGGAGGCGCCGGACTGACACATCGCCGTCGAACTCGGGGCCTGCTGTTCCTGCCTCGGTCACTGGGAGGTGCCGTGGTTCACGCCCGAGTGATGGCGGCAACAGTGAAAGGGCTTCTGCGCAGACGTCTAGTGGACGCAGACTCCGCTCCAATGTCAGTCATGAAGGGATTGGTGCATCATCATTGGGTCTGGTCCTAGGGGTGGTCCTGATGACATCAGCAGGCCGGGAGCCTGTGAGAGATGACCTGATCCCTCAAATACTTTGGGACTGGGCTTGCAAGCCGCCGGATGTATTCTTGGTTCCCCTGCGTGATACTTTGTGATTCTATAATTAACTCTGACCTCAGCCTGGATTCTGACTATTCTATTGCCTGCTGTTTTCGTACATTTGCCTTACTCCCAACTACTGACGCTGACCTTGGCTTAGATTCCCTGACCTCTCATCTGCCTGCTGATTCTGTACCTCTGCTTTTCTCCCGGATTGTGACCTTGGCCTGAATATTCGACTCTGCTACCGCCTGCCGTTTTTGCACCTCTACCGCTCGCCTGGTTTCTGACTACGTTTTTGGCTCCCCTCCTGCTTTTCTATTGGTGACGTCCTGCTCTGGCGCACTGCTTCTATTCCGACAGCGCCTCCTGGGCTCTGCTGTAAATCCAGATCCCTGTATAGGGGTAAAGGGTATCGAGGTTACTCGGGGCGCTGTCTTTTCGCTGCCCAGACTTGCAGACGGACGTTACACTGGCCAGTTGAGTGGCATATCCAGGATCAGCCACCTGCAGGGCCAACAAACGGGTGTCCATAGACTTCATGACGGACATGATGTGTCCCTGATTCTCCCGCAAAAAGAGCAACTCCTTCTGGGACGCAGCAGTAGTACCGATGGGGTCCATGGCCTGATAGTACTGTTACCACGGCTGGTCAGGAGACAAATCTCCAGGAGTGGACCCTCTGTACCATGGCACCGAGGGGCCCCGGGTGAGCTGCCAGGTGGAGTCAACCCCTATACAGGGATCGTTAGGAGCAGGCCCAGGGGTTCGGGTACCACGAAAGCCGGTACCGAGAGGGGCGACTCAGGACGGACTGGAGTAGGAGTGCGGGACTAAAGTGTAGATAACAGAGCGGGATCACTGGAGAATAGACCAGAGTAGGACTGCAGGACTGGAGCATAGTCAACAGGACGGAGCAGGAACACAGGAGGCAGGACTGGAATAGGTCTGTAGGACTGGCGTGTGGATAGCAGGATGGAGCAGGAACACCGGAGGCAGGACTGGAGTAGGACTGAAGGACTGGCGTGTGGATAGCTGCATGGAGCAGGAACACCGGAGGCAGGACTGGAGTAGGACTGAAGGACTGAAGTGTGGATAGCAGGGTGGAGCAGGAACACCGGAGGCAGGACTGGAGTAGGACTGAAGGACTGGAGTGTTGATAGCAGGATGGAGCAGGAACACCGGAGACAGGACTGGAGTAGGACTGAAGGACTGGAGTGAGGATAGCAGGGTGGAGCAGGAACACCGGAGGCAGGACTGTAGTGTAGATAGCTGGTCCCACGGAGCACCGGACTGTGGGGCTACTGCAGGGACCACGGAAGGCAGACTGCGAGACTGCAGAGAGCACACGAGGAAACAGGGCCCAGTGTGCTAGCAAACACAACGATCAGGCGCCTCCCTCAGGGGGGAGCAGCCTTATATGGCCCTGTCAGGTCTGCCATTGGTCCGTAGGTGCTTCCGGGTCAGGGTATTGCCGGAGCACAAGTAACAAGAGAGAGACGCGGCCGCGGCCTATGGCGCATGCGCATTGCATGCAGAGACCCCGTCGGCCACGAGTCTGTCAGAAGGGACCACCGTGGCTGTCGGGTGGCGGGGGGCTGCGGCGTGGGAGTGGAGGCCGGGTGAGTATGCGGAGGCGGCGTGACAGTATTTATTTCCACAAATCCAAAAAAACTGAGAGATAAAACTAATTTAAAATTATCCTGAAAAACAACATGGGTGGCAAAACTCCATCTGGAAATGGAAGTTTTTCATCTGAGGAGGGTTTTTCAGATACTAAGGCAGAGAACTCAGAATCCTCAAGTGAGGAAACTAGAGGAGATGGAGGTTTTTCGGCTTCAAAAAACGACATGAGATACGACCGAGGAGGAGGAGGAAAAAATTCAGATCCCCCAAGTTCCAATACGAGGGGCAAGAAAAAATAGACAATTTGTGGTCCAGTGTAATTGTTCTTACTCCTACAATTCTCTCTGAACATGAGATCAGTGTTTTGAATAAAGGGGTGAATTTTGTCCCTGATCAGGATTTTGATTTATTTCAAACTATTTTAGATGTGAATAAACTAGCTAGATTGTTGACAGTTAAAAAGCATTTCTACAATGATCTCAATGTCCCTGGAGAATTGTATGAGGAGGATGATAATTGTGAAAATTCTGTACAACTGATGTTTGACGAACAATGTATGTGGCTTACTTTGGAGGATTTAAAAGGTGAATCAGGTGAAGTAGATTCAATTAATGTTGATACAAATGTGGATTCAATTAATGTTGATTTTCGTATTTTGAATCCATCTTTTTACCCAAAAGATTCCAAGGTAGAATGTATTTAAACTTTTCAGTCTTTAATTGAAAGAGATTTGATAGAACTTTCTCAAAAAAATAAACAGAATGTGTCACTTAAAAGAAATAATCTAACCATAGAAGAAAAAAAGCAATCATTAACTTATGCCAAAGAGATGACCTGGTGATCAAGAAATCCGATAAAGCAGGCTGCATTGTCCTTATGGATAAGAAACTTTATGAAAAATGTGTTTATGATATCCTGGATGATAATGAAACCTATAAAAGGATTCAATTTAACTGTACAGAATCATGCAGAAAAACCCTGAGTAAATTGGTTGAAGATGGAGAGAAAATAGGGGGTGTTTTCTAAAAAAAATAAGTTGCAATATTATACCTGGTAATCCGATGACACCAATATTTCATGGGCTCCCCAAAACCCATAAATTAGAATTTCCTATACCCCTGCATCCCATTATATCAAGCATTTCTTCCTTGAATGAAAATTTAAGCCGATGGGAAGATCTTTATTTAACCCCTTCCCGACCTTTGACGCTACGTAAGCATCATGAAAGTCAGTGCCAATCTGACCCATGATGCCTATGTGGCGTCATGAATTGATAGCCCCCCTGCGGGTCCGGTGACCGGGGTCACTGAAAGGTCACTTAACCCGCACATTCAGGAGGTTTTGTGCTTCGCCCCCCCAAGGCTACGATCGCATTGATTGGCTGTTGAAAGTGAATCAGCCAATCAGAGCGATAGTAATATTTCATCAATGAAATTTGATGAAATATTACAATTGAGCCATGGCCGATGCTGAAATAGCATTGGGCATGGCTGGAGACACCAATCCGAACCCCCCACGACTGACGGGGGCGATCGGCCCCCGCTGTCATCATCTGCACCCCCTCACCTTACCTCCGCTCCCCCGCCTTCCGATCACCCCCCGGTACCCTCTGAGTCTTGCTGTGGCTCCCGGTGTCCCGCCATCCCGGATCATGGGTGCCGCCTTCTTCCAAAATGGCGGGCGCATACGCAGTGCACCCGTCATATCTGCCAAACGGCAGATTCCATTCATTAATTTTGATCACTGTGATAGCTCCTATCACAGTGATCAAAGTAAAAAAAAATAGTAAATCACCCCCCCTTATCACCCCCATAGATAGGGACAAATAATAAAATAAAATATTTTTATTTTTCTATTAGGTTTGGAATTAGGGATAGGGTTGGAATTAGGGTTAAGATTAGGGTTAGGGTTGGGATTAGGTTTAGGCTTGTGGTTAGGGTTGATATTAGAGTTAGGGGTGTGTTGGGGTTAGGGTTATGGTTAGGGTTGGGATTAGTGTTAGGGATGTGTTGGAGTTAGGGTTGTGGTTAGGGGTGTGTTGGGGTTTGAATTGAGGGGTTTCCATTGTTTAGGCACATAAGGGGGTCTCCAAACGTGACATGGCGCCACCATTGATTCCAGCCAATTTTGAGTTCAAAAAGTCACACGGTGCTCCCTCCCTTCCAATCCCAAACAGTGGTTTACCCCAACATATGGGGTATTAGCATACTCAGGAAAAATTGCAAAATTGGGGGTCTAATTTCTCCTGTTATCCTTGGAAAAATAAAAAATTGGGGGCTAAAAAAAATATTTTTGAGGAAAAAAAATGATTTTTTATTTTCATGGCTCTGTGTTGTAAACTTCTGTGAAGCACCTGGGGGTTCAAAGTGCTCACTATGCATCTAAAGTTCCTTAGGGGTCTAGTTTCCAAAATGGGGACATTTGTGGGGGAGCTCCAAAATTTAGGCACACAGGGGCTCTCTAAACACGACATGGTGTCAGCTAATTTTGAATTGGAGCTAATTTTCCATTCAAATGGTGCTCCTTCCCTTCCAAGCTCTGCCATGCGCCCCAACAGTGGCTCCCCCCACATATGGGGTACCAGCCTACTCAGGACAAATTGGACAACAGCTTTTGGGGTTCAATTTCTCCTGTTACCCTTGGGAAAATAAAAAAATAGCGGGCTAAAAAATCATTTTTGAGTAGAAAAAAATGATGTTTTATTTTCACTGCTCTGCGCTATAAACTTCTGTGAAACACTTTGGGGTTCAAAGTGCTCACCACACATCTAGATAAGTTCCTTAAGGGGGTCTATTTTCCAAAATGGTGTCACTTGTGGGGTTTTTTCACTGTTTAGGCACACAGGGGCTCTCCAAACGCGAAAAATTAAAATGTCCAATTTTTTCCTTCCACATTGCTTTAGTTCCTGTGAAGCACCTGAAGGGTTAATAATCTTCTTGAATGTAGTTTTGAGTAGCTTGAGGGGTGCAGTTTATAGGATGGTGTCACTTTTCTACCATATAGACCCCTCAAAGTCACTTCAAATGTCAAGTGGTCCCTAAAAAAATGGTTTTGTAAATTTTGTTGTAAAAATGAGAAATCGCTGGTCAAATTTTAACCCTTATAACTTTCTAACAAAAAAATTTTTGGTCTCCAAAATTGTGCTGATGTAAATTAGACATGTGGGAAATGTTATTTATTAACTGTTTTGTGTCACATAACTTTCTGGTTTAACAGAGTAAAAATTCAAAATTTGAAAATTGCGACATTTTCAAAATTTTTGCCAAATTTCCATTTTTTTTTCACAAACGCAAAAATTATCGACCTAAATTTACCACTAACATGAAGACCAATATGTCACGAAAAAATAATCTCAGAATCGCTAGGATGCATTGAAGCGTTCCAGAGTTATTACCTCATAAAGGGACACTGGTCAGAATTGCAAAAAATGGCCAGGTCATTAAGGTCAAAATACGCTGGATCATGAAGGGGTTAAAAGATACGTAATCAATAATCGATTACATGTAAAATGGTCTGAAAAATCTTAATTAGAGTTGAGCGAAACGGGTCGAAAAATTTCAAAAGTCCCCGACTTTTGGCAAAGTCGGGTTTCATGAAACGAAACCTGACCCTAGGATGAGGTCGGCCACGAGGTCGGCGACTTACGCACCAAAGTCGCGTTTCAAAAGTTTGTTTTGCGCTCTTTTTCAGCCAATCAGGATCCACGGACACTGTGGGCAACGTGATGACATAGGCAGGGGTCACCACCATCTTTCAGAAGGGCATGCAAGTGATTGGCTTGCTTTGGTGGGCGTCACAGGGGGTATAAAAGGGCGTGCACGCCGACCGCCATCTTACTTCTGCCGATCTCAGTATAGGGAGAGGTTGCTGCTGATTCTGTAGGGAGAGCGTTAGGCAGGGAAGAAGACAAAAAAACTGCTTCTGCTGCTAGCGATTTGGCCTGCACAACACACCAGTCACTGTGTGTGCAGTGCAAGGGGAGGCTATAGAGTGGTGTATCAGTGGTGTTGGTTGTTGGGCTGCCTTCTAAGGCTTCCTGACATTCCTGCATTGCTGTTTACCCACTGCTCCGCAAACTGCTTTTTTAAAAGCAATCCCAATTTTTTTTTTTGTCCTGCTGAGAAGAAAAAAAACCTGCTTCTGCTGCTAGCAATTTGGCCTGCACAACACACCAGTCACTGTGTGTGCAGTGCAAGGGGAGGCTATATTGTGGTGTATCAGTGGTGTTGATTGTTGGGCTGCCTTTTAAGGCTTCCTGACAGGCTGGCATTGCTGTTTACCCACTGCTCTGCAAACTGCTTTTTTAAAAGCAATCCAATCTCCCTTATCCTCTAGTCACTTTTGTCACAGCTGTGCCATCGAGCCTGTGACATAGCGCTCAGATATCAGTGGGCCTCACACAATCCAAAAGTGTCCAGTGTCCAAAAGTGTGTGCAGAGATTCAAAATCTCCCTTATCCTCTAGTCACTTTGGTCACAGCTGTGCCATCGAGCCTGTCACATAGCGCTCAGATATTCATTGGGCCTCACACAATCCAAAAGTGTCCAGTGTCCAAAAGTGTGTGCAGAGATTCAAAATCTCCCTTATCCTCTAGTCACTTTGGTCACAGCTGTGCCATCGAGCCTGTCACATAGCGCTCAGATATTCATTGGGCCTCACACAATCCAAAACTGTCCAGTGTCCAAAAGTGTGTGCAGAGATTCAAAATCTCCATTATCCTCTAGTCACTTTGGTCACAGCTGTGCCATCGAGCCTGTCACATAGCGCTCAGATATTCATTGGGCCTCACACAATCCAAAACTGTCCAGTGTCCAAAAGTGTGTGCACAGATTCAAAATCTCCCTTATCCTCTAGTCACTTTGGTCACAGCTGTGCCATCGAGCCTGTCACATAGCGCTCAGATATTCATTGGGCCTCACACAATCCAAAAGTGTCCAGTGTCCACAAGTGTCTGCAGAAATTCAAAATCTCCCCTGTCCTATAGACACCTTGTACCTTGTTTTACATTACTATATAGTTTGTTGGATTTTGTCTACATTTCTACCAAAAATGAGGAAGGCTGGTGGAAGAGGCCGTGGAATTGGGCGGGGGTTGGCAGCTGGTAATGATGGTGTTGGTGGTGGATCTGATGGTAGTGGCAAGAGCAAAATAGGACCGAATGCAGGAGGTGTTGAGCCTGCGTCATCGTCTGGCTACATAAGGCCTCGAACGCTTAGTTTTCTAGGAGTTGGCAAACCGCTTTTAAAGCCAGAGCATCAGGAAAAAGTTTTGTCTTACATTGCTGACTCAGCCTCCAGCTCTATCGCCTCCTCTTCTTCAGTTGTAAAAAGTAAAAGCATTGAGTCGTCATTGGAGGCTCATGTTTATGAACCACACCTTTCCTTGTGTCCTTCACCCCAACCAAGATTGAAGGATGACGCAGGCCATACTACTGATTACTCCATGGAGCTGTTTTCACATACCATGCCTGGATTATCAAGTGAAATGGTGAATTACCCAGGCCAAGATGAATCTGACATGGAGTGCACTGATGCACAGCCGCTGATGGATGATTCTGCTGGTACATTCACTCAGAGCACTACATTGTCCTCGCAGTGTACAGAGCCAGATTCTGACCCTGATGAGACTCAGGTGCCCCTTCCCGCACACTATACCACCATACACGGTGACACAGAGGAAGGTGCACATGACATAGAAGAGGAGGTGATGGATGACCCAGTTGTTGACCCAGATTGGCATCCATTGGGGGAAGAGGGTGCTGCTTCCAATAGCTCAGATGAGGAGCATCCACAGCAGACATCGACATTGCAACAGCTGTTATCTGGCAGGCCCGGAGCACTCCAAAGACAGGTTCCAAACATCAAAAGAGTTGCTGGACAGCTTGTCCAGAGGGTCAAAAGATCACAGCGTGCTAGGCCGCAAAATGTCTGCCAAAGTAGGAAGAGTGCAGTGTGGCACTTTTTTGAACAAAATCCTCATGATCAGGCCAAGGTTATCTGTAAGAAGTGCGCAAAGACCTTTAGCCGAGGGAAAAATCTGAAAATTTTGAATACCAGTTGCATGCTTAGACATTTAACCAGCATGCACTTGCAAGCGTGGACACAACACCAAACCTCAAGTGCCACATGTGCAACTGATCACAACGAAGGTAGTCAGCAACGCTACATTGTTTCTCCCACTGTAAGCCCACCGGTTAGCACAGCAGCAAATGTTGAGGTGTCGTTGCAAGGCCACAGCAGTTAGGGAATCCCACTGTTATATCAACGAAAGACTGATTCTAGGCCATCAGAAAGAACACCAACTCCATCACCATCATCAACCCTCTCTCAGTCCGCCCTGTCCACCGCTACTTCCACCATATGCAGCTCTCAAGTCCAGCTCACCCTCCCAGACACTATGAGTAGGTCAAGAAAGTACTCAGTCTCTCAGCCGCATACACTGGGTTTGAATGCCCACATTGCCAAACTAATCTCGTTTGAGATGATGCCCTTTCGGTTGGTGGAAAGCACAGCTTTCCACGAACTCATGGCCTATGCAGTACCACGCTATGACCTACCCAGTCGCCACTTCTTCTCTCGCAAAGCCATCCCAGCCCTCCACCATCATGTGAAAGACCGCATTGTCCATGCACTCAAGCAGTCAGTGAGCGGAAAGGTGCACCTCACAACTGATGCATGGTCCAGTTGGCATGGCCAGGGCCGTTACGTGTCCATCACTGCGCACTGGGTTAATGTGGTGGATGCAGGGTCCACAGGGGACAGCGGTGGTGGGACAGTGCTGCCTAGCCCATGGTATAGGAAACAGTTGGCTGTAGGCGTTCGACCCTCCTCCTCCTCCTCCAGAAGCGAAATCTCGTCCACAGAGCGCAGTCGTACGAGCACTCCATCTGCAGCTGCCACTGTTGCACACGATGTGTCCCCCTATCGAGCAGCTAGTGGAAAGCGTCAGCAGGCTGTGTTGCAGATGATGTGTTTGGGCAACAGACACACCGCCGAGGTGCTGGCCGAGTACTTGAAGCGACAAACTGAGTCATGGCTGGGCAGTGTACATCTTGAGGCAGGCAAGGTAGTTAGTGATAACGGCCGTAATTTTGTGGCAGCCATAGCCCTTTCAAAACTCAGCCATATACCTTGCTTGGCTCACACCTTGAACCTGGTGGTGCAGTGCTTCCTCAAAAATTATCCGGAGTTAACAGCCCTGCTCCAGAAGGTGCGAAGACTGTGCGCGCACATCCGCCGGTCGCCTGTACACTCCGTTTGTATGCAGAAGCTGCAGCGATTGCTCCACCTTCCCAACCACCGCCTCATTATCGACATTGCAACAAGGTGGAACTCCACCCTGCACATGGTGGAGCGGCTGTGCGAGCAGAGGCAGGCCATAATGCATTTGTGGGAGGATACACGGCCAGGCACTTTGAGAGCAGACATGGAGTTGACAGGTGTTCAGTGGTCGAAGCTGAAAGACCTCTGTAAAGTCCTTCAGTGTTTTGAGGAATGCACACGGCTGGTAAGCGCAGACGACGCCATCCTAAGCATGAGCATCCCACTTATGCGTCTGCTCATGCAAACTTTGACGCACCTTAAGGAGCAGGCGTCTGCAGCCAATGTTGATGAGGAGGAAGAGGAGGAGGGAATCCTTGATGACATTCAGCCATTGTCTGCTCAGGGACCTCTCCTGGACGAGGTGGAGGAAGAAGAGGAGGAGGAGGAGGATGATGGGGATGATTACTTAGGGGAGGAGGATGCATCTCGTGGGGCAAGTGAAAATGTTGGCGTGGCAAGGTCTGGTACAGGGTTTGTGCGTGACTGGAGGGATGTGGATTTGCCAGAAAGTGCTCCTCCAACCAGCACTCGCAGTGCATCATTGACACCGGGAACATTGGCCCACATGTCAGATTATGCCTTGCAGATCCTAAAAAGGGACCCACGCATTGCCAAAATGATGAACGATGACGACTACTGGTTAGCGAGCATCCTGGATCCACGCTATAAAGGCAAATTACAAAACATCATGCCACAGGAGAACCTTGACCTAATATTGGCTAATAAACAAGCAACTCTGGTAAATCGGTTGCTTGAGGCATTCCCAGCACACAGCAGCGGTGATGGTTCTCACACGAGCCGTACGGGCCGGGGGCAGCTTGGCAGAGGTGTTCGTGGTGCACACAGCAGAAGTGGCGTTGGAGACAGGGGTTTCATGACAATGTTGTGGACTGATTTTTCAAGTACCGCTCACACAACTGGTAATACTGCATCGATGGAAAGTGACAGGAGACAGCAGTTGTCAACTATGGTTACAAACTACTTTTCCTCCCATATCGATGTTCTCCCACACAGGTCATTCCCCTTTGACTATTGGGCCGCTAAACTGGACACCTGGCCTGAATTGGCACAATATGCCTTACAGGAGCTCGCTTGCCCAGCTGCAAGTGTGCTATCGGAAAGAGTCTTCAGTGCAGCTGGATCAATCCTGACAGAAAAAAGGACCCGTCTGTCAACCCAAAATGTGGATGATCTAACCTTCATTAAAATGAACCACGCATGGGTTTCCAAGGATTTTGTCCCACCTTCCCCTGATGACACATAGGGTGACAGAAAAATGGCTTGCTTTGGTCCACCTCTTCCTGGGACTTGACCTATTTCACCTTTTGCATCAGCTGAATGTCCAACATCAACATATGCCACTTTCTAAAACTCCCTAACTGTGCTGCCTCCCCCCCCCATGGCCGGGGTCACCACCTAGCACACGACACCGTGCGAGTGCCGTTGCCCTGGACAGGTGGGTAGGCCGACTCTTGGGCGCGGGCACTGGTACAGGGTCCTTCATAGTGCAATCAAGTGTCTCTGACGGTGGTGGTGCACACCCGCCGTCAGTACTATGAGGGGCCCAGTGCCAGTACCGACGCCCACGAGTGGGCCCCCCTTGCTTGGGCAGGGCCCCAGCATTTGCAATCTTTACCTCTCCCTGCTCCTCCGCTGTGTAGTCTGGGCCGTCAAATCCATACTGTGCCTGACACCGTCTGAGCCTGCCTCCTGATGTATAGACATATATTTTGAATGTGTACGCTATCCATACATGTTATCCGGGGAAATGGTACCCTTTCTAACCTTTGTGCAATCACGTGCAATCCATACTGGGCCTAACACCGTCTGAGCCTGCCTCCTGAGACATATATTTTGAATGTGTACGCTATCCATACATGTTATCCGGGGAAACGGTACCCTTTCTAACCTTTGTGCAATCACGTGCAATCCATACTGGGCCTAACACCGTCTGAGCCTGCCTCCTGAGACATATATTTTGAATGTGTACGCTATCCATACATGTTATCCGGGGATACGGTACCCTTTCTAACCTTTGTGCAATCACGTGCAATCCATACTGGGCCTAACACCGTCTGAGCCTGCCTCCTGAGACATATATTTTGAATGTGTACACTATCCATACATGTTATCCGGGGATACCGTACCCTTTCTAACCTTTGTGCAATCACGTGCAATCCATACTGGGCCTAACACCGTCTGAGCCTGCCTCCTGAGACATATATTTTGAATGTGTACGCTATCCATACATGCTATTCGGGGATACGGTACCCTTTCTAACCTTTGTGCAATCACGTGCAATCCATACTGGGCTTAACACCATCTGAGCCTGCCTCCTGAGACATATATTTTGAATGTGTACGCTATCCATACATGTTATCCGGGGATACGGTACCCTTTCTAACCTTTGTGCAATCACGTGCAATCCATACTGGGCCTAACACCGTCTGAGCCTGCCTCCTGAGACATATATTTTGAATGTGTACGCTATCCATACATGTTATCTGGGGATACGGTACCCTTTCTAACCTTTGTGCAATCACGTGCAATCCATACTGGGCCTAACACCGTCTGAGCCTGCCTCCTGAGACATATATTTTGAATGTGTACGCTATCCATACATGTTATCCGGGGATACGGTACCCTTTCTAACCTTTGTGCAATCACGTGCAATCCATACTGGGCCTAACACCGTCTGAGCCTGCCTCCTGAGACATATATTTTGAATGTGTACGCTATCCATACATGTTACCTGGGGATACGGTTCCCTTTCTAACCTTTGTGCAATCACGTGCAATCCATACTGGGCCTAACACCGTCTGAGCCTGCCTCCTGAGACATATATTTTGAATGTGTACGCTATCCATACATGTTATCCGGGGAAACGGTACCCTTTCTAACCTTTGTGCAATCACGTGCAATCCATACTGGGCCTAACACCGTCTGAGCCTGCCTCCTGATGTATAGACATATATTTTGAATGTGTACGCTATCCATACATGTTATCTGGGGATACGGTACCCTTTCTAACCTTTGTGCAATCACGTGTAATCCATACTGGGCGTGAGAACGGCTGGCGAGCTGTTAAGCAAGCTACAGCACCTGTGGTTTGCACACGTAAGTTTTTCATTTTTTCAGGAATGACGGTTAGGCCTAATTCCGGAACTGCGGTTGACCTGCACTTACTGGGAAATCATTGTTCGCGGGTAATAATTGTAATCAGTGATCCCCATCACTAACGTTGTTCAGCGGGTTATCTGCACCTGTAAGCGACAAACGCTGGCCTTTTCAGTGTAGCGCACATGCAGCCACGGACATGTAAGGGCATGACACACCAGTTATTGGCCAATCTCATGTGCCAGAGCCTCACGTGTCCCTCTAGTAAGCCGGACTCGGACCGCGGGGCATGACGGAGTCTCGTTCGTTAACGGAATTAAGCTTGCAATGTGTGCATCTGTTCTGTAGCTGGCATGGTTGAGGTTTCCCAGGTGGAGTCGAATTTAACCGTAGGCTCCACTCCTGGTGGTGCCCTTCTGGACATTCCTTTAAGGTTCAGCTTTGCAACCATACTGCCCACGTAAAACAAACACTTTGCCTTCATGAACGCTGTTTGGAGGGTCATGACTCATGGGAATAACGCCGCCCAATCAGTTAACCTGCTAGAGAGATCCTTCGTTGCTCCCAAGCATGACATCACACTCCCTAGGAAGAAGGTAATGCCACTGTGGCGACCGTACTCCTGGGGGCGACACAAGTGCACTGATGCCCAGCCACTGCTCGATGAATCTGCTGGTACATTGACCCAGACCACTACATTCCCCTCGCACGCTACACGACCTGAATCTGACCCTGATGAAACTCAGGTTACCCTTCCCATATACAGTTCCATCTTACACGGTGACAAAGAGGAAGCTGCAGATGAAAGTGCAGGTTCGGCCCACCCGCCATCAGACACACTACCGTACTATCAGGGGCCCTGTGCCAGTGCCGTCGCCAACGAGTGGGCCCCCCCTGCTTGCCCAGGATCACAGCACTTGCAAAGTTGAAATACTGTGCAGTGAGATGGAAGATGGGGACGACGAGGAATCCAGACAAGTACAGGGATTCCCTAGCGAGGAGACTTATTTGATTGTTTTCAATGTTGGGACAGCAGTTTTTGGGGAGCACTATACTCTGGAGAATGATAGATGGGGCCCACCATACACTGGAACATTCCAAAGGTGGACATCAGACACTGGAGCAGCATTTACAGGGCCCATTATACACTAGAGCATTAGAAATGGGGCCCATTATGTTTGGAGCATTATTTGGGCCCATAAGACAGTGGAGCTTCATCCATGGGGACCAACATATACTGTAGCATTATGTGGAGCTCATCATATACTGTTTCAAACATTATATGGGACCAATGATTCTGTATGGAGAAATAGATGGGCCTCGTCATGAGATGTAAAAAGTGAGGTATTTTTCATTGTACTATACCGCTATTTCTCTGCCGTATCGGAGCATGATGAGTTGTGGTATGTGTTAAAGGGGCGCTCTTTCGCCCAGGGCACATGAAAACCTGCAGCCAGCCCTCCCCCCCACAACTTTAGCCAAATAACCCCCATTTTTCAGTGCGTAACTTGTATTATGAAGTTAATTAAGGTTGACAAGCTTAAGTAAGAAGAATTGATGCTTTTGGCATTCAAATGGACACTGTAGGTGTGTTTCCTGTCCTCCTCTCACTGCCGACTTTTATTCCCCATTGACTTACATTGGGTTTCGTGTTTCGGGACGACCCCGACTTTTCCCTATAATCGGATGATCTTGCTCGACCCGACTTTTGGAAAAGTCGGGTTTCACGAAACGAAATGCGACCCTAAAAAACCAAAAGTCGCTCAACTCTAATCTTAATTCCTGTCTTGTGATGTGGTATACTTGTTTTCACCTATTCCACATAATTTAGCTCTAACTGCTGTGTTCCATCACCTACTAAGATACAGCGGATACATGGATGAAACAAAGGAAATTATTATCCGTAGCATTGAATATCTTTTCAATGGGCTCATGATTCGCCATCTTTAGCGGTACTTTTTGTATGGTGGTGGAAAGAAAAGATTTTTACAGACAAAAATCTCTTTAAAAATGACATTGAACTACTGTATATGAGAGATATTTGAATGATGTTTTACTAATATGGGTAGGGCAAGTGGAGAAAATATCACTTTTTATCCTATATCAATTCCAATTATGTAAATTTAAAATTTACGTATACCGAACCTCAGGATAAAATCAGTTTCTTGGATTTGTTTCTTATGGGAGATGTAAAACAACAAAAAGTCAGATATCGGAACTATAGAAAACCTGTTAGTGGGAATACCACACTTATAGCAGACAGCTGCCACCCTGCACACACTGTGAATTCAATCCCTTATTGTGAATTAAATAGAATCTATAGAAACCATTCTGATATCACACTATTTAACCCCTTTACCCCGAAGGGTAGTTTGCACGTTCATGACTGGGTCAATTTTCACAATTCTGACCACTGTCCCTTTATGAGGTAATAACTCTGGAACGCTTCCATGGATCCCGGTGATTCTGACACTGTTTTCTCGTGACATATTGTACTTCATGTTAGTGGTAAAATTTTGTTCATATAACTTGTGTTTATTTGTGAAAAAAAATGGAAATTTGGCAAAAATTTTGAAAATTTCGCAACTTTCCAACTTTGAATTTTTATGCTCTTAAATTACAGAGATATGGCACTCAAAAAACTTAATAAGTAACATTTCCTACATGTTTACTTTACATCAGCACAATTTGGAAACCAAATGTTTTTTTTGCTAGGAAGTTGTAAGGGTTAAAAGTTGACCAGTGATTTCTCATTTTTACAACACCATTTTATTTTTAGGGACCACATCACATTTGATGTCACTTTGAGGAGTCTATATGATAGAAAATACTCAAAAGTGACACCATTCTAAAAACTGCACCCCTCAAGGTGCTCAAAACCACATTCAAGAAGTTTATAAACCCTTCAGGTGCTTCACAGGAATTTTTTGAATGTTTAAAAAAAAAAACATTTAACTTTTTTCACAAAAAAATTACTTCAGGTCCAATTTTTTTTATTTTACCAAGGGTAACAGGAGAAATTGGACTGCAAAAGTTATTGTGCAATTTGTCCTGAGTATGCAGATACCTTATATGTGGGGGGAACCACTGTTTCGGCGCATGGCAGAGCTCGAAAGGGAAGGAGCGCCGTTTGACTTTTTCACTGCAAAATTGGCTGGAATTCAGATCGAACGCCATGTCACGTTTGGAGAGCCCCTGATATGCCTAAACAGTGGAAACCCCCCATAAGTGACCCCATTTTGGAAACTAGACCCCCCAATGAACTTACCTAGATGTGTGGTGAGAACTTTGAACCCCCAAGGGCTTCACAGAAGTTTATAATGTACAGGCGTACAATTAAAAAATCATATTTTTTTCCAAAAAAATGATCTTTTCACCCCCAATTTTTATTTTCCCAAGGGTAACAGGACAACAAAAGTTATTGTGCAATTTGTCCGGAGTACGCTGATACCCCATATGTGGGGGTAAACAACTATTTGGGCTCATGGCAGAGTTCGGAAGGGAAGCAGCACCATTTGACTTTTTTGGCTGGAATTGAGATCTGACGCCATGTCGCGTTTGGAAAGCCCCTGATTTGCCAAAACAGTGGGAACCCCCCACAAATGACCCCATTTTGGAAACTAGACCCCCCAAGGAACTTATCTAGATGTGTGTTGAGCACTTTGAACCCCCAAGGGCTTCACAGAAGTTTATAACGCCTGAGCGTGAAAATAAAAAAATCATATTTTTTCCACAAACATGATCATTTCGCCCCCAATTTTTTATTTTCCCAAGGGTAAGAGGAGAAATTGGACCCCAAAAGTTGTTGTGCAATTTGTTCTGAGTAGGCTGATACCCCATATGTGGGGGTAAACCACTGTTTGGGTGCATGGCAGAGCTTGCAAGGGAAGGTGCACTGTTTGACTTTTTCAGCACACAATTGACTGGAATTGAGATCAGATGCTATGTTGCATTTGGAGAGCACCTGATGTGCCTAAACAGTGGAAACCCCCCAATTCTAACTCCAACCCTAACCCCAACACACCCCTAACCCTAGCCCTATCCCTAGTCCTAACCCAAGCCCTAACTCTAACCCTAGCCCTAACCCTAATGGGAAAATGGAAATAAATACATTTTTAATTTTATTATTTAACTAAGGGGGTGATAAAGGGGGTTTGATTTACTATTTATGGTGAGTTTTTATGTTTGGCAGCTGTCATACATGCTAAAAAAATACATTTTTTATTGAAAAAATAGTTTTTGCATCACCACATTTTGAGAGCTGTAATTTTTCCATATTTTGACCCACTGAGTCATGTGAGGTCTTATTTTTTGCAGAACGAGTTGACATTTTTATTGGTTCCATTTTCGGGCACGTGACTTTTTTGATCGCTTTTTATTCTGATTTTTGGGACACAGAATGAACAAAAAAATAGCATTTCATGAATTTCTTTTGGGGTGTGTGTTTACACCATTCTGCGTGTGGTAAAATTGATAAAGCGGTTTTATTCTTCGGGTCAGTACGATTACAGCGATACCTCATTTACGTCATTTTTTATGTTTTGGCGCTTTTATGCAATGCAAACAATTTTATATAAAAAATAATTATTTTTGCATCGCTTTATTCTGCGAGCTATAACTCTTATTTTTTCGCTGATGATGCTGAATGGTGGCTCATTTTTTGCGGAAGATGGCGTTTTTAGCGGTACCATGGTTATTTATATCCGTCTTTTTGATCGCCCGTTATTGCACTTTTGTTTATGATGATAAAGCATTGTTTTTTGCTTTGTTTAATTTTATTTTTGAAGGGGTTCACTAAAGGGGTTAACTAGTGGGCCAGTTTTTTAGGACGGGTTGTTATGGATGCGGCGATACTAAATATGTGTACTTTTATTGTTTGCTTTTTTCTAAAAAATGAATTTTTTAGGGATTTTTTATTAATTATTTTTACACTGTAATGGGTCAGATCGATGATCTGACAGTTTGGACAGCACTCTGTCAGATCAGCGATCTGACAGGCGCTGCAGAGGCTTCCTCCTTGCCTGCTTTCAGCAGGCACTGAGGAAGCCGCCTCCCTGCGGGTCCCCGAAGGCCCCTGTGGCCATATTGGATACGGGGGCCTGCAGGGAGGAGGACCCTCGGAGCGACGCAGAACATCACGTCGCTCCAGGGGTCTCAGGGAAGCACGCAGGGAGGCCCCTCCCTGCGTGATTTTTCCCTATGCCCCCGGTACACTGCGATCATGTTTGATCGCAGTGAGCCAGGGGTTAACATGCCGGGTGCCAGCTGTGATAATCAGCTGACACCCAGCTGTGATCAGCGGCGCCCCCCACCAGGAGGGCCGCTGATCGCTTAGAAGTACTATCCCGTCCCCGGTCATAGGGGCACGGGTACCGTGGACGGGATAGTACGTCTAATGTCAGAAAGGGGTTAATGAACAAGCAGAGATAGCGACATCGAGACTAATGGAAAGGGCATATAGGAAAAAAACAAATTGATACAGCAGTAAAAAAAAGTTCTTGTAAGAAACACTCGAGATGATGGTATAAAAAACAAGAAGAAACCGACAACAACAAAATTTAACAAAATGAAAAATAAAACCATTTTTAGTACCCCATATAGTTGCCAATTTTCGGAAATAAAAAATATTGTACATAGAATCATAGAATCATAGAATCATAGAATCGTAGAGTTGGAAGGGACCTCCTGGGCCATCTGGTCCAACCCCCTGCTCAAAGCAGGATTCGCTAAATCATCCCAGTCAGATGTCTATCCAGCCTCTGTTTGAAGACTTCCATTGAAGGAGAACTCACCACTTCTCGTGGCAGCCTGTTCCACTCATTGATCACTCTAACTGTCAAAAAGTTTTTTCTAATATCTAATCTGTGTCTCCTCCCATTCAGTTTCATCCCATTGCTTCTAGTCTTTCCTTGTGCAAATGAGAATAAAGTTGATCCTTCTACAATGTGACAGCCCTTTAGATATTTGTAGACAGCTATTAAGTCTCCTCTCAGTCTTCTCTTTTGCAAACTAAACATTCCCAAATCCTGCAACCTTTCCTCATAAGACAGGGTTTGCAGACCGGTCACCATTCTGGTCACTCTTTTCTGAACTTGCTCCAGTTTGTTGATGTCTTTTTTAAAATGTGGTGCCCAAAACTGGACACAATATTCCAGATGAGGTCTGACCAAAGAGGAGTAGAGGGAAATAATGACTTCACGTGATCTAGACTGTATGCTTCTGTTAATACATCCTAGAATTGCATTTGCCTTTTTTGCTGCTGCATCACACTGTTGACTCATATTCAGTCTGTGATCTATTAGTATACCCAAGTCTTTTTCACATGTGCTGTCACTTAGCCCTATTCCTCCCATTCTATATCTGCTTTTTTCATTTTTATTGCCCAGATGTAGTACTTTGCATTTCTCCCTGTTAAAAACCATTCTGTTAGTTGCTGCCCACTTCTCCAGTTTATTTAAATCTTTTTGAATCCTCTCTCTCTCTCTTCTCTAGTATTAGCTATCCCTCCTAGCTTTGTGTCATCAGCAAATTTAATCAGTTTACCCTCAATTCCTTCATCTAAATCGTTGATAAAGATGTTGAACAATACAGGGCCCAGGACAGAGCCCTGTGGTACCCCACTTGAGACATTCTTCCAACTGGATGTGCAGCCATTTACGACCACTCTTTGGGTCCGATCACTAAGCCAGTTATGAATCCACCTAACAGTTGCCTTGTCCATTCCATACTTAGTCATTTTTTCAATAAGGATTGTATGAGAGACTTTGTCAAATGCTTTGCTGAAGTCAAGATATACTATATCTACAGCATTTCCTTGATCCACCCAATCAGTGATACCATCATAGAAGGAAATTAAGTTAGTCTGACATGACTTATTAGTTACAAACCCATGCTGACTCTGTTTAATCACTTCATTCTTATCCAGGTATTGACATACATGTTGTTTAATAATTTGTTCAAAGATCTTTCCTGGTATAGAAGTTAGACTCACCGGCCTATAGTTGCCTGGGTCCACCTTCTTCCCCTTTTTGAAGATAGGAACAACATTTGCTCTTCTCCAGTCTTCTGGCACTTCTCCTGTTCTCCAAGAATTTTCAAAGATTATGGAGAGGGGTTCAAAAATTTCTTCTGCTATCTCCTTCAGTACTCTGGGGTGTAATTCATCTGGACCTGGAAACTTGAATTCATTTAGGTTAGCTAAGTGTTTCCTCACTATCTTTCAGTTTATAGATATCCTGGATTCTTCCATTCCCTTAATAGGACAGTGAATAACAGTTGATGCTACATTTCCTTTCTGAGAGAAAACAGATGCAAAATAGGAATTTAAAAGTTCAGCCTTCTCAACATCCTGTCTTACCATTTCATCATTTTCATCCTGTAAAAATCCTATAGCATCTTTGACTTTTCTTTTACTTTTGACATATCCCCAAAATCCTTTAATATTGCTTTTGACATCTCTTGCAAGCCTCAATTCATTTTCAGCTTTAGCTAATCTGATTTGTGCCCTGCAGGTTCTGCAGACAGCATTATATTCTTCTTTAGATATGCCTCCCTCTTTCCATTTTATAAACATTTTTTTCTTCCTTTTTAGCATGTGCTTAAGTTCTGTGTTCATCCATCCTGGTTTCCTTAAATGCTTCCTATTCTTCCCTCTTTTCGGAATTGTTAACAACTGTGCTTTGAGAATTTCATTTTTCAAGATTTCCCATCCTTCCTGGACATTTTTGTCTTTAAGGATATCCAGCCATTGGATCCCTCCAATTCTCTTTCTGAATCCCTTAAAATCTGCCTTTCTGAAATCTAACCTTGACGTCTGAGTCTTCACAGGTCTTCCGCCTCTAGTTATCCAAAATTCTAAAATAGCATGGTCGCTACCTCCTAGGGTCCCAGCCACTTTTACCTCCTCAACCATTTCCTCCCTGTTTATAAGGATTAGATCCAAGGTAGCAGTTCCCCTTGTTTTCTCCCTTACCTTTTGGAAGATAAAGTTGTCAGCAAGAGAGGATAAGAATTTCCTTGACCTGTTAGTTTTGCCTGAGAGAGATTCCCAACAAATGTCTGGATAGTTGAAATCTCCCATGACAACTATGTCATATTTTTTGGAGAACTTGGCCATTTGATGCATAAAGAGTTCATCCATATCTTCAGCTTGCACAGGCGGCCTGTAGTAAATGCCTACAATGGTGTCCTTTCCATTGTTCTGTCCTTGTATTCTTACCCAAACAGTTTCCACAGAACTCCCAGTCTCTGAAGCTTCAATCTCTGTGCAGATATACGCATTTCTAACATACAATGCGACACCCCCTCCTCGTTTATCAAGTCTGTTTCTTGCAAATAAGTTGTATCCTTCTAGTCTTGTATTCCAATCATGTGTATTGTCCCACCAAGTTTCAGTGATTCCAATGACATCATATTTCTTTTCCTGTGTTAGTAGTTCCAATTCTCCTTGTTTGTTGCCCATGCTTTGTGCATTAGTATAGAAACATTTTAGTTTGTGATTGGTTTCTCTTTCTCCAATATTTTTATTAATTAGATTCTTTCGTCTTTGTTCTTCCTTTCCACTTCTAATAGCAGAGTTCTCAATAGCATTTGTCAGGTGTATGGCTTTTTCTGGTCTTTTGCTTCCCTTCCCATGTTGTTCTAGTGTAAAGCTCTCCTTACAAATGTAGCAAGGCGACTTCCAAATACATGCTTTCCAGTCTTCGTAAGGTGCACCCCATCTCTAGCAAGTAGTCCATCGTATAAGTAGTTCACTCCGTGATCCAGAAATCCAAATCGTTTCTGACGGCACCATCGACGTAGCCAGTTGTTCACCTGCAGAATCTTATTCCACCTCCTTGTTCCATGGCCATCCACTGGGGGGATGGAAGAGAAGACCACCTGCGCTCCCAGTTCTTTCACTTTCTTGCCTAAGTCTTCAAAGTCTCTATCTTGGTATAATATATGTCCCTATATTATACCAAGATCGGGACTTATATAAAGTCCTGGAAAATGGATTAGTATGTGTGCCGAGAAAAGGGAGATCAATAGGTGCTACTCTTTCCCCAAGTCTATACATACCTCCAAAAAGTGATAAAAAAAACCTGGCTAAGCTGCAAAGGTTTTTTTTTTTTTAAATGTGCATGTCCCAAATACACTATGTGTCAATATACACTGCAAACTCAAAAGATTGATGCAGCCAATGACATTAAAAGATTCATCAATTGTAATACAAACTATGTTGCATATTGCATATTCTGCAAAGAATGTAAAGTGAAATACATTGGCTGAACAATACGTAAATTAAAGAAAAGGATGGCAGAACATGTTACTAACATCAGAAATAAAAATGCATCCTATTCAGGAGCATGCAAACATTTTGTAGAAAGACATAAAGGGAAATTAAATAATGTTTCATTCTATGGGATAGAAAAAGTAGATAATCCTATTAGAGGCAGTGACTGGAAGAAAAAACTCCTCCTAAGGCCTCATTCACATGTCAGTGTTTTTGATCAGTATTTCATCAGTATTTATATGCCAAAACCAGGAGTGTCTCCAAAACAGAGGACAGGTATCAGTCTTTCAGTTATAGTCTTTCTATGTAAGTTCCACTCCTGGTTTTAGCATACAACCACTGATGCAAAAATACTGACGTGTGAATGAGGCCTAAGAGAACTGTTTTGGATCATTAACCCCTTCATGACCCAGCCTATTTTGACCTTAATGACCTGGCCATTTTTTGCAATTCTGACCAGTGTCCCTTTATGAGGTAATAACTCTGGAACGCATCTTAGCGATTCTGAGATTGTTTTTTCGTGACATATTGGGCTTCATGTTAGTGGTAAACTTAGGTCGATAATTTTTGCGTTTATTTGTGAAAAAAACAGAAATTTGGCGAACATTTTGAAAATTTCGCAATTTTCAAATTTTGAATTTTTATTCTGTTAAACCAGAGAGTGATGTGACACAAAATAGTTACTAAATAACATTTCCCACATGTCTACTTTACATCAGCACAATTTTGGAAACAATTTTTTTTTTGTTAGGAAGTTATAAGGGTTAAAAGTTGACCAGCGATTTCTCATTTTTACAACAATATTTACAAAACCATTTTTTTTAGGGACCACCTCACATTTGAAGTCACTTTGAGGGGTCTATATGGCAGAAAATACCCAAAAGTGACACCATTCTAAAAACTGCACCCCTCAAGCTACTCAAAACTACATTCTAGGAGATTATTAACCCTTCAGGTGCTTCACAGGAACTAAAGCAACGTGTAAGGAAAAAATGGACATTTTATTTTTTGCACCACAAATTTTCTTTTATCATTAATTTTTTTCATTTTCACATGGGCTACAGGATAAAATGGATCCTAAAATTTGTTGGGCAATTTCTCCTGAGTACACCGATACCTCATATGTGGTCATAAACCACTGTTTGGGCGCACGGCAGGGCTCGGAAGGGAAGGAGCACATTTGACTTTTTGAATGGAAAATATGCTGGAATATTTAGCGCTTGCCATGTCGCGTTTGGAGAGTCACAGTGCGCCTAAGCACTGGAGCTTCCCCTCAAGTGACCCCATTTTGGAAACTAGACCCCCCAAGAAACTTATCTAGATGCATAGTGATCACTTTGAACCCCCAGGTGCTTCACAAATTGATCCGTAAAAAAAAGTACTTTTTTTTCACAAAAATGATCTTTTAGCCTCA
Source organism: Dendrobates tinctorius (assembly GCF_039654945.1). Classification (NCBI taxonomy): domain Eukaryota; kingdom Metazoa; phylum Chordata; class Amphibia; order Anura; family Dendrobatidae; genus Dendrobates; species Dendrobates tinctorius. The sequence continues at coordinate 49,194,213 of NW_027361676.1, read as the reverse complement.
GTTTTTTCATTTTCACGTGGGCAACAGGATAAAATGGATCCTAAAATTTGTTGGATAATTTTTCCTGAGTACTCCAATACCTCATATGTGGTCATAAACCACTGTTTGGGCGCACGGCAGGGCCCGGAAGGGAAGGAGCACCATTTGACTTTTTGAATGGAAAATTCGCTCCAATCGTTATCGGACACCATGTCGCGTTTGGAGAACCCTTGTGTACCTAAACATTGGAGCTCCCCCACAAGTGAAACCATTTTGGAAACTAGACCCCTTAAGGAACTTATCTAGATGTGTAGGGAGCACTTTGAACCCCCAAGTGCTTCACAAAAGTTTATAACGTAGAGCAGTGAAAATAAAAAATCATTTTTTTTCCTCAAAAATGATTTTTTAGCACTCTATTTTTTATTTTCACAAGCGTAACAGGAGAAATTGGACCACAAAAGTTGTTGTCCAGTTTGTCCTGAGTACGCTGGCACCCCATATGTGGGGGGGAACCACTGTTTGGGCGCACGGCAGGGCTCAGAAGGGAAGGAGTGCTATTTGACTTTTTGAAATGAAAATTAGCTCCAATCGTTAGCGGACACCTTGTCGTGTTTGGAGAGCCCCTGTGTGCCTAAACTTTGGAGCTCCCCCACAAATGACCCCATTATGGAAACTAGACCCCCTAAGGAACTTATCTAGATGCATAGTGAGCACTTTGAACCCCCAGGTGCTTCACTAAAGTTTACAACGTAGAGCCGTGAAAATAAAAAAGATTTTTTTTTCTTAAAAAAAATATTTTTAGTCCGCAATTTTTTATTTTCACAGGGGTACCAGGATAAATTGGACCCCAAAAGTTGTTGTACAGTTAGTCCTGAGTACGCTGATACCTGATATGTGGGGGGGACCACTGTTTGGGCACACGTCAGGGCTCAGCAGGGAGGTAGTGACATTTTGAAATGCTGACTTTGATGGCATGGTCTGAGGGTGTCATGTTACATTTGCAGAGCCCCTGTGTGCCTAAACAGTAGAAACCCCCCACATGTGACCTCATTTTAGAAACTAGACCCCCCAAGGAACTTATCTAGATGTGTGGTGAGCACCTTGAACCCCCAAGTGCTTCACAGAAGTTTATAACGCAGAGCCGTGAAAATAAAAAATCATTTTTTTTCCTAAAAAAAAAAATATTTTTTGCCCGCAATTTTTTTTCACAAGAGTAACAGGATGAATTGGACCCCAAAAGTTGTTGTACAGTTTGTCCTGAGTACGCTGGTACCCCATATGTGGGGGGGAACCACTGTTTGGGCACACGTCAGGGCTCGGAAGGGAAGTAGTGACATTTTGAAATGCTGACTTTGATGGCATGGTCTGCGGGTATCATGTTACATTTGCAGAGCCCTTGATGTACCTAAACTGTGGAAACCCCCCACAAGTGACCCCATTTTGGAAACTAGACCCCATAAGGAAGTTGCCTAGATGTGTGGTGAGCACACTGAACCCCCAAGTGCTTCACAGAAGATTATAACGCAGAGCCATGAAAATAAAAAATAATTTTTTTTCCTCAAAAAATGATTTTTTAGCTCGCAATGTTTTATTTTCACAAGGGTAACAGGAGAAATTGGACCCCGAAAGTTGTTGTCCAGTTTGTCCTGAGTACGCTGATACCCCATATGTGGGGGGGAAACCACTGTATGGGCACACGTCAGGGCTCGGAAGGGAAGTAGTGACATTTTGAAATGCTGACTTTGATGGCATGGGCTGCGGGCATCATATTACATTTGCAGAGCCCTTGATGTACCTAAACTGTGGAAACCCCCCACAAGTGACCCCATTTTGGAAACTAGACCCCATAAGGAAGTTGCCTAGATGTGTAGTGAGCACACTGAACCCCCAAGTGCTTCACAGAAGATTATAACGCAGAGCCATGAAAATAAAAAATATTTTTTTTTCCTCAAAAAATGATTTTTTACCTCGCAATTTTTTATTTTCACAAGGGTAACAGGAGAAATTGGACCCCAAAAGTTGTTGTCCAGTTTGTCCTGAGTACGCTGGTACCCCATATGTGGGGGGGAACCATTGTTTGGGCACACGTTAGGGCTCGGAATGGAAGTAGTGACGTTTTGAAATGCAGACTTTGATGGAATAGTCTGTGGTCGTCATTACGTTTGCAGAGCCCCTGATGTGCCTAATCAGTGGAAACCCCCACAAATGACCCCATTTTGGAAACTAGACCTTCCAAGGAACGTATGTAAGATGTGTTGTGAGCACTTTGAACCCCCAAGTGCTTCACAGAAGTTTATAATGCAGAGACGTGAAAATGAAAAAATCATTTTTTTCCACAAAAATAATTTTTTAGCCCCCAATTTTTTATTTTCCCAAGGGTAACAGGAGAAATTAGTCCCCAAAAGTTGTTGTGCAATTTTTCCTGAGTACGCTGATACCCCATATGTTGGGGTAAACCACTGTTTGGGCACATGTCAGGGCTTGGAAGGGAGGGTGCACCGTTTGACTTTTTGAAAGCAAAATTAGCTGGAATCAATGGTTGCACCATGTCGCGTTTGGAGACCCCCTGATGTGCCTAAACAGTGGAAACCCCTCAATTCTAACTCCAACCCTAACCCCAACACACTCCTAACCACAGCCCTAACCCTAACACATCCCTAACCACAAGCCTAACCCTAATTCCAACGCTAACCCTAATTCCAACCCTAACCCTAATTCTAACCCTAATTCCAACCCTAACCCTAATTCCAACCCTAACCCTAATTCAACCCTATCCCTCTTTCCAACCCTAACCCTCTTTCCAACCCTAACCCTCTTTCCAATCCTAACCCTAACCCTCTTTCCAACCCTAACCCTCTTTCCAACCCTAACCCTCTTTCCAACCCTAACCCTAACCCTCTTTTCAACCCTAACCCTCTTTCCAACCCTAACCCTAACCCTCTTTCCAACCCTAACCCTAACCCTTTTTTCAACCCTAACCCTAATGGAAAAATAAAAATATTTTCTTTACTTTATTAGTTGTGCCTACCTATGGGGGTGATAATCGGGGGGTTCATTTACTTTTACTTTCATTTTGATCACTGTGAGAGTGATCAAAATGAAAGAATGGAATCTGCAGCCGGCAGATTCGGGCGGGCGCACTGCGCATGCGCCCGCCATTTTCAAAGATGGCGGTGCCCATGAACCGGACACGCCGGACACCGGGAGCGACAGGGGGACTTAGAAGGTGCCGGGGGAGGTGAGAGGGGGTGAGGGGGTTATCAGAAGCTGGCGGGGAGCAGAGGGAATAGGAGGGGGGCAGATGATGACAGCGGCGGCAGATCGCCACTGTCATTCAGTGGCGGGGGGCGATCGCCGGTGGGGGGGTGGAATCGGTGTCTCCAGCCATGTCCGATGCTACAGCAGCATCGGCCATGGCTGGATTGTAATATTTCATCAATTTTCATTGATGAAATATTACTATCGCGCTGATTGGCTGTTTCACTTTTAACAGCCAATCAGAGCGATCGTAGCCACGTGGGGGCAAAGCCACGCCCCCTGTGGCGAAGAACAAAGCCCCCTGTATCTGCGGGTCGGGTGACCTTTCAGTGACCTAGGTCACCCGACCCGCAGGGGGGCTTTAAAGTCATGACGCCACATAGGCGTCATGGGTCGTTCTGGCACGACTTTTCATGACGCCTACGTGGCGTCAAAGGTCGTGAAGGGGTTAAACTTGATGCAAAATGCCCCAATATTATGCACTATAGAAATTATACTTTTTATCTATATTAAATTCCAGTGGTTTGACTATGGGTTTTTGTTTGTTTTTTTTTGTTTTTGTTATCTAGCTTGGTGATTATGCAAATTATTCTCAAATGTGATTGATTGTTAACATGTGTGTTCACTGATCAACGGTTGGTTACCATTTGTTTTAATACCATGTATCATAAGGAATCTGTATCTCAGTGAATAAGGGCCTTTGCCAGAAATATGTTGACATGTATCCCCAACCTGTATGATCTTTTAAATTATTTGAAATAAATTTGAGGATTTTATCTATTTTTGGGACTCAACAAAATTGCTTTCCTATATTTTATGCACTTGTCCCAGATCTGAGCATTGCTTCCCTCTTCCCGATCCGCTGGACTCTGCTGTGCTCTACGTCATGCTTTGCAGATGTCCTTGCGTGATCCTATGTGAGCATCATCCTCGGGCCTAGTTAAAGCTCACTATGACACATCCTTTTGTCTTTGTATTGCATTAAGACTTTTGTTTTGCTGGAATGTGGCTTGCTACTCAGCTTCTCCTGCAATGCACCTGCTTACAGTTTCCTGACTTCCTCTGCCTGCCTATTATCTCCTGCACTTTGCCTGGCAGCAGGTTCCTGACGTCCTGTGCCTGCCTGCTGTCTCACGCACTATGTCTACCTGCCTGTGGCCTCCTGTTCCTTGGTTGACAGTATCCCATGTGATAGTTTCTGCTGCTCTGACACCCATTTTCAGTGTTCTCACCCAGACTATGGGTTTGAAGGATCCAAATCAATTGATAAGTCCACAGAATACCAAGACTATGGATTCCAAAGGTGCAGTAGGAACTACACCATTGCAATGGGATAAGGATGAATTACCTTGACATATGGTGGAAATAGCTGTCAGCCATCGTGATCTTGTCCAGGCTGTTTAAAAGTTAAACCTTACAGCCAGTACAATTTAATGGTCTTGTCAACCAGTGCACTGTGCACTTTGAATTATGCCCCTAGCGTATTTTTTCATACCAGTGTGAAAAGGCATATATTTTTTTTCATTATTGTATGGTGATGCTTTGGCTTGGGCTGAGCCATTTTAGGACAACCCCATGATGCTTTCTCTACCCTCCTTCCTGTCTGCTTTCCACCAAGTGTTTGATGAACCAGGCCGCTTTCACTCAGCAGCCGTCTCCATCCTGCGACTATTACAAGTGACCTGTTCTGTGAGACATTATGCCATCCAGTTCCAAACTCTTTCCCTGAATTGGCCTGGAGTGATGACACACTCCTGTCCATCTTCTGCCCTGGTATGTATACTGTAGCTGGGTGAAAGATGATTTTGCGAGTAAAAATTTGCCATCTTCTCTTGATAGTTTAATAGTCCTTGCAACTCATGTGGACTTGTGTTTCAAGGAATGTTTTCAATAGAAAACTATTGACTCTCATGTCTCATCCTCAAGGGTCTCTTCTAAATCAATCCCCAGATTGGTCACACCAGAGCCTATGCAATTCGGTCAGAAGAGAATGTCACTGGCCGAAAGATCTGGTGGTGAACAGGATCTCACATATACTGTTCTAAACTAAAGGCTAAACACGGAAACTTCAGCCCTTAGGCAAAAAAGGAGGTATCACACTTGGGTTTAACATTGTCCTCCGCTAAAGATAAATTGTTTGTTCCTACAGTGGGTAAAAGCCACCAATTGTGCAAGTTCTCCTACTTATAAAGATGAGAGAGGCCTGTAACTGACATTATAGGTAGACCACAACTATGAGAGTCAAAAGGAGAAAAAAATCCAGAAAATAACCTTGTCTGATTTGGCAAGATTTATTTTTCAAATTATGGTGGAAAATAAGTATTTGGTCATTAACAAAAGTTCATCTCAATATTTTGTTCTACTGTATATCCTTTGTTGGCAATGACAGAGGTCAAACGTTTTCTGTAAGTCTTCACAGGGTTGGCATACGCTGTTGGTGGTACTGTATGTTGGCCCATTCCTCTAGAGCAGTGATGTTTTGGGCCTGTCGCTGGGCAACACGGACTTTCAAATCCCTCCAAAGGTTTTCTATGGGGTTGAGATCTGGAGACTGACAAGGCCATTCAAGGACCTTCATATGCTTCTTACGAAGCCACTCCTTCGTTGCCCTGGTGGTGTGCGTTGGATCATTATCATGCTGAAAGTCCCACACTTGTTTCATCTTCAATGCTCTTGCTGATGGAAGGAGGTTTCCACTCAAAATCTCACCATACATAGCCCTATTCATTCTTTCATGTACATGGATGAGTCGTCCTGGTCCTTTTGCTGAGAAACATCCCCAAAATCATGAGGTTGCCACCCCCTTGCTTCACAGTAGGTATGGTGTTCTTTGGATGCAACTCAGCATTCTGTCTCCTCCAAACATGATGAGTTTTGTTTCTACCAAACAGTTCTACTTTGGTTTCATCAGACCATATGACATTCTCCCAAAACTCTTCTGGATAATCCAAATGCTCTCTAGCAAACTTCAGATGGGCCCGGACATGTACTGGCTTAAGCAGGGGGACACGTCTGGCACAAAGGGATCTGAGTCCCTGGCGGCGTAGTGTGTTACTGATGGTAGCCTTTGTTACAGTGGACCTAGCTCTATGCAGGTCATTCACTAGATCCTATCGTGTAGTTCTGGTATTTTTGCTCACCATTCTTGTGATCATTTTGACCCCACGGGCTGAGATCTTGCGTAGAGCCCCAGATTGAGAGAGATTATCAGTGGTCTTGTATGTCCATTTTCATGTCCATTTTCCTGCCTTCAGCGGTCACAGGGTACCACTCATTAAACTCATGAATATGCACATATTCATGAGTGTAATAAGCGGTATCATGTGACCGCTGAAGGCAGGAAGGGAGACAGTGGAGAGGCAGGACTGCAGAGACCTCGCCAGGAGGGGGTAAGTATAGCGATATTCACCTGTCCGGGGTCCATCGCTGCTCACCTGCTGTCTGCTACCTTCTGTGTCAGTGACGTTTAGGCAATAGGCAGCAGAGGGCGCGGTGATGTGGTTAGTGAGCGCTGCGCCCTCTGCTGACTGAACAGTCACTGACACAGAAAGCGTCAGACAACAGTGAGCAGTGATGGACCCCGGACAGGTGAATATCTCAGGTGCCGGGTCCTGAGCAGGAGAGGTGAGTATGGCATTTTTTTTGCTGCAGCAGCATATGGGGGCATAATATATGGAGCATCTTATGGGGGTATATTCTATGGGGCAGCATATGGGGGCATATTCTTCCGGGCAGCATATGGAGGCATATTCTATGGGGCAGCATATGGGGGCATATTCTATGGGCCAGTATATGGGGGCATAGTCTATGGAGCAGCATATGGGGGCATAGTCTATGGAGCAGCATCTGGGGGCATAGTCTATGGAGCAGCATATGGGGGCATAGTCTATGGAGCAGCATATGGGGGCATATTCTATGGGGCAGCATATGGGGGCATATTCTATGGGGCAGCATATGGGTGCATATTCTATGGGGGAGCATAAGGGGGCATAGTATATGGAGCAGCATATGGGGGCATAGTCTATGGAGCAGCATATGAGGGCATATTCTATGGGGGGCATATTCTTTGGGGCAGCATATGGGGCATATCCTATGGAGCAGCATATGGGGCATAATCTATGGAGCATCTTATTGGAGCAGCATATGGGGGCATATTCTATGGGGCAGCATATGGGGGAATAGTCTATGGGGCAACATATGGGGGCATAGTCTATGGGGCAACATATGGGGCATAGTCTATGGGGCAGCATATGGGGCATAATCTATGGGGCAGCATATGGGGGCATATTCTATGGGACAGCATATGGGGGCATAGTCTATGGGGTAGCATATGGGGGCATAGTCTATGGGGTAGCATATGGGGGCATAGTCTATGGGGTAGCATATGGGGGCATAGTCTATGGAGCAGCAAATGGGGGCATAGTCTATGGAGCAGCATATGAGGGCATATTCATTCTATGGGGGGCATATTCTTTGGGGCAGCATATGGGGCATATCCTATGGGGCAGCATATGGGGGCATATCCTATGAGGCAGCATATGGGGGCATATCCTATGGAGCAGCATATGGGGTCATAATCTATGGAGCAGCATATGGGGGCATAATCTATGGAGCAGCATATGGGGGCATAATCTATGGAGCATCAAATGGGGCATAATCTATGGAGCATCTATCTTATTGGGGCATAATCTATGGAGCATCTTATTGGGGCATAATCTATGGAGCATCTTATTGGGGCATAATCTATGGAGCATTTTATGGGGCATAAGCTATGGAGCATCTTATGGGGCATCTTATGGGGCATAATCTATGGAGCGCCTTATGGGGCTGTAACCTTTATGGAGCATTATATGGGGCATGTTATTCTATGGAGCATCTTATGGGGGCATTATTAACATTTGTGCATCATTATATGGGGTGTATTTTGTATGGAGCATCTTAGCCTTTGTTACGGTGGACCCAGCTCTATGAAGGTCATTCACTAGATCCTCTCGTGTGGTTCTGGGATTTTTGCTCACCGTTCTTGTGATCATTTTGACCCCACGGGCTGAGATCTTGCGTGGAGCCCAAGATTGAGAGAGATTATCAGTGGTCTTGTATATCCATTTTCATGTCCATTTTCCTGCCTTCAGCGGTCACGGGGTACTGCTCATTAAACTCATGAATATGCACATATTCATGAGTGTAATAAGCGGTATCACGTGACCGCTGAAGGCAGGAAGGGAGACAGTGGAGATGCGGGGCTGCAGAGACCTCGCCAGGAGGGGTAAGTATAGCGATATTCACCAGTCCGGGGTCCATTGCTGCTCACCGCTGTCTGCTACCTCCTGTGTCAGTGACGTTTAGGCAGTAGGAAGCAGAGGGCGCTGTGACGTGGTTAGTGAGTGCTGCACCCTCTGCTGACTGAACAGTCACTGACACAGGAAGCGTCACAGCGGTGAGCAGCGATGGACCCCGGACAGGTGAATATCTCAGGTGCCGGGTCCTGAGCAGGAGAGGTAAGTATGGCATTTTTTTTGCAGCAGCATATGGGGGCATAATATATGGAACATCTTATGGGGGCATAATATATGGGGCAGCATATGGGGGCATATTCTCTGGGGCAACATATGGGGGCATATTCTATGGGGCAGCATATGGGGGCATTTTCTATGGGGCAGCATATGGGGGCATATTCTATGGGGCAGCATATTGGGGCATATTCTATGGGGCAGCATATGGGGGCATATTCTATGGGGCAGCATATGGGGGCATATTCTATGGGGCAGCATATGGGGGCATATTCTATGGGGCAGCATATGGGGGCATAGTCTATGGGGCAGCATATGGGGGCATAGTCTATGGGCCAGCATATGGGGGCATAGTCTATGGGGCAGCATATGGGGGCATAGTCTATGGGGCAGCATATGGGGGCATAGTCTATGGGGCAGCATATGGGGGCATATTCTATGGGGCAGCATTTGGGGCATATTCTATGGGGCAGCATATGGGGGCATATTCTATGGGGTAGCATATGGGGGCATAGTCTATGGAGCAGCATATGGGGGCATATTCTATGGGGCAGCATATGGGGGGGCATATTCTATGGGGCAGCATATGGGGGGCATATTCTATGGGGCAGCATATGGGGGCATATTCTATGGGGCAGCATATGGGGGCATATTCTATGGGGCAGCATATGGGGGCATATTCTATGGGGCAGCATATGGGGGCATAGTCTATGGGGCAGCAAATGGGGGCATAGTCTATGGGCCAGCATATGGGGGCATAGTCTATGGGCCAGCATATGGGGGCATAGTCTATGGGGCAGCATATGGGGGCATATTCTATGGGGCAGCATTTGGGGGCATATTCTATGGGGCACCATATGGGGGCATATTCTATGGGGTAGCATATGGGGGCATAGTCTATGGAGCAGCATATGGGGGCATAGTCTATGGGGCATCATATGAGGGCATATTCTATGGGGCAGCATATGAGGGCATATTCTATGGGTGCAGCATATGAGGGCATATTCTATGGGGGCAGCATATGGGGCATATCCTATGGAGCAGCATATGGGGGCATATCCTATGGAGCATCTTATTGGGGCATAATCTATGGAGCAGCATATGGGGGCATATTCTATGGGGCAGCATATGGTAGCATATTCTATGGGGCAACATATGGGGGCATAGTCTATGGAGCAGCATATGGGGGCATAGTCTATGGAGCAGCATATGGGGGCATAGTCTATGGGGCAGCATATGGGGGCATATTCTATGGGGTAGCATATGGGGGCATAGTCTATGGACCAGCATATGGGGGCATAGTCTATGGAGCAGCATATGAGGGTATATTCTATGGGGGGCATATTCTTTGGGGCCGCATATAGGGCATATTCTATGGGGCAGCATATGGGGGCATATTCTATGGGGCAGCATATGGGGCATATCCTATGGAGCAGCATATGGGGGCATATCCTATGGAGCATCATATGGGGCATAATCTATGGAGCATCTTATGGGGGCATAATCTATGGAGCATCTTATGGGGGCATAATCTGTGGAGCATTTTATGGGGCATAAGCTATGGAGCATATTATGGGGCCATAATCTTTATGGAGCATTATATGGGGCATATTATTCTATGGAGTATCTTATGGGGGCATTATTAACCTTTGTGCAGCATGATATGGGGTGTATTTTGTATGGAGCATCTTAGCTTTTGTTACGGTGGACCCAGCTCTTTGCAGGTTATTCACTAGATCCTCTCGTGTGGTTCTGGGATTTTTGCTCACCGTTCTTGTGATCATTTTTAACCCCACGGGCTGAGATCTTGCGTGGAGCCCCAGATTGAGAGAGATTATCAGTGGTCTTGTATATCCATTTTCATGTCCATTTTCCTGCCTTCAGCAGTCACAGGGTACCGCTCATTAAACTCATGAATATGCACATATTCAGGAGTGTAATAAGCGGTATCACGTGACCGCTGAAGGCAGGAAGGGAGACAGTGGAGAAGCGGGGCTGCAGAGACCTCGCCAGGAGGGGATAAGTATAGCGATATTCACCTGTCCGGGGTCCATCGCTGCTCACCGCTGTCAGCTACCTCCTGTTTCAGTGACATTTAGGCAGTAGGCAGCAGAGGGCGCGGTGACGTGGTTAGTGAGCACTGCACCCTCTGCTGGCTGAACAGTCACTGACACAGGAAGTGTCACAGCGGTGAGCAGCGATGGACCCCAGACAGGTGAATATCTCAGGTGCCGGGTCCTGAGCAGGAGAGGTGAGTATGGCATTTTTTGCATATTGGGGCATATTCTTCGGGGCAGCATATGGAGGCATATTCTATGGGGCAGCATATGGGGGCATATTGTATGGGCCAGTATATGGGGGCATATTTTATGGGGCAGCATATGGGGGCATATTCTATGGGGTAGCATAAGGGGGCATAGTCTATGGAGCAGCATATGGGGGCATAGTCTATGGAGCAGCATATGAGGGCATATTCTATTGAGGGCATATTCTTTGGGTCAGCATATGGGGCATTTTCTATGGGGCAGCATATGGGGGCATATCCTATGAAGCAGCATATGGGGGCATATTCAATGGGGCAGCATATGGGGCATATTCTATGGGGCAGCATATGGGGCACATTCTATGGAACAGCATATGGGGGCATAATCTATGGAGCAGCATATGGGGGCATATTCTATGGAGCAGCATATTAGGGCATACTCTATGGAGCATCATATGGGGCATAATTTATGGAGCATCTTATTGGGGCATAATCTATGGAGCATCTTATTGGGGCATAATCTATGGAGCATCTTATTGGGGCATAATCTATGGAGCATTTTATGGGGCATCTTATGGGGGCATAATCTATGGAGCATCTTATGGGGCCATAACCTTTATGGAGCATTATATGGGGCATATTATTTTATGGAGCATCTTATGGGGGCATTGTTAACCTTTGTGCAGCATTATATGGGGTGTATTTTGTATGGAGCATCTTATGGGGCCCATCATGAACTGTATGGAGCATTATATGGGGCTCCTAATTCAATTTGGATATTCAAAAACTTTTAGCCTACTGATATCTCAATTAATTTTACTTTTATTGGTATCTATTTTTATTTTTTGAAATTTACCAGTAGCTTATACACGAGTCAATAAGTTTTCCCAGTTTTTGTGGCAAAATTAGGGGGGTCGGCTTATCCAATAGTATATACGGTAATAAATTTTAAAAAACTGACCGTGTCATCCAAGCATAAACTAAGTGTAAACAGGTGCGTAACCTAGAGTCACCAACTCATATACATTCAAACAAAAAAGGAAGCACACTGTAGCGCCATAGCATGCAAACATGAAATATGAAAAATGAATTGCATTACTGAATTAGAAATATGAAAATTGAAAAAGCTTAGCGCATAAAATGGCCAATTTATGTATACCTGGAAGCCATGGTAAGGCGTTTCTCGTTTTCCAGGACCCTAACCTAATGCCATTCCTCACTTAAACTAAATTTTAAGTGAGGATTGGCATTAGGTTAGGGTCCTGGAAAATGAGAAACGCCTTACCGTGACTTCCAGGTACACATAAATTGGCCATTTTATGCGCTAAGCATTTTCAATTTTCATATTTCTAATACAGTAATGCAATTCATTTTTCATATTTCATGTTTGCATGCTATGGCGCTACAGTGTGCTTCCTTTTTTCTTTGAAATAGATAATAGACTTGCATCTTTTCAATTGTCTCACAGGTCAATGTTCAGGGATGACGTCTTGACGAGGCTGTGCAGAGAATCTCAGACTTGGAGGATGTCTCTAAGGATCTTAAGGAAAAGTTAGAAAATAAGGAGAAAGATATCTCTAGCTTAACCCCTTAAGGACCAAGCCATTTTGTAGGTTATTGACCAGGCCTTAATTTTGAAATTGGACCACTGTCACCTTATGTGCTTATAACTCTGGAATGCTTCAACGGATCCCGCTGATTTTTTGTGACATATTGTACTTCATGTTAGTGGTACAATTTCTTTGATATGACTTGCGTTTATTTATGAAAAAAATGGAAATATGGTGAAAATTTTTGTAAATTTTGCAATTTCCAAACTTTAAATTTTTTTGCCCTTAAATCAGAGAGATGTGACACAAAAAATAGTTAAGAAATAACATTTCCCACATGTCTACTTTACATCAGTACAATTTTGGAATCAAAATTTTTTTGTTAGGAAGTTATAAGGGTTAAAAACTGACCAGCAATTTCTCATTTTTCCAACAAAATTTACAAAACCATTTTTTTAGGGACCACCTCACATTTGACGTGAGTTTGGGGGGGTCAATATAAAAGAAAATACCCAAAAGTGACACCATCCTAAAAATTGCACCCCTCAAGGTGCTCAAAACCACATTCAAGAAGTTTACTAACCCTTTAGGTACTTCACAAGAATTGAAGCAATGTGGAAGGAAAAAATGAACATTTAACTTTTCTTCCCCAAAATTTTTCTTTGGGCACAATTTTTTTTATTTTGTCAAGGGTATCAGGAGAAAATGAACCATAATATTTGTTGTGCAATTTCTCCTCAGTACATCGATACCCCATGTGTGGAGGAAAACCAATCTTTAGGCGCATGGCAGTGTTCAGAAGGGAAGGAGCATCATTTGAGATTTTGAATGTCAAATTGTCTGGAATCGAGAGCGAATGCCATGTCGCGTTTGGAGAGCCCCTGATGTACCTAATCAGTGGAAACTCCCCATAAGTGACCCCATTTTGGAAACTAGACCCCTAAGGAGCTTATCTAGATGTGTGGTGAGCACTTTGAACCCCCAAGTGCTTCACAGAAGTTTATAACGTAGAGCATTGAAAATAAAAAAAATCTTATTTTTTTCCACAAAAATGATCTTTTTTCCCCCAAATTTTTATTTTCACAAGGGTAACAGGAGAAATAGGACCCCAAAATTGTTGTGCAATTTGTTCTGAGTACGATGATACCCCATATGTGGGGTGGAACCGCTGTTTGGGCGCATGGCAGAGCTCAGAAGGGAAGGAGTGCTCGGAAAAAGTATAATTTGCTACTTTTTTGTGTTTTTTTTAACGGCGTTCACTGAAGGGGTTAACTCGGGTGACACTTTTATGAATGGGATTTTTACGGACATGGTGATACTAAACGTGTTTTTTTGCTTTATTTTTTTGCATAAAAATGTGTATTTTTTAGGGAATTTTAAAATTATTTTTATTTTTTAATTTTTTTTTTACATTTTTTTTTACCTCGTCTCTTTATGGGACTTTCACTTTCACTTTTGTTGCAGGTATAATATAATGCATTATACCTATGAAGATAGCTTCTGAGACCATGCTGTGTGCATGGTATCAGAGGCTTTTCGTAGCTGGATGACCCGGGGGTTGTCATGACAACCCCCGGGTCATCATGACAGAGTTGGGCCCCACGATTACATTGTGGGGACACCGATCTGAGGCAGAGGGAGCCCCCGACCCTCTGCCTCCCCCTCTGAACGCTGCTATCACACTCGATCGCAGCAGTCAGGGGGTTAACAGCCAGGGGCGGCACGGACACTGCTCTTGGCTGTCAGTGCAGGATGCTCAGCCACTGCAGCGCTATGCTCCTGCACTGATCGGGCAGGAGATGCAGAAATTTCAGCATCTCCAGCCCCATTGCGCTGTTTGGTCACAATCACAGTGCTCTGGGTGCAGGGACCGACTGCAAGGGTTCCCTCACCTCATCCCGTGCCTGTCAGCTGTCGGCACTTAACTGTAACTGTGTGTTTAGATGGTGTGTTTAGGTCCGGTGTCCAGGCTGTCCATAAAAAACACTCTGTCGGAGCCTTTTGGGATTCAGCGTGGTACACGCCAGGGTTGCCTGCTGTCTCCACTATTATTTAATCTTGCGCTGGACCCACTGTTGAAAACCCTCCAGAATCTGTCAGTGTTTAAAGGCAAAGGGGTTGGAAATACCTCAGTAAAAAATCTCAGCTTTTGCTGATGACATACTGTACTTTTGTTCATCGCCAACCCAACCCAGGCGTTCCAGTTATAATGGAGGTCCTGGGGGATTTTGGTAGATGTTTGGGTTTTAAGGTTAGCTACAATAAATCTGAGGCTTTGGCACTTTTCAGATGTGGTAGGCTGTCTGACCTTTTATTCCCATTTCACTGGAGCCAGGAGTCTATTAAATACTTGGGTATTCAGCTCCCTGCGGACCCATCAATCTTATACAGAATTAATTATAGGCCACTAATTTAATCAATAACAGGCCTCTTAAGTTCTTGGAAGCATTTCAAATTATCCTTTTTAGGTCGTTGCCACCTTATCAAAATGGTAGCATTCCCTAAACTGATGTATGCCTTTCAAACACTAATTCTACTGTCTAAGGCAGACCACAACCTGTTAAATTCGGCTTTCAGGAAATTTATATGGGGTGACTCGGGCAGAACACGCATAGGGCTATCTAAGCTACAGGCATTAAGGACGGAGGGGGGAATCAATTTTCCAGACATAAGTAAATATAACTTGGCAGCTAATTTTCGGTACACTATAGATTGGACACGGGGAGTCTCTCATTTTACTAATGTAGGCTTATACCAACAATTATGCCCACATATCTCTTTAACCACCTTGTTGCATCTGAGCAAAGAGGAAATTCCACATGTCATTCGGGACCACCCAACTTTATGGCAGACAATAGTGACGTGGAGGCGATGCAGGAAGCTTTGCAAACTAAATACTAGATTATCCCCATTTCAACCATTTCTAGGTAACCCTGGTTTCTTAAGGGGCTTTCCACCTTTGTCCTATAGGAATTCTTGCAGATCAGGAATGTATTCTGGCAATGGACCTACTGGACCTCAGATTCTCCGTGCTCTCTTTTGATTTAGCATCACAACGTTTTCCGTTGTTAATAACCCTTTTCTATTTCTTCAGGTACGTAGTTTGGTCCAAAAATGCGTCTCTGGTGGAGGTGTAGGTGATGGGGGGAACAGTATGGATCGGTTTCTCAGGAACGCGAGATCACAGGGGGCATCTTCAAGTAGTATCTACTCACTACTATGCAAAAATTGTTCATTGGAGGGGAGAAATATGGGACCAGCGAGATGGTCAAAAGATATACCAGGTTTCGTGGCGGGTAACTTCCTGGAGGCCACAATAGCACAAAGGAAAATCTTAACATATAGTAGTTATACTGAAATGGCTCTTCTGATCCTACATAGGGCATACATCACCCCATACATCCAGTCTAAGATGTCCCCCTCAACACCTTGTTCATGTTCTAAATGCAAAGCACTAAACACAGACATCTATCACCATCTGTGGAGCTGTACAAAAATACAGGAGCTGTGGAGAATAATACATGAGAAACTGCAGGAGATGTGTGGGGTCTCGTTCCCTCTCACACCACAATGGGCTGTCTTTAATATACTAGAGGAAGCTCAGGATACAATAACCAAGGTATATATGAGCATCTTATATGTAAAATCATGACACACTGGTGCTCAGGTATAGGACAATCATGGATCAGTCGCTGCTATACATTAAACATGAATGTGGAGACCACAAAAATACGACCAAAAGATCCTATATCATCATATTTATATTTCTTTATTAGAAAGGACACAAAAAGGACAAGAAGGGGACATGTGCAAATTGCAGACTAAAGTGCAACAGTGCCTAAAAACACACTGGACCACCACAGCCACAGAGGGGAGGTAGTAAGATAACAAATCTATTATTCAAGAGACATTTAGTATATTAATGGGAAACAGAGGCCATAATCAAAGGTATATGACAGAGCTACACCAAAGAAGCCTGTGTCACCTCAGGAGGAGGTGCCGGCTATGTAGATAAATGTCTATAAATTCTGCACATAGAAAGAGCCACAATGCCCTAATATATTGCCTATAACATATGGTGTGCTTAATAAAACTAATGCCAACTGTTGCCATAAGCCCACATTATAATTAACAGGGAAATAATCCTTCCCACCAGGGGGCTTAACTGTCACCCACCCAAAAGGGGTTAAAAACCCCAAACCAACATTACCTTAGCAAGACCCTCAAATGACCAGGTAGTCCAGGTGTCACCCCAACGCGCGTTTCAGAGCCGTTCGCTCCGTCCTCAGGGTGCATGAGTGTAGAGCACTTATTACCCGTATTTATGTGCGCCTACCGGAAGTGGTGCGGGCGCGTCACTCGCATGTCCCGTAGTGAGCGGAGCCTCCCATCCCTGACGCGGCCGGATCTGCGCGGGCCCACGTGATCCGACACCCGACATGGGCGGAGCCCCAACCCACATGGAGACAGCGAGCGCGCCTGCGCAACCCAGATGATAATGCGGCGGCCATTTTTATACAGGGCAAAGCCAAGGGCAAACGTGCACAATGTTATAAAAACAATAAAGAGCCAGACATCGGACTAACTCTATACCGGCATACAGCATACCTCATTGTACCTGACTACTCAAGGGGGTGTGACAAAGAAGGGGGGAATTAAGAGGAGCAAAAATAATGATTTAACCCATAAACCATCACCATTTCTCAGGCCAGTTTATATACTCCGAGGACAACCAATCCCATTTACATTGTGCTGTATCAAAACACCAAAAAGACTTTTTCATAAACTCCCACTAAAGAGGAGACAGGGAGAAAAAATATGTCACATCATAGAGAGTCAGTACAGCATCCAGAGATGACAGCTCCCAACTATCCATGTCCCCGATGGGATACGGGAGGGTATCCCACCCGGGACAAGTGTCGAGATATCCATCCACTGTACATCCCAGAAATAATCCCATTAAACTGGTGGACACCCGACACACAGATATACATAATTGGCTCTCCCCTATACAGCATCAATATATGGGGCAATATTACAGACTGGAATAGACCCATATCTCCAAATATCTGTTCTCATATCTGTAAGTATATGCATATATGAGTAACAAAAAACAAAAAAATCCCATATATATATGGGTAATCATTATATACTATGCCCAAAGGCAAAATGTTCCATAGATACTAGGTACATTAGAGTCCAAATAAACCGTTGTCTGTATCAGGTTCTTTATATTATTTCGAGGTGAAAACACCTCCACCGTCAGGGATATACGGCCTTCTTCATTTGGGTATGCCCGACTCCGCATCACTCATCTTCCCAGACTCTCCCACGGATGATCCAAGATAGCTTAACAACTTCAGTCACACCACCGAGTGTAGTGTATACGGTGGAGGTGTTTTGCCCTGTATAAAAATGGCCGCCGCATTATCATCTGGGTTACGCAGGCGCGCTCGCTGTCTCCATGTGGGTTGGGGCTCCGCCCATGTCGGGTGCCGGATCACGTGGGCCCGCGCAGATCCGGCCGCATCAGGGATGGGAGGCTCCGCTCACTACGGGACATGCGAGTGACGCGCCCGCACCACTTCCGGTAGGCGCACATAAATACGGGTAATAAGTGCTCTACACTCATGCTCCCTGAGGAAGGAGCGAACGGCTCTGAAACGCGCGTTGGGGTGACACCTGGACTACCTGGTCATTTGAGGGTCTTGCTGAGGTAATGTTGGTTTGGGGTTTTTAACCCCTTTTGGGTGGGTGACAGTTAAGCCCCCTGGTAGGAAGGATTATTTCCCTGTTAATTATAATGTGGGCTTATGGCAACAGTTGGCATTAGTTTTATTAAGCACACCATATGTTATAGGCAATATATTAGGGCATTGTGGCTCTTTCTATGTGCATAATTTATAGACATTTATCTACATAGCCGGCACCTCCTCCTGAGGTGACACAGGCTTCTTTGAATCATAGAATCATAGAATCGTAGAGTTGGAAGGGACCTCCTGGGCCATCTGGTCCAACCCCCTGCTCAAAGCAGGATTCGCTAAATCATCCCAGTCAGATGTCTGTCCAGCCTCTGTTTGAAGACTTCCATTGAAGGAGAACTCACCACTTCTCGTGGCAGCCTGTTCCACTCATTGATCACTCTAACTGTCAAAAAGTTTTTTCTAATATCTAATCTGTGTCTCCTCCCATTCAGTTTCATCCCATTGCTTCTAGTCTTTCCTTGCGCAAATGAGAATAAAGTTGATCCTTCTGCAATGTGACAGCCCTTTAGATATTTGTAGACAGCTATTAAGTCTCCTCTCAGTCTTCTCTTTTGCAAACTAAACATTCCCAAATCCTGCAACCTTTCCTCATAAGACAGGGTTTGCAGACCGGTCACCATTCTGGTCGCTCTTTTCTGAACTTGCTCCAGTTTGTTGATGTCTTTTTTAAAATGTGGTGCCCAAAACTGGACACAATATTCCAGATGAGGTCTGACCAAAGAGGAGTAGAGGGAAATAATGACTTCACGTGATCTAGACTGTATGCTTCTGTTAATACATCCTAGAATTGCATTTGCCTTTTTTGCTGCTGCATCACACTGTTGACTCATATTCAGTCTGTGATCTATTAGTATACCCAAGTCTTTTTCACATGTGCTGTCACTTAGCCCTATTCCTCCCATTCTATATCTTTGGTGTAGCTCTGTCATATACCTTTGATTATGGCCTCTGTTTCCCATTAATATACTAAATGCCTCTTGAATAATAGATTTGTTATCTTACTACCTCCCCTCTGTGGCTGTGGTGGTCCAGTGTGTCTTTAGGCACTGTTGCACTTTAGTCTGCAATTTGCACATGTCCCCTTCTTGTCCTTTTTGTGTCCTTTCTAATAAAGAAATATAAATATGATGATATAGGATCTTTTGGTCGTATTTTTGTGGTCTCCACATTCATGTTTAATAGAGGAAGCTCGGGGTAGATTTACCAAACATATTAAGGCTGCTCTGATGATTTGGGCCTCGGCCACCAGGAAAAGCATAATGCATCATTGGTTAAGCCCGGTAGTGCCACCACAGTCTCTCATTCACACTAAAGGCCCCGTCACACTAAGCGACTTACCAGCGATCCCGACACCGATATCAAGGTGTCAGGATCGCTGGTAAGTCGCTATGTGATCGCTGGTGAGCTTTCACACAGACAGCTTCACCAGCGATCAGCACAGCGATGCCGAGTGCCCGGCATCGCTGGCCATCCATGTAAAAAATAGAATCAAAATAAAAAATATAGTTATTCTCACCTTCCGATGTCCCGCGCAGTCTTCCGGCCTCTCTCCACGCTCCGGTCCCAGTGATCCTTTGCGAGAATGACCGTGAGATGTCACGGTCTCGAGGGATAACAAAGTCTCTCGGTCATTCGTGCAAAGGATCACTGGGACCGGAGCATGGAGAGAGGCCGGAAGACTGCACGGGACATCGGAAGGTGAGAATGACTATATTTTTTATTTTTTTAAATTATTTTTTACACCTGATCGCTGGTCTCCCGCCTGTCACACGCCGCGATGCGTGCTGGCTAGCGGGAGACCAGCGACCAAAGAAATGTCCAGAGGTTTCTTCCAGCGATCAGCGATACCGGCAGGGGGGCCGCTCGCTGATCGCTGTCACACACAGCGATCTCGCTGGTGAGATCGCTGTTACGTCACAAAAGTTGTGACTCAGCAGCGATCTCGCTACCGAGATCGCTTAGTGTGATGGGGCCTTAAGATTATGTTCCTTTTTAAAATGGATTGGCTGGATGCATTGACCAGCAAAAAAAATGTCCGGTAAATTTTTTAAAACATGGTCTTTATTCATTCCTTCTCTCCCTATGGGGATTAAAAATAAGTTGCGCGCTCAATTTGAAAATACTCAATGGTACTTATTACAGCGAATAAGTGGACATACACCAATTCCATAATTAATCTATATAACAGGTGCACGCAGAGAGGGGTGGGAAGGGAGGGGGGAAAGTAGGGATATTTGGGCAATTCTCAATATTAGTTTCTTTAGTGTTAAATTATTGAGTTATAGCTTATTGATACCATCAAGGAAAAGTGGGTAAATATTTTGTTAATGCATGTCCCTTGGATGTGTCTCAATGAAAGATTGCAGGACCCCTGGACTGTATTACAAGTTACAGATCGGCAGAATGCCTGTCGGCGGTCATTAGTGCCTGCTGGCTGAATTACGCATGGATCCTGCAGTCTAGAACATTTATAGATGTGGTTCAAGTTCACATATTTTCTACTATTGCAAATTTGTCATGAACCTGTAAGATATGTGTCTAAAATGCTTATCGTTTTTTTATGTGTATTGTATTTATCATTAATGCTAAAGACAGCTATATTACCAATTTGTTTTATGTATTGAGTTTGTTACTGAAAATTCAATAAAAAGATTTATATAAAGAAAAACAATAATTCAATTCATTATCACCTTTCATTGCGAGTGGCATACAATTCGCCAGATTTTAGCCAAGCACTGGCCAGTGCTCGAGACAGATCCAGTGGTAAATAAAGAAATATCGGATACTCCACTCATGACAGCTAGAAGGGGAAGAAACTTAAAAGATCACCTGGTAAAAAGCCAATATGTGGCTACTACCACAAATCGTTTCCGTTTTGGAAAACCGAGAGTGGGTTGCTTTCCATGTGGAAACTGTCTCTCTTGTAATAATAATATTATGCAAGCTAAATAATTTTTTCCAGCTGATGGTACCCGAGAATTTACTATCATCCATTATATCTCATGCACCACTTCTTTCATTATTTATTATGCCCAATGTCCGTGTGCCAAAATATACATAGGGATAACTTCTAGAGAACTACGCATTACAGTAGCACATTAGGGACATTCTTGCGGCAAAGGAGGTGGATGATCCTTCGCTGCTGAAAACGTTACCAAAACACTTTAGACAACATCATGATTCTGTCTGACCCTTTAGGACTTCAAGTCAGAGGCATTGACAGAATATATGGTGGTATTAGAGGGGGATATTTGAAACAAATCCTTGCACAATCAGAGGCCAGATGGATGGTGGTACTTGGTACCATGTTCCCTGTGGGACTTAATGAGAAGCTAAGTTTCTCTTCCTTTTTGTGATCTCTGCTTTTTAATTGTTTTTTGTGTCTCTGTCAGTTTTTAATTTCGTGTTTCTCTTTTTTTAGTAACTTACACTCATCCTGATTCTTACTAGCATTGCTGATAAGTGTTGGAAGCTTTGGTTCCTTATACCTGTGATGACATATTGGAGAAATAGAAGTGCGGGGAATGGGATTTTTGCCATCTTGTATCTGGAATCCTTATATCGTTTGATAAAAGTACGGAAGAAGAGCTGTATCAGCTCATTTCATTTTGAGAGGACTCGGTGTTGCTTTATTTATATTTGTGATATATATTATGTATACTATATATGTTTCATATTTTGTATGTTATTATATTGAAACCTTTTTCACCTGAGCAGTGGTTTAATAAACTATAATCACACTGGTATAATGGGATGGACTTGCAATATTTAAGTACATTCTTTATTTGTTATCACCAGTTTTTTTTTATTTTTTTTTATTTTTATTAGTTGATAATTATTTTGTCCTTTTTCATTTTCTTTTCTATTTATTTTTCCTGTTTGATTATATATAGTGTACTTTTGATTTATGG
This sequence comes from Dendrobates tinctorius, assembly GCF_039654945.1. Taxonomy (NCBI): domain Eukaryota; kingdom Metazoa; phylum Chordata; class Amphibia; order Anura; family Dendrobatidae; genus Dendrobates; species Dendrobates tinctorius. The sequence continues at coordinate 49,171,977 of NW_027361676.1, read as the reverse complement.
TGGTCTGCAGACACATGTGCAATTTTTTTTGATTGCTAATAGATCCATTCTAAAATGGATGTGCCCAATGTACCTATTAAAGATGGCGCTTCCCTTCTGCATGAGTATTGCATTTGATGTTTTTTGCAGTGTTATAGCCCTCTTTTAAGTAATGAGTGTTACATGTATTTATTATTTTTTATTTCTATTCCCTGACATATATAATCTCTATAATTGTTGAATGTTTCCTTAGCTCCTCAAACAACTTCTTTATTTTTTGGACACTTTATACTTTTAAATCAGTACCATCCAAATGGCTATGCATAGTACAAGGCACATTCATGGCAGCTTGTCTGTAGATTGTGAATTGATCCATTCCGAAATGGCCGCGGCCGCTGTACTCCTTAAAGATGGTGTACGTCATGCTCATGCACACTGCACCCGACGTCTTTGTATTGCCGAAGGCCTCTTTCAACTACCGGCATATGTTACTGACATCACGGAGGTATTTCCTCTACACACGCTGGAGCTGAGTGCTGGAATGCAGTACACTCAAGACCCGGGGGTGGCGGTCACATGCGCAACAGATGATTCTCTTTGCTTTTGGATGGTATGGTGTAAAAAGTTCTGCCTAGGTAAGATGAGACACACTCCTCTTGATAAAGCATATTCGCGAAACGTACGTCAGGGCGTTTGTGGCATCGTAAACGGGCATTCTAATTATCAATATGGGGAAGCTATTAAATTCTACTGTCCTATGTTTGCTTTTATGGATGGTATTTTGTGACCACTATGGTCAACACTATATGCATTTTAGTATCAGTCTGACAACTTAGGTCTTTTCCACTTTGGTATGTATCAGTATACAGCTACCATATAGTCTGTTACCATTCCACTTTACCACTTGTCTTTGAGTACTATCCTGTCTTTGATCATGTCCTCATTTTTTATTCGATGTATTTGATATTTGATGCTTTTTAATAAATTAATAGTAAAAATTATATTTTTTATTCACATACCTTTGTCAATGGTGGGTTCGGGTTTTTGGTACCCATAGTTTCAAGTGTACAATTATAACACACCCATCTCTTATTAATATGATGGGAATTATGTTTTTTCTTATTTAAGGTATCCTATTGATTAGTGATATGTTTGTGGACATTGTGTTTATAATCTTAGGAGGTTGTATCCAATTCTTTACAGAGATTGTAAGTCTGCAAATCAGTGTAATACATGTAGAGGACAGAATTGTAGAAAAAGACATGGACCGCACATCCAAAAATCATATATTGATCAAATTCTTCCAGGTAATAATTTACAAAACTGAACATGAGGTTCTTAGTTTAACATTCTGATCAGACTATAAAGCCCATTACCACGTCATGGTGAACTTCTCAGTGGGTCCCTAGCCTAAGGGGTGCTGCGCCGTGCACAAATCATCATTCACCTTCAGGGTGGGCAACCTGATGTCTCACAGCACCCATGCTGTCAGGATGAGTCCTCATGACTCCAGGCCACACTGTCCCTCAGGTGCAGGCGCAAAATCACAGAACAATGACTGCCACACAGTACCATCTTAAGGTGAATAGATGTAAAAAACTCACCTTCCACAAGCTCTCAGACTGTGGACTGAGAGCAAAAATAGGCAGAACCCCTCTTGCAGTTTCCTCCTAATTTAAAAACATAGAGGAAATTTATTTTTATTTTGTCACTCACTGATGCCTGGGTACTTTTTGCAGTTCCGCGGTTACAGCATAATTCTCCGGTCTTTTACTGGCCAACTGACAAGATCTCTCAGTGGAGTCCATTTTGTTTTCATAGTTACCTTAAACCTCTCCTGTAAAACTCTGTTCCACATCTGCTGTCTCGAATATACCTGAGCCCTATCAGGAAACATAGGGAAAAAAAAATTAATGCGTCAAATGAAGGTCCATCTTACAGTCTGAATTATTCAGCTTACCGGGGAGGTAAGGTGTGATCGGGAGCGCTGATGGAGGGGGATCACAAGAGGTGTTCGGTGGTCTGACGATGATCTGACTCATCCCAGACTGGTGTGGCAGGTTAGGTGGCGCGGGGATTACGCCATTTTGTGAAAGCCCCCACACATCCATCCCTGGCTGATGCGCGGCAATTTCGCAGATAATCGGTGGTGCAGGGGCTCCAGTGGCATTTTGTGAAATCCCAGAGCCCCCACACATCAATCAATCAATCAATCAAATTTATTATTGCCAAGTACATATTACATATATACAAGGAATTCTTTGTGGCAAAGAGGCAACATAATATATAACAACAGATACAACAAGTAACATCTAACAAGACAGATACAGTATATAGTCTACACATGACGATTTAATTGTTGAACAGAGAGTGGATAGAAGCTGTTCATATGGCGGTTGGTACTGCATTTGGGGACTCTGAAGCGACGTCCTGAAGGGAGTAGTTGGAATGAGGAGTGTCCCGGGTGAGAGGGATCGGATGAAATTTTCAATGCATGGGATCGAATACTCTTATCATAAAGATCCTGGATTTTAGGCAGGGGGGAGCCTATAATTCTCTCTGCTGTTCTGAAAGTCCTTTATAAGCGGAGTTTGTCATGCGCAGTGGCTCCCCCATACCAGACTATCAGAGAGGAACAAATCACAGATCTGATGACAGCATTAAAGAATAAGATCAGCAGATTCTTAGACAAACCATATCTTTTCAGCTGACGCAGGAAGAACATCCTCTGTTGTGCTTTTCTTATAACAGCATCCACGTTTTTCCCCCATTTAAGATCATGAGAGATGATAACACCAAGGAATTTGGTCTCTGTGACCCTAAGAACCACTTCGTCATGGATGTAGATTGGAAGTATCTCATGTTGATCTTTCCTAAAATCCACAACCATCTCAGCAGTTTTTTTAGTGTTGAGTACAAGATTATTGGCTTTACACCAGTCACATATTCTTTCCACCTCACTCCGATACAAGTCTTCAGCATTTCCCCTGATGAGACCAATCAGTGTCATATCATCGGCAAATTTCAAGATTTTTACTGAGTCTGCTGAAGAGATGCAATCATTCGTATAGAGAGAAAACAGTAACGGGGACAAAACACACCCCTGAGGTGCCCCGATGTTTGTGACCAAGGTGTCCGAAGTGAATGGTCCAACTTTTACACTCTGTATCCTGGCTGTCAGGAAGTTATAAATCCACAAGCATAAGTTGAGAGGGACTCCAAGAGCTACCATTTTCTTATGAAGTAAATTCGGATCAATGGTATTGAACGCTGAGCTAAAGTCCATGAAAAGAATCCGGACATATGAGTGCCGTTCATCTGTATGATCCAAAATGTACTTCAGTGCCAGATTGACAGTGTCATTTGCCGAACGATTCTCCTTATAGGCAAACTGAAGCGGGTCCCATAGCTTCTGCGTGAATTTTATCAGGTGGGACATCATAATTCTTTCGAAGACTTTCATAGCTACAGATGTGAGTGCTACTGGTCTATAGTCGTTCAACTCAGAGGATCCCACTTTCTTGGGGACAGGATTTCTTGGGGACATGAGGCTCCTGAGTTTTTTAGTTTTTTACCCCGTTTAATTGTTAATTCTCCCTTTGGTTCACTCACCATTGCGTAGCTACAGGATTCGGCAGAGCTGGGAGTAGTGTGGAGACTGCGATCAGCTGGGACCGGTGTCTTTCTGTCCTCGTGGAGCTCCGTGCATCCCAGACTGGTACACTACAGTTTTGGAGATGCTTGGTGGTGCGAGGGCTCCGCCAACATTTTGTGAAAGCCCAGAATCCCACACTTCCATTGCTGTAATGCGCTGGTTTCCAGGAATATGGCCACCGGAGGCGGTGCATGGGCAGAATGAGATCTCGGGAGATCAGACGGCCGTATAACTCATTCGAGGATTGCTTCGCAATCCTCGGACTGTCCGCTGCCGCTCCTGACATGAGCCTGACACTGTAATGGATTAATATGCAGCTGTTACACTCAGATCAGGAGAGCCAACTGTCAGACCAAGGATTGCGATACGATCCTCGCACGAGAAATGCGTCCTTCTGTCTGCCCCCTAACAAGTATAACAATATAGTAACCACAAGCTGCATTCTATTTAATAATTTCATAATTTATTATTATAAAGTTTTTAAAGGCAGGGATAATTGTCTGCAGTCACTCTGAGACTACAGACGGCCAAATCATGATGGGGTGCACCTGCTGTCATGAGACCCCAATACCAATGGTGCGATCAGGCGGTCATGCGACCACGCTTGCTATGTGCCTGTGTTGATTAGATAAGTTTGACTTTTCTCAATAGAAGATAATTGATAGAAGCCGAAAGAGTCGTCACACGACCCCCTGCTCACATCAGCGATAATGGGGCCATTACTTCTGTACATAGGGGGACTCTGTTAAATATTAAGTGGGCACTTAAGAAGCATTACTATTTATAGGGCCATCAATAGGGTAACTACTGGGTGGCAGACGGTGCTGAGATGGCTGTCAGTCAGTGACGGGATGAGGTTACAGCCGCCACTCTCTATACACAGATTGGTGACTGAAACTGTGCCAGCGCAACCCCTATGACTGGAAGAGCCAGGCTGCCGGGAGGAATAAAGTTAATTTCCTCCCTGCAGCGGAGCTCTTAGTGCGGGTGTCACAAGGTGTCAGAACGCTATTAACTGCAATACTGTGTATTGAAGGAGCAGTGGAAACATCATTACATGTATAGGGGAACTCTGGGGACATCATACTGTATGTACAGGAGCTGCAGGCACATCATACTGTATATAAGGAAGCTGTGGGGCTACCATACTGTGTATAGGTGAGCTGTAGGATCATCATATGGTGTATAGGGGAGCTGTGGGATCATCATACTGTGTATATGGGAGCTGTGAGATCATCATACGGTGTATAGGGGAGCTGTGGGATCATACGGTGTATAGGGAAGCTGTGGGCCCAGCATACTGTGTATAGGGGAGTTGTACATGGGGAACTTAGGAGACATAATTAAATGTTAAGTGGGCACTTAAACATTATTGTTATAGGGGCTCTCAGTATTCTGACAATCAAAGTTGCACATGGAGTATTATTACTTTCTAGGGACAAAATGTGGAGGGCACATGAAATTAATATTTTCTTGGAGGCAATTTTACCGTCTAGAGAGCACAAAAGAGGCATTATTACTATGTAAGGAGCACAGTGGTGGCATTACTATATGAGGCAGTAAGAGGAGCTCTGTTTTTGTACCACACAGTAGGTGCAGTAATAGGAAATCATAGAGCAGCAGCGGCTCAGTATTGGGGTATCAGCAGGATGAGCAGTTTGTGCAGGTTGGGAATACATTTGCACATGGAAACACAAGAAGCAATGGGATGAAACTGAAAGGGAGAAGATGCACATTAGATATTAGAAAACACTTTTTGAAAGTGAGAGTGATCAATGAGTGGAACAGGCTGCCATGAGAGATGGTGAGTTCTCCTTCAATGGAGGTCTTCAGAGGCCGGACAGAAATCTGTCTGAGATGGTTTAGTCAATCCAGCAATGAGCAGGCTGTTGGACACGAGGATTATGATTCTATATGTGAACGGTGCTGGAAATGTGAGAAATCAGATATGTATTTTGCAATCTCTGCAGATGAGTCCTGGCTGGAGAAGTCGACATGTCGGTCTGGGCCAGATAGAAAAGATGGGAAAAGTGAATGACTCCATCAGAAAGAACGTCATCTGTAAGTCACCATATATAACTGTACTGTAATCTCTTATATGTTCTGTAGGACTGATATCTACCACTATATGTCACCATATAACTGTAATATCAGCGCTGGTCTTTGTATAGAGAGTTATTTTCAATAACAGTGCATTTATCTCTTGAAGTTCCCCTATACCACCATAGTTATTATCAGGGGCGTATCGTCAATAGTAGCAGACCACGCAGCTGCTATGGGGCCCGGAGAGGTGAGGGGGCCCGCGATGGCCGCTGCGGTTTGGCAGCTGTGCTGTGCTGACACAGTACTATCTCCTTTAATTAAATGTAAGCGACAGCCGCCGGCGCTGTATACCCCCTGGTTGGGCCCCTTGATTAGCTTCCCTTTCCTTGTTTCCTGGTCAGCAGTTGGCTGAAGTCTCTGGCTGGATTTGCATAATAACGCCACGCCTCCTGGCAGCCAGAGAGCAGCGTGCATTGCAGGAAGCAGAAAACATTCATCATGAGCCTCTCTCACTCAGGGACAGGGACACACACAAGACAGTGACTCGGTGAACCTGGCTAGGGGTGGATTTTTTTTGTTAAATGTGTCACCTCACTGTGCTGTGTGCGATATACAGCGTCCTGTGTGCGATATACAGTGTCCTGTGTGCTATATACAGCGTCCTGTGTGCGATATACAGCGTCCTGTGTGCGATATACAGCGTCCTGTGTGCGATATACAGCGTCCTGTGTGCGATATGCAGCGTCCTGTGTGCGATATGCAGCGTCCTGTGTGCTATATACAGCGTCCTGTGTGCGATATACAGCGTCCTGTGTGCGATATGCAGCGTCCTGTGTGCGATATGCAGCATCCTGTGTGCTATATACAGCGTCCTGTGTGCGATATACAGCGTCCTGTGTGTGACATACAGCGTCCTGTGTGCGACATACAGCGTCCTGTGTGCGACATACAGCGTCCTGTGTGCGACATACAGCGTCCTGTGTGCGATATACAGCGTCCTGTGTGCGATATACAGCGTCCTGTGTGCGATATACAGCGTCCTGTGTGTGACATACAGCGTCCTGTGTGTGACATACAGCACCCTGTGTGCAATACACAGCGTCCTGTGTGCGATATACAGCGTCCTGTGTGTGACATACAGCGTCCTGTGTGTGACATACAGCACCCTGTGTGCAATACACAGCGTCCTGTGTGCGATATACAGCGTCCTGTGTTTGATATTCAGCGTCTGCTGGCAGCCTGGCACTTTACATTTACAATGGCTCTGGTTGCACTTTGCACCTTAGGGAGGGGGACCCGGCTGCACGCACTGTGGAGGGGGCCCTGCATGCACTGCAGATGTGTGTGTGTGTGTATATATATACACCTCTGAGCCGCCAATGATTTATTCTGCCTTGTTAAATGTCTGTGTTATATATATTGACAATCAATCAGCTACTTGTTGGCCAATAGCTGGTAGCCCATTTTGGCATTTCTTATGCTCACAGGATGATCAGTATAGATTGTTTTGTATGCATAGATTATTATTGTTCTCAGCAGCACATACATACATGCTGAGAACTGAAAAAAATCAAAGACTAGCTATAAAATTAATTGTTAGACCTATAACATGCATGCCTGGAGTTAAGAGCACCTGTTGATTTTTTTTTTTTTTTGAGGGGGGCCCATTCAGACTTTTACTATGGGGCCCCATGATTTCTATGTACGCCCCTGGTTATTATCATGATTACCTAGTTAGGGACCACAAGGAGACACAGATAGAATGGACCCCTGTGCAAGAACAATACATGGGCCCTTTGCAGCCCAAGAGCACCTTTTGGAGGTAGATATCGGCCCCCTTACCTCTTGTGCCCATGTGCGGCCATGCAGGTTGCACCAATGATATGCCCTCCTGTTAGGGGCCCACTCAGATGTTTTGCCCCCCCCCCCGAGATGAACCGCTAGCTACGCCTCTGCATCTACATAAATGATGACAAATCAAATAACACCTGGTTGATATGACATGGTTTTTTTCAAATGTCGTGGCAGCAAATGCAATGTCTGTCAATTTGCAAACAAAAACACGTTTTCCATAAACAGTGGAGTCGCAAATATACAAAAAAACCTATCCTTCATAAATTGTGACACCACATATGCGGTTTATATTGTGGAATGCACCTGTTGCAAACTTAAATATATCTGGTCGACAATACGAAAAATTAAATCAAGAATTGCTGGACATATGGCGGATATAAATAAAAAGAAAACTGTATGTATGGGGGTTACAAAGCAATTTTTTAGATTAAAATAATGGCGGCTTACAATTTTTTCATTTTTGGTGAAAGAAAAGGTTAACAAAAAGTTAACAAACACACACTGGGTGGTGACTGGCGTAAAGACCTGCTTAACCCCTTAATGTCCAATGACGGACACAGTCCGTCATCAGACATTTCCCCTGCTTTGATGAGGGCTCCGGCGCTGAGCCCGCATCAAAGCCGGGACATGTCAGCTGTTATGAACAGCTGACATGTGCCCGCAATAGGCGCGAGCGGAATCGCCGTCCGCCCGCGCCTATTAATTAGTTAAATGCCGCTGTCAAAGCTGACAGCGGGCATTTAAATAGAATTTCCGGCCGCCGGGCCGGAAATGACGTCATCGCCGACCCCGTCACGTGATCGGGGGTCGGCGTCACGTTGCCTGGACAACCAGAGGTCTCTATGAGACCTCTATGGTTGTTCCAGGCATAAGGCTTTCAGCGCCACCCGGTGGTCGGCGCTGAAAGCACAGCAGTAAATCTGCTACATATGGGCGATCTGCTCATCGCCCATACAGTCATATGTAAAAGTTTGGGCACCCCTATTAATGTTAACCTTTTTTCTTTATAACAATTTTGGTTTTTGCAACAGCTATTTCAGTTTCATATATCTAATAACTGATGGACTCAGTTATATTTCTGGATTCAAATGAGGTTTATTGTACTAACAGAAAATGTGCAATCTGCATTTAAACAAAATTTGACCGGTGCAAAAGTATGGGCACCCTTATCATTTTCTTGATTTGAACACTTCTAACTACTTTTTACTGACTTCCTGAAGCACTAAATTGGTTTTGTAACCTCATTGAGCTTTGATCTTCATAGCCAGGTGTATCAAATCATGAGAAAAGGTATTTAAAGTGGCCACTTGCAAGTAGTTCTCCGATTTGATTCTCCTATGAAGAGTGGCATCATGGGCTCCTCAAAACAACTCTCAAATGATCTGAAAACAAAGATTATTCAACATAGCTTTTCAGGGGAAGGATACAAAAAGTTGTCTCAGAGATTTAACCTGTCAGTTTCCACTGTGAGGAACATAGTAAGGAAATGGAAGAACACAGGTACAGTTCTTGTTAAGCCCAGAAGTGGCAGGCCAAGAAAAATATCAGAAAGGCAGAGAAGAAGAATGGTGAGAACAGACAAGGACAATCCACAGACCACCTCCCAAGACCTGCAGTATCATCTTGCTGCAGATGGTGTCACTGTGCATCGGTCAACAATACAGCGCACTTTGCACAAGGAGAAGCTATATGGGAGAGTGATGCGAAAGAAGCCGTTTCTGCAACACGCCACAAACAGTCGCCTGAGGTATGCAAAAGCACATTTGGACAAGCCAGTTACATTTTGGAAGAAGGTCCTGTGAACTGATGAAACAAAGATTGAGTTGTTTGGTCATACAAAAAGGCGTTATGCATGCGCTGTATTGTTGACCGATGCACAGTGACACCATCTGCAGCAAGATGATGCTGCAGGTCTTTGGAGGTGGTCTGTGGATTGTCCTTGACTGTTCTCACCATTCTTCTTCTCTGCCTTTCTGATATTTTTCTTGGCCTGCCACTTCTGGGCTTAACAAGAACTGTACCTGTGTTCTTCCATTTCCTTACTATGTTCCTCACAGTGGAAACTGACAGGTTAAATCTCTGAGACAACTTTTTGTATCCTTCCCCTGAAAAGCTATGTTGAATAATCTTTGTTTTCAGATCATTTGAGAGTTGTTTTGAGGAGCCCTTGATGCCACTCTTCATAGGAGAATCAAATAGGAGAACTACTTGCAAGTGGCCACTTTAAATACCTTTTCTCATGATTTGATACACCTGGCTATGAAGTTCAAAGCTCAATGAGGTTACAAAACCAATTTAGTGCTTCAGGAAGTCAGTAAAAAGTAGTTAGGAGTGTTCAAATCAAGAAAATGATAAGGGTGCCCATACTTTTGCACCGGTCAAATTTTGTTTAAATGCAGATTGCACATTTTCTGTTAGTACAATAAACCTCATTTGAATCCAGAAATATAACTGAGTCCATCAGTTATTAGATATATAAAACTGAAATAGCTGTTGCAAAAACCAAAATTGTTATAATGAAAAAAAGGTTAACATTAATAGGGGTGCCCAAACTTTTACATATGACTGTATGTAGCAGAGCCAATCGGGTTGCGCATGCTTCTAGCCTCCTATGGAGGCTATTGAAGCATGCCAAAAGTAAAAAAAAAGTTTAAAAATAAAAAAAAATTAAAAAAACCTAAAAGTTCAAATCACCCCCCTTTCGCCCCAATCAAAATAAAACAGTAAAAAAAAAATCCCACATGCACATATTAGGTATCGCCGCGTTCAGAATTGCCCGATCTATCGATAAAAAAAAAAAATTAACCCGATCGCTAAACGGCGTAGCGAGAAAAAAATTCAAAACGCCAGAATTACGTTTTTTTTGGTCACCAAGACATTGCATTAAAATGCAATAACGGGCGATCAAAAGAACGTATCTGCACAAACGTGGTGTCATTAAAAACGTCAGTCCGGCACGGAAAAAATAAGCTGTCACCCGACCGCAGATCACGAAAAATGGAGACGCTACGGGTCTCAGAAAATTGCGCAAATTTTTTTTTTTTTTTTTTAGCAAACTTTGGAATTTTTTTTCACCACTTAGATAAAAGAGGACATAGACATGTTTGGTGTCTATGAACTCGTAATGACCTGGAGAATCATAATGGTAGGTCAGATTTAGCATCTAGTGAACCTAACAAAAAAGCCAAGCAAAAAACAAGTGTGGGACTGCACTTTTTTTGCAATTTCACCGCACTTGGAATTTTTTTCCCGTTTTCAAGTACCCGATATGGTAAAACCAATGATGTCATTTAAAAGTACAACTCGTCCCGCAAAAAATAAGCCCTCACATGGCTATATAAACGGAAAATTAAAAAAGTTATGGCTCTGGAAAGAAGGGGAGGGAAAAATGAAAATGTAAAACCAAAACTACCCCTGGTCGTTAAGGGGTTAATAGGAAGGCATTTTTGATATTGCTGCTCTATACTTGCTCTCCTAATGGCATGAATTTCTGCTATGATTTATCATATATTTATTAATGTGTAGTGTATCCTCCATATATTTGGCTTACAATTATTTAATGTTTTATTAAATTTCTACAAGATGGGATATATTTATTTTCATTCATGTTTTGTGTATGCATTTTCTGAGTTTGTAATATCGATTTACCGTACATACTCGTGTATAAGCCGACCCGTGTATAAGCCAAACCCCCCCCATTTTGCCACAAAAAAATGGGAAAACTTATTGACTCGCGTATAAGCCTAGGGTGGAAAATGCAGCAGCTACTGGTAAATTTCAAATATAAAAATAGATACCAATAAAAGTAAAATTAATTGAGACATCAGTAGGTTAAAAGTTTTTGAATATCCATGTTGAATCAGGAGCCCCATATAATGCTCCATACAGTTCATGATGGGCCCCATAAGATGCTCCATACAAAATACACCCCATATAATGCTGCACAAAGGTTAATAATTCCCCATAAGATGCTCCATAGAATAATATGCCCAATATAATTCTCCATAAACATTATGCCCCTTAAGATGCTCCATAGATTATGCCCCCATAAGATGCTCCATAGATTATTCCCCCATAAGATGCTCCATAGATTATGCCCCCATAACATGCTTCATAGATTATGCCCCAATAAAATGCTCCATAGATTATGCCCTCATATGCTGCTCCATAGAATATTCCCCCATATGCTGCCCCATAGATTATGCCCCCATATGCTGCCCCATACCCATAGAATATGCCCCCATATGCTGCTCCATAGAATATGCCCCCATATGCTGCCCCCATAAAATGCTCCATGTATTATGCCCCCATATGCTGCTGCTGCAAAAACAAATTGCCATATTCACCTCTCCTGCTCAGGACTCGGCACCTGAGATATTCACCTGTCCGGGGTCCATCGCTGCTCACTGCTGTCTGCCCTTCCTGTGTCAGTGACTGTTCAGCCAGCAGAGGGCACAGCATGCACTAACCACATCACAGCGCCCTCTGCTGCCTGAACATCATTGACACAGGACACAGCAGAGAGCGGTGAGCAGCGATGGACCCCGGACAGGTGAATATCGCTATACTTACCCCCTCCTGATGCGGTCTCTGCAGCCTGGCTTCTCCACTGTCTCCCTGCCTTAAGTGGTCACGTGATGCTGCTCATTACACTCATGAATATGCGCATATTCATGAGTTTAATGAGCGGTACCCTGTGACTGCTGAAGGCAGGAAATTGGACATGAAAATGGATATGCAAGACCACTGATAATCTCTCTCAATCTGGGGCTCCACGCAAGATCTCAGCCCGTGGGGTCAAAATGATCACAAGAACGGTGAGCAAAAATCCCAGAACCACACGAGAGGATCTAGTGAATAACCTGCATAGAGCTGGATCCGCCGTAACAAAGGCTAATATGCTCCATACAAAATACAAAAATAAGTATGATCTCTGACACCCCTGCTCCCCCTCCCCCGCCGACCTTCAGGTATATGACTCCTGTATAAGCTGAGAGGGGGGACTTTCAGCCCCAAAAATGGGCTGAAAATCTTGGCATATACACGAGTATATACGGTAATAAATTAAACAGCTTTTTAATATTTAATAGCCTTCCATTTTAATAACCTCAATAAACTTATTCTGTGCCATGAGTGCATCTTTTATATCTTGCTATTTGGATTGCTAATTGCTGGGGTCCTGCAGGTATTCAGGTCACCATGTAAGGTTGTTTTCACATTTGCGTCTGTGTGCGCAGCGTTTTATCTGCATAAATCCACATGCGTCATGTGTACATATATTTAACATGGTGTATGCAGGGACCTGTTTTTGCATGCATTAGCATGTTTTTGCATATGCATGCGTCGTTTCGCGGTGTGCGGTGGGGCGCAGCTAGCGCAACATGTTGCATTTTTTGTGGTGTCAAATATGCGCAGGAATGCGCATGCGGATGAGTGCGTCAAAAAAGCATTACTGTCTATGGGAACGCATTGGTACATAAGAACATGCATACGCATGCATTCGATATGCATGCGTACTTTAGAATGAGCAGGTCCAGGTCCATCCACCCCCATAACAAAGCTTTATATAAAAGGAAGTGTGGAAACTGCAAGGCCATTACTTTCAAGACTCTGGATCTGACAACACTGGCTATGTAAGTATAGAAGCTTTGAAAATGTCTGTCTCTCTTAATTTTTTTTTCTGTTCCTTTTAGACTGGTTGTCTCCTGGTGCTGGCGTCTATCCTGGTGCTGCCGACTCTCCTGGGGCTGGCGCCTGTCCTGGTGCTGCCATCTCTCCTGGTGCTGTCGTCTGTCCCAGTCCTGTGCTGACTGCTGGGCTGTTGGACTACTGCCTGTAATGTAAGTATTCGTGTCCATTGTTTTTTTTTTTGGCTACATTGTGTTTGGCTCTTAACAAGTTCAATTTTTGTTTTCTTTTTTCTCTGTAGTGTTGCACTTGACTGCTGCCTGCTCTTCAGCCATGTCCTCCCAGGGTGGACATGACAAATCACAAATGCTATACTGATTGTTATGTAATGACTGGCAATACTATACCTGTGTTAAATCATGTAATTTCTTTACAGGTACCTTCCACTGATGAAGAGCAGGAGCAGTCGAGTGGAAATGATTCTTCCCAGGGTCGTCGGGCTCATGTGACTCAAGAGGAAAGACTGGGTGTAAGTATTCTATTCATAAGAGTTGTAATTGAATTTTTTTTTCAGTTTTACTTAATTGTTTTGTTTTATTTGATCTATAGGTTCCACAATGGGAAGAAGCCAAACAGGACATTGACAACGATCAACTCATTAACCTTGTGCAAGAGCGAGTGCAGTTGTGGGACACCATGATCGTCAGCACTCCAACACTGTTGTGATTTGACAACTCTGGGAAGAAGTGGCCAGATCGCTGTTGCATGATTGGGAATGTGCCATGCCACATACCAGAAATTATTTTGGTCAGTATTGCAATGTGGTGTGACGCGTCATTGAAACTGTAAATGTAGGTGCATTGTTTTACAATTATTTTTTTCCTTTTTTCCCCTTCACAGTGAAGAGAATAAGAGTCCATTGGCGCTCGATGAAGGATCGCTTCAACAAGGACATGAGACAGGAGAACCAGGTTAAAAGTAGTGCTGCTCAAAGGATAATAAGAAAATACAAATACCACCATAACCTTGCTTTTTTGAGGCCTGCACTTGCTCAGCGAACGTGAGTATCTTTTGTGCTGTCTTACTATTATATAACCTTTTTTTTTTTACTAATGTTTTTCTTTTATTTTCACCACAGAACCTGATGCAGCACAACACAACCTGGATCATCCTCTGTTGAAGTGGCCCCTCATCGACCAGACAACGAACAGAGGGAGTCCCAATCATTCACCAGCGATGTAGCAACCAGTCAGGCCTCATAGTTTGAGGAACAGGCAGGCGCTGTTCCATCAGGTTTTCCCCTCTCCCAGCCCTCTGCTGCTGCTTTTGTTGGGTCTTCTTGTCAGCGGCAGAGGGCCTGGGAGAGATCACTCATGCATGAGTTTATGCACTTAAACTCGGTCTTCCAGGATGGGATTAAGGTGCTTGGTGATAGACAGAAGAGTGGGTTCAACCATGTAAACACACATACTGGATGTCAACAAACGCCTTGACTGCCTGGAAGCCGACCTTGAGAGATCTGCGCAACATTTTTTTCAGCAATAGAGCGGGAAGTGTCATAAAACCTTACGCCTCAATTCCAACTCAACGCCATGCAGGCCTGCCAGGCTGCTTACAGCCACGTATAGCAGCAGCAGCATCAGCAGTCCCAAACCTACAATCCACAAGCCAGAGGATATTACCAGCAGCCAAACATATGCTTTACAACTCCCACAGCACCGAACTATCCTCCACCACCACCGTCTCCAGTTCAGAGATCCACCATGCTGCTGACTTCATCATCCCTGCAGCCAGCAGCATCCACCACGCTCCCAAGTTCATCATTCCTGCAGCCAGCAGCATCCACCACGCTCCGAAGTTAAGCACCACTGCAGCCAGCAGCATCCACCACGCTGCCCAGTCCAGCACCACGCCAGAAGACAGCTACAGAGGCCACCACTCCCACTCAGCTAAGAAAGCAAAAAACAGATTACCACCAGAACGAAGACTCGGAGGCAAAAAAACCCTGCCAAATTTGGACCCAGCACCTCCACCCTCATCTAGCAATGTGTCTCTATTGTCAAATGCGTCACTACCTTCCCTTGTGTCTGTACCTTCCAGTTTGTCTATCCATTCCCATGATTCCATCCATGATCCTATCCTTCAATTTGTTGCCCCTTCCCCTGTAACCCCTTCCTCATCAACAACCACCCAATCCTCACAGCTCCTCACCTTCAAGGTCCAACGCATCTCACCCTCAGATAGACCCTGTTCCTAAACCCAATTATTTTTTTGTTAAATAAAATTTTTATTTTTTTTGCAATATCTGTGTTTTCTTTGTGTCTTTAAGCACTGCCACCGCCGCCGCAAACACACACATGTGTGTATTGTACTGTTGAGGGAACTTATAACGGGTGTTTTACTACAGGTATTTTATTATTTATTTCTGCAAACATTACAGGTACATATTAACATTGCAGGTACATTTTAACATTACAGGTACATTTTACGTATCGGATTAAAACATTCCGTCTTGCCAGGCCACATGTCCATTATCAGAAGCAAAGTATGCAGCAAACTTATCCCTCATCTGGGCAACTTCCACTGTAGTTTCCAGAGGGTGATCTTGGTAATCATGCAATGTGAATACACATAATGCTTAGCAAAAACAGCAACTTATTATGGTAGCACCCTAACATAATATAAATCATATGGGGTGCCTCAGTGTGCTGCTGAAGAGGACCAGAATTCAGATCAATACGTAAAAAGGGGAAGTGGTAAAACCACAGAAAAAGACTATAAATCCATAGTTTAGAAAAATACAAAAAACTTTATTCAAAATAACAACAGGTGTGAACAATGACAGAGACAAATAGATGCAGGCACGGTCATACCGCGCACTATGGAGAAACACGTGGACCCAGCCACCCAACCATATGTCGAGGAAGATAATCCAATAAAAGAGGCCCGACCTACTAAATGTATCACGGTGTCCAGTTTATATGCAGGTGAATAGTATCTACACTAGAGGACCAGAAAAATTAAATGGCCACTATATCGATAGAATCTTTACTCTGCATATTTAGATCAGAGAAGCCATGCAAAATGTTGCCCTATATGGCTCAGATGGTATCATGAGCCCAGGATTAAAATGGTTCATGTGCCCGATGGTAGATTACCTACCTCAAGTGAGTTTTTGAAAGTCTGAGAGTAATTTCCTCGTCCAAATGAGCCAACGTCCACGGCGACAAATCGACATTCAGCATCTGCAATCGCCATGAGAACAGTCGAAAAGTTTTTTGTTATTAAAATACTCGGCTCCACTTCCAGCAGGTTTCATAATCCAAATGTGTTTGCCATCCACAGCCCCCACACAGTTAGCAAAATCACAAATGTCTTGAATTTCTCAGCATTTATCAGTCATAGTCGAATTGTGGGTTGGGGAGGAATTCTTGACCCAGAACGTCACATGAAGCCCTGCAGGTTTCTCCAACAATCCCAGAAAAGGTGGACACTGCAATCCGGAACGGGAAATGGAGAGATGATAAGGTCTCTCCGGTAGCCAGGAATCTGTCAAACAGAAAATGGAAAAAGAAATTAATGCATGGGTTTTCTAATAATAATACTATGAACTTGTGTTTGTTTTTCACAATTACGTACCTCAGGGTCAACAACAGACGTTCCTCAGCAGGAATTGCTTGAAGGAGTTGTGTGTCATGCCTGGTGATGGATCCTCAGACACGTTGCAGCAAGTCATCGAAACTCCATTCAGACATCCTCGTGTAGTCAAAAAACTTCTGAGGGTTTGCACGCAGTTTGGTGTACAAAGAGTGGTAGGCTCCACGACTCTCTCAGATTTCAAGGATAGGGTGTTGCCAGTATCGACGACGATGTCTTCTCAGTCTTTGTCTTCCTCTTTCTTCTTGACAAGCAAAAGCAAAGGCAACAGCCAATTTCAATTGTAAATCCAGATTATCATAGAACCTTTCCATGTCAAGATCCATCTTGCAGCTGGATACAGCAGCCAAAGACGAGGATTTCCTCAGTGCAGTGTCTATATATATATATATATATATATATATATATATAAATCCCATGAGGCATGCCCATTGGGTGTCTAATGTCAAGGAAAAACTACTGCAAAACATTGGAAATATTGAAAGCATGCGCATAAATAACGCAAACGCATGCCAAAACGCATGCACACGCCATCATGCGTAAGATGATGCGTCTAAAAAATGCTGTGTATGCATGTATTTGCATGTGTTTTTGCATATGTTTGCACATTCGGATGATGCGCTGTGGACTCAACGCAAAAGTGAACCTAGCCTAACAGCATACTGTATCTACAGCCTCCTCTGACAAAGGAAACAGTGTTTTTCCAAAATGTGTAAGGTGGAAATGTGGTCTTCTTAAGCCTCCGTGCTCCACAGACTGTGTGACCTCAGACGCTGCTCGCTATTTACTTCCAGCTCCAGGGACATCACCGACCATGGCTTCTAGATTGCTGCATCATGGCACGGCTTCAATTTGAACTTGCAGTATTTCACTCTTCCAGTATTTTTGGACTTTTATCGGGTGCTAATCTAATATTATACATACTGTGGTGCAGTGACCTCTGTGGCAGCTAGGGGCACTGTATGGGCTTCCCAGGACATGCATACAGGTGTTTCCATTATTGTGATGGGGTAATGATGAGCGGTAGGTTTGTGAATTACCAATATGTATCACAGGGGTGGGTGCCCTGTGATGGAAGCTGGAATATGTATTGATGAGCAGAGATATACTGCTGAGGGTTTGTTGCTGTGTATGAGGGAAGCTTCCAGGTGACTTGGTGAGATGGGTGGGACCAGTCACCTACAAACCCACCCAGGGGCGTGTGTCTGAGCACCCAAAGTAAAGCCTACGTGTGTGTGGCTTTGTGGAATAGGACCTTTAGTGAGGTCATGACCATGTGATCCATACCTCACCTGTGGGTGTGTTTATGGACCATATAATGTGACCAGGGTGGTTCACATGGAGAGTGTGTGTACCTGAATGGTGCAGACTGCAAGGTCCTGGAAGGTCTCTGTGTTGGGAGATCCTGGAAGGAGGATCGGAACCCTGGAGCACATGGCGAGACTTTGTAACCGGTGAGGCCGGTGTGTGTTGGACGGTCCCAAGGAGGGGACCGACGTCCTGAAGAAGCAACTAAGAGGTAACCCCAGACAGGGGGAAATAACTGTGTTTAGGCTATGGAGCCTGTTTGCTGGACATAGCACAGCCTGTATGACCACAGGGCTGAGAGAGCGAAGCCCTATGATGAACATTGAATTGTCTGATGTAAGACTGTTGCCGTTTATGGTTTATGCTGTAAAATAAACCGTATGGACTATTTATGTGAAAAACCCGTGCCGGACCCTGTTAATCTGCTGCCAAGTGAGTGTCCCCCAATACGAACAATAGGGGCTACCTTACAATACACATTATATGACATTTTGTTTTGTTTATATGTAAATATTGTTCTGCCATATTTTGAGGGGGGTGGTCTTTGCTTTTAAGCAGTATTCTTGTCTGCATTGTTTATGATATTAGTTACATACAGTACATACAGTGGGTACGGAAGTATTCAGACCCCTTTAAATTTTTCACTCTTTGTTTCATTGAAGCCATTTGGTAAATTTAAAAAAGTTAATTTTTTTTCTCATTAATGTTCACTCTGCTCCCCATCTTGACTGTAAAAACAACAGAAATGTAGAAATTTTTGCAAATTTATTAAAGAAAAACTGAAATATCACATGGTCATAATTATTCAGACACTTTGCTCAGTATTGAGTAGAAGCACCCTTTTGAGCTAGTGCAGCCATGAGTCTTCTTGGGAATGATGCAACAAGTTTTTCACACCTGGATTTAGGGATCCTCTGCCATTCTGCCTTGCAGATCCTCTCCAGTTCCGTCAGGTTGGATGGTGAACGTTGGTGGACAGGCATTTTCAGGTCTCTCCAGAGATGCTCAATTGGGTTTAGGTCAGGGCTCTGGCTGGTCCAGGCAAGAATGGTCATAGAGTTGTTCTGAAGCCACTCCTTTGTTATTTTAGTTGTGTGCTTAGGGTCATTGTCTTAATGGAAGGTGAACCTTTGGCCAAGTCTGAGGTTCAGAGCACTCTGGAAGAGGTTTTCATTTACGATAAGCTGAAAAACACCCCCATAGCATGATGCTGCCACGACTATGTTTCACTGTTGGGAATGTATTGGGCAGGTGATGAGCAGTGCCTGGTTTTCTCCACACATACTGCTTAGAATTATCACCAAAAAGTTCTATCTTCGTCTCATCAGACCAGAGAATCTTATTTCTCATAGTCTGGGAGTGTTTTTCTTAGCAAACTCTATGCAGGCTTTCATATGTCTTGCACTGAGGAGAGCTTCCGTCGGGTCACTCTGCTATAAATGCCTGACTGGTGGAGGGCTGCAGTGATCGTTGACTTTGTGGAACTTTCTGCCATCTCTCTAAGGGTGGTTTCACATTAGCGCTTTTTAAGAGCACGCACGGCCGGGGGTAGCTCCGCCCCCAGAGCCGGCTCTCTGCCCGGCGTGCCCGCCCCTTGCTTGTAGCGCCGCCTCCTAGCGCACAGCGGCGCCTGCGATCGGCGCACCCTATCTTTAGCATAGGGTGCGCAGATCGTGCGCAGGCCGTGCGCTAGTTGCGCTTTGACCTGCGCTGCGCACTTTTGACGGTGCGCCGTGTGCGCCAAAATCCCAAGCAAGGGGCGGTCACGCCGGGCAGAGAGCCGGCTCGGGGGCGGAGCTACCCCCGGCCGTGCGTGCGCTTAAAAAGCGCTAATGTGAAACCACCCTAATGCATCTCTGGAGCTCAGCCACAGTGATCTAGGGGTTCTTTACCTTTCACCAAGGCTCTTCTCCCACGATTCCTCAGTTTGGCTGGACGGCCAGGTCTAGGAAGACTTCTGGTGGTCCCAAACTACTTCCATTTAAGGATTATGGAGGCCACTGTGCTCTCAGGAACCTTAGGTACTGAAGAAATTATTTTGTAACCTTATCTAGATCTGTGCCTTGCCACAATTCTGTCTCTGATCTCCTTGTCCAGTTCCTCTGACGTCATGATTCTCATTTGGTCTGACATGCACTGTGAGCTTTGAGGTCTTATATAGACAGGTTTGTGCCTTTAGAAATCAAGTCCTATCAGTTTAATTAAACACAGCTGAACTCCAATGAAGGAGTAGAACTATCTCAAGGAGGATCACAAGGAAATTTACAGCATGTGACTTAAATATGAATGTCTGAGCAAAGGGTCTGAATACTTATGACCATGTGATATTTCAGTTTTTATTTTTTAATAAATTTGCAAAAATTTCTACATTTCTGTTTTTTTCAGTCAAGATGGGGTGCAGAGTGTACATTAATGAGAAAAAATTAACTTTTTTGAATTTACTAAATGGCTGCAATGAAACAGAGAGTGAAACATTTAAAGGGGTCTGAATACTTTCCATACCCACTGTAGGTTGAAAAAAGACCTAGGTCTATTAAGTTCAACCTTTCTCCACGAATTGTACATTTTGTCACTAATTTAACTATAGCCCGCAATGTTATGTGTATTGAAGAAATCGTCCAGCCCTTTTTTAAAAGCTGTTATAGTGTCTTCCTTTACTACCTCTTGTGGTTGGTATTCCACAGTCAGACTGCTCTAACTGTAAATAACCCTTTCCTATTTAGCTGCTGGCGCCTTTCTTCCACCCGTAATGAGTGCCACCTGGTCCTTAGGCTAGTTTCACAAAGGGCGCAAAAATCCTACTAGCGCGCGGCCAGCTAAAGATAGGGTGCGCAGATCGCATGCAGCCGTGTGCGATAGTAGGAGGAAATGACCAGATGGGGCGGGCGGGGGTGGGGCTTAGCGGCGCCGTGTGTTGCCTGTAAAATGCGCTAGGGTGAAACTAGCCTTAGTATGGTTTTTGGAAGGAGTATGTCATGTGCTAATGTTTTGTACTGGCCACACATATATTTATACATGTAAATGAGATCCCCTCTGTGGCCTCTTTTTCTAAGCTAAAGTCGTCCAACTTTTCCAACCTTTCATCATATGAGAGGCCTTCCATCCCTTGTAATAATTTAGTTGCCCATCTTTGAACTGATTCTAACTTCTGAATATCCTTTATAAGTCTTACCATTTTTTACCCAAGCACAGCTACACTCTTCCCATTGAGGTGCAGTCCGTCCCTACCATAGAGCTTCTAGTCGACAGAAGTGGTCCCAGTTTTCGATGATTCCAAACCCTTCCTTCCTGCACTAATTTCTAAGCTACTTATTTATCTCCCTAAGTTGCCGCTGCCTATCTAGTGACGCTTATGGCACTGGCAGTATTTCTGAAAACACCACCTTGGATGTCCTGGCCTTCAGCTTCTCTCCTAGTTCCCTAAAATAATTTTTGAAGACCTTCCACCTCCCTCTATCTTTGTCATTGGTACCGATGTGTACCAAGACCGCTGGATTTTCCCCAGCCCCATCCAACAATCTGTCTATCCAATCAGCAATATGTCAACCTGAGCACACGGCAGACAGCACACTGTTCGCCTTTCATGGTCTCAGCGGCAGATGACCCTGTCTGTCTGTCTAATTATAGAGTCCCCTACCACCAACATCTGTCTGGCCTTTGCTGCACTTCTATTTCCCTCCTTCCTATAGCAGTCATTTTCATGGTTGCTAGGAGCAACGTCCTGCTGCAGTGATCCCAGTCCTGGGCTTACATTCCTAATATCAGCCAAACAGGCATGTTTACTAGGCTGTGCCAGATCAGGACAGGACTTCCTGGCACTTTTCCCCCTACCCCTTCTTGTAACATTTACCCTGCTGTGTACTTCTCTGTCATTATCTTCCACCCTCCTCCTTATCTCTGGCCCCAGCCAGCGCAAGCTCAGTGAGCGCTAAACTCCTCTTCAGGTTTGCAATGACTAAGACCGTTTAACGGTCAAAATGCGTTATTTCTTACCGCTTTTCCTTGACATGGATATTGAATTTTAATGAAGATTAAATAAAGAATTTGTATTTTTATATAAATCCTGCAGTACTTTTTCTACTTTGATATTCACTTGCTAGCGTTTTCTGCTGAAGTTGTTTCAAGACTGCTGAGTGTATATATCGAACTGGTATTCGTGAGCATATTTTTCAAAATTTTGCACTTTAAATTGAGCCACAATGCCTTTCCCTACACAATGAGTTCACTGCACCATACTATGCAAATAAAAATATTGATCTTCTGCAGGAAGTCAGGCTTAAATCTTCTGAATGGCAGGGCAAACTATTGTCACATTATGGTTGCTGCAAGATAATCTCAATATAATAAAAAGTGGAGGATTGGAATGACAGAATTACATTTTTTTCATTTGTTGATCTGTATAGATAAACATGACTTAGATAGATATGAACAATGGGAAGTGGAACAAATGTAAATAATGAATCTTTTGCATTAAGGATCATATTTTATTTGCTTTTTCATGCTATGAACTGCTGTTTATTTGTAAAGTATGCCTCACAAAGATCAGAATAAGGAGAGTTTCACATTTATCCTTTGTTCTACACTGAGCACTGACAGGGTTTGCTAATTTTTTTATATGATAGGACCAGGGTCGCCATCAGGGCATTACTGCCCTGACTGGTGTATGAGGCCTGATCAGCAGAGGGGGCCCGCATCAGGTTCCGTCTCTTCTGCTGAGCAGGCCCCAGTGGCAGGATTCTGCCGGTGAAGTAACTGAACCTGCATCCGAGACGCAGGTTCAGTTACTCTATTGCCGTGCGGGCCTGGGGGCAGGATGGAGACACAGAGGCAGGATGGGAGGCTACGGGGCAGAATTTAGACAAGGGGCAGAATTGGAGACATGGGGGCATGATTGGAGACATGGGGGCAGGATGGAGACATGGGGCAGGATGGAGACATGGAGGCAGGATGGGAGACACAGGGCAGAATGTAGACAAGGAGCAGAATGGATATATGGGGGCAGGATGGGAGATATGGTGCAGGATGGGAGATACGTGGCAGAATGGAGACAGGGGTCAGAAAGGAGACGGGGCATGATTGGAGACACAGGGAGCAGGATGGGAGACACGGGGGCAGGATGGGAGACACGGGGCAGAATGGAGACAGGAGGCAAGATTGGACACACGGGTCAGAATGTAGAAAAGGGGCAGGATTGGAGACACAGGGGCAGAATTGAGACACAGAGGCAGGATAGGAGACATGGGGCAGAATGTAGACAAGGGGCACAATGGAGACAGGGCAGAATGGAGATATGGGTGCAGGATGGGAGACGGCGCAGGATAGGTCACGGGGCAGGTTGGGAGATGGGGCAGGATGGGAGACATGTGGCAAAAAGGAGACAAGGGTTAGAATGTAGACGGGGCAGGATTGGAGAAAGGGGGTGTGATTGTAGACACAGGGAGCAGGATGAAGACACAGGGGGCAGGATGGAGACAGATGGGGCAGGAATATGGAGCAAGATGGAGACAGATGGTGCAGGATGGAGACACATGGGGCAAGATCATGGGGCAGGATGGAGTTAGATGGTGCAGGATCATGAAGCAGGATGGAGACAGATGGGGCAGGATCATGGGACAGATGAGGCAGGATCATGGGACAGATGGGGCAGGATGGGGAGATCATTTGGGGCAGAATGGGACATCACATGGAGGCAGGATGGGAGAACATGTGGCTGGAGCCAGGAATGAGACACACAGGGGCCAGGACGGGGGATATTATTACTGCAGTGATGTATTTATTTTATGTTTTGAGGATATTGTTATAAATTGGGGAGGTTGTCTTTACTGTGCAGAGCAACACTGTCACCTTTTTTCTTTATCTGGTGTAGTTTAGAATTTTTTGAAAAAAATAAGTAATGGGTTCTGCAAGTGGTGCTCTAGATAACTATGTTATTTCCTGCAGAGACGAGCCCTGACTGGAAGAAGTGACGGTGGTCTGTGCTGGATCAAGATGAAAAGTGAAGCTGAAGGACTTCTCCTAGAGATGTCACTGGTGAGTCAGTGTGTTACCTGTACACTGACAATATACACTGTATACTATATACAGTGGTCCTGCTTGCAATGTCACCAGTGATCACTGTATTACTTTTACACTATACACTATATACAGAGCTCCTGTGTATAATGTCACCGATGATCACTGTATTACCTGTACACAGACACTGCATACTAAGTACAGATCTCCTGTGTATAATGGCACTTATGGTGATATTAGTATTGAGGTTTTTTTATTGCAGATCAGTATTTTAGTGTTCAGTCACTATGTGGTGGTAATATGTTGTCCGGCGATGGTGTGGCAGTATTTGTTCCTTGTATGTGCTATTATTTGGTCACTATGTCGTGGTAATATGTGGTCTGGTCATGGTGTTGTGGTATTTGTTCCTTGTATGTGATGTTATTCGGTCACTGTGGTGGTAATATGTGGTCTGGACATGGTGTGGCGGTATTTGTTCCTTGTATGTGCTATTATTTGGTCACTATGTGGTGGTAATATGTGGTCTGGTCATGGTCTTCACTGCCCAATTGTAGAAAATTCTATTAGGCAGATGTGGTGTCAACATGCTCACTGCACCCATAGAGGAATTCATTGGTGGGTGTAGTTTGTAAAATGGGGTCAGTTTTTAGAGGATTCTGCTGTTCTGGCAACTTTATGGCTCTGTCAATGTGACATGGCACCCTGAAACCATTCCAGCAAAATCTGAACTCCAAATTGATGCATCTTCCTTTCTAAGATTTGCACTGTGCCTCAAAGGTACTTTTCAACCATGTACAGTATGTGGTATTGGCGTACTCACAAAAAATTGGTAACAAATAATACTGTTCATTTTCTCCTATTATTCTATTTGAAAATTAAAAACTGCTGGTCAAAGAAACATTTTAGTGGAAAAATGTATATCTTTGTACCGTGTACCGTTTAGTGGAAAAATGGTAATTTTTCATTTACTCAGTCCAATGTTATTCAATTTTGTGAATCGCCTGAGGGTTGGAAATGCTCACTGCATGCCTAGATGAATTCTACGAGAGGTGTAGTTTACAAAATGTGAGGTCACTTGTGGGTGTTTCTGCTGTTTTAGCATGTCAGGGGCTATTGAAATGTTACATGGTATCTGTAATCTATTCCTGCCAAAATTGCTTTCCAGAATTTTATTGTCGTTCCTTCCCTTCCGAGCCCTGCCATGTGCCCAAACAGTATGCAGTTTTCCTCTACATATGGCATGTCGGCAAACTCAGGAGAAATTACACAACAAAATATATGTTCCATTTATCCTGTTAAAACTTTGGCGCAAAAACATTTTTGAGGGAAAAATTTATTTTTTCACTTGCACGGCTGAACGTTATAAAATTCTGTTAAGCACCTGTGGGTTCAAGGTGCTCACGACACCTCTTAATAAATTCATTGAGGGTTGTAGTTTCCAAAATGGGGTCTCTTTTGGGGGGTTTCCATTGTTTAGGCACATAAGGGGCTCTCCAAACGACATGGCGTCTGCTATCTATTCCAACCAATTATGTGTTCCAAAAGTGAATTGATTCTCTTTCCATTCTGAGCCCTGTCATGTGCTCAAATAGTAGATTGACATGACATATGGCGTATCGGTGTACTCACTAGAAATTGCACAAAAAAATTGTGTTGTCTTTTTTCCCCCTACAAACTTGTAAAAATGCATAATTTGGGTCTAAAGTAACATTTTTATAGGAAAAAAGTAAAATAGTAATTGCTTTAATTCCTATTGAGCGCCCAAAGGTTTAATAAACTTCTTGAATGTGGTTTTGAGCACTTTGAGGGAAGCAGTTTTTACAATGGTGTCACTTTTGGATATTTTCTGTCATATACAGTGCCTTGTGAAAGTATTTGGCCCTCTGGAACTTTTCAACATTTTCCCACATATCATGCTTCAAACATAAAGATACTAAATTTATTTTTTTGGTAAAGAATCAACAAGTGGGACACAATTGTGAAGTTGAACGAAATTTATTGGTTATTTTAAATTTTTGTGGAAATTCAAAAACTGAAAAGTGGGGCGTGCAATATTATTCGGCCCCTTTAACTTAATACTTTGTTGCGCCACTTTTTGCTGCAATTACAGCTGCAAGTCGCTTGGGGTATGTCTCTATCAGTTTTGTACATTGAGAGACTGAAATTCTTGCCCATTCTTACTTGACAAACAGCTCGAACTCAGTGAGGTTTGATGCAGATCGTTTGTGAACAGCAGTTTTCAGCTCTTTCCACAGATTCTCATTTGGATTCAGGTCTGGACTTTGACTTGGCCATTCTAACACCTGGATATGTTTATATGTGAACCATTTCATTGTAGATTTTGCTTTATGTTTGGGATCATTGTCTTGTTGGAAGACAAATATCTGTCCCAGTCTCAGGTCTTTTGCAGACTCCAACAGGTTTTCTTCAAGAATGGTCCTGTATTTTGCTCCATCCATCTTCCCATCAATTTTAACCATCTTCTCTGTCCCTGCTGAAGAAAACCAGGCCCAAAACATGATGCTGCCACCACCATGTTTGACAGTGGGGATGGTGTGTTCAGGGTGATGAGCTGTGTTTCCTTTACGCCAAATATATCGTTTGGCATTGTTGCCAAAAAGTTCGATTTTGGTTTCATCTGACCAGAGCACCTTTTTCCACATGTTTGGTGTGTCTCCCAGGTGGCTTGTTGCAATCTTTAAACAACACTTTTTATGGATATCTTTGAGAAATGGCTTTCTTCTTGCCACTCTTCCATAAAGGCCAGATTTGTGCAGTGTGCGACTGATTGTTGTCCTATGGACATACTGTCCCACCTCAGCTGTAGATCTATGCAGTTTATCCAGAGTGATCATGGGCCTCTTGGCTGCATCTCTGATCAGTCTTCTCCTTGTTTGAGATCATAGAATCATAGAGTTGGAAGGGACCTCCTGGGCCACCTGGTCGAACCCCCTGCTCAAAGCAGGATTCGCTAATTCATCCCAGACAGATGTCTGTCCAGCCTCTGTTTGAAGACTTCCATTGAAGGAAAACTCACCACCTCTCGTGGCAGCCTGTTCCACTCATTGATCACTCTGTCACAAAGTTTTTTCTAATATCTAATCTGTGTCTCCTCCCATTCAGTTTCATCCCATTGCTTCTAGTCTTTCCTTGTGCAAAAGAGAAAAAAGATGATCCTTCTACAATATGACAGCCCTTGAGATATTTGTAGATAGCTATTAAGTCTCCTCTCAGTCTTCTCGTCTGCAATCTGAACATGCCCAAATCCTGCAACCTTTCCTCATAAGACAGGGTTTGCAGACCAGTCACCATTCTGGTCGCTCTTTTCTGAACTTGCTCCAGTTTGCTGATGTGTTTTTTAAAATGTGGCACCCAAAACTGGAAACAGTATTCCAGATGAGGTCTGACCAAAGAGGAGTAGAGGGCAATAATGACTTCACGTGATCTAGACTGTATGCTTCTGTTAATACATCCTAGAATTGCATTTGCCTTTTTTGCTGCTGCATCACACTGTTGACTCATATTCAGTCTGTGATCTATTAGTATACCCACGTCTTTTTCACATGTGCTGTTGCTTAGCCCTATTCCTCCCATTCTGTATATGTTTTTTTCATTTTTATTGCCCAGATGTAGTACTTTGCATTTTTCCCTGTTAAAACCCATTCTGTTAGTTGCTGCCCACTGCTCCAGTTTATTTATATCTTTTTGAATCCTCTCTCTCTCTCTTCTCTAGTATTAGCTATCCCTCCTAGCTTTGTGTCATCAGCAAATTTAATCAGTTTACCCTCAATTCCTTCATCTAAATCATTGATAAAGATGTTGAACAATACAGGGCCCAGGACAGAGCCCTGTGGTAACCCACTTGAGACATTCTTCCAACTGGATGTGCAGCCATTTACGACCACTCTTTGGGTCTGATCACTAAGCCAGTTATGAATCCACCTAACAGTTGCTTTGTCCATTCCATACTTAGCCATTTTTTCAATAAGGATTGTGTGAGATACTTTGTCAAATGCTTTGCTGAAGTCAAGATATACTATATCTACAGCATTTCCCTGATCCACCCAATCAGTGATTCTGTCATAGAAGGAAATTAAGTTAGTCTGACATGATTTATTAGTTACAAACCCATGCTGACTCTGTTTAATCACTTCATTTTTATCCAGGTACTTACATACATGTTGTTTAATAATTTGTTCAAAGATCTTTCCTGGTATAGAAGTCAGACTCACTGGCCTATAGTTGCCTGGGTCCACCTTCTTCCCCTTTTTGAAGATAGGAACAACATTTGCTCTTCTCCAGTCTTCTGGGACTTCTCCTGTTCTCCAAGAATTTTCAAACATTATGGAGAGGGGTTCAAAAATTTCTTCTGCTATCTCCTCCAGTACTCTGGGGTGTAATTCATCTGGACCTGGAGACTTTAATTCATTTAGGTTAGCTAAGTGTTTCCTTACTATCTTTCTGTTTATAGATATCCTGGATTCTTCTATTCCCCTTAATAGGACAGTGAAGAACAGTTGATGTTACATTTCCTTTCTGAGAGAAAACAGATGCAAAATAGGAATTTAAAAGTTCAGCCTTCTCAACATCCTGTTGAGAACTTTTAAAAATTCTGGTATCTAGGGTAAACAGCGGGTAACTAAGAGCTGCCCAGCTCTTGGATACCTGCTGTTTACCCTAGATACCAGCTTGCTTGCTGGTCCTGATCGCTGGTGAGTCTGTCTAACTATGTCCCAGCGATCCCATCCATGTCAGATCGTTGGTGGGATTGCTGGGACTAGCAGCTCTAACTTGAATGAGCTGTAATTGTTATCATTCCTCTCAGCACCTTTCAAGCTTTGGCTGGCATAGGCAATGACTCTCTCTTTGCCATTCTGGACTTGTGACAGTACTGCCCCGAGGCCTTGATAGCTGGCATCCGTGTAGAGACGGAAAGGGTGGCAGTAGTCAGGATACGCCAGAATTGGAGGGGAACTTAGTAAGCTTTTCAGCATCTGAAAGGCAGTTTCTTGTCATTCAGACCAATCAATTGGAAGTCTTCTGTCGTAGTGTTCTCTAGGGCAACCTTGTAGCAGTTCTGTAAGTGGTTCTGCTCTTTGCACAAAATGAGGGATGAAGTGGCGGTAGTAGCCAGCAAACCCTAGGAAACTCTTGAATTCTTTCACAGTTCTTGGAGTATCCCAGTGGTTCACAGCTGATATTTTGTCAGGATCAGGCTGGATACCTTTGGCACTTATAACATGACCCAGGTATTTGACCTTCCGCTTGAGCAGATGGCACTTTGATGGTTTTAGTTTCAGGCCATGTTCAATGAGTACCTGGAATACTTCTGCAAGATGGTGTAAGTGTTCTTCATAAGTACGGGAATACACAATCACATCATTGAGATATAACAGAACACTTTGGAAGTTGAGGTGACCAAGACATCTCTCCATGAGTCACTGAAATGTAGCAGGGGCAGTGCATAACCCAAATGGCATACTGTTGAACTCGTAGAGTCCCATCGGGGTGGTGAATGCTGTCTTCTCTCTATCTTCAGGAGCCATGGGTACCTGCCAATAGCCACTGGTCAAGTCAAGAGTGGAGAAGTATGCAGCTGAGCCAAGAGCCATGATGGATTTTTCAATCCGTGGAAGAGGCTAGGAGTCTTTGTACGTAACGCTGTTCAGCTTTCTGTAGTCGACACAAAACCTGATGTTACTATCCTTCTTCTTCACCAGGACGATTTGTGCAGCCCATGGGCTTTGACTTTCTCGAATGACTTTAGAATCTTTCATCTCCTTTAACAGCGTCTTTACTTGCTGATAGTTAGCAGGAGGTACTGGACGGTGTCTTTCCTTGATAGGAGGATGATCACCTATTTGGATTCTGTGTTGTATCAGGGATGTCCTGCCAAAGTCAAGTGGGTGCTTGCTGAAAGCTTGGATGTGACATTTAGTAACTTTGGGGACACCCTGGATGTGTTCGATGGGAGTGTTAGCATCCCCGACATAAAGTTCATTCCACCAGAAGGTAGTGGGTGTATTAGAGCCTTTAGGAGCAGCTTTCATCGACTTTTGATGAGCGAGTGTCTCATCATCTAGGATGTCTTCAGGATCAAAGCTATACAGTTGAGCAACTGAATTAAACTTGTATAGCTCGATGGGTGCATCACTCAGGTTGACTAGCCGTACTGGTACTCTACCGTTTGAGACAGTGATGATACTTCTGGCAGCTTTTATCAGGGGCTGTCCTTCAATTGGGATGGAGTCAAGAAGTGCTTCATAGTCTTCATTGTTAATTCCTGGTCGGGCTCAGCACCAGACTAAAGTCTCGCTGTTGGCCGACAAGGCAACTGGTCATGCGTCGGTGATACGTACACGGCAGATCTCACCTTTACAGTTGGCAAACTTCTGTTGGGCGCAGAGCACTTTGATGGTCCATTGAACAGCTTTCCTGTAAGGGGGAGAAGCAGAAGGGAGAGAAGCATGCAAGGCAGCGAGCGATTCATGCATAACATTCATGCCTAGCACTACTGCTGTTATATCTCCCTTAGCCTCAGTAACAATTACACCTTGACCTGGTAACTTATGATCCCGAATTTGGATGATGGGTTCCCAGTAGCCTAGCTGGGGAACAGATTGACCATTACTTGCAGTCACACGTAACTTTGCTTTGCCCACTGGATTCAGAATATCATAGTCCCAATTCTTCTCAAAAGTTCGGCGGTCAATGGTGGTAACTTGTGAACCAGTATTTTGAGGATGGGTGTGATGGTGGCATGTTTGAAGGCAGAGGAGAAGTTACCAGAAGATAGCGATAGGTTGAAGAGATGGGTTAGGGCTGGAATAAGCATGTTAATGAGGTTGGGGAGCAGGTGGGAAGGGATGGGGTCAAGTGCACAGGTGGTGAAGTGTGATTTGGAAAGGAGGTGAGTAAGCTCTCCTTCAGTGTTGTTGGAGAGGGAGGTTATTAGGGAAGGGCAGAGGTCTGGTATATGGAGTAGTTGGTGTGGTGGAACAGTAAAGGTTTGCCTTGTTTGGTCGATCTTATTTTTGAAGTAGGTGAGGGGAGTTGGAGGTGGCAGTGGTGGGCGGGCGAAGGAGAGAATTGAATGTGCTGAACAGTTGTTTGGGGTTATAAGTTAATGAAGATACAAGGTTTGTGAAATAGGTCTGTTTAGCAGAGGTGAGGGCTAATTTGAAGTCAAGTGTTGCTTGTTTGAAAGCAGTGAAGTCGGCTGGCAGGCTTGTTTTCTTCCAATGCCGCTCCATGACCCTGGATGCTTGTCAAAGTTTTTTGGTGAGATTGTTGTGCCAGGGTTGTCTATTGATTTGTTGCACTTTGCCATGCATGAGAGGGGCGACTGAGTCTATGGCTGAAGCGAGGGTGGCGTTATAGAAAGCGGTGGTGCTGTCTGTGTTTTGGATTGAAGATAGGAAGGGCAGAGGTGGAAGAGAGTCTGTGAATATCTAGGTGTGCGAGGTTTCTGCAAGGATGTGCTAGTGGTTGGACATGGGGAGCGGGTGGGGAGGACAAGGATGAGAAGGTGAGTAGATGGTGATGAGATAGGGGGAAGGGAGAGGCTGTGAGAATAGATAGAGAACAGAGGTGGGTGAAGATGAGGTCTAGTGTAAGTCCGTCTGTGTGGGGGACTGTGGGGGACTACTGAGTAAGTCCAAAGGATGAGATAAGGGACAGGAGTTTGGAAGCTGCTGGCTCGCGGGTGTCAGTATGTATGTGTCATGGTATTGGACATGGTTAATGTCCTGCTCTCTCAGGGTTAACTTTTGCTGGCCTCCCTTTGGATCTGGGAGGTGTATTTATACTCACTCCAGATTAAGGATTCCCTGTGAGCTATACTGTTGTTCTGGCTGTGTGTCTGACCCCCTGGTGTGTGTATACTGCATTGCTTGTTTGCTTCCCGTGTATGACCCGGTCTGTCTGCTCACTCTGTTCTCTGTCTCATGTTTTGGTACTATTGTCTTTTCCGGTTCTGACCTCCTGGCTTGGCTATTGTTACTCCGTTACAGTTTGTCCCTATTGTACCATCTATTGCCCGTTCTGGTTTACTGATCTGTTGCTACATCCTGACTATCCATTCTGTCTAATCCTTTGGTACTGTCATGCTATCTCATGCTTTGACCCCGGCCTGGTCTGGTTTACGTCCCTGTCTATGCCCCTTGGTAACTTTGTCTGGTAGTTACCCTTCTAGGAGTTTTCCTTCAGCTCCTAGCTGTCTGGAGCTTAGGCCACGCCCTCAGCAGTCACGTGATAAAGGTCCTGTTAGTCTGAAGCATGCATCTTCACCACTGCTGCCCCACTCCACAGGTATCTTTGAGCACAGTTTTTGTACTCAGGACATGCGCACTGGCTCTGTGAGTGCAGTGCGGTGTTCCTGACAGTATGATGTCTGATATGTCTGTGTTGGCGAGAAAATAAAACATGTTTATAAAAAAGGCTCTTGGTAGAAGGGGAGGTAAAACATAGTGCGCAAAATTGGAAAATTTCCTGTTTGGGAAGAAATTAATTTGCCATGTACTATTGTTTTATGAAGAACAAATTTTAAATGACAATTACTTTTTAATACTCAAGTTGAACCCGCACCATTGTGCTGTTATTTTACAGTATTTTTTTTTTTGCTTCTGGCACTCACTTTATGAGAAACTAATCAACTCCTTTAATCAAAATAGTGAGAACTCATGCAGATATTGGTGCAAGTCAGTAGGATATAGGACCACAATGCATGAACTGGCCACAGTTCACCCAGCCTGAGTGTAACAACCTAATACAACTATATGAAGCAGCCATGCTATGGTCTGGAGACCTACAACCAGTCTGTGCACAGCAGGCCCAGATCGGACCTATTTAAATCCACAGCTGCATGAGCCCTTAACCCCTTAACGACCAGAGGTATTTTTGGTTTTGAATTTTCATTTTATGCTTCCCCTCTTCCCAGAGCCATAACTTTTTTATTTTTTGGTCAATATGGCCACGTGAGGGTTTTTTTTTGTGGGACGAGTTGTACTTTTGAAAGACAACATTGGTTTTACAATGTAGTGTACTCAAAAAAATGAAAAAATTCCAAGTGCGGTGAAATTGCAAAAAAACTGCCATCCCATACTTGTTTTTTTTTTTTCACCATCCATGTTCACTAAATGTTAAAACTGACCTGACATTATAATTCTCCATATCATTACAAGTTCATAGACACCAAACACGTCTAGGTTCTTTTTTATTTAACCCCTTCCTGACATCCGACGTACTATCCCGTCCATGGAACCCGGGCCCCTATGCCCATGGACGGGATAGTACGTCTACCTCGATCAGCGGCGCCCACGTGGTGAGCGCCGCTGATCGCGGCCGGGTGTCAGCTGATTATCACAGCTGACACCCGGCACAATGTGTCAGGGGCGGTCAAGGACCGCCCCCGACACGTTAACACCTTGCACACCGCGATCAAACATGATCGCGGTGTACCGGGAGTTAAAGGGAAGCATCGGCAGGGAGGGGGCTCCCTCCGTGCTTCCCTGAGCCCCCCACGGCAGCGCAATGTGCAGCGCTGCTGCCGGGGGCTCCCTTCCTGCAGGCCCCCGAATCCAAGATGGCGACGGGGGCCTTCGGGGGCCTGCAGGAAGCTGGCTTCCTCAGTGCCTGCAAAGCGCAGGCATGAGGAAGCCTTCTGCAGTGCCTGTGACAGATTGCTGATCTGTCACAGTGATCTGTGATGTGACAGATCAGCGATCTGTCACAGGACAGTGATGTCCCACCTGGGACCATTTAATAAAGTAAAAAAAAATAAAAAAAAGTGTTAAAATAAATTAAAAAAAATCGCCAAATAAATTAGAAAAAAAAAAAAATATTCCCCCAAATAAATCTATTTTTTAGAAATAATAAAAAAAAAACAATAAAAGTACACATATTAGGTATCGCCGCGTCCGTAACGACCCGCCCTATAAAACTGTCCCATTAGTTAACCCCTTTAGCGAACCCCTTAAAAAATAAAAATAAAAAACGAAGCAAAAAATAATGATTTATTATCATACCACCAAACAAAAAGTGTAATAACGCGTGATCAAAAAGACGCATATAAATGTCCATGCTACCACTGAAAACATCATCTTGTCCCGCAAAAAACGAGCTGCCACACAGCATCATCCGCAAAAAAATAAAAAAGTTATAGCTCGCAGAATAAAGCGATGCAAAAATAATTATTTTTTATATTAGTTTTCATTGCATAAAACCGACAAAACATAAAAAAACGACCTAAATGAGGTATCGCTGTAACCGTACTGACCCGAAGAATAAAAACGCTTTATCAATTTTATCGCACGCGGAACGGTGTAAACGCACCCCCCCAAAAGAAATTCATGAAACGCTGGTTTTTGTTCATTCTGCGTCCCAAAAATCGGAATAAAAAGCGATCAAAAAATGTCACGTGCCCGAAAATGGTACCAATAAAAACGTCAACTCGTCCCGCAAAAAAATAAGACCTCACATGACTCGGTGGGTCAAAATACGGAAAAATTAGAGCTCTCAATATGTGGTGATGCAAAAACTATTTTCACAATAAAAAGCGTCTTTTAGCGTGTGACAGCCGCCAAACATAAAAACCGCCATAAATAGTAAATCAAACCACCCGTTATCACCCCCTTAGTTAGGGAAAAATAATAAAATAAAAAAAATGTATTTATTTCCATTTTTCCGTTAGGGTTAGGGCTAGGGTTAGGGCTAGGGTTAGGGTTAGGGCTAGGGTTAGGGCTGAGATTAGGGTTAGGGGTGTGTTGGGGTTCGGGTTGGAGTTAGAATTGGGGGTTTCCACTGTTTGGGCACATCAGGGGCTCTCCAAATGCAACATGGCGTCTGATCTCAATTCCAGACAATTCTGAGTTGAAAAAGTCAAATCGTGCTCCTTCCCTTCCAAGCTCTGCCATGCGCCCAAACAGTGTTTTACCCCCACATGTAGGGTATCAGCCTACTCAGGTCAAATTGCAAAACAATTTTTGGGGTCCAATTTCTCCTGTTACCCTTAGGAAAATAAAAAATTGGGGGCAAAAATATCATTTTTGTGGAAAAAAATGATTTTTTTTTTTCATGCCCGAGCGTTATAAACTTCTGTGAAGCACTTGGAGGTTCAAAGTGCTCACCACACATCTAGATAAGTTCCGTGGGGGGCCTAGTGTCGAAAATGGGGTCACTTGTGGGGAGTTTCAATAGTTTAGGTACATCAGGGGCTCTCCAAACTCACATGACACCCGCAGACCATTCCATCAAAGTTTGCATTCCAAAATGTCACGGCTTCCCTTCCGAGCCCCGACGTGTGTCCATACAGTAGTTTTCTCCCACATATGGGGAGTCAGCGTACTCATGACAAATTGGACAACAACTTTTGGGGTCCAATTTCTCCTGTTACCCTTGGGAAAATAAAAAAATTGGGGACTAATTGATCATGTTTGTGGAAAAAAAACGATTTTTTTATTTTCATGCCCGGGCATTATAAACTTCTGTGAAGCCCTTGGGGGTTCAAAGTGCTCACCACACATCTAGATAAGTTCCTTAGGGGGTCTCGTTTCCAAAATGGGGTCATTTGTGGGGGTTTCCACTGTTTAGGTACATTAGGGGCTCTCCAAAGGCAACATGACACCCGCAGACCATTCCATCAAAGTCTGCATTCCAAAACGTCACTACTTCCCTTCAGAGCCCCGACGTGTGCCCATACAGTAGTTTTCTCCCACATATGGGGTATCAGCACACTCAGGACAAATTGGACAACAACTTTTGGGGTCCAATCTCTCCTGGTACCCTTGGGAAAATAAAAAAATGGTGACTAAAATATCATGTTTGTGGAAAAAATACGAATTTTTTATTTTCACGCACAGGCGTTATAAACTTCTGTGAAGCACTGGGGGGTTCAAAGTGCTCACCACACATCTAGATAAGTTCCTTGGGGGGTCTAGTTTACAAAATGGTGTCATTTGTGGGGGGTTTCCACTGTTTAGGTACATCAGGGGTTTTCCAATCGCGACATGGTGTCCGATCTCAATTCCAGCCAAAAACGTCAAATGGCGCTGCTTCCCTTCCGAGCTCTGCCATGCGCCCAAATAGTGGTTTACCCCCACATGTGGGGTATCAGCGTACTCAGGACAAATTGCACAATAACTTTTAGGGTCCTGTTACCCTTGGAAAAATAAGAATTGAGGGTGAAAAGATCATTTTCGTGGAAAAAATATGATTTTTTAATTGTACGGCTTTATGTTATAAACTTCTGTGAAGCCCTTGGGGGTTCGAAGTTCTCACCACACATCTAGATAAGTTCCTTAGGGGGTCTAGTTTCCAAAATGGTGTCATTTGTGGGGGGTTTCCACTGTTTTGGTACATCAGGGGTTTTCCAATCGCGACATGATGTCCGATCTCAATTCCAGCCAAAAACGTCAAATGGCGCTGCTTCCCTTCCGAGCTCTGCCATGCGCCCAAATAGTGGTTTACTCCCACATGTGGGGCATCAACGTACTCAGGACAAATTGCACAATAACTTTTAGGGTCCTGTTACCCTTGGGAAAATAAAAATTGGGGTGAAAAGATCATTTTTGTGGAAAAAATATGATTTTTTAATTGTACCGCTGTACGTTATAAACTTCTGTAAAGCCCTTGTGGGTTCAAAGTTCTCACCACATATCTAGATAAGTTCCATGGGGGGTCTAGTTTCCAAAATGGGGTCACTTGTAGGGGGTTTCCACTGTTTAGGTACATCAGGGACTCTCCAAACGTGACATG
Organism: Dendrobates tinctorius; assembly: GCF_039654945.1. Classification (NCBI taxonomy): domain Eukaryota; kingdom Metazoa; phylum Chordata; class Amphibia; order Anura; family Dendrobatidae; genus Dendrobates; species Dendrobates tinctorius. The sequence goes on along the minus strand of NW_027361676.1, from coordinate 49,135,088 downwards.
GCGGCCGATCTGAATTCCAGCCAATTTTGCATTGAAAAAGTCAAACGATGCTCCTTCCATTCTGAGCTCTGCCATGCGCCGAAACAGTCGTTCCCCCCCACATATCAGGTATCAGCGTACTCAGGACAAATTGCACAATAACTTTTGCAGTCCAATTTCTCCTGTTTCCCTTGGTAAAATAAAAAAAATTGAACGTGAAGTATTTTTTTTGTGAAAAAAAGTTAGATGTGCATTTTTTTTTAAATATTCAAAAAAATTCCTGTGATGCACCTAAAGGGTTAATAAACTTCTTGAATGTGGTTTTGAGCACCTTAAGGGGTGCAGTTTTTAGAATGGTGTCACTTTTGGGTATTTTCTATCATATAGACCCCTCAAAGTGACCTCAAATGTGATGTGGTCCTAAAAATACAATGGTGTTGTAAAAATGAGAAATCGCTGGTCAACTTTTAACCCTTATAACTTCCTAACAAAAAAAAATTTTGGTTCCAAAATTGTGCTGATGTAAAGTAAACATGTGGGAAATGTTAGTTATAAAGTTTTTTGTGTGCTATATCTCTGTGATTTAAGGGCATAAAAATTCAAAGTTGGAAAATTGCGAAATTTTCAAAATTTTCGCCAAATTTCCGTTTTTCTCACAAATAAACGCAAGTTATTTGAATGAAATTTTACCACTATCATGAAGTACAATATGTCACGAGAAAACATTGTCAGAATCACCAGGATCCATGGAAGCGTTCCAGAGTTATGACCTCATAAATGTACAGTGGTCAGAATTGTAAAAATTGGCCCGGTCATGAACGTGCAAACCACCCTTGGGGGTGAAGGGGTTAAGTGGTGAAAAAAAATTCCAAAGTTTGTTAAAAAAAAGCGCGCCATTTTCCGATACCCATAGCGTCTCCATTTTTCGTGATATCGGGTTGGGTGAGGGTTTATTTTTTTGTGTGCCGAGCTGACGTTTTAATGATACCATTTTGGTGTAGATACAATCTTTTGATTGCCCGTTATTGCATTTTAATGCAATGCTGTGGCGACTAAAAAAATGTAATTCTGGCATTTTGAATTTTTTTCTCCTTACGCCATATAGCAATCGGGTTAATTCTTTTTTATATTTTTAAATTTTTAAAATATTTTTTAAACTTTTTTTTTACTTTTTGCACGCTTCAATTGTCTCCATGGGAGGCTAAAAGCTGCACTTGTCCGATCGGCTCACCCGCTTTGAGTGTTGACCACTGGGTAGCGCTCATAGCAATCTGGCTATGACAACCATAGAAGTCTGCAGGAGATCTCTGGTTGTCATGCCAACCCATCAGTGACCCGCAAACATGTGACGGGGGGTCACCGATTGCTGGATGCGCATGCTAAATGCCACTGTCAGAGTTTGATAGTGGCATTTAACAGGTTAATAGCCGCGGGTGGATCGCGATTCCACCTGTGGCTGTTCCGGGCACATGTCAGCTGTTCAAAACAAGAAAAGATGTGAGTTCACCACCAGAGCCCACATCAAAGAGAGGGAGTCTGACATTGGCGTAAATTTACACCCGATGTCAGAAAAGGGTTAATGTTCTCTCTACAACTCTTTGATGGCTTAATATAAGGTATGTTTTTTTATTATTATATTAAATGCTAAAACTTCCAAATACCTGTTTGTGATGTGTGTAGCTATGGTGGGTGAAGAGATATCAGTGGCAACTGTGCCTATAATAATGGTGGTCCATGCAACCTCAATGTAAATTGGAATTTAGATCCATAAAGAAAAACAAGTATGAAGCAAAAACTGATAATTCTCTCACTTCCAACTACTGCTGTGTTTTATAATGTAACTAGCAAAATACCCGCAGCTTCACTCATGGAAAATGATAAATTGTTGGCTACTCTTGTTAAGGTTAAGTTTTCAGTTTCACCCTGAAGTTGACATTTTCAGTGTTTAAAATTTGTCTTCTACTCTTCTTTTTTGTTTGTTTGGCGTTAACAGTTGTTAATTTTTAGACTTTTTTTTGTAACACTAAGGTGAACAACAACTACTTTTTGAACTAATTTTTATTAAATATTAAAATTTACTCTTGTTTAACAAACTTAAATTTCTGCAAGAAGCATTTGACCCCAGACTTTAAAAGTTGGCATAAATCCTGCTTTCACGTGTCCAACTGTTGCACCAAAGGATGTCATCTGGAAAGATGAATTCTACAGTATCTCCTAATACTTAGCATAAAAGGCTGGAGTCACACACAACGTATAAAAAATCGGTCCGTTTTTCACGGACGAGAATCGCACAAATGTTTTATGAACAGTGATCCGTATGTCATCCGTGCGCAATGCGAGGATGCGAATTTCGTGCATCTAAGCATCCATGTGACATCCTTGTGACATCCGTATGGCGAGATTTTCTCCCCGGGCGTGCAAAATGGACATATAATGGATCCCAGTGACAGGTTAAAATAGAAAAGAAAGAATAGATATATACACATAGAATGCATATATATACATGTTATTGAGATACATATATATATTTCATAGACAGATAGGAGAATAGCCAATAATTCAATTGCTGGCTTCTGTAAAATCATTACAGAACCCGACATAAAATGACACATGGTTCACATATAGTAAATTATTTAATTTTATTTATATACAGTAAACCATTTAATTTCATTTAGATTTATATATTTCTTTGACTAATAATTAGATTAGTGTATGTGTGTAAAATTTGGGATATGTAGGTGTTAAAGTAACGGGTATATTCCTGGAAAAAAATTCTGTGGTCTCCCGTGCAATTTTCTTTGCCAGAGAGGGAAAGCCAGTGACTGAGGGCAGATATTAACCCCTTCACTACCAAGGGAGATTTGCACGTTAACTCCCAGGCCAATTTTTACTATTCTGACCACGTCCATTTATGAGGTAATAACTCTGGAATGCTTCCATGGATCCTGGTGATTCAGACATTGTTTTCTCGTGACATATTGTACTTCATGTTAGTGGTAAAATTTCATTCAAATAACTTGTGCTTATTTGTGAAAAAAATGGAAATTTGGCGAAAATTTTGAAAATTTCGCTATTTTCCAACTTTGAATTTTTATGCTCTTAAATGAGAGAGATATGGCACTCAAAAAACTTAATAGATAACATTTCTCACATGTTTACTTTACATAAGCACAATTTGGGAACCAAAATTTTTTTTTGTTAGGAAGTTATAAGGGTTAAAAATTGACCAGCGATTTCTCATTTTTGCAACACCATTTTATTTTTACGGACAACATCACATTTGAAGTCACTTTGAGGGGTCTATATGATAGAAAATACCCAAAAGTGACACCATTCTAAAAACTGCACCCCTCAAGGTGCTCAAAACCACATTCAAGAAGTTTATTAACCCTTCAGGTGCTTCACAGGAATTTTTTGAATGTTTAAAAAAAAATAAAAATTAACATTTAACTTTTTTTCACAAAAAAAATTACTTCAGGTTCAATTTTTCTATTTTACCAAGGGTCACAGGAGAAATTGGACTGCAAAAGTTATTTTGCAATTTGTCCTGAGTACGCTGATACCTGATATGAGGGTGGAACCACTGTTTGGGCGCATGGCAGAGCTCGGAAGGGAAGGAGCGCCGTTTGACTTTTTCACTGCTAAATTGGCTGGATTTCAGATTGGACGCCATACCACGTTTGGAGAGCCCCTGATGTGCCTAAACAGTGGAAACTCCCCACAAGTGACCCCATTTTGGAAACTAGACCCCCCAAGGAACTTATCTAGATATGTGGTGGGCACTTTGAACCCCCAAGGGCTTCACAGAAGTTTATAACGTACAGCCGTACAATTAAAAAAATCATATTTTTTCCACAAAAATGATCTTTTCACCCCAATTTTTATTTTCCCTAGAGTAACAGGCACCCAAAAGTTATTGTGCAATTTGTCCTGAGTACGCTGATACCCCATATATGGGGGTAAACCACTATATGGGCACATGGCAGAGCTCGGAAGGGAAGCAGCGCCATTTAACTTTTTTGGCTGGAATTGAGATAGGACGCCATGTCACGTTTGGAAAGCCCCTGATGTGCCAAAACAGTGGAAACCCCCCAATTCTAACTCCAAACCTAACCCTAGCCCTAACCCTAACCCTAGCCCTAATGGGAAAATGGAAATAAATAAAAAAATATTTATTTTGTTATTTTTCCCTAACTAAGGGTGTGGTAACGGCGGGTTTGATTTACTATTTATGGCGGGTTTTTATTTTTGGCAGCTGTCATATACTAAAAGACGCTTTTTATTGTAAAAATAGTTTATGCATCACCACATTTTGAGAGCTATAATTTTTCCATATTTTGACCCACCGAGTCATGTGAGGGCTTATTTTTTGCGGGACGAGTTGACGTTTTTATTGGTATCATTTTCTGGCACATGACATTTTTTGATCACTTTTTATTCCGATTTTTTGGACGCAGAATGAACAAAAAACAGCGTTTCATGAATTTCTTTTGGGGGGTGCGTTTACACCGTTCCACATGAGGTAAAATTGATAAAGCGGTTTTAGTCTTTGGGTCAGTACAGTTACAGTGATACCTTATTTATGTCTTTTTTTATGTTGTGGCGCTTTTATGCAAAGAAAACAATTTCTATATAAAAAATAATTATTTTGCATCGCTTTATTCTGCGAGCTATAACTTTTTTATTTGCTGTGTTGTGGCTCGTTTTTTGCAGGACAAGATGATGTTTTCAGCAGTGCCATGGATATTTATATGCGTCTTTTTGATCGTGCGTTATTGCACTTTTTGTTCGGCGGTATGATAATAAATCATTATTTTTTGCTTCGTTTTTTATTTTTGTTTTTTAAGGGGTTCGCTAAAGGGGTTAACTAATGGGACAGTTTTATAGGGTGGGTCATTACGGACGCGGCGATACCAAATATGTGTACTTTTATTGTTTTTTTGCTTTTTATTTTCAAAAAATGAATTTATTAGGGAATATATATATATTTTTTTAATTATATTTACACTTTTTTTAAAAAATTTTTTTACTTTATTATAATGTCCCATGGGGGACATCACTGTCCTGTGACAGATCGCTGATCTGTCACATCACAGACTGCTGTGACAGATCAGTGATCTGTCACAGGCACTGCTGCAGGCTTCCTCATGCCTGCGCTCTGCGGGCAGTGAGGAAGCCAGTTCCCTGCAGACCCCCGAAGGTCCCCGTCGCCATATTGGATCCGGGGACCTGCAGGGAAGGCAACCCCCGCAGCGGGGCTGCACATCGCGCTGCTGTGGGGGTCGCAGGGAAGCACGGAGGGAGCCCCCTCCCTGCCGATGCTTCCTTTAATCCCTGGTACACCGTGATCATGTTTGATCGTGGTGTGCCAGGGGTTAACGTGTCGGGGGCGGTCTGTGACCGCCCCTGACACATTGTGCCGGGTGTCAGCTGTGATAATCAGCTGACACCCGCCACGATCAGCTGCGCTCCCCCCGTGAGCGCCGCTGATCGCATTAGACGTACTATTCCGTCCTTGGGACTTAGGTCCCAGGTCACATGAACGGAATAGTATGTCCAATGTAGGAAAGGGGTTAATAGCCTAGGAAGGGACCATGGTTATTGACCCCCCTAGATACAAACATCTCCAACATCTTTTTTTTCGCATACCACTCTTCCGTATATCTCACTAGTGTGACTCCAGCCAAATACTTGGACTCGGGAGTTAGGCGGTAGACTTAAAGGTGGCAAACTGAACTGATCATTTGAGCAACGCATGCCAGGCAATTCCAAATTAAACAATTTTTGCTTCACAATGTTTGCATATTATGTCCATTTTGCCTATTATTACTTTCACATGTGAATTATAGTCCAGAATTAGATCGTAGTGAAACACATCCATATTCAAGCCAGCCTGCCTACATCTTTTCATAAATTGCACATGTGTGCCGTCATTTTGATGACGTTCCTCCTTCAGATGTTTCCGCATCCATTGATTCAGTCTGTCTCATCCGATTCTCCTGAAGATGATGTTCCAGTTCAGATGTTTCAGCTGCCTTTGATTCAGCCTATCTCATCTGTTTTGTTTCAAGCCAGGACGCCCGTTGTTCACTTGTCTCAGCTCTTTGAGACAGTGTCACTTTGTTACCTTTTGGATTAACTTGCCCAGTAGATGGTTGTTTTTTTGGGTGGAATTTTTAAAAGCAGTCCTTAGTATTATGACCTTTAATAACCACCTCACACTGATCAGAGATCTAATAGGGGAATCTATATATATATATATATATATATATATATATACACTCACTGGCCACTTTATTAGGTACACCTGTCCAACTGTGTGTTAAGACTTAATTTCTAATCAGCCAATCACATGGCGGCAACTCAGTGCATTTAGGCATGTAGACATGGTCAAGACAATCTCCTGCAGTTCAAACCGAGCATCAGTATGGGGAAGAAAGGTGATTTGAGTGCCTTTGAACGTGGCATGATTGTTGGTGCCAGAAGGGCTGGTCTGAGAATTTCAGAAACTGCTGATCTACTGGGATTTTCACGCACAACCATCTCTAGGGTTTACAGAGAATGGTCCGAAAAAGAAAAAAAATCCAGTGAGCGGCAGTTCTGTGGCCGGAAATGCCATGTTGATGCCAGAGGTCAGAGGAGAATGGGCAGACTGGTTCGAGCTGATAGAAAGGCAACAGTGACTCAAATTGCCACCCGTTACAACCAAGGTAGGCAGAAGAGCATCTCTGAACGCACAGTGCGTCGAACTTTGAGGCAGATGGGCTACAGCAGCAGAAGACCACACTGGGTACCACTCCTCTCAGCTAAGAACAGGAAACTGAGGCTACAATTTGCACAAGCTCATCGAAATTGGACAGTAGAAGATTGGAAAAACGTTGCCTGGTGATGAGTCTCGATTTCTGCTGCGACATTCGGATGGTAGGGTCAGAATTTGGCGTAAACAACATGAAAGCATGGATCCATCCTGCCTTGTATCAACGGTTCAGGCTGGTGGTGGTGGTGTCATGGTGTGGGGAATTTTTTCTGGGCACTCTTTGGGCCCCTTGGTACCAATTGAGCATCGTTGCAACGCCACAGCCTACCTGAGTATTGTTGCTGACCATGTCCATCCCTTTATGACCACAATGTACCCAACATCTGATGGCTACTTTCAGCAGGATAATGCGCCATGTCATAAAGCTCGAATCATCTCAGATTGGTTTCTTGAACATGACAATGAGTTTACTGTACTCAAATGGCCTCCTCAGTCACCAGATCTCAATCCAATAGAGCATCTTTGGGATGTGGTGGAACGGGAGATTCGCATCAGGGATGTGCAGCCGACAAATCTGCGCCAACTGTGTGATGCCATCATGTCAATATGGTCCAAAATCTCTGAGGAATGCTTCCAGCACCTTGTTGAATCTCTGCCACGAAGAATTGAGGCAGTTCTGAAGGCAAAAGGGGGTCCAACCCCTTACTAGCATGGTGTACCTAATAAAGTGGCCAGTGAGTGTATATATACACACACCTGAAAATGTGTGTCCTGAAGGATCCCAAATCTGTTATGAATGTCATTGTGCGGTAACTCCTTCCCGGTTATGACATACAGTACATGTACATCAAATGTAGGGAATTTGTTCAAAGATTGTTTAGTACAGAATGACTCATTAAAATATATATATTTATATATATAGCATTGAAAGTTTGAAATTTATTTCCAATCTCTGGTAAAACTTTTTAATTTTATCTTTTTTTTTTGCATTTTTTTAATCAACCTATAATTAAACTGAAGATGCAGGAATTGCACAGAAAAGATTTAACAGTTGAGTGACTTTTGTGAGAAAGTGGCAGTCAGGATTTTTAATGATAGTCTATACATTCAATGTTTTAATTGGATCTACAGCAATTAGTTTCTTCTGGTGTTTGGGCAAAGATTATAGGTTATGTATTGCTCCATTATAATTAGAAAATGGACATGTGTGAACATTATTAGCAGTTATCCTTTTAATGAATGCAGTATTTTTACCTCATATTCAATATTTCTTATTGCATGGAAACCTAAAGCTTTCACCCTTATTAATGTTTTTACATCATTCAAGGTTAAATGCTGACATTTTCACGAGGCCAATATTACCTAAAATGTTGCAGAGCTATGGGGAACAAAATAGATGTCTCAGCTTTAGACTTAGAAGTCTTTTACTAAAAGTGCATTTATACCAGCCGATGTGCAGCTTTAAATGACAAGTTTACCAGTCGACAGTTGTTTAACCTCTTCCCGGCGTAGCCAAATTCCATTCCTTCATTTTTATTTTTGTTTTGTTCTTCCAAGACTCATTTCTTTTTTATTTTCTACCCACATAGACGTATGAAGGGTTGTTTTTTGTAGGAAACCCCCCATAAGGAAACAGCCTTACTAAAACCTGTCAGATGACAAATGCACTAGTAGGATGCAGCAGCCCCCCCCCAATAAAGGCAGGGGTAGCACATGTGCAAACTACTGATAGTAACAGCCATCCACACACCTACCAGATTATGGAGGGGTTGGATGCCTAGTAGGAAAAATGCACACAAATGAGGTTTGCTTAGAACGCCAGTCACACAGGTATGTGTGAGGCAAAGTGTCCGGCTTACAGCCTATTGTTGACACCCATAATATTATCAGGCGGGCTGCTCAGCACTATATACATGCACCCCACAGGGACAGACGCCCAACACACCAAGCCAACAAAAAGAGGCCTAGCTGCATCCTGCAAAAAATGATTAAAAGTGCAATAAAAGTTGAAAAAATTAATGCATATGATAAATACATTAAATGAGGTATTGGTTGATATTTTGGCCAAAATAAATAAGCTCGCAACCCAACGTCAAGGGTCCTCATACTTGCGAGTCCTAAAGCTAATTTCAAAAACAGCTTACATAGAAAAATTGAGAAAAACATACCATAAGGAAACAGCCTTGCCAAAACTTGTCAGATGACAAATGCACTAGCAGGATGCAGCAGGCCCCCACTAACTGCCTTTATTAGTGGGGGCCTGCTGCATCCTGCTAGTGCTTTTGTCATGTGACAGGTCCTGGTAAGGTTATTTTTTGCAGGACAAGTTGACACCATTCATTTTATCATGGAAAAATAAATCACAAGTGGGGTAAAATTGTGAAAAAAAACCCCTCAATTCATTCATAGTTTTTGGGAATTGTTTTTACATTATGTGGGAAAAATTAACAGGCAATATGTTTATCCTCATACATATGATTACAGTGATTCCATACTTGTCCAGTTTTTTTTTTTAAATTATTTTAGTAGAGAAAAAAATCAAATTTGAATTTTTTTATTGTGTAGTCATTTTGTGAGACCTGTAATATTTTCCTTTTTCGGTTGATTGCTTATATTGATACGCACATTCAGATGAAATGTATGGTAGTAATAGTATAGACACCAGCCAGCTCCCTGCACTGCAATACATTTTGCAAGCTAATCAGAGGTCGACAGCAGATTTCAGCTTGGCTATGATGGCTTGCGCATGGCAGTGGCATTGTGTGCTGCCCGTGCCGGCACGCAGAAGTCAGCTCCCAGATCCTGTGATGGCTATTGAAGAAAGCACAGCACATCGTGGGAGCAAAGGAAGGTGAGAATAATCATTTTTTTTATTTTAAATATGTGATGAAGAAGAATAGCAGGGGCCCAGGATTAGGACATTATACCAGGATGGTAAAACATTTTACCATAATGGGGGACATTATACCAGAATGGGGACATAATACAAGAATGGAGACATTACACCCAGATGGGGACATTAATCCAGAATGGGAACATTATACCAGAATGGGATACATTATACCCAAAGCAAGGACATTACACCACGACGGGTGGCATTAAACCAGAATGTGCACATTATACCAGGATGAGTGACATTATACTAGTATGGGGACATTATACCAGGATCAGGGACATTGTTATAGCATGGTGCCCAGTATGGGGACATGATTACTGGAAGGGACTCAGAATGGGGGTGTTATACCAGCCATGGGTGATAAAGAGAGGCTATGTCAGCCAGGAGTGATATTGAGGGCAGAAGGGGGCTCAGTTAATTAAATATGATACAGTGGTGGCTCAGTTAGTCAGGGGTGATACAGAAAGGGACTCAGGGGTGATATGGGGGGGCTCAGTCAGTCAAAGATGATACGTGGGGCTCAGGTAGTCAAAGGTTATGCAGGGGGGTCTCAATAATTGAAAATTAATTAAAGTGAGCTCAGTTAGTCCGGGGTGATACATTGAGAGGGAGGTTCAGCAAGAAATCAGGGATTAGGTCCCTCACTCATTCCTTAGTGACTGGGTGCTCTCGCTATATATCACCAATGAGTTAAGCCCCCCTATTGACACTCAGTGTTGAGGTTGGCGAGGGTTCAGTTTGTATTGGCAAGTGATGTAGCAGGGAGCCATTCATCTCCCTGTGCTCTGTACTCTCAGTGGTGAACAGTAGTCAGTAGCACTAACACATGTGTTAATGCCACTGAGTACTTCTGACTGTTCCTCCCAGTATTAGACATCCCAAATAAGCAGGGCACATGTCATTGAATCTCTTTTCTGCTGCAGACTGCAGCTCATTTTCTGTAGTGACAGAATGCTGATCTATTCTGCTGGATACTTATCACTGATCTATCACACATGGATAAACCAGGGAGAGCAGTGCACCATCTGTGAAACTGTCTTTTGCAATTCCGATCAGCTGGCTTTTTACCACTGCTGAGCCTGTAGCTGTAGATAATGCCAGCATGTGGGCCCACCAGAGAATCCTCCAGTTTTCTGGTGGGCCAGTCCGACCTTGGCTACAATACTTTGTGAAATATACTGTGACAGATATATTTTGACTTGATTTCTTTTCTATAAAATAACTTTTACATAATTGTGTTACCTAAACTAGCATTACGATAGGTGTGTGACCATTGTGTATTGTAAATTAAGGTTTCTTCTTAAAATCATTGTTGTCATTCAGTTAATAATGAACAATAATATTCTTTGATAATGTATTGCATTATCCCACAATTTTATTCATTCTGTACTAGACAGGCTAAGCAGACTGAAATACACAGTTGTGCTGCTCTGTAGGTTTTCTTAAAGAGAGTCTGTCAGCAAGATTTCAACCCTAAGCTCTTTAGATATGCATGTAGCTCTTCCAAAGAAAAGTGCAGCAATATCTGTACATGGCCAGTGCATCTCTCCATTAGTCAGAAATCAATGTTTGAGTTGTTATGCAAAAGAGGTTAAATAACTTTTTGTAGATCTCAAGCCTTTGTCACTCCAGCTCTAGTCCTCTAGACCTAGGTTAGCCTCCTCCTGCTTGACTGACAATGTCTATGCTGTGGATTGCAGGCAAAACAGCCATCAGCCAAGCCGGAGGAAGCGACACCTGGAAGACGAATAGAGTTGGAGGAGCAGAGGCTTCAGATCTACAAATTGTTCTTCAACCTCATTTGCATATCAATTTAAACACTGATTTCTCAATAACGAAAGAAAAGTCTGGCCATGTAAAGGTATTGTTGCTGGACTTATCTTTGAAATATCTACATGAATATGTAAGTAGTTTTAGGGGTGAAATCTTGCTGACAAATCCGCTTTAACTGCATGAATGAAAGAGTACTGTGAATAATTGAGGATGTTTAGTAACAGATGAATCTAAAGCTACTCCATGAGGAATTATCTGAAGATCTTCTAAAAGGCATAAAGAAATTTTGTGATATATGATTTTCCCTGCAAAATGAGTTTCAAATTATTAGCGTATTTTTCTAACTTGGTTTTGCTGCACTACATTTTCATGAATATTTTTTTTCTTTGGCTTCCTCTAGCTGCATTTGGTTTAGATATTTTGTTTAGACAATGTGGAAAATAGGCTATTTGCACAATGTATTAATCCGCAATTATTCAGTGCACACCTTCAGCAAATATGCTTAGCACGTGCAAAGATGACTTACAGATGAAGAAAAAACAAATGGATGTTTACTGCTAATTGCTATACTATTTTAACCCCTTTACCCCAAAGGGTGGTTTGCATGTTAATGACCGGGCCAATTTTCATAATTCTGACCAATGTCCCTTTCTGAGGTAATAACTCTGGAACGCTTCCATGGATCCCGGTGATTCTGACAATATTTTCTCATGACATATTGTACTTAATGACAGTGATAAAATTTCTTTGATATGACTTGTGTTTATTTGTGAAAAAATGGAAATTTGGCAGAAATGTTGAAAATTTTGCAATTTTCCAACTTTGAATTTTCATGCCCTTAAATCACAGAGATATGTCACACAAAATACTTAATAAGTAACATTTCCCACATGTCCACATGTTTACTTTACATCACTACAATTTTGGAACCAACATTTTTTTATTAGGAAGTTTTAAGGGTTAAAAGTTGACCAGCGATTTCTCATTTTTACAACATTTTTTTTTAGGGACCACATCACATTTGAAGTCACTTTGAGGGGTCTATATGATAGAAAATACCCAAAAGTGGCACCATTCTAAAAACTGCACCCCTCAAGGTGCTCAAAACCACATTCAAGATGATTATTAACCTTTCAGGTGCTTCACAGGGATTTTTGGAATGTTATAAAAAAATGAACAGTTAACTTTTTTCACAAAAATTTACTTTAGATCCAATTTGTTTTATTTTACCAAGGGTAACAGGAGAAATTGGATCCCAAAAGTTATTGTACAATTTGTCCTGAGTATGCTGATACACCATATGTGCAGGTAAACCACGGCAGAGCTTAGAAGGGAAGGAGCGCCGTTTGACTTTTCCAAGCAAAATTGGCTGGAATTGAGATCAGACACCATGTTGCGCTTGGACAGCCCCTGATATGCCTAAACAGTGGAAATCTCCCACAAGTGACACCATTTTGGAAAGTAGACCCCCTAAGGAACTTATCTAGATGGGTGGTAAGCACCTTGAAACCCCAAGTGCTTCACAGAAATTTATAATGTAGCGCCATAAAAATAAAAAAATCATATTTTTTTCACAAAAATGATCTTTTCACCCCCAATTTTTAATTTTCCCAAGGGTAACAGGAGAAATTGAACCCTAAAAGTTGTTGTGCAATTTGTCCTGAGTGTGCTGATACCCCATGTCTGGGGGTAAACCACTGTTTGGGCACATGGAAGAGCTTGGAAGGGATGGAGCCCGTTTGTCTTTTTCAATACAGAATTGGCTGGAATTGAAATCATACGCCATTTCACGTTTGGAGAGCCTCTGATGTGCCTAAACAGTGGAAACCTCCCAAATCTAACTCCAACAGACCCCTAACACTAATTAAAACCCTAACCATAGCCCTAACCACAAACTTAGCCCTAACACACCTCTAACCCTAATCCCAACCCTAACCAGAAATCTTAAACACCTTGACCTACACTCATTCTCTGAATCCCTCCTCCCTCTCACAGATATAAGTTCCCTACACAATGCGGATGACGCTGCTGCTCTATATAACACCACAAAAGCTGTAGCTTTGGAATCTGCTGCCCCACTTACACATACCAAAGCTCGCAAAATCAACAGACAGCCCTGGCACACCAGCCTGACCAAAGAACTGAGGTGAGCTTCCAGGGCTGCTGAGCGCAGATGGAAAAGATCCCACTCCAACGAGCACTTCATCACATTCAAACAGTCCCTCACTACTTTCAAGACCACACTCGCCACAGCTAAACAAACTTCTCATCTCTCATATCCTCCCTGTCTCACAACCCTAAACAGTTATTCAACACCTTCAATTCTCTCCTCCGTCCCCCAGCACCTCCTCCCCCCACTCATCTCAGCTGAAGACTGCCTAATTTTTCAAGCAGAAGATTGATAACATCAGAGACAGTTTTAGTCAACAACCCCCAGAGCCCTTCCTCCCGACTTCCCAGCCCTCCACCTCCAAAACCAACTTCTCCACCATTACAGAAGATCGACTCTCTGCTCTACTCTCAAGATCACATCTCACCACCTGTGCACTTGACCCAATCCCATCCCACTTCATCCCAAACCTCACCACAGTCTTCATCCCAACCCTAACCCATCTCTTCAACTTATCACTAACAACTGGTGTTTTCCCCTCAAGCTTTAAACATGCCTCCATCACACCTATCCTCAAAAAGCCCTCTCTTGACCCATCCTCTGTATCTAGCTATCGCCCTATATCACTTCTCCCCTATGCCTCCAAGCTACTGGAATAACATGTCTACCTTGAACTGTCCTCCCATCTCTCTTCTTGCTCCCTCTTCAACCGCTTACAATCTGGCTTCCGGTCACACCACTCCACTGAAACTGCCCTTACTAAGGTCACCAATGACCACTTAACCGCCAAGAGCAAGCGACACTACTCTGTCCTCCTCCTCCTGGACCTTTCGGCTGCCTATGACACAGTGGACCATTCCCTATTATTACAGACCCTCTCATCCCTTGGCATCACAGACTTGGCCCTATCCTGGATCTCATCATAACTAACAGACCGGACATTCAGCGTCTCCCACTCACACACCACCTCCTCACCTCGCCCCCTATCTGTCGGAGTCCCACAAGGTTCAGTCCTAGGACCCCTGCTCTTCTCCATTTACACCTTTGGCCTGGGACAGCTCATAGAATCTCATGGCTTTCAGTATCATCTCTATGCTGATGACACACAGATCTACATCTCTGGACCAGATATCACCTCCCTACTAACCAGAATCCCTCAATGTCTGTCCACTATTTCATCCTTCTTCTCCGCTAGATTTCTGAAACTTAACATGGACAAAACATAATTCATCATCTTTCCCCCATCTCACGTGACCCCACCACGAACCTATCCATTACAGTAAATGGCTGCCCACTCTCCCCAGTCCCACAAGCTCGCAGCCTTGGGGTAATCCTTGACGCTGATCTCTCCTTCAAACCACATATCCAAGCCCTTTCCACTTCCTGCCGACTTCAACTCAAAAATATTTCACGAATCCGTTCATTCCTCAACCAAAAATCTGCAAAAACCCTAGTCCATGCCCTCATCATCTCTCGCCTTGACTACTGCAACCTCCTGCTCTGTGGCCTCCCCTCGAACACTCGCACCCCTCCAATCTATTCTAAACTCTGCTGCCCGACTAATCCACCTGTCCCCCGCTATTCCCCAGCTTCTCCCCTCTGTCAATCCCTTCACTGGCTCCCCATTGCCCAGAGACTCCAGTACAAAACCCTAACCATGACATACAAAGCCATCCACAACCTGTCTCCTCCATACATCTGTGACCTCGTCTCCTGGTACTTTCCTGCACGCAACCTCCGATCCTCACAAGATCTCCTTCTCTACTCCCCTCTTGTCTCCTCTTCCCACAATCGCATACAAGATTTCTCTCGCGCATCACCCCTACTCTGGAACTCTCTACCACAACATATCAGACTCTCACCTACCATCGAAACCTTCAAAAAGAGCCTGAAGACCAACCTCTTCTGGCACGCCTATAGCCTGCAGTAACCACCGATCGACCAAACCGCTGCATGACCAGCTCTACCCTCGCCTACTGTATTCCCACCTATCCCTTGTATATTGTGAGCCTTCGCGGGCAGGGTCCTCTCTCCTCCTGTACCAGTTATGACTTGTATTGTTTAACATTATTGTACTTGTTTTATTATGTATACCCCTCCTTACATGTAAAGCGCCATGGAATAAATGGCGCTATAACAATAAATACTAATAATAATAATAACCTTAATTCCAACCGTAACTGTAATCCTAAGTTTAGCCAAAACCTTAACCCTAACTTTAGCCCTAACCCAAACCTTAACCCTAATGGGAAAATGGAAATAAATACTTTTTTTTATTTTATTATTTTTCCCTAACTAAGGGGGTGATAAAGGGGGGTTTGATTTACTATTTATAGCGGGTTTTTATGTTTGGCAGCTGTCACACACTAAAAGACGCTTTTTATTACAAAAAATATTTTTTGCATCACCACATTTTGAGAGCTCCGCGGCGTCATTGTAGGATCCCAATCGTTGCTACGATGACCCGATCATCATGTTGTCATCATGACGACATTCTGGTAACCTGAGCTAGCAAAGTTGCTTGATCATGCACAGAGCAGAGCACGATCAGCAACTTTGGCAGTGCAGTGCTGACAGTTTGCATAGCATTGGGATGCTCCTGCATCTCTATGCTATACAAGTGATCAGTCTGCAAAAAATGAAAGTCCCATAGTGGCACAAAGTAAAAAAAAAAGTTTAATTTTTTTTTAAAATGTATAAATAAAAAAAATAGCAAAATAATAATAAAAAAATCTAAATATATTGTACCCATAATAAATATTTTATGAAAAAAACAATAACAGTCACATAATTGGTATCGCAGTGCATCGAACAACCCATCCTATAAAAACTGTCCCACTAGTTAAACCATTTAGTGAACATCATAAAAAATAAATAAAAAACAAGGCAAAACCAATGCTTTATCATCATACCGATGAACAAAAAGTAGAATAAAACGCGATTAAAAAGATAAATATGAATAAACATGGTACCGCTGAATACGCCATCTTGTCCTGCAAAAAACAAGCCTTCATACAGCTACATCAGTGGAAAAATAAAGTTATAGGTCTCAGAATAAAGCGATGCAAAAATAATTATTTTTTCTATAAAATAGATTTTATTGTGTAAAAGCGCCAAAACATAGAAAAAGATATAAATTTTGGTATAGCTGTAATCATACTGACCAGAAGAATAAAGCTGCCTTATCAATTTTACCACAAGCAGAACGGCATAAACTCCCAACCCCCAAAAAAATTCTTGAATTGCTGGTTTTTATTCATTCTGCCTCCCAAAAATAGAATAGAAAGGGAGTAAAAAAGTCAAATGTCTGAAAATGATACCAATAAAAACGTTAACTCATCTCACAAAAAAAACAAGCCCTCTCATGACTTTGTCGGCCGAAACATGGAAAATTTATAGCTCACATAATATGGTGATGCCTAGTTTTTGCAATAAAAAGCACAAGTGTGACCGAAGCCAAATGTAAAAAACAGACCATAAACCCTATTGTCGCGCCAATCCAAAGAATAAAGTCACCCAATACCGGACCAGGAACGGCGTAAAAAGTAACAAAACTAATTCTTTACCTGCTGTTTTGTTCATTATGCCTCCAAAAGATTGCAGTAAGGCTCGGCGCACATTTATCCTGTGCTATATATAACATTATATAGCTACTCTGTTTCATATGTATATATCAAAGTAGCCTTTTGATATTACAGATGTTTATACTACCGCCATGTTGCACAATTTCACTGTGAATGTCCTGTACCATACATAATGCTATGTATTTAGATATGTTGTATGCCTTGTACTGAGTACTTTCATTTCTCTTATACTTTTACACTGATCCTATCAATAAAAGTTGTAATGGACCCCCTGCGTCTACCTCAATGCATTGGCAGGAAAGACTTTAGCTGTCTGTCAACTCACTTTTCTTAAGCACAAAGTTGAGGGTGCCAGAACAATAGGATAAATGCAATATGTAATCTCCAGGCATGCACCCAGGATCAACAAAGTTGCAGCGGATGCCCCTGATGACACATTACCTGTTTGCACTTCGGATGGTTGAAACACCCTGTGGTGCACAACATGTCATTTAAGGACAATCACACAAGACCGTACAGGTGATAGCTGACACTCCTGACAATGCCTTTGTATTTCTGGTCTGTTTGCCTGTCTGATGGAACACATTGTGACACCATGCCACCTAGGTTTCCAAGGATGAAAAATAAATGACTGACGAATCAGCAGGTGAAAAGGATTACTATGATCAGGAGGGCTATTTAAGGGGAAGGTTTGCCAATACCTTTTCCACTCTGGACCTCACTAGAGGCCACCCATACAAATCATAGGATTTTGAGATTTGAGAGGACAACTGACAGCTAAGTGGGTTATTTTCTTTTTTATACCAAATTACAATCTTTTTATCTCTCCTGGTGAACTTTTAAGAAAAAAGGGGAAACACATTGAATGTTATGGTAATAGAGCATGATGATAAAGCTTTGTAACATACACTCACTGGCCACTTTATTAGGTACACCATGCTAGTAAGGGGTTGGACCCCCTTTTGCCTTCAGAACTGCCTCAATTCTTCGTGGCAGAGATTCAACAAGGTGCTGGAAGCATTCCTCAGAGATTTTGGACCATATTGACATGATGGCATCACACAGTTGGCGCAGATTTGTCGGCTGCACATCCCTGATGCGAATCTCCCGTTCCACCACATCCCAAAGATGCTCTATTGGATTGAGATCTGGTGACTGAGGAGGCCATTTGAGTACAGTAAACTCATTGTCATGTTCAAGAAACCAATCTGAGATGATTCGAGCTTTATGACATGGCGCATTATCCTGCTGAAAGTAGCCATCAGATGTTGGGTACATTGTGGTCATAAAGGGATGGACATGGTCAGCAACAATACTCAGGTAGGCTGTGGCATTGCAACGATGCTCAATTGGTACCAAGGGGCCCAAAGAGTGCCCAGAAAAAATTCCCCACACCATGACACCACCACCACCAGCCTGAACCGTTGATACAAGGCAGGATGGATCCATGCTTTCATGTTGTTTACGCCAAATTCTGACCCTACCATCCGAATGTCGCAGCAGAAATCGAGACTCATCAGACCAGGCAACGTTTTTCCAATCTTCTACTGTCCAATTTCGATGAGCTTGTGCAAATTGTAGCCTCAGTTTCCTGTTCTTAGCTGAGAGGAGTGGTACCCAGTGTGGTCTTCTGCTGCTGTAGCCCATCTGCCTCAAAGTTCGACGCACTGTGCGTTCAGAGATGCTCTTCTGCCTACCTTGGTTGTAACGGGTGGCAATTTGAGTCACTGTTGCCTTTCTATCAGCTCGAACCAGTCTGCCCATTCTCCTCTGACCTCTGGCATCAACATGGCATTTCCGGCCACAGAACTGCCGCTCACTGGATTTTTTTTCTTTTTCGGACCATTCTCTGTAAACCCTAGAGATGGTTGTGCGTGAAAATCCCAGTAGATCAGCAGTTTCTGAAATTCTCAGACCAGCCCTTCTGGCACCAACAATCATGCCACGTTCAAAGGCACTCAAATCACCTTTCTTCCCCATACTGATGCTCGGTTTGAACTGCAGGAGATTGTCTTGACCATGTCTACATGCCTAAATGCACTGAGTTGCCGCCATGTGATTGGCTGATTAGAAATTAAGTCTTAACACACAGTTGGACAGGTGTACCTAATAAAGTGGCCAGTGAGTGTATACTGTTCTTATATACTTTAGATACTGGTTATATGAAGTTATCCTCCTATTTTTCTTGACATTGTGCAAGTGTATACAAGCAACAAAGATATAGGGACATATTTGGCACTTTATTTGTCTTTGGAGATTTTCTTGAGATATTAGTTAAACCCCACAGTTGTGTTTCTGGACCTTACTCAGTAGAGCCGAATAGGGACAAAAGGGTTAGCCGTGGGTGAGCGGGGGCTCCATTTGCACTGGTATGGAGTGCCAACCTCCGTGGCATGGCAGGGAGATGACAGTGTTTCAATAGGATAAGGTATTTCCCCCTGATAGGTACCTATGCTCTGTCTTGCTAAAACAGGTGTGGCTGAATGAGGACACAATTGTTTCACATAATTAGTATCAGTTGAAAAATATGCAGGCACTTTGCACTTTACCTGTCTCTGGAATATTTTCTTGTTGGTAATTAGTCTTGACAAGTTGTTGTCAATCCCAACAGGGCCAAATAGGAAGGGCCAGCCGTTGGTAAGTGGGGCCACAAATTGCGCTGATATAGGGTGCCAACCTTCGTGGCAAGGTAGCGATATGACAGTAAAAAACAGGGTGAGGTGTGAGGCACAGCCGACTGGTGTGTTTCTTTTGCTGTTTGTGACGAGCGTCAGCTTACGCTGAGTCGTTTTTTCCTTTTTAGAGTGGACCCTCTGGACCGTGGCACCCACCCACCTAGGGCGAGCTGACCTAGTGAGAACCCACCCCCTGTACAGGGAGTGTCAGGGGCAAGACCAAAGGGGTGAGCCACCACAGCAGCGGGACCAGACGGCCGGCTCAGGGAGACACTATTGAGTGTAAGGCAACAGGACGAACAGGATATGAAACATAAGTGAGGTCACAAGGTTTCTTCAGCAAACGTGGTTACACACTTTAATCAGATACAAGGCAAAAACAGAGAATCAGATGCAGGGCACAAATGGTGAAACCCGGCAAGGTGCGTGCAAGGGCACGCCAAATGTTGCAGACATAACACGTGCAGAAAATATACCGGAGTCCAGGGCAGGGTATGTGTTAGGGGTCACACCAGAGTTCCTAGGACGGATGCGTGCTTGGACACGCTAGAGTCCAAGACAAGGTGCGTGCAAGAAGTCATGCCTGGGTCCAAGGCGGGTGCGAAGGCATCAGACTCCGGAAGACTTGGAAGGACTGACAGGATCCAGGCATCAGGATGTAGTCCTCTGGTTCCGGACATCTGGCAGCGGTCGGCAGGCTTTGGGAATCCGGCAGACAAACCAGGATACGAGGCAGGGTGCATGCTAGGTGACACGCCAGGGTCAGGTTCAAGGACGGAGGCCTGCACGTGCAGAGGACATGCCAGGGACAGGTACAAGGACGGAGGCCTGCGCGTGTAGAGGGACACGCCAGGGACAGGTACAAGGACGGAGGCCTGCATGTGTAGAGGTACACGCCAGGGAAAGGTACAAGGACGGAGGCCTGCGCGTGCAGAGGGCACACCAGGAACAGGTTCAGAGCAGAGTCCTGCGTGTGCAAAGGAACACGCCAGGGTCAGGTTCAAGGACGAAGGCCTGCGCATGCCGAGGGGCATGCCAGGGATAGAGTTTAAAAGCAGAGTCCTGCGCGTGCAGAGAGGCACGCCAGGGTCAGGGTTTGAGACAAGGTACAGACTAGGACCTGTGCATGCAGAGAGGCATGCCAGGGTCAGGGTTCAAGGACAGGGTTAGGGACATGTCAAAGCCTGTGCGCACTTTTACAGAAGCACGGGGAGGTATGCCAAGGTCAGGCGAGGACCTGCGCGTGCTATAGAGAGCACATAGAGCACAGTGCAGAAACAGCGTGAAGTGCAAGGCAGCACAGAGAGCATGGCTGGGGCACTGGCTAGCTGATCGGTCTGCAGCACTAACAGGCGGGCAAGACTCCAGTGAACCCGGCTGAGGCATGGCAGGCGACACAGCTCTCACTGACTGACGAGCACGGCTGAGGCACAAGTAGGCGGGCACGGCTAGGGCGGACACGGCTGAGGCACAAGCAGGAGGCTAGGAAGGCCAGACGCATGTAAAGGGCACACGAACCAACAAAGCAAAGCAATAAACAAGGCAGAGCTAAGCAGGTACGGAACACGGAGCGGAAACTTAGGCAGAAACACAGACTCAGATCAGAGTGAGAACAGAGCTAGCAGCAGAGCGTAGGCCGAAGCCCAGAGCCGGACCACGGAAGAGCCTTGGGATTATTCAGAGAACGTGCTAGAGCGCACCATAGATCAGAGAGCAGGAATGGTACGTGAGCCAGGTAGCACAACAGGGCACCATAGGTCAGAGGGAGGGAGAACAGGCAAGAACAGAGAACAGAGGAGGGAACACAAGACTGGGCAAAGCAAAGGCAAGACATAGCAGAAACAGGCAAGGCAGAGAACACCAGAAGGACAACAAGTCCAAGCAGGACAAGGATGAACACAGCACAACGGACAAACATAAGACAAGGCACAGGACAAGAGACGGAGTACAAGCACAGAGCGTGTGCAGAGACGCACGACAGAGCAAAGTGCAGGGGCACAGAATACAGGAGCGACCCAGCAGGCCAAGCAGCCATGCAGGGAAGCAACACGATACTCAGGCCCTGACTATAGGGAGGGGCGGTCTGATATAGCACCATAGCACCAGTACTTCTGGGTCAGGACCAGGGAGGGACTTTGGGTTCAGATCCTCCAGGATCATAGAGAGCATCGCTAGAACAGCCTGGGTAGAACCATAGAGGAGGTCACATGATCAGGGGTTTCCAGGAATACAGCAGATTGCAAAATCAGAGCAGGACTGGAACATAGGAAGGGTCACATGATCAGGGGTTTCCAGGAATACAGCAGATTGCAGAGTCAGAGCAGGGCTGGAACATAGGAGAAGTCACATGATTAGGTGTTCCAGGAATACAGCGGATTGCAGAACCAGACAGAGACGGATGGTTACCCAGCAACAGCATGCAGCCATGAGGTAAGGTGCGCGTACACACTGCTCCAGGCATCTTGCGGCATGACAGACATGGCGGACATGACATTGTTGTGCTCTTCAGCATTTTATTTTGGCAGCAGTTCTAATTGTATATTGTTCACATATGTGTCATTAGTTATTAAATATTAAAAGTTTTATTGTATCTAGAAAAGTACAGGGATTTTACGGTGAAATAAGAATTTATACTTGTGTAACAAGTGATAAAACAATATTAATAAAATAATACATAAAATGATTACATTAATTTGAAACTAAGCCGTCAGAGAACTACATGGGGGCACGCATGCCCAGCATATAGGAGAGAGAGGAGGCAAATGAGGGACTCCGCCACCTCCTTACACCCCTCCCTCCTAAAACAAAACATGGTCGTTCCTGACCATGGCGGCATGTTTAAACTTTAAAACAACAGGTATAAAACATCATTCAAGTTAACAAGAGTTCAAATTCTTCTAATGAGGGTCCGACTGACCCCGATCCCTTTGCTTTTAGGACCTGTAAACCTATGCAATGGCCCGACAGCCAACGTATCCATGATCCATACAGTCCTGGCCCGGCTCGCTCCTCGGGTCCTCCGTGCAATCCTCTCCCCATCCCTCCTTTTAGTGCTGCATTTAACAGAGGACCAGTCCAGGGTTAAAAGTAGGGCTGAGTCCAAGGGTAAAACAGTCCAGTTCCTTAAGCAGCCACACATATGGTCCACAATAGCCAACCCTCATAGTGTTTCAGCCCCATGATCAAGCAGGGGATGCGCAACAGGCGCAACTAAAACTTAGGAGGGGGGAAAGCAACATTATTCATCCACTGTGACCATATTGGCCACCACTGGCACCCAGTCCTTGGTGCAGTACAGGGCTCACTGCCCTTGTAGAGATGTGGAACAGTCTCTCTGATCCCACAGGTGCAACCAGCACAACATCTTAAAGAGGCTCTTCACTCAATGCACAGCCGCTGATTGGTGTAGTGGGCCGCATACGGACCCTGCAGCACAATATAAGTATGGGATGAGGATCCCCTGGAGGAGGAGTCCCCACTATTCCTTCTGCTCCACACCCCCTCCAGCGGTGGCCCAATGGCTCCCAAATTCGCCTGCTCTGGTGACTTCTCGTCGGCCGCCACATTTTGTCCAACTGCAGGAGCCGTGTCCGTTACAGTTGGCCATTCATAACACTGAGCCTCCTGCGATGGTCCTTCCTCTCAATTGGAGGCTGTCCTGACAGCCACCAAATATGGCCCTCAGGGCCATTGTTCTTTGATCAACATGACATGGTCCCTTGCTGAAGGGGACTGCTATTAGCAACGGTTCCAAAGTTCACATAAACCTTGTCTCCAGTGCTGGTCTCCAGGATGAAACTATAACCTCTCATAAAGTCAAAGTGTCTGATGATGCCACTAGTCATCCATCCAGCCATAGCTCCTCCACCAGGGTGCTGCAATTCTTGAGCAATGCGGCGCTCTCACCACTTCTTTTCTTGGATTACACATTTCGGATCCACCGAGCCTCTCCAGCAGTGGGCACCCAGGGCTCCTCTATGCACGCGCCGCTGGTGTCACACAGATAGAATGGGTACAGGATGAGAGGATGCAAATGTCGCCAACTCCGGGGACGACGGTAGAGTCAGGAGATGGGATGCGACCGGGGAGGATGGGTGAGTCACAGGAGGCAATGGCACTGGGGTTGAGGTGACTGGTCGGTCAAGCGGGAACTCCCTATTCACCGCCACTGCATCTGGTGACAATCCTTTTGCACAGCCACGGGAGTCAGCGATCACAGCCACAACAATCCCCCTTAGGGCAGTCTACAGGGTTTTCCGAGCTCCTTCTGGTTTCAGTTTGGGCGCCACCAACCCCACGACCTCCTCCTCATCATCAGCTGCTTGTCCGGCTGCCGGAAAGGGTACCACTCCTCCAGCTCCATTGACCACCAGGCCTGTCTCTGCTCAGGCCACAGATGGCATCCAGTCCTGGCGGCCGATGCAGCCACGGAATGACATGCTCTGTTTCTGCATAAAGTCCAGCAATGGCATCTCATCCATCATCAGATTGTCTTGCTCTGTCAGGCTCCTCCCGTTCATGGGATGAGTCACTTCCTGCTGCTTCTTCTTCGCCTGCACCCATTTCGGGCGGGCACTATTCACAGGGGGACATGGCCTCTTTTTTTTTGGTGCCAAGTCTCTTCCATGATGCCCATGAAAGGCAGCACCATCCTCTGTTTTTGCGCCAACGGCCACCATCTTCTCGTCAGTTCCATCTATAAATCAACAGCGGCCATCTTTGACTCTTTCATGGTGGTCACTAATCCACAAATCCCAGGAATCTTCTTTGTTAAGTCTTGCAGTTGTAGGGCTGCTCGGGTTGATCCTGCTGACTACGGCAAATTTAACAAGCTGGAACGGGGTGGTAGTCATGTTTGAGTCAACTAGGTCACAGTCAGTGAACACCCCGGTCCCTTGTACATGAAAAGGCAGATAATGTCCCAGTCCTGTAGCACAGTCAATTACGTCCTGCACACGGTTGTCCTCCAGGTGTACCACACTGCACGCTTCAGTTTCAACAGTAGAACACTTTAAAGAAGGTGAAATAGAAGAGGTATTATTTCCTGCACTTTCCTTATCACGTTCTGTCACAGCATCAGCTCCCATCTGGTTTCTGAGAACTGACAGTCCTTCAGCGGGCACTTTCATGGTCCTGGGGCCCGTTTTCACTGCTCAGCAGTCCTTGGCAGTAAGTAAGTAACCAGGGATATCCTCCGCACCCAACAAGGGAGGACGTCCTGCCTCGGGCAAGCCTGACCAGGCACTGCTCCAGAAGCTGACTCTCTGTCTCTTTCAGGTTGCTAACCCAGCCCCCTTTTGTTAAACTGTTCTGGCCTAATATAACATATGCAGTACAGGTTTTTACATTACAACATCAGACATACAGACACAGCACATTAATAAAACAATAATGCACAAGATGATTACATTAATTTGTTACCAAGCAGTCAGGGCACCGCATGGGTGAACGCATGCCCTGCATATAGGAGAAAGAGGAGGCAAATGAGGGTCCCTGCATCTCCTTAAACCTGTACTATTGGGTTTGAAAAAAATTGTGAATTATTACTGCAGTCTGATATTACATCAACATTTAAGTTGTTAAATGTGAGCTATCTCTCATCCTCACCTCCTCCCAAAAAATAATGTAAGAAAAGCCTGAAGTAATTGAAGATCTTAAAGAGGATGTATGATCTAAAATTACAACTCTGCAGTCACTCTAAGTGACTGTAGACTTGTGTATTCTCACATTACATGCACAGCGCGTGCTGTGAAGATTCTCTGGTACCGAGAAAGGAAGGGTCATGATTGTAAGTATTTGATTTGCATATTTCTGGCCACATTCCGAATAAACTGTATCCAACCTTGCTTTATATATTTGCATTGAGAAAAGCTGGAAACAGTGTAGTCAGCATGTGACTGCATGTATGCAAATTGCATACTTGCAGTCATGGCCCTTCCTTTCACGGTACCGGAGACTCTTCACAGCACATGGTGCATGCGATTTGAGGATTCTCTAGTCTGCAGTAACATAGAGTGACGGCAGACTTTTAGTCTGAC
This sequence comes from Dendrobates tinctorius, assembly GCF_039654945.1. Lineage (NCBI taxonomy): Eukaryota > Metazoa > Chordata > Amphibia > Anura > Dendrobatidae > Dendrobates > Dendrobates tinctorius. Next base: position 49,109,276 of record NW_027361676.1, on the reverse strand, counting down.
CGGACAACTCCTTTAAGTCATAGACAATGCTGCAGTGTGGTTATACACTGTATACAATGCTTCAGTAAGGCTCTTGCCCACAGGCAGGAGTTTATGATGCAAGGCGTCCTGAAAACAATCTGGCGCTGGTAATAAAGACATAGCGGGAGGTGTTAAGATCACTTTTATTGATGACAAAGTACTGGCCTGGCTAGACATAATAATTAATGTGGGCTAATGTATTTAGATTGCGTTTCCTGATGAATGCCATGCATTAAAGGGAATCTGTCAGCCCTTTTTTGAGATGTCATATAATGATATCATTCAATTGTGTGTCACATAAGGATTCTCTTAGTACTTTTGCTTCCCCCTGACCCCGCACCTTTCATGCATAAATACCTTTTTTATATCGGTTCAGATGTATGTAAACTGCCGCTGTCCGGTCCGCTGGGCGGGGCTTATTCACCTGCTCCCCCCTCCCTGTCTTGAGCTACACAAGAAGAAATGCATAGAGCAAGACAGGGAGGGGGGGAGCAGGTGAATAAGCCCCGCCCAGCGGACCGGACAGCGGCAGTCTTTATATGATATCTCAAAAAAGGGGAGACAGATTCCCTTTAAGCTTCTTCCATATTGCAGGACGGTTACACACTAGTAAGCAAATTTTGGCTTGGTTTGGCAGCATTTTTTATGCAGTTCCCTTAGTCTTTTATTCAGTACATTTCATAGTGCCTTCACTTTCTTCTGTATGTAGGAAAAGCTTTTCAATCATATGTATGTTATAAATACATTACACACATTTAAAGTGTCTACCTCCTCAGCCTTACCTCTCTCTGAAGTCCTGCTTTTTACATTAACCTTTCATGCATCATACGTAAACTGCCTTACAGTGACTAGAAATCAGCAGGGGAGCCTGAGACACGGAGGGATGAGGTGATTCAACCAAGATCTCATGGGGTAAGTATAGTGTTGTACCAGTCAGTCTCATTTTGGCAGACTACTGACTTTAGCTATTTTTGCATTAAATAGTTCTATTGTGTTGCTTAGAAACCAATTTTGTTAGTCACTTACATGCTCTTACAATTTCTTGTGCGGCAATAAAAATATTACATTTGGGTATATGGACTTTGTTCAGATGAGCCACAAGTTTAAATCTTTTGTTTTCAAGAAAAAAAGGCTGTCAGTCTATGCTGTAATGATGGGTATTGTGCACAGAGTATGCATATATTTGAGTAGTATGTATCATGAGTAGTAATGCAACTCCATAATGTAACTTACTTTTGTAAGAAACAAGTTATATATATTTTTTGTAGCTACTTGGCTTTCTGTGATGCATTGTGAACTCCAAAGAGATCCTCCCCAATGGCATAACGTGGGTTGCCAGAGCCTGAAATTTTTCACCTGTTACCCAAGCACCATTAACACTCCCTGAGTCTCTTCCACCAGTGAAGTATTTGGACACTTTATCCCCCAATCACATGTGTTTTTTTAAAAATACTGAGTGAAGTGAGGCCAAGTTCAAATTTATCTACATTCCATTTGTCTCTTATATTTGGAGAAACAATTGGAACTCATTGGCAAAATAATCTGTTTGCATCAGTTTTGCAAACAGAAGTACAGGGGCCCTATTGATTACTATGGGGTCTGTTCAAGTTTCTTTTTTTTTATCAATTTTTAGAATTAAGCAAAACAGTTCTGCATGCAGTGCTTTTTCCCATTCTTAGAACGGATAAAAGAGAATCCAGGTGGGCGTTATATTAATCAGTAGTGTTTCTTTCCTTCCATCTGCATCATTAATACAATGGATTCTTTTTCACATGAATTCCATTTGTATATTCCTTTATATGGAGCAGACAAGCAGAATGTTGACCTTGTCTCTGGCCGAGCACCTCTCTGCTCACATTTCTAATCGTCTTGGTTCTCCTGCTCTCTAGCCTGCCTGTGTAGACTAACATGCAGAGCACAACAATCACTCTTAATATTTATTCATGAAGAGATGCACAGCCTGTCATAGTATTCTTGTTGCTCCCTATGCAGCAGCACAACAGTTGAAATGACTGCTGCTCTCTGAATAAGCACTGAGTGAGATGACAAAGTGCTCAGTATATGCAGTACATGCCTGACAACTATCCCAGATACAAGGGAATAGTCTTCAATTTGGGGAGCTGGTTCTCTGACATCATTCAATGTGGGGTGTCAAAGTGGCATCATACTGTGCTTGGTTAGCCTAATACTGTGTGTAGGGAGCGTCTGTGAGTGCATCATGCATTGTGTAAGTAGCTGTAGGGGCATCATTCTTTGTGTGGTTGCTGCTGTGGGGGCATTTTACTGTCTGGGTGGATATGGGGGCATTTAACTGTATGGGGCATCATGCTATGTATAGGGAGCATTATGGTGGCATCATACTACAGTATGTGTTGGGGCTATAGCGGCATCACACTTTGTTGGGGCTGCTGTAGGGAGCATCATACTGTGTGCCTGAGGGGATTAAGGGGACATAAAACTGTATAGATAGTTGTATGGACATTATAGTGTGTGAGCATAATATTACATCTGGGTAGCTGTGCTGAGATCGTACTTTATTTGTGTGTGGGGAGCTGTGTAGGCATCATATTGTGGGATTGCACTGTTGGAGAATCATACTGTGTGGGGCGCTGTGGGAACATGACACTGTAACGCTATTGCCAGAGCCTCTGCATGGTTCCACTCAAGGCCAGGGTCACCACGTGATGCACCCAGGCAAGTGCCAAGGATCTGGACAATCCCCCCTGTGAATGGCAAGGATTCACTGGTTTCTGAACTTTTGTAAAATTTACAATAGATATACTCATGTAATGAAAAAAGTAAGGGAGATCTTTGGCATTGTACTATACCTATATTTCTCTGTGGTCTCTGGCGTGCTCCCTGCTTCCTGATAATAGGGTAGCTCATGCACATAGTAAAATGCCCCCTGCCAATAGATGGGAGACATTTATGTTGTGAGTTCATTTTCCCCTTCACCATTGAGGTCTGATGAACTCCCTCTTCTGGTGAAGGAAGGTAGTGAGGCTGATTACAAAGCACCTGAGCAGAATGATGATGACTGGGTGACTGGGATTGGTGACTGGATATAAGGCAGCCGACGCCCTTCTGCCTTGCGGGTGATTACTCTGAGGGATTCTTGGAGACCAGTCTGATTCCTGCTCCTCAAAAGCTAAGTTTTCTGCTCTACTTTTTGCATTTGTGTTTTGGTTTTGTTTTGCCTTGTTTTTCTGGATTTCTGCCTTTCCCTGCTGGGTGAGCTGAATTCCTTTTTGCTCTGTCTTCAGATAATACCTGAGTACTGATATAGTCTTTTTGAAGCCTAGCGTCTTCAGGGCTTTTTTCCCTATCAGTCTGTTGGCTCTTGTTTTTGAGAGGGTTTTGGCGGATTGCAGACAGCAGCTTTTCTATTCTGTCCTATTTAGTTAGCTTGGGCCCCATCATTTGCTCAGCCTATCTTTCTATCTGTGTGAGTGTTTTTTCATCTTGCTTCACCGTCATTATATGTTGGGGGCTGCCTATTGCTTTGGGGTCTGCTCTGGGGCAGTTTAGATTTCCCTTTCTGTCTTTAGGCTATGTAGTTCTCCGGCTGTGATCGAGGGGTCTAGGGCACCGTAGGAACCCCCCACGGCTACTGCTAGTTGTTGTTGTTAGGTTCAGGGGTCTGCAATCTGATAGCTGCCAACTTCTCTGGTTTTCTGGACTTAGCTAGTATTTCTGTTTTTGCCTCCTATGGTGATTCATTCATAACACATTTAGTAACAGAGCTCATCTGCAACATGGCTCCCAGCCAATTGCTGGGTGACACCTTGTATGTAAGGCACCTTCCCCTATAGGGAGGTGCCAAGCAACACAGTGAATCATTAGGTAGTGTGGTAGTCTACTAATGAGTTGTGAGTTCCCCTAGTTCTGGTGTGGCCAGTGTCCTGAACCTGTAGTCTCTGGTGCTTGTGTGACCAGTCCTGAACCTGAATTTCCTGATCCTTGTGTAGTCATTGCCTGAACCTCGTCCCCCAATCTGTTTGTGCGGCCAGTCCCTGAATAAGTGTCTGAAACCTGTGTGTCTGAGTGTTTGCCTATCTGAGTACCCCTTGTATCCGGACGGCTACAACCCGTCTCCGAATCATCCCTGTCTGAGACTCCATGTCAATAATCTTTCTGCAGACGATCCAGAACCTAGTAATCTGAAAATAGCCGGAGTCCATGTCTGTGTCAGTAACCATTCATCAGAGGATCCAGAACTTAGTAGTCTCAATGGAGCACTAGTCATATCCGTGTCTGAGTACCTGACCCATGGGGTCAACATATGCAGTATCAGGGACTACCTAGGAGTGGTACATGACATTTACCTGCAGCTTAGCCTGACTCCACCATCAGGAGCTCCAGGGAACACCTGGTAGCCACTTAGCTATATGTCCCTGCCAGGTAAACCTGGCCTCGTTAGCCAGTGGTTCCACAAAACCACAGGCGCCACCTGAATGTTAATGGAATGTATTATGGCAGAATCATAGTAAATGGGGGGGGATGTGCTGTAGGGCAGTGAAAGGGGTACCTTACTATGTAAGAAAACCAATGCGCTTCAATATGAAAAATAATTCTGTGTGGCAGCGAGAATGACCTTATCGTGGCTACCGGGTACACATGAATTGACCAATTTGTGCTCTAAGTATTCTCAATTTTTCATATTTTCTAATGCAGTAATCCAATTCAAATTTCATATTTCATGTTTGCATGCTATAGCACCTCAGAGTGCTGCTTTATTTGTTGGTTATATCTGGAGATGACTACTCTTCGTAAGCACCTCTTCACACCTGATTTCTGTTTGGAAGTGATGGTCAGTCTTTTGATATTTTATTCTAAATGAAGCTTGTAATTGCTGTGCACCAGACATTTATTACACCCATGTGCTGCTAGTAGAAGATGGTCTTGCCAACCACTCAGTGTAGATTCTGTAGGGGCTGGTCGGGCCATTATGGACATATCGACCGTGGAGTGGCCAGAAATTTTGCACCCACAATATATTTGTCACCTGCATTCTTCCATGCTACTGTCCTCCCCCTAATCATTGTTAGAAGAGAAGTAGAGAAGTATTGTTCTGACTGAAGTCATATCGATATCAATATACTCTTAGAAAGAATGTGGACATGTTTTATCCACTTATTTGTCTCCTTTTTAGTAATTAATGAGTATATACGAGGGGCGATCCAAAAGTAATGATAATCAATAATAAACACAATGAATATAGTCAAAAATTTTTTTATTTTTCTACATAGTCTCCTATCAAGTCTATACATTTAGTCTATCTCTTTTCTAAACTTGGAATTCCCTTCGAAAAAAATTCTTGATCTTGACCCTCAAAAAACTCCCAAACAGCGGTTATCACGTCGCTATTGTCGTCAAATTTCTTGCCCCGGAGGTGTTCCTTGAGCCGAGGAAAGAGAAAGAAGTCACTGGGGGCTAGATCTGGCGAATAGGGGCGGTGTTCCACCTGTTCAAAGCCCGCTTCTTGAATGGCAACTGCAGCTTTGTGAGCCGGTGCGTTATCTTGGTGAAACAGCACTCCAGCCAGCAGTTTGCCGCGCCTTTTCTCCTTGATAGCCTCCCACAATCTTCTTATTTGATCTGCGTAGTAGGAGCCCGTAATAGTGGCTCCCTTCTCCAAATAGTCCACCATAATAATTCCTTCAGCGTCCCAAAAAACGGACGCCATAACCTTCCCTGCTGAGCTTGACACTTTGAATTTCTTCGGCGTCGGTTCGTTGGCTCGTTTCCATGTCGATTGTTGTTTAGTTTCGGGATCAAAGTGGTGGATCCAGGTCTCATCCATGGTCAAAAACGTGACAAAAAATTCTCCTTGTCTGCTTGGAACTTTTCGAGATTTGCTATTGAAATGTCAACTCGTTTCTTCTTTTGCTCGTCGGTAAGGCTAAGTGCACACGTACCGGAACTCTCGCGGAAATTACAGCGAGAATTCCGGAATTCCATTCCGCGGGAAAATCGCATTTTAAATTCCCGCGATTTTCCCGCGGAAAAACTAGCATTTTGCAAGCGTAATTAGCTTGCAAAATGCTAGCATTTTCCAAGCGATCTGTAGCATCGCTTGGAGAACTGATTGACAGGTTGGTCACACTCGTCAAACACAGTGTTTGACGAGTGTGACCAACTTTTTACTACTGAGGCTGCCTATGAGGCATCAGTAGTAAAAGATAGAATGTAAAAAAAAATAAAAAATAGTGTTATTCTCACCTTCCGACGTCCCACGCATCCGTTCCCAGTAATCCTTTGCGAAAATGCCCGCAATGACGTCCGTTCTCGCGGGATCGCGACGTCTCACGGTAATTCGCGATGACGTCGCGCGAATTACCGCGAGACTTCGCGATCCCGCGAGAACGGACGCCATCGCGGGCATTTTCGCAAAGGATTACTGGGACCGGGAGCGTGGAGAGAGGCGGGAATGCTGCGCGGGACGCCGGAAGGTAAGAATAACAATATTTTTTATTTTAAATTCTATTTTTTACAGGGATATGGTACCCAAAGCCCGGAGGACAGTCTCCTCTCCTCCGGACCGTGGGTACCATCTGCAATTGTTCTGCTTACTTTCCGCATGGTGTGCACAGCCACATGCGGGAAGTAAGCGGAACAATGCATTCCTATGGGTGCGGGATCGCCGCGATTCCGCAAATTAATGAGCATGCTGCGTTTTTTACCGCGAAGCGATTCCGCCGCGGTAAAAACCGCAGCATTAGCACAGCATTGCGGAATCCCATAGGAATGCATGGGATGCTTATTTTTCGCGGCAAAATCGCGTGGTTAAAACCGCCGCGGAAACGCAAAAAAAAGCCACGTGTGAACTCAGCCTTAACATTTTTGGCACCCAACGCGTGGAGACCTTTCTCATATGCAATTCTTTTGCAAGGATTCTTTGAATACTGCCATATGAGATCCCTGTGACCTCAGCTACATGCCTGATAGTCACTCTTCGATCTGCCAACACAACTTCTTCAACATTTTTCACATTTTCTTCATTGAGGGACGTGGATGGGCGTCCTTCGCGATGTTCATCTTCCGTCGATGTTCTTCCCAGCTTAAATTCCTTGGCCCAGCGTGCAACTGTGGAATATGGAGGAGAAGAGTCCCCCAATATTTCCACCAAGTCGCTGTGTATGTCTTTGGTAGACATTTTTTTCAAGCAGAGGTATTTGATGACAGCTCTGAGCTCATTTTTTTCCATTTTGATGTTTACTCCTTGGCAGTTCATATTCAAATGAATATAGCTCCCGGGAATCGTGGCCTATTTAAGTGATTTTTTTTTCCTGGACTAGTGGGTACCTAAGAGAGAAGAAAATATGAGTCAACAGTGTGATGCAGCAGCAAAAAAGGCAAATGCAATTCTAGGATGTATTAACAGAAGCATACAGTCTAGATCACGTGAAGTCATTATTTCCCTCTACTCCTCTTTGGTCAGACCTCATCTGGAATATTGTGTCCAGTTTTGGGCACCACATTTTAAAAAAGACATCAACAAACTGGAGCAAGCTCAGAAAAGAGCGACCAGAATGGTGACCGGTCTGCAAACCCTGTCTTATGAGGAAAGGTTGCAGGATTTGGGAATGTTTAGTTTGCAAAAGAGAAGACTGAGAGGAGACTTAATAGCTGTCTACAAATATCTAAAGGGCTGTCACATTGTAGAAGGATCAACTTTATTCTCATTTGCACAAGGAAAGACTAGAAGCAATGGGATGAAACTGAATGGGAAGAGACACAGATTAGATATTAGAAAAAACTTTTTGACAGTTAGAGTGATCAATGAGTGGAACAGGCTGCCACGAGAAGTGGTGAGTTCTCCTTCAATGGAAGTCTTCAAACAGAGGCTGGACAGACATCTGACTGGGATGATTTAGCGAATCCTGCTTTGAGCAGGGGGTTGGACCAGATGGCCCAGGAGGTCCCTTCCAACTCTACGATTCTATGATTCTATGAAAACATTTTATTTTAATTTCTGTGTGCAATAGAAATAACCGATTATCATTACTTTTGGATCGCCCCTCGTATTCCTATATGATTCATTGTTGCCCAGTCCCTAAGGACTCAAAAGTGTAGTGCCTATACTTTGTGCCATAGGTGCAAGAAGATTAAATGATGATGATGTTATAATATCATGCTGCTCCATGGTGTGTCAAGATCATGTTTTTAGTCTCTTATAACACCACAGCATAATTCCCACCCAAGTGATCTGGGCATTTATAATATCTAAGGAGATACTAGGTAATCCACTACATAGCAGTGTAGAATCTTCTTAATATTACAATGATTATGTCTTTCTTAAAAAGTGTATGAATTTCAGCTCTCTGGTAGCTGCTTGGATACACACAGGCACAGGGCTTGTATATCAATCTCTATATATAAAAATGAATGTATGTGTGTATGTATGTGTGTATCAGCCATGCCCACTCCACATAGCCTCACCCAATCACTAAGCATCTTTCATTTCACCAGAGCTGTTTAAAAGAAGCTGAGCTGTGATTGGTTGCTATGCACAACAGTTTTCCCACTCCACAACACTTCAGCAGACACTGACCGGGTGAGAGAAATCTAGCATCCCTGGGAACATAAACTCCCTAGCTATTGTCTGCCCCCCAGAAAGGAGCAGAGAGCATAGGACAGAAATGAATCACCCCCTCCCGTGCCCATATACTCATCACACATCCTCCATCCCATAGTCCTGTGCCCATATACCCATCACATCCTCCATCCCATAGTCCCATAAGCACATCTTCCCTCTTAAAGGGATCTCCGGTATAGAAGTTAGGACCGTTCCACTCAGCTCTGTAGTTCTGACCCCAGGCCTCTCTTAAAGGGATCTCCGGTATGGAAGTTAGGGCAATTCTACTCAGCGCTCTGGTTCTGACCCCAGGCCTCTCTTCAAGGGATCTCTGCTATGGAAGTTAGGGCATATCCCTCTGTACTCTGATTCTGACCCCAGGCTTCTATTAAAGCAGTGGTACCCAACCTTTCTGACCTTGAGAGCCACATTCAGCTTAGAGAGAGGGTCGCGAACCAAATTCAGCACTGAGAGAGGGTCGCGAGCCACAACCAGCTCCTGCGCCCCCTCAAAGTAGTGTCAGCCAAAGCCTCCATTACAGGTATAATCATAACCAAAGCTTTTCCACATAAATCACTACAAAGAAGTACACTGAGATCCAGGGGTTGTTCCCACAATCCCCCATTCAGTATTCTCCCATCAATGACTCCCAACACACTGTCACATCCAGCTTCAAGAACTTCCTCTAACAGGTAGTATCATCCTCCAGCATACCATAACTAAATCATCTCTAAACCCCAAGACAGTATATGTGCATCCAGATCAGCTCTTCTGTGCAGGGCTACTCACAAAATTCACCATTTTGAAATGTACTCTTCATACCTGTTTGCTAGACCTGGAGCTAACGCACCAAGCTGGGAGACAGTCACGAGCCACAATTCATGGGACTGCGAGCCACATGTGGCTCCAGAGCTACAGGTTGGGGACCCCTGTATTAAAAGGATCATTGGTATGGAAGTTAGGGCAATTCCACTCAGCGCTCTGGTTCTGACCCCAGGCTGACGGGATGATGTGGGATATTAGGGGTAGTAGTCAGGTGACTCTGACGGGATGATGTGTGATATTAGTGGTAGTAGTCCGTTAGCTCTGGCTGACAGGATGATGTGGGAAATTAGGGGTAGTAGTCCGGTGGCTCTGGCTGACAGGATAATTTGGGATATTAGAGGTAGTAGTCCGATGGCTCTGGCTGATGAGATGATGTGGGATATTAGGGGTAGTAGTTTGGTGGCTCTGGCTGAGGGGATGATGTGGGATATTAGGGGTAGTAGTCCGGTAGCTCTGCCTGACGGGATGATGTGGGGTATTAGGGCTAGTAGTCCGGTGGCTCTGACGGAATGATGTGGGATATTAGGGGTAGTATATACAAAAATATTTGGCACTCAAAATCGGAATAGCAATTTTTTCTTTATTGTGGCCACCATTAAGATGTTTTTTGCACATTTTAGCATAATTTAATACCCGTGTTTTCTTCCTTGTGTAGTCATATCGTATACAGCCCCTTTGATAGACTTGAGCTCCAGCCATTACAAAATAGCCAGATACTGAGGTTCACAGCTCACTGTTCAACCACATTATCTTGGTCACTCATGCTAATCATTAATCCCTTGGTATTCTCTGTGTACCATTCAGCTGCATACAATGCTCTTATTTGCTCTTTTTCTTATTTTCAGCATTATAAGATTTCATTCCTGCCTAAGGATATCTTTTACCCTACTGTATCTCTTAAGCTACTGTCACACTTAGCGATGCACCAGCGATCCCGACCAGCGATATGACGCGGTCAGGATCGCTGGTGCATCGCTAAGTGGTCGCTAGTGAGCTGCCACACAGGCAGATCTCACCAGCGACATCGTAGAGGACGGGGGTCACTACTTACCTGTCACACTAGGCGATCCTGACGTCCTCCCGCCCGCGTCCACGCTCGTCGCTCGTCTCTCCACAGGAAGCCCAGCAGGAAGCTGACGACGAGAAACGGTCCAGGACGTTCTCGCGCGATCAGCGATAACCAGCGGGGGAGCGGTCGGAGGTAAGTATCAGACATAGCGATAACGCTAGCAATATCGCTATAACGTCACAAAAACCAATGACGTTATAGCGATATTGCTAGCGATATCGCTTAGTGTGACAGGCCCTTTACAGGTATATCCTCCTTGCCATCCATATTTGTCAGTATGGACATTTCTATTCTATTATAGTGATGAACACTCTGGGAGCACATGGATATCCTTTTTACTTATAGTCATTTCACCATAGTTGTGGACTTCGGTCCCTGAAAATTTTTTTTCTGTTACTCATAAATCCGTTTTCCTTAACCATGTTCTCACCCTCATTTATGGCACAGATGAAATCTGAAAACTGCATCTACACTTATGGAATGAATTTCTGCAGTCACTTTCCTTCACTATAGATCCTGCTACTGACGTCAGATTATTATTTATTATTTTGAAAGTGTATTATATGTCTATGGCATTGTTCTGACATATTGTTTTGTTCTCTTGTTTACTTTTTTGTAACTTATAGTCTAGTCTAAAGAAACAAAAAGACCTTTCTGATGAAGGTCCGTTGTTGGACCGAAAACGTTCATATGATATGAGTCTATTTTTGTCTGGATGCACAATAAAGAAAAAATTGCTTCTCCGATTTTGAGTGCCAAGTTTTTTTGTATATGTCTATGGGTTGGAAACCTTACTTGAGCACCAATTCTTCTCTGTTTTTCTATGGAGTGCCGTGTTTTTTTGTATATTAGGGGTAGTAGTCCGGTGGCTCTTATGGAATGATGTGGGATATTAGTGGTAGTAGTGCAGTGGCTCTGGCTGAGGGGATGATATGGAATATTAGGGGTAGTAGTCCGGTGGCTCTGACGGGATGATGTGGGATATTAGAGGTAGTAGTGCAGTGGCTCTGGCTGATGGGATGATGTGCGATATTAGTGGTAGTAGTCCGGTGGCTCTGATGGGATGATGTGGGATATTAGTGGTAGTAGTCCTCTGACTCTGACGGGATCATGTGGGATATTAAGGGTAGTAGTCTGGTGGCTCTGATGCGATGATGTGGGATATTAGTGGTAGTAGTCCGATTGGCTCTGACGGGATGATGTGGGATATTCAGCGCTGAATCAAGGTGTGCAGAGCGGCAGTGGAGAAAATCTCTCTTAGCAGAAGACTTCACCCACTATAAGTTCATGCTCAAAACCTATAACTCTGCCCTTCATCTCGCCAAACAATCCTACTTCACCACCCTCATCACCTCACTATCCAACAACCCAAGACGACTTTTTGAAACCTTAAACTCCCTCCTGAAACCTAAAGTACAGGCCCCCATCACCAACCTCAGCGGTGAGGATCTGGCCACTTATTTCCTAGAAAAAATCAACCACATCCATCAGGATATCTCAGCCCAATCTCCTCAGTGCCTGGTTCCCCTTCCCTGCCGCACCTCAAGCTCACTAGACATCTTTGAGCCTGTTTCAGAAGAAGAAGTTTCCAAGCTCCTCGCTTCTGCTCGGCCTACAACCTGCAACAGTGACCCCATTCCTTCACAGCTCCTGCAGTCTCTCTCACCAGTGGTCACCACTCACCTGACTAAAATATTTAACCTCTCTCTTTCTTCAGATATATTTCCCTCCTCATTTAAACATGCCATCATAACCCCTTTACTTAAAAAGCCATCCCTGGACCAGAACTGCACTGCTAACTACAGACCTGTCTCTAACCTTTCCTTCATCTCTAAACTCCTGGAACGCTTGGTCCACTCCCGTCTAATCCGCTATCTCTCGAATAACTCTCTTCTCGACCCCTTACAATCTGGTTTCCGCTCTTTACACTCTACTGAAACTGCCCTCACTAAAGTCTCTAATGATCTAATAACAGCTAAATCGAAAGGTCATTGCTCCCTGCTGATTCTCCTGGATCTCTCTGCCGCATTTGACACTGTGGATCACCAGCTCCTCCTCACTATGCTCCGCTCTATAGGCCTCTCCTGGTTCTCCTCCTACCTCTCTGACCGCTCCTTCACTGTATCTTTTTCTGGCTCCTCTTCCTCTCCTCGTACCCTTACTATCGGGGTACCGCAGGGCTCAGTCCTAGGCCCCCTCCTCTTCTCTTTATACACTGCCACTATTGGACAAACAATCAGCAGATTTGGGTTCCAGTATCATCTCTATGCCGATGACACCCAATTATACACTTCTTCCCCTGACATCACCCCTACCCTAATTCAAAATACCAAGGATTGTCTGTCTGCTGTCTCTAGCATCATGTCCTCCCTCTATCTGAAACTAAATCTCTCCAAAACTGAACTTCTTGTGTTTCTCCCCTCTACTAACCTCACTCTACCTAACATCGAAATAACCCTGGAGGGTTCAACCATAACTCCCAAGCAGCATGCCCGCTGTCTTGGGGTCATATTCGACACTGAAATTTCCTTTACTCCCTACATCCGATCACTCAGTCGCTCTTGTCACCTGCATCTTAAAAACATCTCCAGAATCCGACCTTTTCTCACCTTTGAAACTGCTAAGACTCTTACTGTCGCTCTTATTCATTCTCGTCTGGACTACTGCAACTCTCTTCTGATCGGTCTCCCTCTTACCAAACTTTCTCCTCTCCAATCCATCTTGAACGCGGCAGCCAGGGTCATATTTCTGTCCAGCCACTTCACCGATGCCTCCATCTTGTGCCAGTCATTACACTGGCTACCTATTCGCTACAGGGTCCAGTATAAACTCATCTCTCTCACCCACAAAGCTCTCCACTGTTCTGCACCGCCTTATATCTCCTCTCTCATCTCTGTCTATCGCCCTACACGTGCCCTCCGTTCTACAAATGACCTAAGACTAACATCCCCCGTAATCCGAACCTCGCACCTCCGTCTCCAAGACTTCTCTCGTGCTGCTCCAGCTCTCTGGAATGCACTTCCCCAGACGATCAGACTGATACCTAGCCCTGACCTATTCAAGCGCGCTTTGAAAACCCATCTCTTCAAACAAGCCTACCACATCAACTACTCAGCAAACTAACTTTGCCCTGTTCCCTCCTTCCAAATATTATTCTGAATCTGCACCCTACTATTCATCTGTCTCCACACCCTCCATGCACACAATAACTGCACTTGATACTTGACTATTGCACTTAAACACACGGGCTGATGACCAGATCATGCAGCTTTATATGAAAATCCCTATTTATTATAATTGCCAGACCTGAATTAACAAGCACTTCTCACCTACTGTGTCCCCCCATTTCCTTGTAGATTGTAAGCTTGCGAGCAGGGAACTCACTCCTAATGTCACTGTTTGAATTGTCTTAACTTGTATTGAATTTATTGTCTGTACATGTCCCCGCTTAATTGTAAAGTGCTGCGGAATATGTTGGCGCTATATAAATAAAAATTATTATTATTATAAATTATTATTATATTAGTGGTAGTAGTCATGTGGCTCTGATGGGATCATGTGGGATATTAGTGGTAGTAGTCCGGTGACTCTGACGGGATCATGTGGGATATTAAGGGTAGTAGTCTGGTGGCTCTGACGCGATGATGTTGGATATTAGTGGTAGTAGTCCTGTGGCTCTGATGGGATGATGTGGGATATTAGGGGTAGTTGTCCGGTGGCTCTGGCTAATGGGATGATGTGGGATATTAGTAGTAGTAGTCCGGTGGCTCTGGCTGACGGGATGATGTGGGATATTAGTGGTAGTTGTCCGGTGACTCTGGCTGATGGGATGATGTGGGATATTTGTGGTAGTAGTCGGGTGGCTCTGACGCGATGATGTAGGATATTAGTGGTAGTATTCCGGTGGCTCTGACGGGATGATGTGGGATATTGGGGTAGTAGTCCAGTGGCTCTGATGGGATGATGTGGGATATTAGTGGTAGTAGTCCAGTGGCTCTGGCTGATGGGATGATGTGGGATATTAGGGGTAGTAGTCCGGTGGCTCTGACTGATGGGATGATGTGGGATATTAGAGAAAGTAGTCCGGTAGCTCTGGCTGACGGGATGATGTGGGATATTAGGGGTAGTGGTCCGGTAGCTCTGGCTGACTGGATGATGTGGGATATTATAGTGAAAATGTATATGCAGAGTGGGCGGGGCTTTACACTCAGCTATATATATCTATATATATAATTGTCTTATTATGTCTGTCTGTCTGTCTGTAACCGAAATCCAGCGTCGCTGATTGGTCGTGGCCGCAACCAATCAGCGACAGGCGCAGCAGGGCGCAGCGCTCAATCGGGCGCAGCGCTTAATCTGTAAAAAATAGAATTAAAATTAAAAAAGGTTATTCTCACCTTCCGACGGCCTCTGATCTCTTTTTCACGCGCCCGGCATCACGGTCCTAGTAATGCTTAGTGCAAAGTAAGTAAGATGAGAAAGCTTGGGCTAGGGGAAAATGTGTGTAGATGGGTAGGTAGCTGGCTTAGTGATAGAAAACAAAGAGTAGCTATTAATGGTGCATACTCAGATTGGGCCAGGGTTACTAGTGGGGTACCACAGGGTCCTGTATTGGGCCCCCTACTATTTAATATATTTATTAATGATCTAGTGGATGGCTTACACAGTAAAATATCAGTATTTGCAGATGATACAAAACTATGTAAGGTAGTTAACACAAAGGAGGACAGTTTGCAACTACAAACAGAGTTGAGTAAATTGTAGAATTGGGCGGAAAAATGGCAAATGAGGTTTAACACAGATAAGTGTACGGTTATGCACATGGGAAGGAGAAACAGATGCTACAATTACTTACTAAATGGGAAACTGCTGGGGAAATCGAACATTGAAAAAGACTTAGGCATCTTAGTCAATAAGAAGCTAAATTGGAGTGCCCAGTGTCAGGCAGCTGCCACCAAAGCAAATAGGGTCATGGGATGCATTAGAAGAGGTCTGGGGACACGAGATGAAAACATAATTCTCCCTCTGTACAAATCACTCGTCAGACAACACTTGGAGTATTGTGTGCAATTTTGGACGCCGGTGCTCAAGAAAGACATTACTGAACTTGAAAGGGTTCAAAGGCGGGCTACTAAAATGATAAATGGAGTTGGTTCACTACATTACCTAGAAAGGTTATCAAAATTAGGTCTATTTACTCTAGAAAAGAGAAGACTTAGGGGAGACCTAATATATATGTACAAGTATATCAGAGGGCAATACAGAGATCTCTCCAATGAACTGTTTGTACCAAGGACTGTGACAAGAACAAGGGGGCATTCTCTTCATTTGGAGGAAAGACAATTTCTGCTCCAGCATAGAAGAGGGTTCTTCACGGTAAGAGCAGTGAGGCTCTGGAATTCCCTTCCTGAGGAAGTGGTGATGGCCAACTCACTGAATGAATTTAAGAAAGGAATGGATGCTTTTCTTGTGAGTAACAGTATTGAAGGTTACGAATAACATAATATTATAGGTAGATGGTTGACCCAGCTTAAGGGAAGGAATTTTTTTCCCTATGGAGAAAATTGTCTTCTACTCTGGGTTTTTTTTTGCCTTCCCCAGGATCAACAATGCAGAACAGCTGCACTAAAAATAGGCTGAACTAGATGGACATAAGGTCTTCCTTCAGCCTTCAAAACTATGTTACTATGTTACTCTCGCGAGAGGGCGACGTCATCAGCGGGCTAAGGCGCAAAGCATTACTGGGACCGCGAAGCCGGGCGCGTGGAAATATGTAAAAAAATAGAATTAAAATAAAAAATAGTTATATATTCACCTTCCGACGGCCCCCAATTTCCACTCCACGCTCCACGCGCCCGGCACCTTCCGGTCCCAGTAATGCTTTGTGCGAAGGGCAGGAGATGACATCACTCTCGCGAGAGAGCGATGTCATCAGCGGTGTTTCGCGCAAAGCATTAGTGGGACCAGAAGATGCCAGGCGCGTGGAGTGTGGAGTGGAGACCGTGGGCCGTCGAAAGGTGAGTCCGCTTAACCCCTTCACTACCAAGGGTGGTTTGCACGTTAACTCCCGGGCCAATTTTTACAATTCTGACCACTGTCCCTTTATGAGGTAATAACTCTGAAACGCATCCATGGATCCCAGTGATTCTGACATTATTTTCTCGTGACATATTGTACTTCATGTTAGTGGTAAAATTTCATTCAAATAACTTGCGTTTATTTGTGAAAAAAAAGGAAATTTGGCAAAAAATTTTAAAATTTCGCAATTTTCCAACTTTGAATTTTTATGCCCTTAAATCACAGAGATACGGCACACAAAAAACTTAATAAATAACATTTCCCACATGTTTCCTTTACATCAGCACAATTTTGGAACCAAAATTTTTTTTGTTAGGAAGTTATAAGGGTTAAAAGTTGACCAGCGATTTCTCATTTTTGCAACACCATTTTATTTTTACGGACCACATCACATTTGAAGCCACTTTTAGGGGTCTATATGATAGAAAATACCCAAAAGTGACACCATTCTAAAAACTGCACCCCTTAATGTGCTCAAAACCACATTCAAGAAGTTTATTAACCCTTCAGGTGCGTCACAGGAATTTTTTTGAATATTTACAAAAATGAACATTTAACTTTTTTTCACAAAAAAAATACTTCAGGTTCAATTTTTTTATTTTACCAAGGGTAACAGGTGAAATTGGACTGCAAAAGTTATTTTGCAGTTTGTCCTGAGTACGCTGTTACCTGATATGTGGGGGGGAACCACTGTTTCGGCGCATGGCAGCGCTCAGAAGGGAAGGAGCGCCGTTTGACTTTTTCAATGCAAAATTGGCTAGAATTCAGATCGGATGCCATGTCACGTTTGGAGAGCCCCTGATGTACCTAAACAATTGAAACCCCCCACAAGTGACCCCATTTTGGAAACTAGACCCCCCAAGGAACTTATCTAGATGTGTGGTGAGAACTTTGAACCCACAAGGGTTTCACAGAAGTTTATAACGTACAGCGGTTCAATTAAAAAATCATATTTTTTCCACAAAAATGATCTTTTCACCCTCAATTTTTATTTTCCTAAGGGTAACAGGACCCTAAAAGTTATTCTACAATTTGTCCTGAGTACGCTGATACCTCATATGTGGGTGTAAATGACTATTTGGGCGCATGGCAGAGCTCAGAAGGGAAGCGGCGCCATTTGACTTTTTTGGCTGGAATTGAGATCGGACACCATGTCGCGATTGGAAAACCCCTGATGTACCAAAACAGTGGAAACCCCCCACAAATGACACCATTTTGGAAACTAGACCCCCACAAGGAACTTATCTAGATGTGTGGTGGGAACTTTGAACCCCCAAGGGCTTCACAGAAGTTTATAACGTACAGCCGTACAATTAAAAAATCATATTTTTTCCACAAAAATGATCTTTTCACCCTCAATTCTTATTTTTCCAAGGGTAACAGGACCCTAAAAGTTATTGTGCAATTTGTCCTGAGTATGCTGATACCCCACATGTGGGGGTAAACCACTATTTGTGCGCATGGCAGAGCTCGGAAGGGAAGCAGCACCATTTGACGTTTTTGACTGGAATTGAGATCGGACAGCATGTCGCATTTGGAAAGCCCCTGATGTACCAAACAGTGAAAACCCCCCAACTAATGACACCATTTTGGAAACTAGACCCCCAAGGAACTTATCTAGATGTGTGGTGAGCACTTTGAACCCCCCAGTGCTTCACAGAAGTTTTTAACGCCCGGGCGTGAAAATAAAAAATCTTATTTTTTCCACAAACATGATCTTTTAGTCACCAATTTTTTTATTTTCCCAAGGGTACCAGGAGAAATTGGACCCCAAAAGTTGTTGTCCAATTTGTCCTGAGTATGCTGATACCCCATATGTGGGAGAAAACTACTGTATGGGCTCACGTCAGGGCTCGGAAGGGAAGTAGTGATGTTTTGGAATGCAGACTTTGATGGAATGGTCTGCGGGTGTCATGTTGCTTTTGGAGAGCCCCTGATGTAGCTAAACAGTGGAAACCCCCCACAAGTGACCCCATTTT
Organism: Dendrobates tinctorius; assembly: GCF_039654945.1. NCBI lineage: Eukaryota > Metazoa > Chordata > Amphibia > Anura > Dendrobatidae > Dendrobates > Dendrobates tinctorius. The sequence goes on along the minus strand of NW_027361676.1, from coordinate 49,090,726 downwards.
GGAAACTAGACCCCCTAAGGACCTTATCTAGATGTGTGGTGAGCACTTTAAACCCCCAGTGCTTCACAGAAGTTTATAATGACCGGGTGTGAAAATAAAAAAATCGTATTTTTTCAACAAACATGATCTTTTAGTCCCCTTTTTTGATTTTTCCAAGGGTAACAGGAGAATTTGGACCCCAAAGGTTGTTGTCCAATTTGTCCTGAGTATGCTGACACCTCATATGTGGGAGAAAACTATTGTATGGGCACACGTCGTGGCTCAGGAGGGAAGTAGTGACGTTTTGGAATGCAGACATTGATGGAATGGTCTGCGGGTGTCATGTGCGTTTGGAGAGCCCCTGATGTACTTAAACTATTGAAACTCCCCACAAGTGACCCCATTTTGGAAACTAGACCACCCACGGAACTTATCTAGATGTGTGGTGAGCACTTTGAACCCCCAAGTGCTTCACAGAAGTTTATAACGCCAGGGCGTGAAAATAAAAAAATCATTTTTTTCCACAAAAATGATATTTTTGCCCCAATTATTTATTTTCCTAAGGGTAACAGGAGAAATTGGACCCCAAAAGTTGTTTTGCAATTTGTCCTGAGTAGGCTGATACCCCATATGTGGGGGTAAACCACTGTTTGGGCGCATGGCAGAGCTTGGAAGGGAAGGAGCACCATTTGACTTTTTCAACGCAGAATTGGCTGGAATTGAGATCAGACGCCATGTTGCATTTGGAGAGCACCTGATGTGCCCAAACAGTGGAAACCCCCAATTATAACTCCAACCCTAACCCCAACACACCCCTAACCCTAATCTCAGCCCTAACCCTAGCCCTAGCCCTAACCCTAATGGGAAAATGGAAATAAATACATTTTCTTTTAATTTTATTATTTTTCCCTAACTAAGGGGGTGATAACGGGGGGTTCATTTACTATTTATGGCGGTTTTTATGTTTGGCAGCTGTCGCACGCTAAAAGACGCTTTTTATTGTAAAAATAGTTTTTGCATCATCACATATTGAGAGCTATAATTTTTCCATATTTTAACCCACTGAGTCATGTGAGGTCTTATTTTTTGCAGGTCGAGTTGACGTTTTTATTGGTATCATGTTCGGGCATGTGACCTCTTTTGATCACTTTTTATTCCGATTTTTGGGACGCAGAATGAACAAAAACCAGCGTTTCATGAATTTCTTTTGAGGGGGTGCGTTTACACCGGTCCGCATGCAGTAAAATTGATAAAGCGCTTTTATTCTTCGGTTCAGTACGGTTACAGCAATACCTAATTTAGGTCGTTTTATATGCTTTGTCGGTTTTATGCAATGAAAACTATTTTATATAAAACATAATTATTTTTACATCGCTTTATACTGCAAGCTATAACTTTTTTACTTTTTTGCTGATGATGCTGTGTGGTGGCTCGTTTTTTGCGGGACAAGATGACGTTTTCAGTGGTACCATGGATATTTATATGCGTCTTTTTGATCACGCGTTATTGCACTTTTTGTTCGGTGGTATGATAATAAATCATTAATTTTTGCTTCGTTTTTTATTTTTATTTTTAAGGGGTTCGCTAAAGGGGTTAACTAATGGGACAGTTTTATAGGGCAGGTCGTTACGGACGTGGCGATACCTAATATGTGTACTTTTATTGTTTTTTTTTGTTTGTTTCCAAAAAATGAATTTATTTGGGAATATTTTTTTTTAATTTATTTAGGCTGGTTTCACATTAGCGCTTTTAAGCGCACGCACGGCTGGGGGTAGCTCCGCTCCGAGCCGGCTCTCTGCCCGGCATGCCCGCAAGGGGCGGGCACGCCGGGCAGAGAGCCGGCTTGGGGGCGGAGCTACCCCCGGCCGTGCGTGCGCTTAAAAAGCGCTAATGTGAAACCAGCCTTAGCGATTTTTTTAAAATTATTTTTACACTTTTTTTTTTAACTTTATTACATTGTCCCAGGTGGGACATCACTGTCCTGTGACAGAACGCTGATCTGTCACATCACAGATCACTGTGACAGATCAGTGATCTGTCACAGGCACTGCACAGGCTTTCCTCATGCCTGCACTTTGCAGGCACTGAGGAAGCCAGCTCCCTGCAGGCCCCCGAAGGTCCCCGTCGCCATCTTGGATTCGGGGGCCTGCAGGGAAAGAGCCCCCCGCTGCAGCGCTGCACATTGCGCTGCTGTGGGGGGCTCAGGGAAGCACGGAGGGAGCCCCCTCCCTGCCGATGCTTCCCATTAACCCCCTGTACACCGCGATCGTGTTTGATTGCGGTGTGCAAGGGGTTAACATGTCGGGGGCGGTCCGTGACCACCCCTGACACATTGTGCGGGGTGTCAGCTGTGATAATCAGCTGACACCCGGCCGCGATCAGCGGCGCTCACCACGTGGGCGCCGCTGATCGCTATGACGTAATATTCCGTCCATGGAAATTAGGTCCAGGGTCACATGGATGGAATTTTACGTCCATTGTAGGTAAGGGGTTAAGCTCCTGAATTGCCGAGTCTGCCTCTGGAGACCAATTCACCACATCAGCGCCTTTTTGGTCAAATCAGTCAGTGGTTTAGCAATAACAGAAAAATTACTTATTAATTTACGGTAGAAATTAGCAAAACCCAAAAACTTCTGGAGAGCCTTCAAAGAAGTGGGCTGAACCCAATAATAAATGGCCTGTACCTTGGCCAGGTCCATTTCAATAGCCGACGGGGACAAAATGAATCCCAAAAATGAAATCCTGTGTACACCAAAGAGACACTTCGATCCCTTAACATACGGAGAATTTTCCCTCAAAATCCGGAACACAGTCCGGACATGTTCCACATGAGAATCCCAATCACTGGAAAAGATCAAAATATCATCCAGATAAATGATCAAAAACTTATCCACAAAGTCCCGGAAAATATCGTTCATAAAAGAACTTGCAAAATTAGTGGCTGACTAACATACTTTTTTCCCCAGTGTAAAAGTTTGGTACATTTTCATTTATTTCTGAAGATATTGTACAGTCTATGAAAAAAAATGAAGGGGCAGGGGCGGGCTGGGCCGTGTGGCAGAGAGGCAAATGCCCCCCTGGGCCACTCCCCCAGCCGCTGTACAGGGCCGGCAGCACAGCAAATTGTGCGCGGCCATGCCCGCTGTACTGTGATGCGGCCCGCATCAGACACAGGCACCCGTATCACAGTCCTATCACGCTGGGAACTGTGCACGGCCGTTTAATCTTGACGGCTGCGCAGCTTCCTCTCCCTCCATGTTCTCTCCTCTGTACTTCCTGGTCAGGTGTCTGGTGCGCGAGATTACATAATCGCACGTGCCCGACATGTACCGGATGATGGAAGCAGAGAGGCGCTGCTGGGGAGTGACTGTGAGGTAACTATGGAAAATTATTTTCTTTATAAAATGAATTCAATGGATGAGGGGAGGAGGGTAACTGCAAGTGATGAAGTGGGGGGTGTAAGGGGGACTGCACATGATGGAGTTTGGGAGATAAGGGAGACTGCACATGATGGAGTGGGGGGGAAGTGGGGCTGCACATGATGGAGTGGAGGAGGTGGGCTGTACATGATGGAGTGGGGGGAGTGGGGCTGCACATGATGATGGGGGTAAGGGGGATTGCACATGATGCAGGGGGAGTGGGACTGCACATGATGAAGTGTGCTGAGTGGGGCTGCACATGATGAAGTGGAGGGTAAGGGGGACTGCACAGGATGAATGGGGGGTAAGGGGGACTGAACATGATGAATTGGGGGTAAGGGGGACTGCACATGATGAATTGGGGGTAAGGGGGACTGCACATGATGATGTGGAGGTAAGAGTGACTGCACATGATGACTGGGAGTAAGGGGGACTGCACATGATGAATGGAGAGTGGGGCTGCAGATGAAGTGAAGGGGTAAGGGTGACTGCACATGATCAAGTGAGGGGAGTAAGGGGGATTGCACATGATGAAGTGGGGGTAAGGGGGACTGCACATGATGAAGTGGGTGGGTAAGGGGGACTGTACATGATACAGTGGGGGGAAGGGGACTGCACATGATGAAGTTTGTGTGAGGAGGGACTGCACATGATGAAATGAAAGGGAGATAGGGGTCTGCAAATGATGAAGGGGCACTGCAGATGAAGTGAGGGGGTGATAGGGGACTGCAATGGATGAAGTAAGGGGACTTCAAATTAAAGTGGGGGGACTGCAAATGATGAAGTGGGGGAGAGGATGGGGGACTGCAAATGGTGCATTCAGTGTGAGTGACGGGGCAGAGCAATTTAATTGAAAGTGGGGGTGAGGAGAGAAAATGATGAATTGAAGGTGGGGGCTGGAGAGAGCAAATGATGATCTATGGGGAGAACAAATAATGAATTTTGAGTGTGGGGGGAGTAAATGATGCAATGAATGTGGGGTAGAGCAGTTGATAATGATTAGAGGGTGGGAGAAAAAGACATGAAAATGAATTGGGGTAGGAGGGGCATGTAAATATAATAAATCAGGGTTACAATTAGAGCAGGAGGTACATTGTGGGGACCGTTGAGGATGAAGTGACTGGTAATGAATTGGGGAAAGAGTACAGCTAATTAATTTATATATTAAATGGGGAAAGTGGCTAATTATAGTTAGTGGGTGCTCAGTGGCAGATTATAATTTATACTTGGAATGGTAGGTTGCATAATAACCAATTATATATTGATTGTGGGTGCACCTCTGTATTTAGACGTATAGTGTAGAAGAAAGGGAAAAAGTGGAGAATGTGCTCTGGAAGTGGTGCTCTAGGTAACTGTGGTATTTTATGCAGAGACAAGTCCTGGCTGGAAGAAGTGATGGCGGTCTGTGCTGGATGAAAAAATAAAGCAAAGATGAAGGACTTCAGCTAGAGACATCACTGGTGAGTCAGTGTGTTACCTCTACACTGACACTATACACTCTATGCTATATACAGAGCTCCTGTGTATAATGCAACTGGTGATCATTGTATTACCTGTACACTGACACTATATACAGAGCTCCTGTGTATAATGTCACTGGAGATCACTGTATTACCTGTACACTCACACTATACACTGTATGCTATATACAGCAGTCCTGTGCAAAATGTTACTGGTGATCGCTGTATTACTTGCACACTGACACTATATACAGAGCTCCTGTGTATGTCACTGGTGATCACTGTATTACCTGTACACTGACACTATACACTGTATACTATATACAGCAGTCCTGTGCATAATGTTACTGGTGATCGCTGTATTACCTGTACACTGACACTATATACAGAGCTCCTGTGTATGTCACTGGTGATCCCTGTATTACCTGTACACTGACACCATATACAGAGCTCCTGTGTATAATGTCACCAGTGATCATTGTATTACCTGTACACTGACAGTAAATACAGAGTTCCTGTATACAATGGCACTTAGCATTGTTTTTTCTCATTAATGATCAGTATTGTAGTATTCAATCACTATGTGGTAGTAATATGTGGTCTGGTCATGGTGTGGCTCTATTTGTTCCTTGTATGTGGTATTATTCGGTCACTATGTGGTGGTAATGTGGTCTGGCCAAGGTGTGGCAGCATTTGTTCCTTGTATGTGGTATTATTCGGTCATTATGTGGAGGTAATATGTGGTCTGGTCATTGTGTGACAATATTTGTCCCTTGTATGTGGTATTAATGGTTGTTTAAAAAAATGTAAATGTATATGACTCATTCCCTTAAAGAAAAATACATAAATATATATTTATTTTTTATAGTTTAGAGTAAAGTAGGGCCTGGCTGAAAGAGTCTACTGTGTCGTGGTATCAGCTTAAAAATTATTTTGGCCAGAACAAAATCTGCTGGTTATGAATGTGATCTGGTTTGATGGGAACTGTTAATATCTGATCGGTGAGGATGTGGTGGTGAAGTTGAGTTTTTCCAAGAGTCGGCAGTGGGATGGTGGATGTGGAGCTGGAGTGGAACTTGGGCAGAGTCTCAAGGGAACCCAAAAATTTTGCCAGTATGGGGCCCCAAAATTCCTATTGGCAGCCCTGGTCTGTCTCATAATCTGCAGACCGCAGCTTCCTGAGATTTATCAATAGAAAGACACATATCAGAGATACAGGGTAGTGAAAAAACAATAAAATGGGTAATCACTAATGTTGAGCGATACCATCCGATATCCAGAAATATTGGATCGGATTAGATCGGCCTGATACACAAAAAGTATCGGGTATCGCCGATTCCGATACCGGAAGTCCCATTCAAGTCAATGGGACAGAAATATCGGATTAAAAAAAACCCCTTTCTTTCCTGGTACACCCAGTTCGGGAGGGGGGAAGAGTGTGGGCGGTGTGTGGGTGGACACTGTGCTTGTCTGTGTGGGCCTCTCGGGGGTCTCTACGTGCCTAACGGGGGTCTGTGCCGGCTGCCAGGGGGTCTGTACGGGCCTGCCGGGGGTCTGTGCCGGCTGCCAGGGGGTCTGTGCCGGCTGCCGGCGGTCTGTACAGGCCTGCCGGGGGTCTGTGCCGGCTGCAGGGGGACTGTAAGGGGCCTGCCGGGGGTCTGTGCCAGCTGCCGGCGGACTGTACGGGCATGCCGGGGGTCTGTGTCGGCTGCCGGTGGGTCTGTGTGTGTGTGCAGGCATCGTCCGATGGGACTACAAGTCCCATCGGGCGATGCCTGCTACAATAACAGTGATTGACACATTAGCCAATGATGGGACAGTAGTAGTCCCATCATCCGGCTAATGTATTGAATGTAAAAAAAAAACCATACATACTACATACATACAACATTCATACAACATACATACTAAATACATACTTCATATATACTACATTCATATAACATACATACATACTACATATATACTACATTCATACAGCATACATACTACATACTACATAGATACTACATATATACAACATTCATACAACATACTGTGAGAATCATGTGGGAATAGTGGATGAGGGCAGGTATATCTCGCCCAGATACCTTTCCTATGTGGCCCAGTCTGGTCAGTATCGCACCTGGTTACTAATGAATAATGGGAGGCGGATATAAAAGGATGCCAGGTGGTTGTGTGAGTGTCTCAGCCTGGGGACACAGAGAGTCTGTCTGTGTGAGAGACACACGTGAGTGGAAGCAGTGCCCACTGTAACTGTGGTTTGGCTGGATGGGAGAAGCCCGCCAGTTGGTAGTTAGGTCGGATCTTGTTTAGTTTGTGCCGGACAGGCAAGGATTTGTGCTATGTTTTATTTCCTTTATGCATTGCTTTCACCTTTAATAAACCTGACCCAGTGTCAGTTATTCCCGGACCCCGGCTTGTGCGCCTCGGTTTCATGCTAAACGCATGTGACCTTTGACCCCAGCAAAGGCGATCCCGGAGTGTTTTATCACAATACATACAAACTACATACATACTACATGCATACATATATACCACATACATACTACATATATTCAACATTCATACAACATACATACATACTACATACATACTACATACATACAACATTCATACAACATTCATACATACTACATACATACTACATATATACTACATTCATACAGCATACATACATACTACATACATACTACATATATACAACATTCATACAACATACATACATACTACATACATACTACATTCATACAGCATACATACATACTACATGTATACAACATTCATACAGCATACATACTACATACATACTACATATATACTACATTTATACAGCATACATACATACTACATATATACAACATTCATACAACATACATACATACTACATACTTAATATATACTACATACTTACTACATATATACTACATTCATGCAACATACATACATACTACATACATACTACATTCATACAACATACATACATACTACATACATACATACAACATACATAAAACATGCTACAGATATACTACATACATACTACATGCATACTACATACTACATACAATACATTCATACAATACATACATATAGACATACAATACATATAACAGAGTACATACTCACCATTACTTGTCACTTTGATCCCCGAAGCCAGTGTCATCTATGAAAAATATGAAAAAAACAAACCACCAAATACTCCCTGTTCTGCAGAAATCCACGAGTGAGTGGATGCGACCATTCTCTAGGGGCTCCAGGAATCCAATGACGGGAGGTAGGTATCCTTCCACACTGTATTCCTCCGCCACTGTAAAAAAATAGTCCCTAGTCTCACTTTTGGCATTGCTGTGTGAGAAAGTTCCCACGCAGCTTTTTCCATAAAGTGAGACCTAGGACTATTTTTTTTACAGTGGCGGAGGAATACAGTGCGGAAGGATACCTACCTCCCATCATTGGATTCCTGGAAGACCTAGAGAACGGTCGCATCAGCTGATGCTGCTGTTCTCCACGGGAGATCGTCATGGGACACTCACTCGTGGATTTCTGCGGAACAGGGAGTATTTGGTGGTTTGTTTTTTTCATATTTTTCATAGATGACACTGGCTTCGGGGATCAAAGTGACAAGTAATGGTGAGTATGTACTTTGTTATATGTACTGTATGTCTATATGTATGTATTGTATGAATGTATGAATGTATTGTATGTAGTATGTATGTAGTATATCTGTAGCATGTTTTATGTATGTTGTATGTACTGTATGTATGTAGTATGTATGTATGCTGTATGAATGTAGTATATATGTAGTATGTATGAATGTAGTATATATGTAGTATGTATGTAGTATGTATGTATGCTGTATGAATGTAGTATATATGTAGTATGTATGTAGTATGTATGTATGTTGTTTGAATGTTGTATATATGTAGTATGTATGTATGCTGTATGAATGTAGTATATATGTAGTATGTATGTAGTATGTATGTATGTTGTATATATGTAGTACAGTATGTATGTAGTGTGTATGTATGCTGTATGAATGTAGTATATATGTAGTATGTATGTAGTATGTATGTAGTATGCTGTATGAATGTAGTATATATGTAGTATGTAGTATGTATGTATGTATGTTGTATGAATGTAGTATATATGAAGTATGTATGTAGTATGTATGTTGTATGTATGTAGTATGTATGTAGTATGTAGTATATATGTTTTTTTTTTTTTTACATTCAACACATTAGCCGGATGATGGGACTACTACTGTCCCATCATTGGCTAATGTGTCAATCACTGTCATTGTAGCAGGCATCGCCCGATGGGACTTGTAGTGCCATCAGACGATGCCTGCGCACACACACACAGACCCCCGACAGACCCGTACAGACCGCCGGCAGCCAGCACAGACCCCCGGCAGCCGGCACAGACCCCTGGCAGGCCCGCACTGACCGCGCATCATGATTCACACAGACCGCGCATCATGATGACATCATTTCAGCAGCCAATCACAGCCACAACAGTGGCTCATTGCATTATAATTAAGTGCAATATATAACACTGTGCAACTGAAGCTTTCTGAGCAACTATATTGTGCAATATGCCTCATTACATGCTATCTGGACGGTGTAGTGTGGTGATTTTTACAGACCTTGTCTACACGGGGGTTGTACAATCTACTGCTACACTGGTTACCTACATCCAGTTTATTATTTATTAGCATTGTCACATATAGCTACCCGGGTTCAGTGCAATATATAATTGTGAAGCAGAAGCTCTTCGAGCACTACCATTAAATAATAAATATTTTTTCTGCATCTCTTTCCCTGGAGGATTTGTTTGGGTATTCATGCTTATCACAGGCTGTTTACTTGTTTTTTCTATTTCCGGGTTATTAATGTGATTACCCATTTTATTGTTTTTTCACTACCCTGTATCTCTGATATGTGTCTTTCTATTGATAAATAAATATGTACATGCTTGAAATGGATTTGGATTCTATGTTCTCCTATTTTTTCTTATCTATATGAGAGTCGTCTCCATACTATGAGACTTTATGAGGTATTACCTATGTATTTTACAATAATGGAATAAGGATGTTTCTTTGGAGTATTCTTTTTATCTATTATACTATATATATGGGGATAACTAGGGCCGTCATACTATACTGTGTTCCAAATTATTATGCAAATGATATTTTTCTCTGATTTTCCTAAATAGTCGGTACAAATGACAGTCAGTCTAATAAAAGTCATCACCGGTTAGAGTATACATCAAATTTTATTGAAGAAACCTCCCAATAATAACAGTATAATCTCCAAAATGAATAAAAACTCAAATTGCACTGTTCCAAATTATTAGGCACAGTAGAATTTCTAAACATTTGATATGTTTTAAAGAACTGAAAATGCTCATTTGTGGGATTTGCAGCATTAGGAGGTCACATTCACTGAACAAAAAGGATATTTTGGAGTTAAATAGCTTACCAGGCCAAGTTACATGTTAACATAGGAACCCTTCTTTGATATCACCTTCACAATTCTTGCATCCATTGAAATTGTGAGTTTTGGAGAGTTTCTGCTTGTATTTCTATGCATGAAGTCAGAATAGCCTCCCAGAGTTGCTGTTTTGATGTGAACTGCCTCCCACCCTCATAGATCTTTTGCTTGATGATACTCCAAAGGTTCTCTATAGGGTTGAGGTCAGGGGAGATGGTGGCCACACCATGAGTTTATCTCCTTTTATGCCCATAGCAGTCAATGACTCAGAGGTATTCTTTGCAGCATGAGATGGTGCATTGTCATGCATGAAGATGATTTTGCTCCTGAAGGCACATTTCTGCTTTTTATACCATGGAAGACAGCTGTCAGTCAGAAACTCTATATACTTTGCAGAGGTCATTTTCACACCTTCAGGAACCTTAAAGGGCCCTACCAGCTGTTTCTCCATGATTCCGGCCCAAAACATGACTCCTCCGCCTCTTTGCTGACGTCGCAGCCTTGTTGGGACATAGTGGCCATCCACCAGCCATCCATCTGGACCATCCAGGGTTGCTCGACACTCATCAGTAAACAAGACTGTTTGAAACTAGTCTTCATGTATGTCTGGGCCCACTGCAACCATTTCTGCTTGTGAACACTGTTTAGGGGTGGCCGAATAGTAGATTTATGCACCACAGCAAGCCTTTGAAGAATCCTACACCTTGAGGTTCGAGGGACTCCAGAGGCACCAGCAGCTTTAAATATCTGTTTGCTGGTTTGTAATGGCTTTTTAGCAGCCACTCTCTTAATCCAATGAACTTGCCTGGCAGAAACCTTCCTCATTCTGCCTTTATCAGCACAAACATGTCTGTGCTCAGAATCAACCACAAATCTTTTAACAGTACAATGATCACGTTTAAGTTTTTGGGAAATATCTAATATTTTCATCTCTTGACCAAGGCATTGCACTATTTGATGCTTTTCAGCAGCAGAGAGATCCTTTTTATTTCATAAATTCTTTGAAACCTGTGCCCTGCTTAATAATGTGGAACATCATTCTTAAGTAGCTTTCCTTTAATTGAGCTCACCTGGTAAACTAATTATCACAGGCATTTGAGATTGATTTCAGTGATCCAAAGAGCCCTGATACACAATACCATCTATGAGTTTATTTGATAAACAAAAAATTACTTCTTTATGACACTTAAATCCAATTTACATAATAATTTGGAACACAGTGTGTATATATATATATATATATATATATGGGGAGAACTTGGGCCATCATACTATATATATATGGGGAGAACTGGGGCCATCAGACTATATATATGTGAGGAGAACTGGGGCCATCATAATAGATATTTGGGGAGAACTGAAGCCATCCTACTATATATATAGGCAACTGGGGCCATCACACTATATTTATGGTGGGAACTGGGGCCATCGCACTATATAGACTATATATATATATCCCATATCTCTATAGTAAGCTCCGTTCTGCTCCCATATCTCTGTGGTAAGATCTGTTCTGCTCCCATATTTCTGGAGTAAGCTCAATTCTGCTCCCTTATCTCTGTAGAAAACTCGGTTCTGCTCCCATATCTCTGGAGTAAGCTCAGTTCTGCTCCAAATCTCTGTTGTAAGCTCGGTTCTGCTCCCTTTTCTCTGTAGTAAGCTCGGTTCTGCTCCCATATCTCTGTAGTAAGCTCAGTTTTGCGCCCATATCTCTGTAGTAAGCTCCGTTCTGCTCCCATATCTCTGGAGTATTCTCCGTTCTGATCCATATCTCTGTAGTAAGCTCAGTTCTGTTCACATATCTTTGACGTAAGCTTGATTCTGCTCCCTTACCTATGTAGTAAGCTCCATTCTGCTCCCAAATCTTTGGAGTAAGCTCCGTTCTGCTCCAAAATCTCTGGAGTAAGCTCCATTCTGCTCCCAAATCTCTGGAGTAAGCTCCGTTCTGCTCCCAAATCTCTGGAGTAAGCTCCGTTCTGCTCCCAAATCTCTGGAGTAAGCTCCGTTCTGCTCCCAAATCTCTGGAGTAAGCTCTGTTCTGCTCCAAAATCTTTGGAGTAAGCTCTGTTCTGCTCCCATTTTTCTGTATTAAGCTATGTTCTGCTTCCATATCTCTGGTGTAAGCTCTGTTCTGCTCCCAAATCTCTGGAGTAAGCTCTGTTCTACTCCCAAATCTCTGGAGTAAGCTCGGTTCTGCTCCCATATCTCTGGAGTAAGCTCGGTTCTGCTCCCATATCTCTGGAGTAAGCTCTGTTCCGCTCTCATATCTCTGGAGTAAGTTCAGTTCTGCTCCCATATCTCTGGAGTAAGCTTGGTTCTGCTCCCATATCTATGCAGCAAGCTCTTTACTGTTCCCATATCTATGTACCAGCTTATTTTTAAAGCCTGTTATCTCTGCTGCTTTAATGCAATGGCCAGAGAAAAGCGGGGAAAGGAGGGCCACCGCAACTCGAGGGCCACTGCCTTGTGATTGCCCCCCAGGCTGAAAAGTGCCAGCCAGCCCTTGTAAGGGGTGCCAATAATGATGAGCAGGACTGTATATTCTATGGCCCCATTGGCGTATACATTCAAATCCTGTTTTGCCAAGGGTTTGGACATATGTCTCGACATGAGCCACTGAACGGGTGCCTAAATGCAATTGTGATTCTGCATGACTGATAAGAGCCCTGGCAGGAGCTGAAAGTATGGGGGAGGGAGGTGCAGTTAAACAGCTTTGTAACAGTGTTTCATGATTTCAGGTCTTAAGCACCACAAAAGCAAGGTATTTGTGATTAATCTTTTACAGGGTGATCATATTCACTTTTATCTTGCTGTCACAGTTTCTGTGCAGCAGAGGGTGGTAAAGAAGAGAAAACACTATCTCTAGGATGGCTAAGCCACCAGCACACGTTGAGTATTTTGTGAGTTTTTAGCTCAGTACTTAAGGGGTAATGTTTCTCCTTGAGGAGAGTGACATTTTTTTCTCCTAAGTCATGTGACAAGGCTCGTTAAAGGGTCGACATTGACTTTTAGGAATGCTACTTCCTATAGGTGGCATTAGAATTCTAGTTCTCTTCTTCCCTGAAGAGACAATTTACATAGCTCAGTACTTGTAAGCCAAAGCCAGGAGTGGAACAGTTAGAGGAAAAGTACAATAGAAACACGTCATCACTTCTGTACTTCTCACCCACTTCTGGTTTTAGTTTACAAATACTGAGATAAAAAACTCATCAAATACTCAATGTTTTTAAGTGGCCCTAAATTTTTTAAAGACATTATCCAGCAATTGAAAAAAATAGCTAATGGAAATTAACATTTCACAATTGTTTCAACTAAGGAGGTAACTATTATAGAATTAAAATGGCCTTTGTCTTGTTACAATAGCAATATTATTTCCTAGAATGTTAATAGGACATTTACCTGTGAGCATGTACAGTGAAAGCTACGCAACCCTTCATGTGTAGGAAGATGTACTCCCAATGGATAATCAAATAAAACACAGATGATACAAAAAGTGGTGTTGTAAGAAGAGGCTGAAGATTATCTTCTGCCATATGCATCAACAAAGCAGCACTTGCAGTTTCATATCACTAATCTGTCAGCAGCCGATAGCAAACACAGGTCAGCTCTGCACTGATTAGTAAATACAAGCTCCATTGAGAAATAGTGCAGGGTTGTTGAGGTTTGAGAAAAATCCGATAATGATATAAAACCACACATGCAGCTATACTGATGTAGATGGCAGAAGATAAAATTGGTCAGGCAGAATACTGGAGAGGAGCAAAGAATGTGCACAGAAGCATAAGGGGAAATCCACTGAATTTAGCTTGATGTTATCTCAGAGTATGGCTTTTCTGTGATATGGGCCAATGAGGAGCATAAAAGTGGTAATGGACAATGTAGTTTTAACAGTATAAGTATAGGACCCCTGATCAGCTATTTGCATCTGGATGCACAGAAATGTAGATAGAAATAAAAAAAGATTACAAAAAGATACAAGTAGGAAAAAGCATCAATATATCTTTCCACATACCAAAAAGGGGGCCTATTGTATTATTTTTATCCATTATTCTTTAATATCATGAATAGAAAGCACAAACAAAATTTATTGGATGTCCATATATTGTGCACATATGAGCAGGACTCTCCCAACGTCCTCACAATGAGCAATACACGACTGTGCATTAAATTCTACATTGTAATAGTCAATATATACTTTTTGTATAATGTAAAGAACCATCACTAGCAAACACAAGTGTGTGATATAAAGTCCAACCAGATGAAGGGGTGTGGGGCTTGGACTAGCCTACAGGAGAACAGCAGAATCCTCCGGTAAGCCCCTGTGCAAGACTGGGCCACCACCATATTATATGACCAGTACTTGGCACAATATACTTGAATCATTATGTACAGACAAAGGTAGCATAAGATAATTCATTTAACAATCTATGCAGCTCATTGCTATATAAATTTGTGATTGAGGATAATGTCACATTTGCATTTAGCTGAAAAGTGGGGCCCTGTAGTTGTTACTGGTGGGCCCTTAGCACCCCTGTCCGACAATGGGCATTTCCCTGAAATGTATCTGCAGTGTTCACACACGCTCAGTCCTAAACCTCCTGCATGGATTTACCATGGAATAATACGCCAAAAAGTAACAAAGTTTATATACCACATGTGAAACATATCTGTATTATGAAATAAAAACCTAAATAATGATTAATGCAAAGTGGTGCTTGATACACATTCATGTATTGCTTTTTTACTGTTTATTGCAACAACACTGGTGTTGTATTGCTGGTTGAAAAAGCGTTGGTTGATCGGCTGTGACCTGCGGTAACCTTAGTGGCCATACTGCTCGTCACAGCGTGAGAACCGACATTGGCTGCTGCTCCAGTCTATGGAGCTTTGGTCTCCTTTTCTCATGCTGTGACGAGCAATGATGGGCATCGGCAGTGGCTGCTGCTCCAGTCTATGGAGCTTTGTTCTCCTAACGGGGCTCCATACATAGGACAAAGAAGATTGGGATCATCATGGGATCTTTATTTGGATTACTGCAGACCCTGTGGATTTTTTTTATGGTAATAAATTGGTGAAAGAGGAAATTGTCGGGCAGTGCTTATTACAAATAAAGGTCTTTTGTGTGTGTTTCTTTCTTTTGAACCTTGAGTTACTAATGGAGGTGTCTGATAGATGCCTCTCCATTACTAACCCCTGGGCTTGATGTCATAGAATCGTAGAGTTTTAAGGGACCTCCCAGGCCATCTGGTCCAAACCCCTGCTCGAAGCAGGATTCGCTAAATCATCCCAGACAGATGTCTGTCCAGCCTCTGTTTGAAGACTTCTATTGAAGGAGAACTCACCACCTCTCATGGCAGCCTGTTCCACTCATTGATTACTCTAACTGTCAAAAAGTTTTTTCTAATATCTAATCTGTGTCTCCTCCCATTCAGTTTCATCCCATTGCTTCTAGTCTTTCCTTGTGCAAATGAGAATAAAAATGATCCTTCTACAATGTGACAGCCCTTGAGATATTTGTAGACAGCTATTAAGTCTCCTCTCATGCTTCTCTTCTGCAAGCTAAACATTCCCAAATCCTGCAACCTTTCCTCATAAGACAGGGTTTGCAGACCAGTCACCATTCTGGTCGCTCTTTTCTGCACTTGCTCCAGCTTGTTGAAGTCTTTTTTTAAAATGTATGCGCCCAAAACTGTACACAGTATTCCAGATGAGGTCTGACCAAAGAGGAGTAGAGGGCAATAAAGACTTCATGTGATCTAGACTGTATGCTTCTGTTTATACATCCTGGAATTGCATTTGCCTTTTTTGCTGCTGCATCACACTGATGACTCATATTCAGTCTGTGATCAATTAGTATACCCAAGTCTTTTTCACATGTGCTGTTGCTTAGCCCTATTCCTCCCATTTTGTGTATGCTTTTTTCATTTTTATTGCCAAGATGTAGTACTTTGCATTTTTTCCTGTTAAAAACCATTCTGTTAGTTGCTGCCCACTGCTCCAGTTTATTTATATCTTTTTGAATCCTCTCTCTCTCTTCCCTAGTATTAGCTATCCCTCCTAGCTTTGTGTCATCAGCAAATTTAATCAGTTTACCCTCAATTCCTTCATCTAAATCATTGATAAAGATGTTGAACAATACAGGGCCCAGGACAGAGCTGTGACGAGCGTCAGCTTACGCTGAGACGTTTTCCTTTTTGAGTGGACCCTCTGGGCCGTGGCGCCCACCCACCTAGGGCGAGCTGACCTAGTGAGAACCCACCCCCTGTACAGGGAGTGTCAGGGGCAAGACCAAGGGGGTGACCCACCACGGCAGCTGGACCTGACGGCCGGCTCAGGGAGACACTATTGAGTGTCTGGCAACAAGACGGACAGGATACCAAACATAAAGCGAAGTCACAGAGTTTCTTCAGCAAACGTGGTTTCACACTTTATTCAGGTGCAAGGCATAAACAGGGAATCAGGTGCAGGGCACAAACAGTGAAACACGGCAAGGTGTGTGCAAGGGCACGCCAAATGTTCCAGACATAACACGTGCAGAAAACATACCAGGGTCCAGGGCAGGGTACGTGTTAGGGTTCACACCAGAGTTCCTAGGAAGGATGCATGCTAGGACACGCTAGAGTCCAAGACAAGGTGCGTGCTAGGAGACATGCCAGAGTCCAAGGCAGAGTGTGTGCAAGGAGACACGCCAAGGTCCAAGACATGGTACGTGCAAGATGGTAGGCAAAGGCATCGGACTCCGGACATCTGGCAACGATCGACATGATCAGGTCATCAGGCTGCGGACATCAGCTCCGGACATCAGGCCGCAGTCATCAGGCTTTCGATCTCTGGCAGCGTTCGGCAGGTTCCGGGCATCCGGCAGGCAAACCAGGGTTCCATGCAAGGAGACAAGACAAGTTAGAGACACGATGCGTGTTAAGGAATACGCCAGGGTCAGATTCAAGGACAGAGGCCTGTGCGTGCAGAAGGACACTCCAGGGTCAGGCGAGACAGAGTCCTGTGCGTGCAGAGAGGCATGCCAGGGTCAGGCAAGGCAGAGTCCTGTGCGTGCAAAGAGGCACGCCAGGGACAGGTGAGGCAGAGTCCTGCGCGTGCAGAGAGGCACGCCAGGGTCAGGGTTCAAGGACAGGGTTAGGGCCTGTGCGTGCAAGAGTGCATGACAGGAGACATGTCAAAGCCTGTGTGCACTTTTACAGAAGCACAGGGAGGTATGCCATGGGCAGGCGAGGCCTGCGCGTGCTATAGAGAGCACGTAGAGCACAGTGCAGAAACAGCGTGAGGTGCAAGGGAGCACAGAGATCACGGCTGGGGCACTGGCTAGCTGATCGGGATGCGGCACTGACAGACGGGCAAGACTCAAGCGAACCTGGCTGAGTCATGGCAGGCGACACAGCTGTCACTGACCGACGAGCACGGCTGAGGCACAAGCAGGCGGGCACGACTAGGGCAGGCACGGCTGAGGCACAAACAGGAGGCTAGGAAGGCCAGGCACATGCAAAGGGTACACGAAGCAACAGAGCAAGGCAAGACAAGAAACCAGGCAGAGCATAGGCAGAATACGGAACCAGGAACGGAAACATAGGCAGAAACTCGGAGTCAGGTCAGAGCAAGGAACAGAGCTAGCAGCGGAGCGTAGGCCGAAGCCCAGAGCCGGGCCAAGGTAAAGCCTTGGGACTAGCCCCAGAACGTGCTAGAGAGCACCATAGAAGAGAGAGCAGGAGTAACAGGCAGAGACAGAGAACAGTGGAAACACAAGGCAGAGCATAGCGAAGACAAGACATGGCAGAAACTGGCAAGGCAGAGAATAACAGAAGGACTACAAGTCCAAGCAGGACAAGGATGAACATGGCACAACGGACAAACATAAGACAAGGCACGGGACAAGAGACGGAGTACGAGCACGGAGCGCATGCAGAGACGCATGACAGGGCAAAGTGCAAGGGCACAGAATAGAGGGAGTGACCCAGCAGACCAAGCAGCCATGCAGGGAAGCAACACAATACTCAGGCCCTGAGCATAGGAAGGGGTGGTCTGATATAGGGCATAGCACCTCCACGTCCGGGTCAGGACCAGGGGAGAACTTCCAGTTCAGATCCTCCAGGATCACAGGGAGCAGTCACATGATCAGGATTCCAGACATGCAGAGATGATTGCAGAACCAGTGCTGAAACCTAGGAAGGTCTCATGATCAGAGTTCCAGACATGCAAAGATGAATGCAGAACCAGCCTCTGCTGGAACATAGGAAGGACACATGATCAGGGGTTCTAGATATGACGAGACGATCACAGAAGGCAGAGCAGAAACGCAGGCATCCCGTAGCACAATAGTCATGAGGTGAGTGTGCACACTGCTCTAGGGAACATGCAGGGTAGCAGACATGAGATGTGCATGCACACCGCTCCCAGGGTCATGAGGCAAAACAGACATGGCGTACATGACAGACATGGCGAGCATGACAAGAGCCCTGTGGTAACCCACTTGAGACATTCTTCCAACTGGATGTGCAGCCATTTACAACCACTCTTTGGGTCACTAAGCCAGTTATGAATCCACCTAACAGTTGCCTTGTCCATTCCATACTTAGCCATTTTTTCAATAAGGATTGTGTGAGATACTTTGTCAAATGCTTTGCTGAAGTCAAGATATACTATATCTACAGCATTTCCCTGATCCACCCAATCAGTGATTGTGTCATAGAAGGACATTGTCAGCGGACATTGCACAGCTGCCATCAACCCCAAAACCATTACCCCAATTGCCAACACATGAGTGCAGTCGGGAAGAGCAGAGGCTTAGCCCCAGAATTGGCCCATGTATTGGATGACCATTTTCTGGGGTGGCTGAGGGCTGATCTAATTAGTCTTGGAAGGAGCTAATATCCATGGACCGTCCCAGCCTATCAAGATAAGTTTGCAGCTGTCTGCTTAATGTTTGCTGGTTGTTAAAAATAGGGGGAGCCCCACATCATTTTTTTAAGGATCTCCTTTTTTAATAACCAGCAAAGACTAAGCAGACAGGTGTGAGCTGATATTAGAAGGTTAGAAAACTCCATGGTTATTAGCTCCTTCCCAGACTAATAAAACCAGCTCACAGCTGTCTGCTTTTCCTCAGCTGGTTATTAAAATAGGGGGGACACCCTCGCCATTTTTTTCATTCCTTTCCTTAGTTAATAGCTAAATCAAAGTACAGAAATTTACACATGCAAAGCACTGGTTACATATTTCACTGACATATTTCTATCTATCTAATCTATCTATACTATTCTGACAGTTCGGGCTGTGAATTTGCGGTACTTGGCTGATGGAATTTCATGTTTCTTTTGAATGTGCATAAAAATCGTATGGCACACCCATGGTCTGGGTGCCGTGCAATTTTTTTTCTCGCACCCATT
Source organism: Dendrobates tinctorius (assembly GCF_039654945.1). Taxonomy (NCBI): domain Eukaryota; kingdom Metazoa; phylum Chordata; class Amphibia; order Anura; family Dendrobatidae; genus Dendrobates; species Dendrobates tinctorius. The sequence goes on along the minus strand of NW_027361676.1, from coordinate 49,070,978 downwards.
GACTTGCATTCGCGAGAGTGGTACGATTCTCGCAGACAATCGCAGCATGCAGTGATTATTTTCTAAGTCCAAGCCGAGCTGAGAAAAAAAAATCACAGATGAACACTGACTCATTTACTAAGATTGGTAAGAGTGCAATGCAATGTTTTCTCGCATTGAACTCCTCCGTATTATATACCAGTGTGAGCGAACCCTTAAAGAGGACCTATAATAGGTCAAAAGTTGCCAGTCTTTGCTCTTACTTTATTTCCACTGCTTCTGTGTGTTCTGTTTGCATTTTCTAAATTCACCATATGCTTCCATAGATAGATATGTGTCAAAAATGTAGTGCTAATTTTTTTTGTCTTTTACAAGGAGGCGTTGCTCTTTAGGTCATTCTGCATTATTACCCTGTGAGCAACACCCTCTTTGTAAAAACTATAAAAAGTAACACTAAGTAATATCTCTGTAACCATATGGCAGATTTAAAATAAAAAAAACAGAATACTACTCTTGGGAATAGTGGGAGCAAAATAACAGCGAAAACTGGTCACTTTTGACCTGATGACATGTCCTCGTTAAACTGAAAATTGTTTCCACTATAAGATACAGCTCTCACTTTTGCAATACACTACTGTACCCAGTCTTTTATGCTTTTATTTTACAAGTGTACCTTATGCTCTGTAGGGCTAAGTTCACATTTACATTTGATTCCGCAGCATATCATTCGCATTCTCAAACGCATGCAAAAGCGCATGCAAACGCACGTTACACAGCATTTTTTATCCGCATAATCTTACACATGACGGCAAAAAAAAAGCAACATTTACATGCGTGTGTATGCGTTTTTGCATGCGTTTGCGTTTTTTATGCGCATGCATTACAAATTTCCAATTTTTTCCAGTAGCTTTTCTTTGACATCAGACACCCAGTAGGCGTGTCTCATGGGATATATATATATATATATATATATATATACACACACACACACACACACTGCACTGAGGAAATCCTCGTCTTTGGCTGCTGTACCTAGCTGCAAGATGGATTTTGACCTGGACAGCTTCCTAGAAGATCTGGATTTACAATTGAAGTTGGCTGCTGCCTTTGCTTTTGCTTGTCAAGAACACAGAAGAAGAGAAAAACTGAGAATACTTCGTCGTCGCCATTGGAAACACCCCATCCTTGAACTCCGAGAGAGCCGTGGAACCTACCACTCTTTGTACACCAAGCTGCAGCAAAACCCGGAGAAGTTTTTTGACTACACGAGGATGTCACAAGAGAGCTTCCATGACTTGCTGCTATGTGTCCAAGGATCCATTGTCAGACAGGACACACAGCTCCGTTGAGCAATTCCTGCAGAGGAAAGTCTCTTGGTCACCCTGAGGTACGTAGTGTTGAAAAAGAAACTCCTGTCACAAATAACCCTATCCCTAACCCTATCCTTAACCCTAAGCAGTGTACTGATTTTTGTTTTTCATTTTCTTTTCCACAGATTCCTGGCTAATGGAGAGACATTGTCATTGTTACATTTCCAATTCTGGATTGGGGTATCCACCCTTTCTGGGATTATTGTAGACACTTGTCGTGCTTTAGTTGGCATTCTGCGGCAAGAATTCCTCCCTCAACCCACAAGTGAACTCTGGATTGAAAATGCTTCCAAATTCCAGGAAATTTGCAATTTTCCTAACTGTGTTGGGGTTGTGGATGGCAAACACATTAGGATTATGAAACCATCTGGAAGTGGAACAGAGTACTTCAATTATGAAAAATATTTTTCCACTGTTCTAATAGCTATTGCTGATGCCGATTGTAGATTCATTGCTGTGGACATTGCCTTATTTGGACGAGGCAATGACTCGCAGACATTCAAAAACTCAGACATGGGCCAATGTCTGTATGGGAATGATTTTAATTTTCCACCTCCATGACCTCTGCCCAACACTGATGGACCGCCAGTGCCTTTTGTTGTTGGTGATGAGGCGTTCTAAATATGTGCCAACCTCATTAAACCATACTCAAGTCGGAACGTAAATCACACAAAAGAAATTTTCAACTACAGACTGACAAGGGCACGAAGAACCGTGGAGTGTGCATTTGGATTGCTGGTATCGAAATGGTGCATTTTGTGGACATCCATTAATCTAAAAATTAACACTATTGATGAGGTTGTGAAAGCATGTGTAGTTCTGCACAACTGCATCATGGTAAAAGAGCGACCAAGCTTACAACCTGAGGAACCTGTTACATTGCATGATTACCAATTTCACCCTATAAGAACCACAGTGGAAGTTGCCCAGATGAGGGATAAGTTTGCCGCTTACTTTGTTTCAGATAATGGACATGTGGCATGGCAAGATGAAATGATTTAAGCCGCTAAAATGTACCTGTTATGTTTTGTACTTATGTTTAAAACATACATGTAATGTCAAACATTATATACCTGCTATGTTTAAATGTACCTGTGATGTTAACATGTACATGTAATGTAATTTAACCCTAAGAGTTAAATATAAACTACCTTCCCTCAAAAATAGTGTGTTTGTGTCGTACCTTACCTCAAAAATAAAATGTGTTTGTGTTGACGGTGGCGCATAAAAATGAAAAAAAACACAAGATATAGTGCTAAGAAAATACAACTTTTATTTTCAACAGTTTTGCAACTTTTATTTTAAACACTTTACAAAAAAAAATGATTAAGGTTGGGGTGATTTCTTTTTTCTTCGGGGTTTACGTGAGGGTGAAATGGGGAGGACCTTGGGGGTGTGGAGCTGTGATGATTGGGTAGTAGTTGATGAGGAAGGGTTTACAGGGGAAGGGGCTACAAATTGAAAGATTGGAACAGGGATGGCAGTGGAGACATTGGGATAGATGACAAAGTGGAATCATGGGAATCAATAGACAAATTGGAAAGAACAGACAGAGACACAAGGGAAGGTAGTGACAAATTGGTAGGCGAGGGTGGAGGTGGTGGGTTCAAGGTGGGCATAATTTTTTTGGCTCCTGGTTTTGGTCCTGATGCCAAGATTTTTTTTGGACCTCGCTTTTCTTGGCCAAGTGGGAGTGCTTGGCTCTGTAGCAGTCATCTGGCATGGTGCTGGACTGGGCTGCATTGTGGATACTGCTGGCTGCAGGGGTGCTGTAGTAGGCAGGGGTGCTGTAATAGGCAGGGATGCTGGAATGGGCAGGGGTGCTGGACTGGGCAGGGGTGCTGGACTGGCCCGCATTGTGGATCCTTCTTGTTGCATGGGTGCTGGACTCTGGAGCATGGTGGGTGCTGCTGGCTGCAGGGTTGATACACTTGGCAGCGTGGTCACTTGGTGAACTGGTGGTGGCGGATAGTTCAGTGCTGTGGGAGCTGGATAGTAGATTGGCTGCTGGTAGTATCCTCCGGCCTGTTGATTGTACGATTGTAACTGCTGCTGGGACTGCTGCTGCTGTAGTGCGTGGCTGTAAGCAATCTGGCAGGCCTGCATGATGTTCAGCTGGAGTTGAGGCTTAAGGTTTTCCGACATGCTCTGCTCAATTGCAGAAAAAAATGTCACGTCGGTCTATTAGGCTGTGTGCACACGCTGCGGATTAGGTGCAGATTCATCCGCGTGGATTTTGTAAAATCCGCAGGTCAAAATACCTACGGTTTTACCTGCGGATTGCTCTGCGGTTTTGCCCTGCGGTTTTTCATCTCCTCAATGGAGGAGATGGCAAACTGCAGGGGAATCCGCAGAAAGAATTGACACGTCAATTCTTTCTGCGGATTGAAAACCGCAGATAATCCGCGCGGAAAATTCCGCACCATCTGCATTGCGTTTTTTGATTCCCATAGGGAATCATGGTACTGTACACCGCAGCAAAAACTGCGGCGGAACCGCAGCAAAATCCGCAGCGTGTGCACACAGCCTTAAGGTCGGCTTCCAGGCGGTCAAGGCGATTGTTGACTTCCTTGAACCCACTCTTCACTCTGTCAGCAATCAACATAACCCCATCCTGGAAAACCGAGCTTAATTGTAGAAACTCTGGCATGCCTGACCTCTCCCAGGCCCTCTGCCGCTGACAAGAAGACCCAGCAAAAGCAGAGGCAGAGGGCTGGGAGAGGGGAAAACCTGATGGACCGGCTGCTTCTTCCCCAGCCTGTGAAGCCTGCAAGGATGCTCCATCGCTGGTGGATGACTGGGACTGCATCTGTTCAGTGGTTGTTAGATGAGGGGCCGTTTCAACCGAGGATGATCCGGGTTGTGTGGTGCTGTACCAGGTTCTGTGTGGAAAAGAGAAAAACTTTAGTGCAACAATCAAGGTTGTGTTGTGCTGCTCCTGGTTACGTGTGTGGAAAAAATTAAACATTAGTAAAAAGAAAAAATTCTATACTTACGTTCGCTGAGCAAGTGCAGGCCTCAGAAAAGCAAGGTCCCGGTTGGACTTGTAATTGCGGAACCTTGCAGCAGAACCACTTCGAACCCGAACCTCCTCTCTCATGTCCTTGTTGAAGCGGTCCTTCATTGAGCGCCAACGGATTTTGATCACTTCACAAGTTCACTGCCGGTCCTGATCACATTGCAATACTTACCAAAATCAGTTCTGTCTCGCGGCATGGCACGGTCCCAACCAGGCAGCAGCGATGCTGCCACTTCTTCCCAGAGCCGTCAAATCACCACATTGTCGGAGTGCTGACAGTCACAGGTGTCCCACAACGGTACTCGCTCTTGCACAAGGTGGATTAGTTGTTTGTTGTCTATATCCAGTGTGTCTTCTTCCCATTGTGAAATCTATAGATAAAAAAAAAAAAGAATTTTAAGTAAAACTGAAAAAATTTGTATTACAACTCTGATGAAAGGAATACTTACACCCCATCTTTCCTCCTGAGACACAAGAGTCCGACGACCCTGGGAAGAATCCTCTCTACTGGACTGCTCCTGCTCTTCATCACTGCCAGGTACCTGTAAAGAAATTAAATGATTTAACACATGTGGAGTATTTCCAGTCATTACATACCAATCAGGATAGCAAATGTGATTACCTAATCTTTGTCCTGTCCACCCTGGGAAGAAGTCTGTTCTTCACTTGAGGACATTTTGAAGAGGAGGCAGCAGTCAAGTGAAACACTACAGAAAAGAACAGAAGAAAAATTAAACTTGTAAAGATCCAAAACCAATGTAGACCAAAAAAAATGACAACAATACTTACATTACAGGCAGTAGTCCAACACCACACCAGTCAGCACAGGCCAGGGACAGACGGCAGCAACAGGAGCCAACAACAGCACCAGGAGATGACCACGAGAAAACCGCTGCACAAAGAGACATCCACTGCATCAGAGAGAATCGGCTAGTCTGCAAGGAACAGAAAAAGCATTCAGAGAGACAGACATTTCCAAAGCTTCTATACTTACATAGACAGTGTTGTCCTCACCACAACAGAAAGCAGCACCAGGAGACAAAATGGAGAAAACCGCTGCACCAGGAGACACCCACTGCGCCAAAGACAATCGGCCAGTCTACAAGGAACAGAAAAAACATTCAGAGAGACAGGCATTTCCAAAGCTTCTATACTTACATAGACAGTGTTGTCCTCACCACGACAGAAAGCAGCACCAGTAGATGAACTGGAGAAATCTGCTGCACCAGGAGCCTACCACTCTACCAGGCCAGTCGACACGTCTAAAAGTAAACAGAAAAAAATTAATACAAAGTACAAACAGCAGTGAGAGAGGATGACATTTTCGAAGGTTCTATACTTACATAGCCAGTGTTGTGGTATCGTCCAGAGCGGGGGCAGACACTGACAGCTTGGGGCCCCTGTGCAAGAAATGTGTCTGAGCCCCCCTCCTTTTATGGCGTTAAAGCTACATGTGTGTGTGTGTGTATATATATATATATATATAGATATTCTAAAGCCACACACACATACATGTATATATATTACATAGTCTCCTTTATTATGTATATTGCTGTCCCTTACACAGTGCCCTCTCTTGTTATGTACAGTACCGTTCCTTACATATTGATTTATATAGAGCCCTGCTTTATATTACATACCGTCCTGTCTTGTTAGCTGTATGATGCAATGATGGCTGATGAAGCAAGGGAAAGCTTCCTTTCTAATGGAGGAGCTGATGGACTGATAGTTTGGTCACCGGCTCTTCGATCAGCAGTCATTTTATATCTAAAAAGAGAGGGGACTATGTAATAAAAGAGGGCACTGTAAATAACAAAATTAACAAGAATACACTATGTAAGAGATAGCACTATACATAACAGCAGAGGAAGCTATATAATAAGGGACTGCACCATATACAGTATAACTAGAGAGGATGGTACGTAATAAGGGATGGTGTTATACATAATAAAAGAGGAAACTATGTAACTAAGGATGGTGTTATACAGAATTAGTGAGTACACTATATACTAAGGGACTGGGTTAGACATAGTGAGTACACGATATACTAAGGGACTGTGTTAGACATAGTGAGTACACTATATACCAAGAGACTGTGTTCGACATAATAGGTGATAATAATGTCTTCCTCCACCTCCCCTGTTCCTAAGGCCATTATAAGTCCCCCTTCCTCCAATCCCAATCCCCCACACCCCTCATTATCCTCCTCCCCTCGCATCCCATTATTGTCCTCTCCCCCAACTCCATCATTTTCTTCTCCCCCACCAATATCTTTTCTTTCTCCCCCACCACTCCCATCATTGCTCATTCCACCACCTCTATCATTTCCTCTTCCTCCACCACCCCCATTTATTGCCCTTTCCACCACCACCATCATTGCATTCTCCCCCACCACCCCATCATCATTTCTTTTCCCCCCACCACCCCATCATTGCCCTCGCCATCACCCACATCATTGCCTTCTCCCCATCACCCCCATCATTGCCTTCTCCCCATCTCTCCCATCATTGCCTTCTCCTTCACCCCATCACTCCCATCATTGCTTGGTCCATCACTCCATCATTCGCATCATTGCCTTCTCCATCACCCCATCACTGCCTTCTCCCCATCACTCTCATCATTGCCTGCTCCATCACCCCATCACTCTGATCATTGCCTTCTCCCTGTCACTCCCATCATTGCCTGCTCCATCACCTCATCACTCCCATCATTGCCTTCTCCCCATCACTCCCATCATTGCCTGCTCCATCACCACATCACTCCCATCATTGTCTTCTCCCCATCACTCCCATCATTGCCTTCTCCATCACCCTATCACTGCCTTCTCCCCATCACTCCCATCATTGCCTACTCCCATCATTGCCTGCTCCATCACCCCATCACTCCCATCATTGCCTGCTCCATCACCTCAACACTCCCATCATTGTCTGCTCCATCACCCCATCATTGCCTTCTCCCCATCACTCCCATCATTGCCTGCTCCATCACCCCATCACTCCCATAATTGCCTTCTCCCCATCATTCCCATCATTGCCTTCTCCATCACCCCATCACTGCCTTCTCTCCATCACTCCCATCATTGCCTTCTCCCCATCACTCCCATGATCCCATCAATGCCTTCTCTCCATCACTCCCACCATGGCCTTCTCCCATTACCCCCTCATGGCCTTCTCCCATCACCCCAGGCATCATGGCCTTCTCTCCTCATCACGGTCTCCTCCTCATGGCCCCATCTCCTCCAGGGCCAGGCTTACCTATACAGTTCCCAGGAGAGTCTGCAGTCTGGAGAAGCAGCCGTGAGGTAATCCTGAGGGGTTATAACTGTAAGGCTAAGAGAGCCTGTGTGCTGGACATTGCACACCCTGTGTGACCACAGGCTTAACAGAGGGAAGCTCTGTAATGGACGCTATGCTGATGATATGAACTTTATGTTATTGGTCACGGTTTATGCTGCATAATAAACCGCAGGGACTGTTATGGTTTTATGGAAAACCTGTGCTGGATGTGATTATTTGGCTGCCAAGCGAGTATCCCCTACCCGAATGACAGCGCTACCTCACAATTGGTGGAGAATGCGGGCAACGGCTTCCAACAGCACATGTTGCAGTGCTGGCAACGCTGAGCTAGGTGGGCTGACGGCCTGGAAAGCCATGTGATGTGCTGACAGGAGTCAGAGAGAGAGTCTGGTGATTGATAGGGTGCCTCTGTGGAGAAGAGGTACCCGACAACCTGTGTGGCCGACACAGGTAACGGACAGGTGTTCGTGTGGTACTGACCTGGGTCAGTGAGTAAGATGGTGTACCTGGAGGTTTCAGTGAGGAAAGGTCCTGGAGGGTCAGTGTTGGGAGATTCTAGGAGAAGAGTCATCTCCCTGGAGCTCCTTGGACCTGGTGAGGCGTGAGTGATGGGCAGTCTCAGGCGGAGACAGATGTCCTGAAGAACACCCGCCGAGCCCCTGGACCTGGTGAGGCCGGTGTGTGGGGAGACCCTGGGAGGAGGGTCGCTCCCTGAATTGCACCCGGTGTGGCCTGTGTGTTGGATGGTCTCAGGCAGAGACGGAACGTCCTGAATAGCACACAGACAGGACATGTGAGTTTTGTGTGGTGTGTTTTTTTTCTTTTCTCCACTCAGCCTGCGGTGGCTCAGTGGGAGTCAAGAAGGTGACAAGCGGCTTCCTGTAACTCGGCGGGGTTACGAAGGAGACAAGCGGCTTCCGGTAACTCGGCGGGGTTGCGAAGGGGACAAGCGGCTTCCGGTAACTCGGCGGGTTTACGAAGGTGACACCAGCCGCTGTGTGTGAATGGCAGCTGGTGGTGTTGAAGATCGGTGACAGCAGAAGCTGTGGTGGTGCCAGCAAGGACTTGTGTGGTATCGTAAAAGACATAAACTGTGTTGTGTGACCTGCGGTCTAATGACACCGATAAAATGGCCATGGGGAAATCCCGAAAGGGGGCGGTGGCCCAAATCGAGGTGGTAGCCCAAAAAGGGGTGGAGTCCCAGAGGGAGGTGGTAACCCAAAAAGGGGTGGAGTCCCAGAGGGGGCGGTGGCCCAAATTGGGATGGTGGTCCAGAAAGGGGCCGAATTTTCAAAAGGGGCAGCACTGGGTACCTCAGTGGACATGTCTGGGGAACCACAGTGTGTGTGTATGACTTTTTCGGAATGTGGAATATTCTTTCCGGATAATGACGAGCCACAGGTGTGTTCCGTAATGCTGCTCTGAGAAGGAGTCTCGGGTTGGCTGGGCTCAAAGTGTCAGGTGACTCTGATAGGATCTCCTCTCACTTTCTGTCTGACCGAGAGAATGGTCCAGGTTCGCTGTAAACATGGGGTCACAGTGAACTATACGGTAGACAGAGTGATGTTTGAGCCGCCCATAGGTGCTAAGTACCAAGGGGGCAGGATACCACGGGACTTAGTCTATGCCTTGGAGTGGGGCCGGGACTTTGTCAGGTTTGATGACCTAGGGCAGGAGGTCGGAGACGTGTCTACTGTTGGGCTAACAGATGCTGAGATGGTGACTGCTCCTGATGTGGACAGGTCAGAGGTAGTTGTGACCGGACGAAGGGGTATGTCTGCCCAACTGACCTGAGTGATAAGATGGCGGAAGTATTCACACGGGTAGTGAGTAACTGGGAGGATTACTCGACAGGCCAGGGTGACTCAGACTCTGGGGGTGACTGTGGCTCTCAGAGAGAAATTGAGCGCAGAATAGAAGAGCTAGAGAAGGAAGTCTCCGAGCTCAAAGGTCACATCATAACGTGGCAAGGTCTGAATAAGACCCTTAGAGAAGAGGTGAAAGAACAGGTTCAACGAGAAAGAGTCATGAGACAAACGGCCGAGCACAGGGTCCAGGAGCTCGAGAAAGAAGTCTTGGAGCTCAGAGGTCACCTGTCCACCTGGCAAAGTGTGAACAAGAGCCTTAAGGAAGAGATGGAGCAACTCAGAGGAGTAGTAGAAGGTCTTCTGTGGGAGAAGAACTTGGACGGAGAGGTACAGTGGCCGGGTCCGAGTGATAAGACGGAGCTGCCGGTACCCATCTTGGCAAAGGGTCATGAAGTTGGTGAGCAAAGAGCGGAAGAAGACAGTCGTCCAATTGGGTCAGCTGTAGTGGGGGAAGTGTCAGTGGTAAAGCCAGAGTTTCGGCCCAGGAAGAGAGCAAGACCATGATCTTCAAGTCCGTGATTGCTGTACCAGAAGACCTGCAGGAAGCCTGTGCTGAGGAAGGTGTGCATGAGGCTTTCAAAGAGGTGGTCAAAGCATGTAAGGTGCACTGGGCACCTGAGACTCGGCAGTTGGTGATAATATCAGCCAGAGAAGATACATCAAACCGAGTAGCTGTCCTGAAAGAAATGCACTTGCAATGTCTCCACGCCAAACAGCTGGTCAGGTAGAGTAATACGAAAGCTGCTTGACGCCTAGAGTTAGCAAGCGATGCTTTTGATCGGCCGGGTTTGCGGAAAGATGTAGTTCCAGTACCCAAAGGTCTGATTGGGAAAATCATTGGAAGACTCGGGAAGGTAATGCAAGACCTTGCAAATATCTCCGGTGTGGTGAGGGTGATGATCCCTCCTGATGATGAAGACCAGGCATCCAGTGAAGTGGGTAGGATTCCCATCATGGGGTGGTTGGCTCCGTGGAGAGCCTGAGAGACTTTCAGATGCTTGTGGAGTATCGAGTGGGGTACCTGCAAGAGATTGAGCAGTTGAGGTGGGACCATCGGCGAATTAATAAAGAGGTACAGAATACCAGGTGGCGGCCGCCTTCAACCCAAGATGTAAGGACCCGAAGGGTTCCTCCAAGTAATGACATGGCAGGTGGCCAAAGAATGTCAGCAAGTGGCAGTTCGACGGGCCGTACGAGGCTGAGAGACCTTAGTTCCTGTTAGACGCTGAATGGGTCAGACTCAGGCCAGACAGTAGGTTTGACTAAGACGTATGACCGCACCAACCGGGAGAGCTGGTCAGTGAGAGAAAGGTCAGGTGACGAAGTGCCCTGCAGACTGGTGGAAACTAAAGAGTGTCTGGTCACGCTGACGGACTTTGACTGGAGGGCCAAAGACCAAGGCTGTTATTCTGACCGCTGGCGGTGGGGAGGCCTAACGTAGGGATGAGGCCGGATGACAGACAGAGACGGTTCTCTCGATCTGTGGGCCAAGGTGTAATGAGTGCCCGGTCTCGAGATCCCGGAGTGATGTTGTGTGTTCAACCCCACAAGTTTGAACAGAGTGGGAGGTATGTGGTGTAGTAACCACTGTGTCCGCTAGGGGGTGCTGTGTGGGTGTCCCAGGACAGGCATATAAGCATTTCCAGTGTTCTGAATGATCGTAATGTATCTCAAGGGGGGTGGCCTTGCGATGAAGGCTTGGTTATGTGCTGATCAGCAGAGCTGATCTTTCGTGCCAATGTGTTAGGGAGAAGCCTTCAGGTAGCTGGAGAGATGGGCAGCTCTAGCTACCTACAAATCCACCAAGGGGTGTGTCTGAAAACACCTGTAGTAAAAGGCTATGTGTGTGTGAAGGGCCTGTGATGAGGTCATAGCCATGTGACCTTGTGGGCGTGGCTACAGACCATATAAGGTGGCCAGGGTAGGTCACATGGGTGAATGCAGGGACCTGGTTGGTCCGTTTGGGAAGGTCCTGTGAGAGAGATGGGGCTGCCTGCGAACAGCATGTGAAGTGGCTGTGTGTAATGGCTGCCAGCATTTGAGAGTTCCCTGGAGAGGGAATGAATGTCTGCAGTGTGGAGAAGCAGCCATGAGGTAATCCTGAGGGGTTATAACTGAGGCTTAGAGAGCCTGTGTGCTGGACATTGCACACCCTGTATGACCACAGGCTTAACAGAGGGAAGCTCTGTAATGGACGCTATGCTGATGATATGAACTTTATGTTATTGGTCACGGTTTATGCTGCATAATAAACCGCAGGGACTGTTATGGTTTTATGGAAAACCTGTGCCGGATGTGATTATTTGGCTGCCAAGCGAATATCCCCTACCCGAATGACAGCGCTACCTCACAATACACACACTGACATACACACATACCGACATACACACATACATACGCACACACACACACACACACAGACACCACCTCTCTCCTCTCACCTGTCAGCAGCATCGCCCATGCTTCCTCGCTCACACAGCAGTGGGCGCTGAATGATGACGTCATTCAGCGGCGCTCCTCTCTGTCAGACAGAAAGCGCGGGCGGCAGGCAGGAAACGGGACGGGTCCTTGCAGCCAGGCTCCTGCTATTCCCTCTTGCAGGCAGCGGAGCTGCTTGGATCGCTCCCTGCCCGCCACTACACATGAGGGCAATCTGGCCAAGGGCCCACCGGAGCCTCGGGCCCGGAGGAAAGGGCCAGATTGCCTTCATTATTAGCCGCCTTGAAGGGCCCCCTGGAGGCTCTGGGCCCCGGGGCAGTGCACTGGTTGAACGGGCGGTATGTCCGCCCATGGTCCAGAGTCCAGAGAGTTATGGCCTTGCTGTGTCCACATTTTCCTTTATAGAGCTCTCAATTATCAGGTGGATGAATCACTTCCTGGACCATCTCATTAAAAAACGCATGCGTTACCGCTTCCAAAAATTCAACATGTTGCGTTCGCTGAACCCCACTGCACACCGAAAAACACCACATGCGTATGCTGACGCATGCAAACTGATGCAAATGCACGCCCCTGCCTACACCATATTAAAGATAGGAAAACATGATTGCTGTGGATTGCTGCGGATGAAACACTGCGCAAACAGACGCAAATGTGAAAGCAGCCTAAGTCCATGTTTTTTCTAAAACATTTCCTTTTATATTCCATGCAAGTACTATTAAAAAAGGAATTCTCTAGCTATTGTGCACCTTAGGAAATATTTTTCTGATAGAAATGCATTTTATTTGGCTGCCTCCAGTTCCATCTTTCTATCCTCACAGAACCTCTCTGTGTGCTTTCCAGAGATCTTTCATCGGCTTCTGGCAATTTATTATTTGCCTTTGATACGCTTGTCGGGCCCCAGTACTTATCTTCTATACCGCGAAGATTTTTTTTCCATAAGAAACATACAGATGTCCATCCATGGGTACAAAGTAGCTGGCAGCACAATTACAGGGTTGTGCTAAATTAGCTTTGAATAGTAATATTGCATGAATGGAAATAGAGCGAAGCCGTGTTTGCTCTGTTATGACTTCAGCAATTGCTATATAATGGAAATGTGGGATAACCACATAAGGGTATGAGCCCTTAAGCTACGTCTCTACGATCAGTAATAGCCACGTTTTGGATGCAGCGCATTTTCACTGGGTTCATATTGCACCGTTCTAATTGCTGCACTTGTTTTTCAGTACAGACAGATTCACCGCATGTAATAACATTCAATTGGTCAAAATCCACAGCGGAGACTAGTATCTCTGCTATAGAAATTGACATGCTGTGGCTCCAAAACCCACACCGCGGGTGAGTTTATGCAGTGGTAAATGAAAGCACAGTGGGCATGGGATTTCTATAAATCTCATCCATTGTGTTTCTAATGTAGAATGCAGCATTTTGGATGCAGCGCACCTGCTATTCCTGATCGTGGGCACATAACTTTATACAGATCAAACCCAACCTAAGTTTTCTTTTTATTCTTTTGTTTCTTTTTTATCTCCATCTCTCCTTGATATGGCTAAATGAGTGGTGCTTCTATTATCTGCTAAAACTACATTACCTGGCAGCACCCTGCTTCTCCTCATAGCTCTCTTGTGTTGTGCCCCACCTTTTCAATTGCTGTACTCAAAAGAAGTAGGCCTGAGAGAATAATTTTCTTCCATGTTATAGATAGGATGCTATTTTTATATATCTGCAGACTATTTTATTGGATTTTTATTAAATCCATACAATTCCAAAATAATCAAAGCCTAGCACAGCATAAATTAGAACAGCGCAGTGCACATTAGACCTGCAGAGCAGGGACATACATAGAAATCAACAAGGCCCTATAGCAAACATCCTAATTGCCTCTCCCTCTGCAAAAAAGCCAACAGGATTATAGCCTGTGGTCAGAAATGTCAGTAGACTGAATTGCTTATTGAATTGCTGGATCTCCTATTTTTTCTGTAACACTATGCATGTTAGAGCCTGGGAGTTGGCACCAGGTTTGCAGAAGTGAGCAGGTGCAAAGCAGGGAGAGGGGCATTATAGCAGCTGCATGGTCTACCTCTACTGAAGACACTACTGGAGACACACCAATACCTATAAAATAATAGTGAAATGCATGCTGATAGAGTATATGACAAAGGGACTAGGTTCAGGGCAGGGACGAGGAGTAGGCAGGGTAGGCAACTGCCTAGGACACTACCTCATGCCTCCTCAAGGTGAGAGCACTTTGAAAAGAAAAAAAAGAAAAAAAAACTGTAAGACACAAATACAATTGCTATGTAAGCCACCCAGGTCAGGAGCAGAGGATCTGTAACAAGCTACCTGCTCTGCCGGGAACTCCAGGAGAATGTATGCTACTTCCGACCTATGCACAGTTGGAGATGAAGCAGGCAGGGCGTCTGAGGAAGCCCAAGCGAAATGTGCATTGGGGCTGCTATACATGTGGTATATTAGGACCTATTTGGGTAAGAAGTCCTCCCCTTTTTTTTTTTGCACTGTGGCACTTTATTTTTGTGGAGTGGTTCAGACTACTTTGAGCTTACTATAGATATTGGATTTTTTCCACTCCTCTTTTCTCAGTCTGCTCTATATGAGTAGTTTTACACACTAGGACACTTTAGGAATATATTTTCTTATGTTTAGGGGTGGGACAAACCCAGTCCTTTAATTGATACTATATATACCACTTATTTTATCACTGTTCATTTCCTTTGCAATATTGAATAAACTGTTGTCCATAAATAATTTTAAAGTGTATTTTTATATACTTTTATTTTCATGTAGGGATAATAAAATTGTCAATTTTTATAGCATTATAAACAGCTTTGTGTACTCTTTTTCTCTGTGTTTTTGTCACGGCACAGTTGCAAGATATTCCGGGGCTAGGGGCTCCTTCCCTATCCCTAAAGCTAGGGGTGCCCTAGCTATCCCTGCTCATTGCATTACTCCTGATGGAGAAGAAACCTGATCCACATGCCTTTCTGGGCTCTTGAATCAGCCCTTATTTGCCCCCTCCCCCACCCAGGAAAGTGGGGAGTTTTTGTGTATTTGAATACACAAACCAGACAAACAGAGGAAGACTTACAGAGATAAATGAAAATACCAATCATACAAATATATGCACTCACAAACAACAAAGTGTAACATCAGGAAGTAAAGGAAGGGAAAACCAAATAGGAGAGAGTAAGGATATGCACCCAGGCCGATCACCAAGCAAGTCTCCTGCACAACACTCCAAAATGCCTCCTCAAACAACCAACACCTCCAGGCCAAGAATAAGGCAGTATCAAACTAACTCTGGCAAAGCCTGCTTGCCAGAGGCGAGTATATATAGCAGTGTGGAGTGGCTAACACTTAAGAGCTGAGAGCATCAAAGTAGGAAAGCTTCCAGGAGCTCTCAAGTGAACAGATAAACTCCTGCACTTTTAGCAGAAACCTGTACTGTTTAATATGGAGGTGAAGTGCTTCTAATTAGTGCAGGATTATGAGAAATCAGACAGCGCTATGTTCTGGCTCCTTTCTCTGTCACGATAAACCTGTGACACTTTGATTTGGTGAGTATAAGATTTTTTTTTAAATATATTTTTTAGCCACTAAATAGGGGCTGTGGGGAACATCAAATGAGGGCTGAGGGGGGACATCATTCTTGGGGCTGTGGAGGACATGAAACGAGGGCCAAAGGGGGACATCAAACTTGAGGCTGTGGTAGACATCAAACATGAAACTGTGGTGGCCATCAAGCATAGGGCTGTGGTTGGCATCAAGCATGGGGCTATGGGGATCATCAAACTTGAGACTATGATGAACATCAAACATGGGGCTGTGGAGAACATAAAATATGGGGCTGTGGTGGGCATCAAACATGGTGCTGTAGAGAAGATAAAACATGGGACTGTGTTGGATATTAAACAAGAAGCTGTGGTTTACATTGAATATGGGGCTGTGGGGGGACATCAAATGAGCAGCTGTAAGGGAAATCAAATTTAGGCCTTTGGTGGACATCAAACATGAGGCTGTGAGGGACATCAAATGGGGGGTTGTGGTGGACATCATATGTGGGTGTCACGGTTCCACCCCTCAGGGTGTCTGAGATGCAGTTACTGACAGGTCGGTCATCCAATATGATACAGGGGTGTGCTGAAGCTGTCAGTACTTTGACAGCATAGCCATCAAATCTGGTACAGGGGAATGCTAAGCTGTCAGTGTGTTGATTGACAGCTCGACTAGCCAGTCTGTGACTGGGAGGCATCGGCTGTCTCCAAGTGTTCACTATCCTGGGTAATTACCATGCCTACTTAAAGGGGTTGTCCGTGCTTTTCACATAATCTCAGTACATATCTGGGCTGCAGAATTATGACAATAAGTAATTTACTTTCTGTGACTAGTTTGCATTTTTTTTTAGATATTCTGAACAGAACGTCCAAGGGGGTGTGTGTTATGGCATTGAAATGAGAACTAGTCGTAACCTCCTACTCTACTCCAAACATGCCCTCTATAGCAACAACCCCACCCTCCATAGCTACAGGCCCTCCCCATCCACATGAAGCAGCCCTCATCACACAGTAGCGAATTCCTCCCCTCCAGCAGCCTCAGTGCAGAGAGCAGAGAGCTGCTCCTCCCCCAGACACACACTGAACAGTTATCTATGGAAAGTGAAACCAGTGAGGAGTGAAAATCGTACTGTATTCTGGGCCACTCCATGATTGCAATACATAACTCATTATCAGTAATTCCTTCCTTCACTGTCCCAGGCTGCTGGCAGCAGTGAGAACAGACTGTGTGATGGCCAGTGATGGGGGTCTGCAGCTTCTAATCTGCACAGGGGATGGCAGTCACTGATGTAATCTGTTGTGTGACAAAGCCTCTGCTGTGTGAATGAGACAGCTCTGTGTCACTGATGTCTTCACACAGCAGCTCCACCAAACTCCCAGCAAGCTCGTGACCAGCACCACCCACTGCCCACTCATTGGCCTCCATTACACCCCTTGTTCTCTGTTGGAGGCCATGACTCAGGCCATATTAATGAGCTTGAGGGAAAAAAGGGGAATCCAGCTCCAAAGAATAAAATTAATTTCTTTTATTTTTCAATCTCTTTTATTTAATTCCAAAGATAAAAGTATGACAAAATCATATATCATGCAGATACCGGGTATAGCGGTGAGAAAAAAATGCCTGGCTGAAACTGAACGCGTTTCGAACACACACGTGTTCTTAGACT
This sequence comes from Dendrobates tinctorius, assembly GCF_039654945.1. Lineage (NCBI taxonomy): Eukaryota > Metazoa > Chordata > Amphibia > Anura > Dendrobatidae > Dendrobates > Dendrobates tinctorius. The sequence continues at coordinate 49,053,765 of NW_027361676.1, read as the reverse complement.
CAGTTGATTATACACGAGCATGAGACCTAATTATATAAAAGGCTTAACAGGTGTGTCAAAGAGATTTTAACAAAGAATAACAACAAATATAAAAACAATGCAAAAAATATATATGCAAGAAATATACAAAAATGGACCTATATTAAACAGATATTAAAAACATGCACAATTTTGAGAGCAATGAAAAATTAATAATGTAACATTAATTCTTTTTTCAAGTTTAGACCCAATGGAACTCTTATATTGAGCCAGTAAATCCAGAAGGCTTCTTTGTCCCGAAGTCTCCTCTCTCTGTCACCACCTCTTGGATCCACATGGATCTGTTCAATTGCAAAGACTTTAGACAGATTAGAAATATTTTGAGTAGAGGGATGTGATATATCATACAAATGTTCTCTGATTCTACTTTTCAGATTGAGAATAGTGGAACCCACATATAATAAAGTACAAGTACATTTCCTGGTGTCTGGTGGAGACACGAATCTGTGCTCAGGGTCCATGGAATCAAAGGCTTTTTCCATGGAAGGGGTGAGCTGAAACAGTTTTGTCTATTGATACTAATGGACTGCAGAATCCGTGAGACATGGTGAACAGCAGGCCGCAGTTTATACTTCCCCGGTGCAGGTCCATTTACCTGATGTTAGAGTTGCTAGTCTTCACGCTGCAGAGAGAAGATGGAGACAAGATCTTGGACTTTGTCTATACTGTGGTCCCTCTGGACATTTTCATAAGAATTGCCCAACTCATCCTCAAGCAATCGAACCATCGGGAGAACGTCTGAGTCTGGGTGATGGCAGAGGAGGTCACCCAGACTCCCAAGTACCTTTTCCTTCCTCTGATTAAGTACTGATAAATACGATGATTTCCTTCGAGAATCAGGTGTTAGCAACATTGGTGTTTATTGACTGTGGGTCTGCTGCTAATGTTGATTTGGGACTCGTTCTGAAGTTATGGTCAGGGACAGTTAGTTTAGAAAGACCCATTCACATCATTGCCCTTGATAAGACACTGTTAGCTCACAATTTGGTCAAGAGAGCAGCGTTGGATTTCACTCTCTAAGTGGGAGCTCACCACTCTGAATCTATCTCTTGTTTTTTGTTGGATAATTTACCTACTGGATTGGTACTGGGGTTTCCATGGTTCCAGATTCACAATTTAGTTATTGATTGGTGTCAGAAGGAGATTGTGAAATGGAACCCCAGTTGTTACAAGAAATGTCTAAAAAATTTACAAATGTGCTCCGCTAGTCTGGAGGGTCATCCAGGGAACCTGAAGGACTTCGGAGATGTGTTCTTGGAAAACAAGGCGAAGATACTACCTCCCCATCATCCCTATGATTGTGCTATTGACCTTATTCCTAGCGCCAATTTGCTAAAAGCTCGTCTTTACAATTTGTTGGGGCCTGAATGGGCAACCATGAAAGAATATGTTAACGAAAGTTTGCGGAAGGGTCATTTTCGTCCTTCCTCCTCCCCTGTAGCTGCAGAATTTTTCTTTGTCTCTGTCCTTGCCTTGATTTCCGAGAAGTAAATAAGATCATGGTTAAAAATACTTACCCACTTCCACTCATCCCTGACCTATATTATCAGCTTCTGGGGGCCAGGGTGTTTTCTAAACTTGATCTTAGAGGGGCTTACAATTTGATACGCATCCGGAAGGGTGATGAGTTCAGAGGGTTGTGGATTTTCAGAGGGTTCGTAATTCTCCCCAGTACCTTATCCACTGGAGGGGATATGGACCTGAGGAGAGATCCTGGGTCCCTGCTCGAGAAGAGGCCAATCAGTTAAGCATCACCTTCCATCTAAAATTTCCTTGGAAGCCTGGGGGTCCAGTGGCCCCCCTAGAAGAAGGGGTACTGTCATGGCTACACCCCTCAGGGTGTCTGGGATGCAGTTGCTGACAGCTCGGTCGTCCAATCCGGTATAATGTCGTGCTGAAGCTGTCAGTACTTTAATTGACAGCATGGCCGTAAAATATGGTTCAGGGGCATGCTGAGCAGCGTTGATTGACAGCTCGACTAGCCAATCTGTGACTGGGAGATGTCAGCTGTCTCCAAGTGTTCACTATCCCGGGTAATTGCCATGTCTACTTAACTGACCAGTTTCTCCCAGACCACTGCCAGATGTGCATTCAACAAGTGTGGTTTGTGCTTCCAGGTGCCTTGAGTTCTGTATGCTTGATCTGTTGCCTACCTTCGTTCTGACCATCCACCTGTTTAACCCCTTCTGCTCCGATCCCTTATCCTACCGGTACTCTGACCTTGGAACATTACCTGACTACGTTGTCTCTTCCTTCTGTTTATGACGTACCCTCCTGGCTTTTGACCTTGGACTCCTTGACCCCTCTGACTCAAGGCTTGACCGTGAGAAGTGACTAGTGGGCCTGTGGTGGACATCAAACATGGGGCTGTGGTGTACATAATATACACATTCCTGTACTGAAGATGGTTCTGGTGATGTATTCATATACAAATTATCTTTCTGCTCACATGTGGTAAAGAGAAATCCAGCTTACCTAGTAATTGAAGTCCAGCTTGCACAGAACCAGGTGGATCCACACCAGATATTGTACGCAAAAAAAAAAAAAAGAACTTGTTTCAGTGTCTGGTAAAATAGTTCTTTCTTTATTTTAGGTCCATTGAGAACTTACTAAAATTACAATGGTTGCATAGACAGTGCAAGGGATCAGACGCGTTTCGAAAGCTCACTTGCGTTCTTTATCACAGTTATAACCACTCATTTATCACTCATTCACTGAGGTAGTTCTGCTGATGCATTCATATTTTGATGGTTCTGGCAAGGCATTCATGTACTGATAGTGATTCTGGTAGTTCTAGTGGTGTATTCATGTACTTGAGGTGGTTCTGGTTAAATAGTCATGAACTGAGGCGCTGTGGCTCCTCGCTCCCCAAAAGAAATTCAGCAAATTCTGCGCTCCCAAATCCAAATTATCCTCTCGCTTCTGAGCCCCACAGTGTGCCTAAATCACATTTAGTGTCCACATGTTTGGAATTTCTGTAGCAGTGAGAGCCCGTTTAATTTATGAGTAGTGTTGAGCATTCCGATACCGCAAGTATCAGGTATCGGCCGATATTAGCTATATCGGAATTCCGATACTTAGTTCCGATACCTTTTTCATATCGAATACCGGAATCGGAAGTTCCCATAATGCTAGGAACCCGCTCGATTTGATTCAGCCAATGGGGATCCTCAGAAGTGTGGGCATATCCTGTTAGGCATGTAGGCATGTTAACTACTGGCATGGCTGTGATTGGCTGCTGAAATGATGTCATGATGCACTATAAAAAGCACTGCAGCCGCCATTTCTGGTCACTCTGCTGTGAATTCAGTTAGGGACAGGCTGCTGTTGAAGACTGTGAGGGACAGTTAGAAATAGCGATTCTAAAAACAATATTGTGCTTTATCCAGGCTACATAAACCACCACTGTAGCTTGCTTTTCCCTAGCAGCGCTGTTTTCACAGCTGTCTGCAAGGGCTGTGTGAGTGCAGACCCACGCTGTGTAGTGTGTCCTGCAGGCACGTCTGCTTGTAGGCCGGCCAGCGTGTGTCTCTGCCTCATACACATTTTTCTTTTATTGCTGCTTTTTTTTTCTCCTGTATAGTGTGCTTCCATACGTATCCATATACGTTGGTTGCAAACACTAAAGGAGTGGACAGCGGAGCCTTTCAGCAGCCTTTCAGTGCTATAGCCCATTTCTCTGCACTGTTTTTGGCTGTCTGATAGGTCTCTCTGTGTGTGAGTGCAGCTCACGTTGCAGTGTGTTCTACAGCCACCGCTAGCTTTAGTCCGCTCAGCGTGCGTCACTGCCTCATACATAGTCCTTTTTTTGCAGCAAATTTAGCCAGATTTTTGCTCCTATATTAGTGTGCTTCCAACCGCATCCATTGTCATTGGTTGGTTGCAAACACTATATAGGATTAGATAGAGGAGCCTTTTTGCTGGCTTGTGCCCTTCAGGGCCAGCCAGGCTAGTATCACCCTATTTTTTGGAGCCTCATCAATTGCATTGTAGGTTAGCTTCCTGCATTGTAATCGCTCCAAAAAGTTTGTGATACTATAGCTTTCAAACTTTGGTCACATCCTTTCCTTTCCCCCCACCCAAAAAAAAAAAGGAAATAAAGTTCACCAAACACTCCACTTTACAGTTGTCTAGGCCACATTAGATCATATTAAAGTGTAGTACACACACTCTTAGCCAAATTAGTGTTTCTTATACTGGTTAGCAGGTGTTCAGGAATAAGAACACTAAGCCACCCCTTTTTTACTTTTCTGCCTATCTTTATCAGTCTACCAAGATGAAGAAGGCAGGGAGTAAGGCACGTGGTCATGGAGTTTCAGCAGGGAGAGGACGGGGGGATTCAGCAGGGAGAGGACGTGGGGATTCGGTATCTGCTGCGGCCACCAGTGACCCGGCATCCCCCACTTTTACCAGGCAACAGTCCTTCATGCGCAGCTTTGTAGGACCTCGCCGTACCCCACTGCTGCGTGACGAACAAATTGAAGCCGTTGTCGGATGGATGGCAGCTAACGCATCCACTTCAATGACTTCCGCATCCTCCCAAGGCCAGAGCACTGAAGAGCAACCATCTGTCTCTTCACCACCTGCCAAATTGCCCAGGCAGTCTGAGAGCCCTGGACAGGAGCCATCTCAATCTTTACTTCTGTTCTCAGAATCTGTTGGCTTGGAAAGAGGTGGCCAGCCAAGCAGAATTCTAGAGCGTGAAGAAGAGGGAGTATGCAGTGATGCGCAACTGCTTTGTCCCTCTGAATCTGAAGAGGCGGGTGGGCCAGTGCCTATGGTCAGCACACCTCAGTATGCATCAGATGATGATGAGACTCAGTTGCCAATTTCTGGTGCGTACGGTGCTGGCGAGACAAACCAGGACCAGCCGGTGCTTGAAGAGGGGAGTGGAGATGATGAGGTCCTTGACCCATCATGGTGTCAGCCACAGGAAGGTGGTGGGAGCAGCTCTGAGGAAGAGATTCCCCGAACGGCCAAAAGAGGAGGGAGAGGGCGGGGGCAGACTTGGTTGCCTGTAGCCTCCACTTTGGCACCCGTGAGGAGCAATCCTCTTCCAAAACACAAAACGGGCGCTCCCAGGACTTGCAGTGCGTGGTCTTTTTTTGACACAGTTGCAGATGACATTTGCTTTGTCAAATGCAAGCTGTGTCATCAGAAAGTGAAACGAGGCAAAAATGTAACCAACCTCAATACCACAAATATGTGGAAACATGTGCGTACCAAGCACGAGGTGGAGTTACACAGACACACTGAAGATGTAGGCCAAACTTCAGCAGCACTTACCACCTCTTCAGCTCGTGTTGGGGCCTCTTCCTCCAGCTCACACACAGCTGGTTCGGCTTCCTCACTGGAACGCCATGGAAGAACCACTGCCACTGTTGTCCAGAGACCCAGTGAAATTCCACCCACTGAACCACGTTCGCAGTCATCAGCACCCTCCCAGGCCACTCACCAGCAATCGGTAGCACAGGCATGGGAGAAAAAGCGGCCATACTCGGCAAACCATCCCCGAGCACTGGCTCTGAATGCCGGCATTGCCAAACTACTGGCCCTTGAGATGCTGTCATTCAGGCTGGTGGAGAATGACACATTCCGGAACTTTATGTCATTGGCAGTTCCACAATACAATGTGCCCAGCCGCTTTTATTTCAGCAGGCAAGCTGTCCCTGCCCTGCAAAAGCATGTGGAGGGAAAAATTAAAAATGCGCTACTAAATGCCGTCAGTAGCAAGGTCCACCTGACCACCGAAGCGTGGACCAGTAGCCATGGACAGGGACGATACCTTTCCCTCACTGCCCATTGGGTCAATGTTGTGGAGCCGGGTACAGATCTGGAGAGTGGCTCTGTACGTATTCTGCCAACTCCAAGGATTGCAGGAATGCAGTCTGTACATATTGAGTCCTCCTCCTACTCTAGTTCCTCGGAATCAGCACTGCGTGAGCCTGTTAGGCCAGATATGAGCACAGGTGTGGCCAAACGTCAACAGGCCGTCCTTAAATTAATTTCCTTGGGGAATCGGAGCCACACAGCACAGGAGCTCTGGAATGCCATCAAGCAGGAGAGCGATGTGTGGTTTGTGCCAGCGAATCTCCAGCCAGGTTTGGTAGTGAGTGACAATGGCCGAAATCTAGTGGCAGCTCTGGGCCTAGGCAACCTCACTCACATACCATGTCTGGCACACGTGCTCAATTTGGTCGTGCAGAGCTTTCTGAGGGACTATCCGGATCTTGATGCACTGCTGCACAAGGTTCGCCTAGAGTGTGCTCACTTGCGGCGTTCCAGCATGGCAAGATCGCGCATTGCATCTCTGCAACGCCGATTCCGCCTGCCAGAACATCGCATCATATGTGACCTCCCCACCAGGTGGAATTCAACGTTACATATGTTGGAGCGGTTGTGTGAGCAGCAGGCAGCAGTAATGGAGTACCAGCTGCATCAGGCGCAAACAAGTCGCACTGTGCGCCGGACACACTTCACCACCACTGAGTGGGCCACTATGAGGGACATCTGCCAAGTTTTGCGTGCCTTCGATGACTCCACGCGGATGGCCAGTGCAGATGATGCACTAATCAGCATGACTGTCCCCCTCATCTGTCTGCTTCAAAAAACCTTACAAGCACTATGTGAGGAGGTTTTTGAAAAGGTCGAGGATGAGCAGTCAGAAATGCCATCTGCTTCTGGCAAGTCTGCGCAACGTGCTTCCACACAAAGGCCCAGGCAGGGGACACTTAGTGAGGAGGATGACGAGGAGTCAATGGAGGAGGAGGAACACATCTCTCCAGAGGAGGGAGGTACACAAGGCTCTAGTAGTCAGTGTGTACAGCGAGGGTGGGGTGATGCTGAGCAGGCAGAGATGCTGCCTCAAGCTGGGGACAGCGTTTCCGGTCCAGTTGGCAGTCTGCAGCACATGGTTGATTTCATGCTGCAGTGCTTGTTAAGTGACCGCCGCATCGCCAACATTCTCCACACGGCTGATTATTGGGTGTACACCCTCCTAGATCCTCGCTACTGGGACAACTTACAAATCCTCATACCACAGTTGAACCGGGAGCGAAAAATGCGGGAGTACCAAGAAACACTTGTGCAGGCCATCATGTTCTCCATTCCCCCCACAAGTGTTGCTGGTAGTGCTTTTCAAAGCAGCCATGTGGGTAGAGGCAGTGGAGGAAGCTCTGCACAAAGAGGTAGCAGAGGCAGTGCCGCAGGACAAGGCAAGGCCAGTATGGCCCAAATGTGGAAAAGTTTTGTGGGACCGCCACAAACGGCTACACCATCACAGATGGCTCCAGTCAGCAGGAGGCAACGTTTCCGTCAGATGGTGACAGACTACTTGTCGTGCCCTGTTAGTGTTCTCCCAGACGGCTCTTCCCCGTTCAATTATTGGGTCTCTAAGCTGGATACATGGCCAGAGCTTAGCCAGTATGCATTGGAGGTGCTGGCTTGCCCTGCTGCCAGTGTATTATCGGAACGTGTCTTTAGTGCTGCAGGTGGTGTGGTAACAGACCGTCGCACGCGACTATCCGCCGATAATGTTGACCGGCTTACTTTTGTGAAAATGAACAAGGCCTGGATCTCACCTGAATTTGCCAGTCCTCTTCCAGAATAAATAATTGGCTGGCAACAGGATCCAGGTCTCCTGTTGTGTTCATGTTTCTATGACCTGAACTTTATTTCCTGGGCTACAGCAACGCCCGTTGTTGCTCGGAAGTGCTGTCCACACAGACAAAACACTCGCTCATGTGTAAGTGGGGTTCGGTAACGTCAGCTGATCCCCTGCTGTGTGTACGGCAAACTCTCCTGCTGCCTACAACTTCTGACTACCTCTGATTTAATATGTTCTCTGATTTGCCCTCTGTCTCCACTCTGTTTTGAGTATTTCCTCCGGCCTACAACACCGCCTGTTTCTGCTCTCAAGTGCCGTCTGCACAATCCACACTTGTTCCTGTGGTACCTGGGTCCTGTAACATCTGCTCATCTCCAGAGTTGAGCACGGCAATGTCTCCTGCTTTGTCTACATTCCCACTACTTGTAGTGGAAATGTGGACAGAGCAGGAGACATTGCCTGACTCACCTCTAGGGAGAAGCTGCTGTTACAGAACCCCAGTAACACAGGAACAAGTGTGGGTTGTGCAGACGGCATTTCAGAGCAGCAACTGGCGTGGTTGGAAGCCAGCGGAAATACTCGAAACAGAGTGAAGACAGAGGCCTAATTGGAGTACGTTGACAGTTAGTAGTAGTCTAGAAACAATCGCAAACTGCCACCAAGTAGGCCTCGGCCTACTACCTGATTTTCCCTGGGCTCCGACACCGCCAGTTGGTGCTCAGAAGTGCTGTCCGCACAGACAAAACACTCGCTCATGTGTAAGTGGGGTTCGGTAACGTCAGCTGATCCCCTGCTGTGTGTATGGCAAAGTGTCCTGCTCCCTCCACAGTCAAACAACCTCAGATTTACACCTGGCTCCAAGTAGGCCTCGGCCTACTACCTCATTTTCCCTGGGCTCCGACAACGCCAGTTGGTGCTCGGAAGTGCTGTCCGCACAGAAAAACACACTCGTTCATGTGAAAGTGGGGTTCGGTAACGTCAGCTGATCCCCTGCTGTGTGTACGGCAAACTCTCCTGCTGCCTACAACTTCTGACTACCTCTGATTTAATATGTTCTCTGATTTGCCCTCTGTCTCCACTCTGTTTTGAGTATTTCCTCTGGCCTACAACACCGCCTGTTTCTGCTCTCAAGTTCCATCTGCACAATCCACACTTGTTCCTGTGGTACCTGGGTCCTGTAACATCTGCTCATCTCCAGAGTTGAGCACGGCAATGTCTCCTGCTTTGTCTACATTCCAACTACTTGTAGTGGAAATGTGGACAGAGCAGGAGACATTGCCTGACTCACCTCTAGGGAGAAGCTGCTGTTACAGAACCCCAGTAACACAGGAACAAGTGTGGGTTGTGCAGACGGCATTTCAGAGCAGCAACTGGCGTGGTTGGAAGCCAGCGGAAATACTCGAAACAGAGTGAAGACAGAGGCCTAATTGGAGTACGTTGACAGTTAGTAGTAGTCTAGAAACAATCGCAAACTGCCACCAAGTAGGCCTCGGCCTACTACCTGATTTTCCCTGGGCTCCGACACCGCCAGTTGGTGCTCAGAAGTGCTGTCCGCACAGACAAAACACTCGCTCATGTGTAAGTGGGGTTCGGTAACGTAAGCTGATCCCCTGCTGTGTGTATGGCAAAGTGTCCTGCTCCCTCCACAGTCAAACAACCTCAGATTTACACCTGGCTCCAAGTAGGCCTCGGCCTACTACCTCATTTTCCCTGGGCTCCGACAACGCCAGTTGGTGCTCGGAAGTGCTGTCCGCACAGAAAAACACACTCGTTCATGTGAAAGTGGGGTTCGGTAACGTCAGCTGATCCCCTGCTGTGTGTACGGCAAACTCTCCTGCTGCCTACAACTTCTGACTACCTCTGATTTAATATGTTCTCTGATTTGCCCTCTGTCTCCACTCTGTTTTGAGTATTTCCTCCGGCCTACAACACCGCCTGTATCTGCTATCAAGTGCCGTCTGCACAATCCACACTTGTTCCTGTGGTACCTGGGTCCTGTAACATCTGCTCATCTCCAGAGTTGAGCACGGCAATGTCTCCTGCTTTGTCTACATTCCCACTACTTGTAGTGGAAATGTGGACAGAGCAGGAGACATTGCCTGACTCACCTCTAGGGAGAAGCTGCTGTTACAGAACCCCAGTAACACAGGAACAAGTGTGGGTTGTGCAGACGGCATTTCAGAGCAGCAACTGGCGTGGTTGGAAGCCAGCGGAAATACTCGAAACAGAGTGAAGACAGAGGCCTAATTGGAGTACGTTGACAGTTAGTAGTAGTCTAGAAACAATCGCAAACTGCCACCAAGTAGGCCTCGGCCTACTACCTGATTTTCCCTGGGCTCCGACACCGCCAGTTGGTGCTCAGAAGTGCTGTCTGCACAGACAAAACACTCGCTCATGTGTAAGTGGGGTTTGGTAACGTCAGCTGATTCTCTGCTGTGTGTATGGCAAAGTGTCCTGCTCCCTCCACAGTCAAACAACCTCAGATTTACACCTGGCTCCAAGTAGGCCTCGGCCTACTACCTCATTTTCCCTGGGCTCCGACAACGCCAGTTGGTGCTCGGAAGTGCTGTCCGCACAGAAAAACACACTCGTTCATGTGAAAGTGGGGTTCGGTAACGTCAGCTGATCCCCTGCTGTGTGGCGGGCAAACTGCTGCTGCCTCCAAATTTTAGCTACTTCAGATTTAAACATTCTCTGATTTGGCCTCTGTCTCCACTCTGTCTCTAGTATTTCCCCTGACCTCCAACACCGCCAGTTCCTGCTCACAGTTGCCGTCCATGCATTCCACACGTGTTCCTGTGTTACTGGGGTTCTGTTACGTCAGCAGATCCCCCAATGTGTGTCCGCCACTGTCTCCTGCGCTGTCCACCTTCCCACTGCAAGTGGTGGGAATGTGGACAGAGCAGGAGACATTGGCAGACAAACATCAGGGGATCTGCTGACATTACAGAACACCAGTAACACAGGAACACGTGTGGATTGGGTAGACGGCTACTGTACGCATAAACTGGCGGTGTTGGTAGTCACGTGAAATCCTGGAAACAGACTGGAGACAGATGCCTAATTGGAGCACGTTGACAGTCTGTTGTAGCCTACAAACAATGTAAAACTGCCACCAAGTAGGCCTCGGCCTGCACCCTGGTTCTCCCTGGGCTCCAACAACGCTAGTTGGTTCTCAGAAGTGCTGTCCACACAGAAAAACACACTCGTTCATGTGAAAGTGGGGGTCAGTAACGTCAGCTGATCCCCTGCTGTGTGGAGGGCAAAGTGTCCTGCACCCTCCAAAGTCAAAATACCTCAGCTTTACACCTGGCTCCTAGTAGGCCTCGGCCTGCACCATGATTGTCCCTGGGTTCCAAAAATGCTAGTTGGTGCTCGGAAGTGCTGTCCACACAGAAAAACACACTCGTTCATGTGAAAGTGGGGTTCAGTAACGTCAGCTGATCCCCTGCTGTGTGGAGGGCAAACTGCTGCTGCCTCCAAATTGTAACTACTTCAGAGTTAAACATTCTCTGATTTGGCCTCTGTCTCCAGTATTTCCCCTGACCTCCAACACCGCCAGTTCCTGCTCACAGTTGCCGTCCACGCATTCCACACGTGTTCCTGTGTTACTGGGGTTCTGTAACGTCAGCAGATCCCCCAATATGTGTCCGCCACTGTCTCCTGCGCTGTCCACCTTCCCACTGCAAGCGGTGGGAACGTGGACAGAGCAGGAGACAGTGGCAGACACACATCAGGGGATCTGCTGACATTACAGAATCCCAGTAACACAGCAACACGTGTGGATTGGGCAGACGGCTGCTGTACGCATAAACTGGCGGTGTTGTTGGTCACGTGAAATCCTGGAAACAGAGTGGAGACAGATGCCTAATTCGAGCACGTTGACAGTCTGTTGTAGCCTACAAACAATCTAAAACTACCACTAAGTAGGCCTCGGCCTACACCATGATTGTCCCTGGGCTCCAACAACGCCAGTTGGTGCTCAGCAGTGTCTTTGGCACGGGGACTCCCTGTTGCCCAGCCTGGTTCCAGCACGCCTGCTGTTTCCGGGTAGTGTCAAGGTCACTATGCCACCAATCCGTTGTCCTGTCGTCTTGCGGCCGGGTTAGCCGACTCTACGGTGCCTGCAGTTTAGGTGACTCCTATGTGGGCTGCGGGAACTGGCACTGAAGGCTGGATCCGTAGTGCCAATGGGACATGGACCCCCTGTAGGACTGTGGGTTTCGGTAACTGCGGCCGGCTTGCGGCCTGGCTACTTTGCTTTGAATGGGTACCTTCTGCTACCCACCCGGGTTCCAGCACTGTCTGCTGGTTCTCGCCAGAGCCTTTGGCCTAGGTGCCTCCATCTCGGTATCCGAGGTCCAGCACCGTCAGCTGGTCCTTGGTAGTGCTTTCTAGCACAGGTACCTCCTGCCTAGTAACCGTGGTCCAGCACCGTCAGCTGTTCCTCGGTAGTGCCATTGGCTCTTGTAGCTTTTGCTACCCATCTGGGTTCCAGCACCGTCAGCTGGTTCTCGGCAGTGTCTTTGGCACGGGGACTCCCTGTTGCCCAGCCTGGTTCCAGCACGCCTGCTGTTTCCGGGTAGTGTCAAGGTCACTATGCCACCAATCCGTTGTTCTGTCGTCTTGCGGCCGGGGTAGCTGACTCTACGGTGCCTGCAGTTTAGGTGACTCCTATGTGGGCTGCGGGAACTGGCACTGAAGGCTGGATCCGTAGTGCCAATGGGACATGGACCCCCTGTAGGACTGTGGGATTCGGTAACTGCGGCCGGCTTGCGGCCTGGCTACTTTGCTTTGAATGGGTACCTTCTGCTACCCACCCGGGTTCCAGCACTGTCTGCTGGTTCTCGCCAGAGCCTTTGGCCTAGGTGCCTCCATCTCGGTATCCGAGGTCCAGCACCGTCAGCTGGTCCTTGGTAGTGCTTTCTAGCACAGGTACCTCCTGCCTAGTAACCGTGGTCCAGCACCGTCAGCTGTTCCTCGGTAGTGCCATTAGCTCTTGTAGCTTTTGCTACCCATCTGGGTTCCAGCACCGTCAGCTGGTTCTCGGCAGTGTCTTTGGCACGGGGACTCCCTGTTGCCCAGCCTGGTTCCAGCACGCCTGCAGGTTTCCGGGTAGTGTCAAGGTCACTATGCCACCAATCCGTTGTCCTGTCGTCTTGCGGCCGGGTTAGCCGACTCTACGGTGCCTGCAGTTTAGGTGACTCCTATGTGGGCTGCGGGAACTGGCACTGAAGGCTGGATCCGTAGTGCCAATGGGACATGGACCCCCTGTAGGACTGTGGGTTTCGGTAACTGCGGCCGGCTTGCGACCTGGCTACTTTGCTTTGAATGGGTACCTTCTGCTACCCACCCGGGTTCCAGCACTGTCTGCTGGTTCTCGCCAGAGCCTTTGGCCTAGGTGCCTCCATCTCGGTATCCGAGGTCCAGCACCGTCAGCTGGTCCTTGGTAGTGCTTTCTAGCACAGGTACCTCCTGCCTAGTAATCGTGGTCCAGCACCGTCAGCTGTTCCTCGGTAGTGCCATTAGCTCTTGTTCCTTCTGCTACCCATCCGGGTGCCAGCACTGTCTGCTGGTTCTCGCCACAGCCTTTGGCCTAGGTGCCTCCATCTCGGTATCCGAGGTCCAGCACCATCAGCTGGTCCTTGGTAGTGCTTTTTAGCACAGGTACCTTCTGCTTAGTAACCGTGGTCCAGCACCGTCAGTTGGTCCTCGGTAGTGCCATTGGCTCTTGTTCCTTCTGCTACCCATCCGGGTGCCAGCACTGTCTGCTGGTTCTCGCCACAGCCTTTGGCCTAGGTGCCTCCATCTCGGTATCCGAGGTCCAGCACCGTCAGCTGGTCCTTGGTAGTGCTTTTTAGCACAGGTACCTTCTGCTTAGTAACCGTTGTCCAGCACCATCAGTTGGTCCTCGGTAGTGCCATTGGCTCTTGTTCCTTCTGCTACCCATCCGGGTGCCAGCACTGTCTGCTGGTTCTCGCCAGTTTCTCAGCCTTCTTGTACCTTATGCTACATTTCCAAGATCAAGCTTTTTGAAATTGTCTTTGGTAATCCTTATTGATCTCCATGACGATGACCCTGATGATGACGACCCTGAAGACCACACCAAAGAAGACCAGAAATATGACCCTAAATAATAAGACCAAGAGGACAAAGAACATGAAGACAACCACCAAGATACAGAACAAAAGACAGAAGAACAAGAAGCAGAAGAAGCAAAAGCAGAAGAACAGAAAGCAGAAGAACATTAAGCATAAGACAAAAAATCAGCATAGAAGAAATCAAAATTATAAGCAGAAGAAGACTAAGCAGTAAATGGGGGTGAGTCCGTTCCTCCTTGTGGTGCCCCTGGAAAATGCCTGCTGCTGCAGGCCAAACTGAACGCAGACAAATCCTGTTGTAAATCTTTTGTGACAGGCAGAACGTAAGGTGTAATCTTATAACTTTTATAGATAAGTACTACAGGAATGCCTGTCACCATAAGAAAATGAAGAAAAAGAAGAATAGGAAGAAGATGAAGAAATAGCATATGAAAATGAATAATAGCTGAATAAGAAGAATATGAAGAATGAAAAAAAAATTAATGGGAAGAAGGTGAAGAAGAAGAAGATGAATAAGGTAAAGAAAAAGTTGATGAAAAAAATGCTACTGCTGCGGATCATGAAGGAGAAAGTGTGGGAGAAGTACAAAAGAAGGTGAAGAGCATGGAAGTTGCGAAACATACATATCTGACTAAATATAAAAAAGTTAACATAGTCAATATCTTTTTAACTCCGAACGTCTTGGAAAAAAAAAATTGGAATTAATGCTATGCCATGTGATTTGAATAAACCACTATGCTTTTAATGTCTCCTCCACCTCCCACAATACATTCTACATGATTCTTATTTGTTTTCAATTATGTAGAATTAGCCAACAAGGAAATAAAGGCCTTTTTTTAATTCTGATACCGGAAGTCCCATTGACTTGAATGGGACTTCCGGTATCGGAATCGGCGATACCCGATATTTTTTTCGTATCGGGCGATACCATCCGATACGATATTTTTGGGTATCGAACGGTATCGCTCAACACTATTTATGAGTGCAAGAGCTAGGCATAATGTATGGGCACTATAATATACTGGGCATTACAATGTGCTGGGCACTACACTGGCAGATTTGCAAATTTCACTCAGCAACATCCACTGCTGCTTGTTTCTGGAAAACATCCATGGAGTCAAAATTGCCACTACACCTGTAGATAAATTCACAAAATCGCCACTACACCTGTAGATAAATTCACAAAGGATTGTAATTTGCAAAATGGGTCACCTGAGGGAGTATTCTGCTCTTCTGGCACTTAGGGACTCTGTATGTAGAGTCTGCAAAGAGTTTCTTCACTGCCCAATGGTATAATTCTCTGACACACTCGTGGTGTCAATACGATCACTCAACACTTAAATGAATTCATTGAGATGTGTAGTTTGTAAAATGGGGTCCATTATGAGGGGAGTTCTGCTGTTATGGCACCTCAAGAACTCTTCTAGTGGGTCATGGCACCCACAAGCCATAACAACAAAATCTGCACTATATAGTGGCTCCCCTTCCCTTCTGAGCTTTGCAGTTTGCCTGAAAAGTATTTCCCGATTACATGTAGGGTATTGGCACACTCAAGAGAAATTGCACAACAAACTGTGTGGTCCATTTTTTCCTATTAGCCATTATAAAAATTAAAAATTTGGGGCCAAAGCAACATTTAAGTGGTGAAATGTAATTATTTTTTCTTCATTGCTCAATGGTATATAAATCTGTGAGGCTCCTAGTGTGTCAACATGCTCACTGCATTCCTAGATGAATTCATTGAAGGAATAATTTGTAAAATCGGGTCACTTATGGAGGGATTCTCCTGTTCTGGCACCTCAGGGGCTCTGTCAAAGTCACATTGCTCCCTGAAACCACTCTAGCAAAATCTAAATTTCAGTATGGCACTCCTCTTCTGAGTTTTGAATTCGGCCTCAAAATTATTTTTTGACCACATATGGAGTATTGGCAAATTCCGGAGAGATTGCAAAACAAATTGTACCATTCATTTTTTCCTAATATCCCTTTTGAAATTTAAAAACTTGGGGCCAAAGCAAAATTTTAGTGGAAAAATTGTAATTTTCCATTTACTCAGCCTAATATTATACAATTCTGTGAATCACCTGAAGGTGAAAAATGCTCACTATATTCCTAGATTAATTCCTCAAGAGGGGTAGTTTCCAAAATGGTGTCACCTGTGGGGGTATCTATTGTTTTGGAATGTCAGGGCATCTTCAAATGTGATATGGAATCCGCAATCTGTTCCAGCCAAAATTCAGATGGCTGTCCATCCCTTCAGAGCTCCACCCCTCCCTACTCAAACAATAGTTTTACACAACATATGGGGTATCATTGTACTCAAGAGATGTTGCACAACAAATTGTATGTTCCATTTTCTCTTGTTACCCATGTGAAAATGAAAAATATGGGGCAAGATCAATATTTTTGCAGGAAAGCTGTATTTTCTCATTTTCACAGCTCAACGTTATAACATTCTGTGAAGCACCTGTAGGTTCAAGGTACAAACCACAGCTCTAAATAAGTTCCTTGAGGAGTGTATTTTTCAAAATTGGGTCACTTGTGGGGGGTTTTACACTGTTTTGATAATTTTTGATAATGAAAAGGAGATAATACGTGGCAAGAAGGCTAAATTCGCCAGGGATAAAAATGATTTTGATGACAGAAAAGCATATAGATGGACACAAAGTGGTAATCATAGAGGAAAAAGGGGTTTTGTCCCCTTAACTAAACCCACAGCTTTGAATTCAGCTCCCTCCCAGGATCCACCATCCTCTAGTGATTTTTTGTCGTCAGACACCGACCAAGAAAATCCACCAGGAGGGGCAAGCGGCGGAACAAGTCCATCAAATCTAAGGAGACGACATCGGCAGTACAGAGCATGGTCCCAGATCTACAAGAGAGAGACGAGACAGAACCAGAGGTGCTAGGGAGTGATCTGGCTTCAGGTAAACTTCAGGTGATTAATTTATCTAATCATCCTTTGACTTCACATGAAATTAATCTCTTATCAAAAGGCTTGTCATTTTCACCATCTAAAGTACTTGACAAATTTGAACTGATCAAGGATGTTTATCTTTTCTGTAGACAAGTAACGTTTAAGTTGATGTATCATCAGCCATCAATCATTGATACTCTTCCGGAGGAAGATCGACAGAGGTTTCGTGATCTCCTTGAACTTTTGACTGAAAATCAGGATGGTGCAGGTAAAAGAACCTTGTTTTCTCAAAGGCTTCCTTCTCAGGCCACTCTCTCACTTTCCTTGTTCCCTGCGATAGAAGTATTTTTCAACACCACATGCCGAGACATACAGAATCTTTTACCAAATAACAATCAGGGCAACAATCTAAATCGGAAAGAAAAATAGGCCCTCAAGCATTTACAGGACAACAAGTCCTTCCTTATAAAGGAGGCAGATAAGAGGGGCAATGTTGTCCTGTGACCAGTGGAGATGTATCTGAAGGAAGCTTGTAGACAACTACACAACGCCAAGCACTATAGGACACTACCATCGGATCCCACAGAGACTTTCAAAATTAAGATTGACAGGTTACTTAAAAAAGCTTTTGATTTGGGCACTATAAATAAAAAAGAACGGGATTTTTTAACCACGAAATATCCAATAGTGGCTACATTCTACATGCTTCCGAAAGTGCACAAGTCAATACAGGAACCACCAGGGCGCCCAATAGTCTCGGGAATTGGAAGTCTGTTCGAGTGTCCAAACACCTATCTGGATTTTTATTTGCAGCCTTTTGTTGTCTCCCTAGGTTCATTTGTTAGAGACTCCTCCCATCTTATCAATCAATTGGATGGATTCATGTTGGATGAGAATGCCCTGATGATTACGATGGATGTCGAATATCTCTACACTTGTATAGAACATTCACTGGGCATACAAGCTATCTCTTATTTTTTGGACTTACGGACGTCAGGAGATCGCCTACATGACGCCTTTCTACTGGATCTATTGAGGTTTGTGCTTGAAAGCAATTATTTTGTTTTTGACCGTACATTCTTTAAAACCTCTTCAAGACCGCAATACGTATATATACTGACCTGAGATATAAGAGAATATCATCCCCATAAAGGTGACAATCCAGCAGTTTTCGGCTGTCCACTATATCTGACAACTTGCCGTATCACAAATTATCGGTGTTGACACCGTCCATATCTGTTTAACCCCTTAGTTGCTGCTGTCAAAAGTGACTACATCAAATAAATGGTTAAAAGATTGTGGGGGCTTGCACTTTAATCTAATTGACACACCGAGATCATGATTGTGTGGTCCTGATGTTTGCCATAGCTGTTCATGGCCAAATAGCGGCCTTAGAGTCTCCCGGCTATAGCGGTCAGTTCAGAAGTTAGCGACATTTAGGTGGTAAACAAACACTTTTTCATTCCGGCTATACCACTTTGCATTAATTCCTAAAAATCACCTGAAGGGTTAATAAACTACCTTACAGCGGTTTTCAGTATGTCAGGGGGTGCTGTTTTTAAAATGGTATCACGTTTGGGGTTTTCCAATATATAGCACCCCTAAAGTCACTTCAAACCTGGATAGGTCCCTCAAAAAAATAAATTTTGTAAATTTCCTTGAAAAAATGAAAAATTGCTGCTACATTTTTAAACCTCCTAAAAGGCTAACAAAATAAATTACAGTTTAAAAAATTGTGCTGATGTAAAGCCGACATGTGGGAAATGTTGTTTATTCATGTTTTTCTGTGGTATGACTATCTCGAATAAAGGGATAATCATTCAAAGTTTGAAAACTGCAATTTTTTTTACATTTTTATCAAGTTTCTGATACTTTTATGAATAAACACAAAACATATCAATCTAAATTTACTATTATCATAAATTATAATGTGCCGCGAAAAAACAGTATCAAAATCACTGGTATTTGTTGAAGCATTCCAGAGTTATGACCACATAAAGTGATATTGGTCAGAATTTAAAAAATTGGCCTGGTCACGAAGGGGTGCCAAGTGCGCACCCTCTTATGCCAACCTATTTTTAGGTTGGTGGGAGGATACGTATGTACGCCATCTATCTTTCTTTCGGGCGCATGTTATCAGGTGGTACCAGTATATCGATGATGTCCTATTCTTTTGGTCAGGCTCATTGGTGGAATGTGAAAGTTTTATTTCAACTTTGAATTCTAATTCTTGGAATATTTCTCTTACCTCTAGCATTTCCAAAGTTTCTGTGGATTTTTTGGATCTGAGAATCACTAGAGATGGAGGGCGGATCTGCACCTCACTCTTCCATAAAGCAACAGCCTCTAACAGCCTGCTTCACTACAGCAGCTTCCATCCTTCACATGTCCGCAATGGCATACCCAAAGGACAATATTATAGGATCAAGAGAAACTGCAGTGAACAGAGCCAGTTCCTGAAGGAAGCCAGATCACTTTCCACTCGTTTCAGGGAAAGGGGGTATCCAAGATGGGTTATTTCACAGGCTTTTCAGGCATCTGATTGCAAGGAATGCAAGGAACTATTGGAACCAAGACAGCGGACAGAATTTTCAAGTACCAATATAATTACCACCTACAACAACCGGTGGACGGAGATCTACGATATTCTTCGCAAGAATTGGAACATTCTGTTGAGTGAATCCAAAGTTATTCCATTTGTTGGTGAACGCCCTAGACTTATTGCCAAATGGGCGAAAAATCTGAAGGACTCTTTATGTGCCAGCCACTTTAAACGCCGTACGGCACCTTTGAGTAGGGGGACAAAAATAATTGGTACATACCCCTGCGGGGGTGTACAATTTGTCCATTTGTTGTTTCTAATAACATTTTGAATCTTTCAGCTTTTCCAGGCTGTATTCATACTACTTTCTACTCTAATTGCCGAACACGCAATGTTATTTATGTCGTGGTTTGCAGTTGACCGAAAATTTATGTTGGCCAAACAAGCCAGGAGATCTGCCGACGCATTCAACATCATTTTTCAAATATTTCGTGTGCACGTAGGGACCAGGGACTAGGTAAACCTATTACTTCACTTGCCAACCATTATTTAATGTGTCATAATGGCCTTCCGTGGAAAACTCGTATTATAGTTGTCGACAAGGTGGAGACTTCAATAAGGGGTGGTCGGTGTACTGATGCTCTTCTTAGAAAAGAGTCTAGATGGATCTTTGATCTACGCAGCTTGGCACCAGAAGGTGTCAATGAAGAACTGCTGTTTACTGGCTTTTACAAGTAATAAATCTCATGAGTTGTGCTCTTTTGTCACATATTATCTCATTGCTTATTGTACTTTTTCCTTTTCAATATGTTGGATTAAGTGTCTGGGCTTTGCCACTATATTTGTATTCGGTGTATAATGCTATCAAACACCTTATAATACATTCCCTTATCCATCGTCAAATCTGGCCCCATGCTCTGGATCTGATTCCATGAGAGGTTTTTGATTTTGTTCTATTGACAGCTTCCATATTTACATATGGGAGTTCTCAGCCCATTCCAGACCTTTAAATTACTCCATTATATTGATAGTTTGTCTGGCCTTGACTGCCATCTCTCTGGCTACTTTTTCCTTATGGCCTATGGCCAGCTTTTTTCATTTCTCATTTTTGTATTTGGTATTTTGTAACTACCTGGGAGTGATAGTTTGTAACGAAAATCAGAGTAAAAGAAGGATTAGGATCAGTCACAACAACCACAGTATAGGGATTATATAGATAGGCTGGCTTTTGGTGACGTGCCCTTATATTTTGGGTTTGGTAATGCACGTTCAAATTGGGGGGGTTTCTTGGTTCTCAAGTACTATGGGGTGTTACAATCATCTTTTTATTCTACATTGTCATCTGTTAAATATCTACATATTGATATTGATAGTGTACGTGTTGAGTGGTCTTCCATCTATATGTCATACAGTTAAATTTTTAAGTTACAGGGTCTGGCAGTCCCTGTTTTTTATTGTTATTTTTCATACTATATCTGTGCACCCATCAGTTCGTGCCTTAGTGAGTCCGAATGAATGCATGATACTATTTTGCCAAATCTAACATTTATGATCACGTTTTGTTTTATTGTGCCACCAATCTTCACAAATAACAATAAAAATATATATTTTTTTGCTATAAAAGCGCTATTTAAAATTGATGTCTGTCCATTCAATAAGATGTACATATACCATGGTTATGTGCGGGTACTTATTCTATCTTTGAACATTAATGCATATGTATGCCTCTTTCTTTTACCTGATATTTGTCTGTGCGATTTACTTATGGCGCATGCGCTTTAATGTATTCATTACAGGTTATATGCTAGCGTGGCTTTATATTTCTAGCTGTAGAAGCGTTATATATAAACAACATTTGTTTATTTAATAAGATGTGTGTATGCCTTTATTATGTGCGTGTATTCACTCTATTTTGGACATTTGCGTTCATATATATCTTTTTTTTCATTTGATATCTGCTAGCAATGAATTTATAGTGCGCTTGCGTATTATTTCATCCCCTGTTATTATTCATTATAGGCTATATGTTAGCGCGGCCAGGGGCGCCAGCCTTTCATTTCCCCCCTTTTTTTGTCAGTGACATTCATCCGATGCCTTAGTATTGGCTATATCATATTCTAGAGTGCTTGTCTCTATACACATGCGCAGTCATGCCTGCTTGGCATCCACTCATGCCTGCTTAGCATCCACTCATTATAGTGCTGGTGTTGCATTTGACTTTTATCTTTGGCGCCTGCGCACTTATCCCCTTTTGGGCGCCAGCCCTTTGTCAGCTATATCTACTGTGGTCTCCTTTTTCTTACACATGCGCAGTTACATCCATGTGGCATCTCTGTAAACTGCGCCTGCGCCGTCTCCTGGCATCTAGGTTTCGGTTTCGATTTTGTCCTGACGCCTGCGCACTTGCAATTTCCGGACGCCGCCTCCATGTACGCCGATCTAGCCAACCATTTGTGTGTAATTTCCTTTAATTTTATGGCATATATAAAGGACACCGCCTGTGACTAGGGCGCACTTCCATTTCCCTTGAGGAAGCCACGGCAGAGGTGGCGATATGCGTGGGGTGTTACCCCCCCCAGTTTGTAGATCTTGCGGGTATTAGGCCTCACTTAAGACCTCTCCAATATTTACCCTTATGGGTTTGAAATCCTCTAGTGTTTCATGCATTTTGTATGTCTCTCATATACGGACTTTCAGTCTTCTTTTGAAGTTTCGGTGACCTTTTTTTTGTGCATACATTTTCTACTCTGCATACGGTCATGTATCTTAGGGGGCTTCCCTGTTTTCTTGGAGGCATTTTAACTATATGGATTCTCTAGACAGCCTCTTTTTTGGGAACTGCAAACCATGTGCTGGGTTTATACCCTTATGTGCAAACTATTATTTTAACAACAAGGGTCCTTTTGTATCCATGTTTATCTGTGGTGTTTTGCAATCAGGGCTATTTATTCAATCCCCTTGATATACTAAATTGTTTATGTTCACTGTTCTGTTATGCTACATCATCAGACTTAGCATATGGTGTATATAGGTCTTTTTTTCATGCATGTATTTATATATGTTCATGTATTATTATTGTGCAGGTCTCTACCCAGCATATTGGAGGGGGAAGATATTGGGTTCTCACCTTAGAACCTATATTTCTTGGAGTGTCATTTATGGCCAATTTGTTTTGGCCTTTTTAATTGGTTTTAATCCCATTTTTTGTCACTTGTGTGTTTTTCTTTTGTATGCCAATAATAAAAATGTACTATTTTTCAATAATATTATGTTATATTTGGTTGATTTTGGGGTTGATCGCGTCCACTTTGCACATTCTTTTAGTTTCATGTCTTGCTCTCTCAGGTGTGTGGATTGCAATCCCCTGTGGATAGTCTGTAGTGCCCTCAAGTTTTTTCTGCAATTTACAATTTTTAGGGTAACTTGTTTTCCCTGTTTCCCTTGAGTGGTGGGACACATTGTCAGTTCATTATGGATATGGAGGCTAGGGAAGCGGCCTGATTGGGACAGGTATCTGGTATTTTTGGAGGCATTAGTGTTGTGGAACCTGTTGATGATTCATTCCAAAAACTCTCCTCCGATCTTATCCACCTAAACAAAGCGGTTGCAAAAACATGGTGGAATATCAAAAGCCTAGAAGAATACCTTAAATTAAAATTAGTACCTAGGGGTCTGAGAGTGCAGATTTTCCCTGCATGGCAAGTGGAATCTGGGATTCAGCAATCATGGGAGTGTGGATTATTCCAGTGCTCTACAATCTTGATCAATATGCTTATCGAACACGACAAGGCATTATTATTGGATTTGAAGGAAAGGGTTAAGGTTGGTGAAGCCAAACTAAAAACCTATGACATGCAATCTGTGGTTTTGCCTTTTCAACAAAGGCTTAAGGACACAATGGACAAATATGAAAAGGAGATAATACGTGGCAAGAAGGCTAAATTCGCCAGGGATAAAAATGATTTTGATGAAAGAAAAGCATATAGATGGACACATAGTGGTAGTCGTAGAGGAAAAAGGGGTTTTGTCCCCTTAACAAAACCCACAGCTTTGAATTCAGCTCCCTCCCAGGATCCACCATCCTCTAGTGATTTTTGTCGTCAGACACCGACCAAGAAAATCCACCAGGAGGGGCAAGCGGCGGAACAAGTCCATCAAATCTAAGGAGACAACATCGGCAGTACAGAGCATGGTCCCCGATCTACAAGAGAGAGATGAGACAGAACCGGAGGTGCTAGGGTGTGATCTGGCTTCAGGTAAACTTCAGGTGATTAATTTATCTAATCATCCTTTGACTTCACATGAAATTAATCTCTTATCAAAAGGCTTGTCATTTTCACCAACTAAAGTACTTGACAAATTTGAACTGATCAAGGATGTTTATCTTTTCTGTAGACAAGTAACGTTTAAGTTGATGTATCATCAGCCATCAATCATTGATACTCTTCCAGAGGAAGATTGACAGAGGTTTCGTGATCTCCTTGAACTTTTGACTGAAAATCAGGATGGTGCAGGTAAAAGAACCTTGTTTTCTCAAAGGCTTCCTTCTCAGGCCACTCTCTCACTTTCCTTGTTCCCGGCGGTAGAAGTATTTTTCAACACCACATGCCGAGACATACAGAATCTTTTACCAGATAACAATCAGGGCAACAATCTAAGTCGGGAAGAAAAACAGGCCCTCAAGAATTTACAGAACAACAAGTCCTTCCTTATAAAGGAGGCAGATAAGGGGGGCAATGTTGTCCTGTGGCCAGTGGAGATGTATCTGAAGGAAGCTTGTAGACAACTACACAACGCCAAGCACTATAGGACACTACCATCGGATCCCACAGAGACTTTCAAAATTAAGATTGACAGGTTACTTAAAAAGCTTTTGATTTGGGCACTATAAATAAAAAAGAATGGGATTTTTTAACCACAAAATATCCAATAGTGCCTACATTCTACATGCTTCCGAAAGTGCACAAGTCAATACAGGAACCACCAGGGCGCCCAATAGTCTCGGGAATTGGAAGTCTGTTCGAGCGTCCATGCATCTATCTGGATTTTTATTTGCAGCCTTTTGTTGTCTCCCTAGGTTCATTTGTTAGAGACTCCTCCCATCTTATCAATCAATTGGATGGATTCATGTTGGATAAGAATGCCCTGATGATTACGATGGATGTCCAATCTCTCTACACTTGTATAGAACATTCACTGGGCATACAAGCTATCTCTTATTTTTTGGACTTACGGACGTCAGGAGATCACCTACATGACTCCTTTCTACTGGATCTATTGAGGTTTGTGCTCGAAAACAATTATTTTGTTTTTGACCGTACATTCTTTAAACAGGTATCTGGTACCGCCATGGGTGCCAAGTGCGCACCCTCTTATGCCAACCTATTTTTAGGTTGGTGAGAGGATACGTATGTACGCCATCTATCTTTCTTTCGGGCGCATGTTATCAGGTGGTACCGGTTTATCATCGATGTCCTATTCTTTTGGTCAGGCTCATTGGTGGAATGTGAGAGTTTTATTTCAACTTTGAATTGTAATTCTTGGAATATTTCTCTTACCTCTAGCATTTCCAAAGTTTCTGTGGATTTTTTGGATCTGAGAATCACTAGAGATGGAGGGCGGATCTGCACCTCACTCTTCCGTAAGGCAACAGCCTCTAACAGCCTGCTTCACTACAGCAGCTTCCATCCTTCACATGTCCGCAATGGCATACCCAAAGGACAATTTTATAGGATCAAGAGAAACTGCAGTGAACAGAGCCAGTTCCTGAAGGAAGCCAGATCACTTTCCACTCGTTTCAGGGAAAGGGGGTATCCAAGATGGGTTATTTCACAGGCTTTTCAGGCATCTGATTGCAAGGAACGTAAGGAACTATTGGAACCAAGACAGCGGAGAGAATTTTCAAGTACCAATATAATTACCACCTACAACAACCGGTGGACGGAGATCTACGATATTCTTCGCAAGAATTGGAACATTCTGTTGAGTGAATCCAAAGTGATTCCATTTGTTGGTGAATGCCCTAGACTTATTGCCAAACGGGCAAAAAATCTGAAGGACTCTTTATGTGCCAGCCACTTTTAATGCCCTACGGCACCTTTGAGTAGGGGGACAAAAATAATTGGTACATACCCCTGCGGGGGGTGTACAATTTGTCCATTTGTTGTTTCTAATAACATTTTGAATCTTTCAGCTTTCCCAGGCTGTATTCGTACTACTTTCTACTCCAATTGCCAAACACGCAATGTTATTTATGTCATGGTTTGCAGTTGACCGAAAATTTATGTTGGCCAAACGAGCCAGGAGCTCTGCCGACGCATTCAACATCATTTTTCCAATATTTC
The DNA here is from genome assembly GCF_039654945.1 of Dendrobates tinctorius. Lineage (NCBI taxonomy): Eukaryota > Metazoa > Chordata > Amphibia > Anura > Dendrobatidae > Dendrobates > Dendrobates tinctorius. Next base: position 49,028,216 of record NW_027361676.1, on the reverse strand, counting down.
GTGTGCACGTAGGGACCAGGGACTAGGTAAACCTATTACTTCACTTGCCAACCATTATTTAATGTGTCATAATGGCCTTCTGGGGAAAACTCGTATTATAGTTGTCGACAAGGTGGAGACTTCAATAAGGGGTGGTCGGTGTACTGATGCTCTTCTTAGAAAAGAGTCTAGATGGATCTTTGATCTACGCAGCTTGGCACCAGAAGGTTTCAGTGAAGAACTGCTGTTTACTGGCTTTTACAAGTAATAAATCTCATGAGTTGTGCTCTTTTGTCACATATTATCTCATTGCTTATTGTATTTTTTCTTTTTCAATATGTTGGATTAAGTGCCTGGGCATTGCCACTATATTTGTATTCAGTGTATAATGCTATCAAACACCTTATAATACATTCCCTTATCCATTGTGAAATCTGGCCCCATGCTCTGGATCTGATTCCATGAGAGGTTTTTGATGTCGTTCTATTGACAGCATCCATATTTACACATGGGAGACCTCAGCCCATTTCAGACCTTTAAATTACTCCATTATATTGATAGTTTGTCCGGCCTTGACTGCCATCTCTCTGGTTACTTTTTCCTTATGGTCTATGGCCAGCTTTTTTCATTTCTCATTTTTGTATTTGGTATTTTGTAACTACCTGGGAGTGATGGTTTGTAATGAAAATCGGAGTAAAAGGAGGATTAGGATCAGTCAAAACAACCACAGTATAGGGATTATAAAGATAGGCTGGCTTTTGGTGACGTGCCCTTATATATTGGGTTTGGTAATGCACGCTCAAATTGGGGGGTTTCTTGGTTCTCAAGTACTATGGGGTGTTACAATCATCTTTTCATTCTATATTGTCATCTGCTAAATATCTACATATTGATATTGATAGTGTACGTGTTGAATGGTCTTCCATCTATATGTCATACAGTTAAATTTTTAAGTTACAGGGTCTGGCAGTCCCTGTTTTTTATTGTTATTTTTCATACTATATCTGTGTACCCATCAGTTCGTGCCTTAGTGAGTCCGAATGAATGCATGGTGCTATTTTGCCAAATCTAACATTTATGATCACGTTTTGTTTTATTCTGCCACCAATCTTCACAAATAACAATAAAAATATATTTTTTTTGCTATAAAAGCGCTATTTAAAATTGATGTCTGTCCATTCAATAAGATGTACATATACCATGGTTATGCACGAGTACTTATTCTATCTTTGAACATTAGTGCATATGTATGCCTCTTTCTTTTACCTGATATTTGTCTGTGCGATTTACTTATGGCACCTGTGCTTTAATTTATTCATTACAGGTTATATGCTAGCGTGGCTTTATATTTCTAGCTGTAGAAGCGTTATATATAAATAACATTTGTTTATTTAATAAGATGTGTGTATGCCTTTATTATGTGCGTGTATTCACTCTATTTTGGACATTTGCGTTCATATATATCTTTCTTTCCATTTGATATCTGCTAGCAATGAATTTATAGTGCGCTTGTGTATTATTTCATCCCCTGTTATTATTCATTATAGGCTATATGTCAGCGTGGCCAGGGGCGCCAGCCTTTCATTTCCCCCCTTTTTTTGTCAGTGACATTCATCCGATGCCTTAGTATTGGCTATATCATATTCAAGAGTGCTTGTCTCTATACACATGCACAGTCATGTTTGCTTGGCATCCACTCATGCCTGCTTGGCATCCACTCATTATAGTGCTGGTGTTGCATTTGACTTTTATCTTTGGCGCCTGCACACTTATCCCCTTTTGGACGCCAACCCTTTCTCAGCTACATCTACTGTGGTCTCCTTTTACTTACACATGCGCAGTTACATCCATGTGGCATCTCTGTAAACTGCGCCTGCGCCGTCTCCTGACATCTAGGTTTCGGTTTCGATTTTGTCCTGACGTCTGCGCACTTGCAATTTCCGGACGCCGCCTCCATGTACGCCGATCTAGCCGACCATTTGTGAGTAATTTCCTTTAATTTTATGGCATATATAAAGGACGCTGCCTGTGACTAGGGCGCACCTCCATTTGCCCTGAGGAAGCCACGCCAGAGGTGGCGATACGCATGGGGTGTTACCCCCCCAGTTTGTAGATCTTGCGGGTATTAGGCCTCACTTAAGACCTCTCCAATATTTACCCTTATGGCTTTGAAATCCTCTAGTGTTTCGTGCATTTTGTATGTCTCTCATATACGAACTTTCAGTCTTCTTTTGAGGTTTCAGTGACCTTTTTTTTTGTGCATACATTTTCTACTCTGCATGCGGTCATATATCTAAGGGGGCTTCACTGTTTTCTTGGAGGCATTTTCACTATATGGATTCTCTAGACAGCCTGTTTTTTTGGGAACTGCAAACCATGTACTGGGTTTATACCCTTATGTGCAAACTATTATTTTAACATTAAGGGTCATTTTGTATCCATGTTTATCTGTGGTGTTTTGCTATCAGGGCTATTTATTCAATCCCCTTGGTATACTAAATTGTTTATGTTCACTGTTCTATTATGCTACATCATCAGACTTAGCATATGGTGTATATAGGTCTTTTTTTCATGCATGTATTTATATATGTTCATGTATTATTATTGTGCAGGTCTCTACCCAGCATATTGGAGGGGGAAGATATTGGGTTCTCACCTTAGAACCTATATTTCTTGGAGTGTCATTTATGGCCAATTTGTTTTGGCCTTTTTAATTGGTTTTAATCCCATTTTTTGTCACTTGTGTGTTTTTCTTTTGTATGCTAATAATAATATTCGATAATATTATGTTATATTTGGCTGATTTTGGGGTTGATCGCGTCCACTTTGCACACTTCTTTTAGTTTCATGTCATGGTATAATTCTCTGACACACTCGTGGTGTCAATATGATCACTCAACACTTAAATGAATTCATTGAGATGTGTAGTTTGTAAAATGGGGACCATTATGAGGGGAGTTCTGCTGTTATGGCACCTCAAGAACTCTTCTAGTGGGTCATGGCACCCACAAACTATAACAACAAAATCTGCACTATATAGTGGCTCCCCTTCCCTTCTGAACTTTGCAGTTTGCCTGAAAAGTATTTCCCAATTACATGTAGGGTATTGGCACACTCAAGAAAAATTGCACAACAAACTGTGTGGTCCATTTTTTCCTATTAGCCATTATAAAAATTTGGGGCCAAAGCAACAATTAAGTGGTGAAATGTAATTATTTTTTCTTCATTGCTCAATGGTATATAATTCTGTGAGGCTCCTAGTGTGTCAACATGCTCACTGCATTCCTAGATGAATTCATTGAAGGAATAATTTGTAAAATGGGGTCACTTATGGAGGGATTCTCCTGTTCTGGCACCTCAGGGGCTCTGTTAAAGTCACATTGCTCCCTCAAACCACTCTAGCAAAATCTAAATTTCCCTTCTGAGTTTTCAATTCGGCCTCAAAATTAGTTTTTGACCACATATGGAGTATTGGCAAATTCCGGAGAGATTGCGAAACAAATTGTACCATTCATTTTTTCCTAATATCCCTTTTGAAAATTAAAAACTTGGGGCCAAAGCAAAATTTTTGTGGAAAAATTGTAATTTTCCATTTACGCAGCCTAATATTATACAATACTATGAATCACCTGAAGGTGAGAAATGCTCACTATATTCCTAGATAAATTCCTCAGGAAGGGTAGTTTCCAAAATGGTGTCACCTGTGGGGGTATCTACTGTTTTGGAATGGCAGGGCATCTTCAAATGTGATATGGAATCCGCAATCTATTCCAGCCAAAATTCAGATGGCTGTCCATCCCTTCAGAGCTCCGCCCCTCCCTACTCAAACAATAGTTCTACACAACATATGGGGTATCATTGTACTCAAGAGATGTTGCACAACAAATTGTATGTTCCATTTTCTCCTGTTACCCATGTGAAAATGAAAAATATGGGGCAAGATCAATATTTTTGCAGGAAAGCTGTATTTTCTCATTTTCACGGCTCAACGTTATAACATTTTGTGAAGCACCTGTAGGTTCAAGGTACTCACCACAGCTCTAGATAAGTTCCTTGAGGAGTGTAGTTTTCAAAATTGGGTCACTTGTGGGGGTTTTTACACTGTTTTGTCCACATCAGTGACAATACAAACATGACATTTTGCACTCCAAAAGTGAAATGGTGCACCTTCCCTTCCCTGCCATGCTTATACATATGCAGCTGAAACCACAAGTTTACATACACTCTATAAAAAGACACATTTGCTTGTTTTGCACAAAATTTGACATGTAATAAAAATGTCTTAAAACATTCCCTCTCATTCTGGCATTTGGCAAATGTAAATAATTATTGCAAACTTAATTGACCTGAAACGGGAAAGGTTTATTCTGATTTTATGTCAGATATTGAGAAAACATGCATATGTGTCTTTTTATATAGTGTATGAAAACTTCTGGTTTCAACTGAATGTGTACACATATACAGTGGGTACGGAAATGATTCAGACTCATTTAAATTTTTCAATCTGTTTCATTGCAACCATTTGGTAACTTCAGAAAAGCTCCTTTTTTCTCATTAATGTACACTCTGCACCCCATCTTGACTAAAAAACAGAAATGTAGAAATTTTTGCAAATTTATTAAAAAAGAAAAACTGAAAATCATATAGTCATAAGTATTCAGACCCTTTGCTCAGACACTCATATTTAAGTCACATGCTGTCCATTTCCTTGTGATCCTCCTTGAGATGATTCTACTCCTTCATTGGAGTCCAGTTGTGTTTAATTAAATTGATAGGACTTGATTTCGAACTATATAAGACCTCAAAGCTCACTGTGCATGTCAGACCAAATGAGAATCATGAGGTCAAAGGAACTGGCTAAGGAGCTCAGAGACAGAATTTAAGCAAGACACAGATCTGGCCAAGATTATAAAAGAATTTCAGCTGTGCTCAAGGTTCCTAAGACCACAGTGGCCTCTATAATCCTCAAGTCGAAGAAGTTTGGGACCACCAGAAGTCTTCCTAGACCTGGCTGTCCAGTCAAACTGAGCAATCGTGGTAGAAGAGCCTTGGTGAGAGAAGTAAAGAAGAACCCCAAGATCACTGTGGCTGAGCTCCAGAGATCAAGTAGGGAGATGGGAGAAAGTTCCACAAAGTCATCTATCACTGCAGCCCTCCACCAGTCAGGCCTTTATGGCAGAATGGCTCAATGGAAGCCTCTCCTCAGTGTCAGACATATGAAAGCCCGCATAGAGTTTGATAAATAACGCATGAAGGGCTCCCAGACTATGAGAAATAAGATTCTCTGGTCTGATGAGATGAATATAGACCTTTTTGATGATAATTCTTAGTGGAATGTGTGGAGAGGCACTGCTCATCACCTGCCCAATACAATCCCAACAGTGAAACATGGTGGTGGCAGCATCATGATATGGGGGTGTTTTTCAGCTGCAGGGACAGGACAACTGGTTGAGATTGAAGGAAACATGAATGTGGCCAAGTACATAGTATCATAGAATGGTAGAGTAGGAAGAGACCTCCTGGTTCATCTGGTCCATCTCCCTGTTATAAGAAGGATTCACTACATCATCCCAGACAGTTACAGAGATATCCTGGATGAAAACCTCTTTCAGAGTGCTCTGAACCTCAGACTTGGCCAAAGGTTCACCTTGCAACAAGACAATGACCCTAAGCATACAGCTAAAATAACAAAGGAGTGGCTTAGGAACAGCTCTGTGACCATTCTTGACTGGCACAGCCAGAGCCCTGACCTAAACCCAATAGAGCATCACTGGAGAGACCTGAAAATGGCTGTGCACCAACGTTCACCATCCAACCTGACGGAATTGGAGAGGATCTGCAGGGAAGAATGGCAGAGGATCCCCAAATCAAGGTGTGAAAAACTTGTTGCATCATTTCGAAGAAGACTCATGGCTGTACTAGCTCAAAAGGGTGCTTCTACTCAATACTGAGCAAAGGGTTTGAATACTTATGACCATGAGATGTCAGCTTTTCTTTTTTAATAAATTTGCAAAAATTTCTACATTTCTGTTTTTTTCAGTCAAGATGGGGTACAGAGTGTACATTAATGAGAGAAAAAAATGAACTTTTCTAAATTTACCAAATGGTTGCAATGAAACAAAGAGTGAAAAATGTAAAAGGGTCTGAATACTTTCTTTACCCACTGTACATACAAGAGTAAAGGGGATAACTTCAACAAGTAGCCTTAGGCTACTTTCACACATCAGGTTTTCGGCGTCAGGCGCGATCCGGCGTCGTGCCGGAATGCCGGATCCGGCAAATGTTTTGTAAAACCTGAAGTGCCGGATCCGGTTTTCTGCCGGATCCGTCTTGTTCTTGACAGACAAAACCGGATCCGTCTCATCCGGTTCATCCGTTTTTCTATCCGTTTTTCGACGGATTACTCCGGATCCGGTTTTTAAAATTGACCCTTCTGGCCTTCCGAACGGGATTGGCTACTGGAAAACTAGATATAGCGTGTTCCTACAGCCCTTCTTTGACAGGTTGTAGAGAAGAAAGTGCAGGTTGGAGAGAAGAGCAAGTTACTGGCGAAGATGGATGTTGTCATTGGAAATATTACCACTAGAAGTTCTGTGACGGTTTCAGGGACAATTTTCCACTATACTTTATGTCACCTCAAGGCAGAGTACACTGGGATGACAGAGTGTGAAAGATTTGTGCCCTAAACTTGTGTACCTTCTGGACCAACAGTATATACCTTTGCCAACCAAAGTTGGCTATCTTGTCATGGTCTTACTATTTTTACCTTTAGGCCACAGGTGTGTACCTGGTTGTGTTTTATGCAAAGTATTTCACCTTTTAACAAAAGTTGTGTACATTGGTAGGAAATCACCAACAATAAACACAACTTTTTAGGTGAAATACTTTGCTTCAAACACAACCAGGAACACAACTGTGGCACAAAGCTAAAATTTACCCACAGTTATATACCTGGTTTTGAATACCTTTTTACCTTTGAAATACCCTGTATTTAACCTTTTTTTAAAACATAGTTCGCCGCAGAAAGAAATGACAGACAACCATTGTGAAACGATAATTTAACTTTTATTTAAATTTTTTTTTTTTTTTATGTTTTTAAAGTGCAAAAAACTTTTTTAATAAAGGTTTTAAACCCAATGGGCATTTTTATTACAAAAAAAAAACATTACATCTCTGTGTACTGTGGGGTGGAAATACTGCTGGAGGGGCTGCGGGACACTTCGACACTGGGTGTGTGGAGAGAGGACTGGGATCGTGGTGGGGAAGGAACAGTTAGAGGTGAAGGTGTGGAAAAAGCTACAGAATGGGTGGACATGTGGGAGGCAGAAGAGGTGGTGGGCGGTGGAGTGGAGGGTTGGGCAGGGACTGTAGGAGCAGATGATGTTGATGGAAAGTTGTATGGGGAAGGAGTTTGGTACGGGGAAGGAGTTTGGTACGGGGAAGGAGTTTGGTACGGGGCAGGTTGCTGGAAGTGGGGAGATGTCTGGTACTGGGGAGGTTGCTGGTATGTAATAGGAGGGGGAGGATGGAAAGTGGCTGGAGGGGGTGCAGATGTAATAGGAGGGGGAGGATGGAAAGTGGCTGGAGGGGGTGCAGATGTAATAGGAGGGGGAGGATGGAAAGTGGCTGGAGGGGGTGCAGGTGGAGGAACTACAGTGGTGGGAGGTGGAGGTTGGGAGGTAACCTGCTGTAGAGCACCGTGGCACGAATGCATTACATGCATCTGCTGGGTAGGAGATAGTGTTGCCATGCGCTCCACAACAGACCTGAAAAAGGTGTGGTTTGGCGAAGATCTTGCTTCTGAATGCATGGTTTGCAGAAGTGTCTTCACCTCCAGAATGCTGGAGTTGATCTGCTGAAAGCCTGCGGAGATTTGCTCTGACAAGACTTTGAGACAGTTCTGGAAAGATGCATTCAGATGCAAGAACTCTTGCGCATAACTCTTTTCCTGACCCCTCTGCTGCTGCCGCCCAGTACCCGCAGGTGTACTAGAGGTGGCAGGGGCAGAAGGGTGGGGTAAAGGGAAATCGATCTCCTCACCAGCAGCTTCATGTAATTTAGGCGGCCACGATGCTCCTGTGCTGGTGGATGGGACAGATGGGTCGAATGTGTGGGAAGGCTGGGAAGGTGCAGATGTACCGGGGCGGTCGAAGTGTCCCTCGGTGCCGGTCTCCTCAGGGATCGCCTCAGAAGGGTCCAATCGTGCAGGCTCCCGAGTGCTGCTCACCGTGCTGTGGAATAAAGAGAAAAAAAAACAATTAAAATACTGACATGGTATGGCCCTGAAATACCCTGTATTTAACCTTTTTTTAAAACATAGTTCGCCGCAGAAAGAAATGACAGACAACCATTGTGAAACGATAATTTAACTTTTATTTAAATTTTTTTTTTTTTATGTTTTTAAAGTGCAAAAAACTTTTTTAATAAAGGTTTTAAACCCAATGGGCATTTTTATTACAAAAAAAAAACATTACATCTCTGTGTACTGTGGGGTGGAAATACTGCTGGAGGGGCTGCGGGACACTTCGACACTGGGTGTGTGGAGAGAGGACTGGGATCGTGGTGGGGAAGGAACAGTTAGAGGTGAAGGTGTGGAAAAAGCTACAGAATGGGTGGACATGTGGGAGGCAGAAGAGGTGGTGGGCGGTGGAGTGGAGGGTTGGGCAGGGACTGTAGGAGCAGATGATGTTGATGGAAAGTTGTATGGGGAAGGAGTTTGGTACGGGGAAGGAGTTTGGTACGGGGAAGGAGTTTGGTACGGGGCAGGTTGCTGGAAGTGGGGAGATGTCTGGTACTGGGGAGGTTGCTGGTATGTAATAGGAGGGGGAGGATGGAAAGTGGCTGGAGGGGGTGCAGATGTAATAGGAGGGGGAGGATGGAAAGTGGCTGGAGGGGGTGCAGATGTAATAGGAGGGGGAGGATGGAAAGTGGCTGGAGGGGGTGCAGGTGGAGGAACTACAGTGGTGGGAGGTGGAGGTTGGGAGGTAACCTGCTGTAGAGCACCGTGGCACGAATGCATTACATGCATCTGCTGGGTAGGAGATAGTGTTGCCATGCGCTCCACAACAGACCTGAAAAAGGTGTGGTTTGGCGAAGATCTTGCTTCTGAATGCATGGTTTGCAGAAGTGTCTTCACCTCCAGAATGCTGGAGTTGATCTGCTGAAAGCCTGCGGAGATTTGCTCTGACAAGACTTTGAGACAGTTCTGGAAAGATGCATTCAGATGCAAGAACTCTTGCGCATAACTCTTTTCCTGACCCCTCTGCTGCTGCCGCCCAGTACCCGCAGGTGTACTAGAGGTGGCAGGGGCAGAAGGGTGGGGTAAAGGGAAATCGATCTCCTCACCAGCAGCTTCATGTAATTTAGGCGGCCACGATGCTCCTGTGCTGGTGGATGGGACAGATGGGTCGAATGTGTGGGAAGGCTGGGAAGGTGCAGATGTACCGGGGCGGTCGAAGTGTCCCTCGGTGCCGGTCTCCTCAGGGATCGCCTCAGAAGGGTCCAATCGTGCAGGCTCCCGAGTGCTGCTCACCGTGCTGTGGAATAAAGAGAAAAAAAAACAATTAAAATACTGACATGGTATGGCCCTGGCTGAAAAAAAAAAGTTACATCTAACATTTTTTTCACATGTGGTGTGTAATATTTACCTTCTGGTGAGCATTGTTTCCCGGAGGAACGACAGGGCTTCTGCGTACTTGTACTTGCTCCTGCGTCCTCCAGATCCACTCAGGGCCCGCATCTCTTTATTGAACTCCTTCTTGAAACGATCCCTCACAGACCGCCACCGATTCACAATTCTGTTCCCTGAAACGAGAAAGGAGTGGTTAGTATACAACATCAGTGTTTCACAAACTCCAGTCCTCATGGTCCCCAGGGGTCATGTTTTCAGGATTTCCATAGTAAATAGAAATCCTGAACACATGATCCGTGGGGACCACGAGGACTGGAGTTCGGGAAACACTGGTTTACATCAAGCAACCGGTACTGTATATACTTACGCTCTTTAATCTGGGCCCGAGCTTCGAGGTCCTCCCAGCGTCCCACAAGGAGAGAACAGATTTCCTCCCAGAGTCGTCGGGTAACGATCAGGTCAGCGTGGCGGCGGTCAGCCATATTCCAGAGCGGCTCCCTTTCTCTGACGAGATCGATGAGGTGGTCCACATCGAGTCCTCCATCCTCACCGTCAGAGTCGGGAGCACGCTGTGAAGGCTGTTAAAGAAAAAGACAAAAATAACATAATTAGCCTCCACAAAAGAAATGAAATAAAAAGTGCAAAAAAAAAGCAAAAATATTTATACTTACACGCTGGTGACCGCCGCGTTGCTGTCGCCGACGACCCTGGGAGGCACTGCGAGGACCTCTTGGCCGAGCACCAGATTGGGAAGACTAGAGAAGAAAACAAAAAATGTTATGTCTTTGGATGTAGGCATTTGTTTGCTGTGTGTGGTCTGCAGAACATTGTTTTCTATGTGTTGTGTGTAGTGTGATGTTGTGTTTCTGCGTTTGATGCAAAAAACTTACCAATTGTGAGCCCACTCAAGGTGTCTGTCCACCCCTTCCGTCTTCTTCTGGGAGCTCCTCTTCATCTTGTGATTCCTGTTTTGAAATAAAAGGCAATGAATAGACATATATTACAGAGATGATGGATTTTGGAAATAAAAACTTACCGTCAAACGGTGACGATGCGAGGGAGGGCTCCCAGAAGAAGATGTGCTGTCCTGTTGATGGCCATACTCCATGGCTGTGGGTATTGCTGCTGCCAGTGATGCCATTTCTGCTGCTGCTGCATCTCTTTGGCGGCTGTTGAATAAAGAGAACAAAGGGCCAATGAATATCTTGATATTCCATGGCCCTAGTTTGGAGGAATGGGTTATTTGATAATTACCGTCTCTCATCTGCTGCTGGCCTCCCCTCCTCAGCATGTTCTATTTGCTGCTCCATTTGGGGTGGTGGTGGTGCTGATGGTGCTGCAGTGGTCTCCTGCCTTCTCCTGCTTCGCTTGGTTGCTTTCTTGGGTGGCATGTTGGGTGTGGCTGTGGGTCCCACTGTCTTGCTTTTATATATGTCTTGTGGGCAGAGCTACTGAGCATGCTCAGACCAAAAAAACCGGATCCGGCCACCGGATCCGGCTTTCGCCGGATCAGGCGCATTGCGGCGCTCATAAGCTTTCATTGTGTGAAAAAGCCGGACGCGCCGGATCCGGCGTGTCCGGCTTTTTCGCCGGAGACAAAAAACGTTACAGTAGACGTTTTTTCCAGACGCCGGATTGCGACACATTGCGACACATTGCCGGATCCGGCGAAAACCGGATGAAACGCATGGCCATCCGGCGCGATCCGACGCAAATGCAAGTCAATGGGGGGGAAACCGGATCCGGCATTGCATTTCGCCGGATCCGGTTTCTGTCAAAAGCGCCGGATCGCGCCTGACGGCGAAAACCTGATGTGTGAAAGAGGCCTTAGGCCCCTTTCACACATCAGTTTTTTGCCATCAGTCACAATCCGTTGGCACGACGGATCGACGGATCTGTTGCAGATTGTGAAAAACGGATGCAACAGATCCGATTTATTGACAGAACCACTAGTCGGATCCGTCAAAAAACCAGATCAGTCGCATCTGTTTTTTCATCCATTTCTTCTGTTTTTTGATGGATTCATTTTTAAAAACGCCCACAGACAGACAGATCTATAGATAGATAGATAAATATGGGATAGATAGAATACATAGATATATCTATAGATATATGCATAGATATATCTATAGATATCTTTGAATATATCCACAGATATATCCATAGATATATCCATGGATATATCCATAGCTATATCTATGGATATACTCTATCTATGGATATCTATGAATATATCCATGGATATATCCATAGATATATCCATAGATATATCTATGGATATATCTATAGATATATTTATGGATATATCCTTAGATATATCTATCTTTTGATATATCTATGGATATAGATAGATAAATAATAGCAAGGCCAATGTTTATTAATGAACAATATATTTTATTTAAAAAAAATGGAAAAAAATTGAGTGGGCTCCAGCACAATTTTCTGCACCAGAGGGGGAAAGCCGATGGCCAATATTTGTAGCCTGGGAAGGGGGTAATACCGATGACCCCTTCCCAGGCTGTGAATATCAGCCCGCAGCTGTCTGCATAGCCTTTACTGGTTGTTAGAATAGAGGGACCCCCCAAAAAATGACGTGGGATCCCCCTATATTTTATAGCCAGAAAGGCTACGCAGACAGCTGCAGGCTAATATTGATAGCCTAGGAAGGGGCCATGGATATTGGCCCCCCTGGCTATAAATATCAGCTCGCAGCCACCCCAGAAATGGCGCATCTCTAAGATGCGCCAATTCTGGCACTCAGCCCCTCTCTTCCCACTGCCATGTAGCGGTGGCATATGGGGTAGTAAGGGGTTAATGTCACCTTGCTATTGTCAGGTGACATTAAGCCCGGTTAATAATGGAGAGGTGTCAATAAGATGCCTATCCTTTATTAATCTTATATTAATAAAGGATTAAAAAAACACACATAATAAAGTTTTTTAATGAAATAAAACACATTTTTTCAAAATTTTTATTTTACACCTATCCAGTCGAAGCCATCGATCACCTGCAAAAAAAATAAAAAACCAAACCAGCAATATAGCCGTCCGACATAATCCCATTAATAACGATTGTCCCACGACGATCTCCCCTATAGATCGTGACAGCAGATGTGACCTCTCTATAGCATGGGACCTCTCTATAGGTCTCTGATGACACACTGACCGGAGATAACCCTCCAGCAGTGTGTCATCGGAGATAAGCCTCTTGCTTTATGGCACTATAGCGTGAGAAATTATTCACGCTGTAGTGCCGCAAAGTGACAGGTGAACTCAGATTATCTGTCGGAGGCGGAGTGATACAATGCAGAGGATTATCTCCTTCATTGTATCACCTGAGCCCCTGGAGAGCGGTCGCCTCAGCTGATGTGACAGCTCTCCACGGGTGATCGTCGTGGGACACTCGTAATAATTGGAATACGTCGAACACAGGGAGTATATTGTTGGTTTATTATTATATTTTTTTTTACAGGCGATCGATGGCTTTGAGGATTAGCAGTATATGGTGAGTATGGACTATATATGTGTGTATGTTGGGAATATGCAAATGATCTCCTCAGGACTCTTCCCCTGGTTGTCCAATTTCCTCTTTTCAGCTGCAATTGCCAAAACCCAGTGATGGTTGAGCTCGCAGAGACTCTTCACTTCTCCCAGAAGGCACTGGGAATATGCAATTGATCTCCTCAGGACTCTTCCCCTGGTTTTCCAATTTCCTCTTTTCAGCTGCAATGGCCAAAACCCATTGATCGTTGAGCTCGCAGAGACTTTTCACTTCTCCCAGAAGGCACTGGGAATATGCAAATGATCTCCTCAGGACTCTTCCCCTGGTTTTCCAATTTCCTCTTTTCAGCTGCAACGGCCAAAACCCAGTGATCGTTGAGCTCGCAGAGACTTTTCACTTCTCCCAGAAGGCACTGGGAATATGCAAATGATCTCCTCAGGACTCTTCCCCTGGTTTTCCGATTTCCTCTTTTCAGCTGCAACGGCCAAAACCCAGTGATGGTTGAGCTTGCGGAGACTCTTCACTTATCCCAGAAGGCACTGGGAATATGCAAATGATCTCCTCAGGACTCTTCCTCTTTTCAGCTGCAACGGCCAAAACCCAGTGATCGTTGAGCTCGTGATTGGGCTGCCTGCAGGGGGTGTGGCCTAGCATTGGCGGCTGGAGTGGGTGGAGCTGGCCAGAGTGGGCGGAGCTAGAATGGAGCTGCAGCGTGTGTGATTGGGCGGCCTGCGGGGGGCGTGGCCTAGCACTGTAGTAGGCCGCAGTAGAAGCCGGGGACTAAATTTAGGCTTCCCCGGAGTGGGCAGAGCTGGCCATAGTGGGCGGAGCTAGAGCGGATCTGCAGCCCGTGTGATTGGGCGGCCTGCGGGGGGCGTGGCCTAGCGCTGTAGAAGCCGGGGACTAAATTTAGGTCGGGAAGCTGCAGGGGAGAGGGGGGATTGCGCAGTTGGCCACAGGAAGTGCCGACTGAGCCGGGACAGGGCTGGGAGGGTGCCGGCACTATTCGGCCCCTGTCCTGAAGACTGTCTTCCTCCACAGCCCCGCTCTCCATGCACTGTCCTGCTGTATCTGTCCTCAGCCCCGCTCTCCATCCGCGTCCCACTGTGCTGCTTCATGATTGGTTGGTGTCCCACTCTGCTGCTTCGTGATTGTGAATTCAATTGTGCCTTTCTTCATAAATCAGCAGCGACATTGGCTACTCTTTTACCTATTTATTGTCAAACCTTTTTTATCATGACTGAATGTAAATTTGAGTTGAGCTGCAGCTGACTTATCCATACTTAGGCCTTGAACCAGGATTGTGACTGGGTAGTAGCACACCCTCATAAAGAGAAATTACAACCTTACGCCTTTGATTGTATCATTACCACTCATTTCATAAGGATATCTGCACTATGGTGTGACCAGAATATTTATTTCAATAAGTGTCATTTTATTACAGGTCTGTGATGTACAGTCCATTCAGAAACCCTGGAACTGGAATGGTGAGGGCAGAGAAACACCACTTGTTGGGAGAATGGGCAGAAGAGAGTGAGGATAAACTCTGATCTCAATAGATAGAAGTATGCTTACTCCTCCATGTTAGGTAAGAAGTTGAGGTTACTAGTGGAAGAAAGTAAAATACATTTTTCCATGCATACGGCATGTTTCATGTTAAAATATTAGTTTGTAGAATTATTTACAGCCTACCATTTTTCTTCGTATTCTAAAGCTTGCACATAGTGTTTCCAGAATCAATAAATTAATATTTCTAAAAGGTAGCATGAGAATACTACTGCACAATGTAGCATTTCATATTCTTTTCATGCTCACGGTATAGGGGAAAAGCAGATTGAGAAGAAATGAAGCAAAATTAATTAGTTCAAAGGCAGGACAATAGATGATGTAATAGCTAACAAAATACGATTAAACACACTTAATACTTAAAAGAATTATCAAAATGTTCTACTATTTTATGAGATTTGTAAAGTACAATGATGCTCTCAAACTGTAAATATATTAAACCAAAATCTGAAGATCACTTTGGTTGTTCATTGGGTTCTAGATCTAATATCTTTAACATGTGTAAATACAATTATTCTTAGTAGTGGTTTAACCATGAATTCAGTCCCCCCCAAAATATAGTATCCTTACTCTGTGTTTGTATTTCATACATTTTACCATGTCCCTGGACAATTGTATGATGTTCCTATCCCGCTGAGCCACGTAATCAGTAAGCACTGGTTAGCTTTGGCTGTGACAGCTGAGCAGTGTTTTCTGAATAGTATTCAGAATAGTAATATGACACAACACTCCACTCTAGTGGTTCAAGTGGAGTTGATTTGTACAGAGTGGAGTGCTACGTTGTTTTACTATTCCTGTGTCCTGTATTCATTAAGCACATTCATTCTCAGTGTATCCTATTTGATTTATACAGAGCAGAATCTAAGTGTATCTTATGTGATGTGTATACAACAGGCTCAGTGTTTCCTATGCGATGTACACAGCAGTCTTAGTGTCTTTTAGGTGAACAGCAGCTTCAGTGTCTTCTGTGGATGCATAGAGCAGTTTCAGTGTGTTATTTAAAACAAAACACCCTGTTTGTTTTTTTATTTTTAAATAAATGTTTAAAACAGGGTGTTTTGTTTTATTTCTAATAAAGGATTTTATTTTTGTTGTGTGTTTATTTCAATACTTACTATGGGATTAGTAATGGGGGGCATCTTATAGACGCCTCTCCATTACTAACCCCTGGGCTTGATGTCACTTGACAATACAAAGGTGAAATCAGCCCCAACCCTATTACCCCACTTGCCACCACCACAGGGCAAGTGCGAAGAGTGAAGCTAAGCGCCAGATTTGGCACATCTTATAGATATGCCATTTCTGGGGTGGCTGAGGGCTGATGTTGGTAGCCTGGGGGTGGGGAAATATGTCTGACTCCTTCCTAGGCTATTAATATCAGCCCACAACTATCTATTTAGCCTTTGCTGGTTGAAATTTATTGGGGGACTCTACATCAATCTTTTTCTGGGGTCCTCTGTAAATTCACCAGCAAAGGATAAGCAGACAACTGTGGGCGGTTATTAATAGCCTGGGAAACTTTTGTGATATTGCTCCATTTCCCACATTATTAACCCTTTCATCTCCACGCTATTTTCCATTTTTCCGTTTTTGTTTTCGCTGCCCTTCTTTCAAGAGAACCAACTTTTTATTTTTCTGTCAATACAGCAGTGTGAGGGCTTGCTTTTTGCAAGATGAGTTGTACTTTTGAACGACACAATTGATTTTACAATATAATGTACTTGAAAACTGGAAAAAAAAGTGAAGTGAAATTGCAAAATGAGCAAATTCCACAATTGTATATTTTTTTTATCATGTTCATGAAATGCTGCTAAAACTGACCTGCCATTGTGATTCTCCTAGTCATTACGAGTTTGTAGATACCAAACATGTAGAGGTGAAAAAAATCCAAAGTTTGTGAAAAAAATGGTGCTATTTTGGGATACCTACAGCATCTCTATGTCAGGAACACCGCCCTGCACTTGCTCACTGAGCCAGTGCGCATGTCCTGAGTACAAAAACAGTGCTCAAAGATACCTGTGGAGCAGGGCAGCAGTGGTGACGATGTGTGCTTCAGACTATCAGGGCCTGAAGCACGTGACAGCTGGGGGCGTGACCTAAGCTCCACAGAGCTAGGAGCTGCAGGGAAACTCCTAGAAAGGTAACTATGGAACAAGTTACCAAGGGGCATAGACAGGGACGTAAATCAGATCAAGCCGGGTCAAAGCACGAGATAGCAGGACAGTACCAAAGGGTTATGAAAAATGAGGATGAATAAACACATGGAGATCAACATCCAACACTGCAGAAACACCATCACATGTTTCTCAACGCAGTGATTCTAGAGCAATGCCCCATCCCTTATGGGAAATATGTAAAAATATGCAAAACTCAAGCCGCGGAGACACCATCACATGTTTCTCAATGCAAGCAATGACTAGCCAGGTCTTTCCCCAGGAAGGAACAACCACGGGAAGGGCAGTCTCCAATGAAGGAAACCACCTATGCCAAAACATGGTATCCATCCACAGACAGCTGTTTTTTGTTTTTTTTTAAAAACCATTCAGGTTAGTTATAAACAACTCAATATAAGCTCATCAACTTAAACGTCGTTGTTTCAACTCTCATCATCATGGTTCATATTTATTTTAGTATAACAAACCAAGGGTATACACAAAAGACATCCTGAACATCAACAAACATCACTAAAATTCACTGATATTTGATCAGGTGCTGCCATTTTTTAAATTTACAGACACCCTCTGCATAAGAACCACCACCACCTTCGCTGTCTAATTTATAAATCAAGTATGATCTAGAAAGGATCAGGCCGACACACTTATTCACAGATACATGCTTCTCTTTGAAAATTCCTAAATTCCTCACATCCCACAAACTCTGCATCACACAAGTCATAATTAACCATAGGATTCTATTTTTCACACGACCACATGCACCAATTCCAAACATCGCAACACGCCAGTCAATAAAACTCACACCTGCTAACTCCTTACACAACCCACCTACACACTTCCACACACTGCATGCGTAATCACAGTCCCACATAGTATGCCACACAGTCTCACATCCACCACATCATTCCCTTGGGCACACATCAGTTCTGGTCAGACCTCGTCTCTTCTGAACCTGTCGAACAAGCAAGATATTGTGCAAGGACATCCATACAATATCCCTTTGTCTATTAGACATCCCGTGCGTTCCCAAACTCTTCAATTCAACCGAAACTTCATTTCCTCTCAACCCCACAATATTACATTTCACATCATTCTTACGTATTATTTTCATCACATTCTTAGCCATTCTAAAATCATTCATCGGTACACTCAGCAAATCATGCTTCCTCACAATCTTCTCAATCACCTCATACCAGACCGGACACTTGAAAGCAACAGGCACTCAAGCATCCCTCTTTCTCCAACATAAGCCATATAACATCCAACCAGCAGAATAACTTGCCATATACGCTCCCTTATTTCCTTTATTCAGCAAAATAACAACAGCCCCAGAAAAATCTCAATGTTTGGAAAGGCCATGCCACCATGGTGACACGCCTTGAAAAGACTCTCTCTCTTAAGTTTCTCTATTTTACTGCTCCAGAAAAAAGTAAAAACTAACTTTTCCACTCTTTTTATTTTCCTACATGATGGTGGAAAAACTGTTGCAATAAAAAGCAAAATCGGAAAAATCATCGCTTTTATGACCAAAATCTTACCACTCAAGGTCAAGTCCCTCAGTCGCCAAAAATTT
Source organism: Dendrobates tinctorius (assembly GCF_039654945.1). Classification (NCBI taxonomy): domain Eukaryota; kingdom Metazoa; phylum Chordata; class Amphibia; order Anura; family Dendrobatidae; genus Dendrobates; species Dendrobates tinctorius. Next base: position 49,009,792 of record NW_027361676.1, on the reverse strand, counting down.
AACTTACGCTCTATGCGCAATCCACACTCCTCCCAGCTCTCCTTACCTTCCAAGTCCTTATTAAATAATACTCCCAGCACTTTGATAGCACCCTCCTCACACTTTACCCCCTCCATTTTAACCCTGTCATCCCCATCCCCAAAACATTTAAAACTACATTTATTACAATTCACTCTAAAGCCAGATGCACCACAGAAAAACTCCAGAAGCATCTTAACCCTACTCATAGACGCAACACTTTCACTCATAACCACAACATCATCCATATATCCAAGAACTTTCACATGCTTCCCACCACTCCCAGGTACCAACAAACCTCGCATCATTTTATCACGTCTCACCAAGCACAACAGAGGTTCAATCACACATACAAACAAGACAGGGGACATGGGACACCCCTGCCTTACACCAGACTTAATATTCACTTTCTCACTCAACCACCCATTAACAAGAAACTCACTTGACACACAATCATTCAAAGACATTATCCCATTCACAAATTTTTGAGGAAATCCCATTCTCTCCAGAACTTTAAACAAAAACACATGCGAGACCGTATCAAGCGCTTTCTCAAAATCAATTGACAGAACAATACACTTCCGTTTCCTTCCCATGCAGTCTCCAATCAAATCCCTTAATAATAATAAGTTGTCACTCATACTTCTTCCAGGCACAGCACACACTTGATCCTCATCCACAATACTACCAATCACCTCACGCATACGATTCGCCAACAATTTGCTATAGATTTTGTAATCTGCTTTCAGTAATGTTATAGGTCTCCAATTCTCTAAACACTTTCTTTCACCTTTCTTATGCACAAACACAACCACCCCCTCTTTCATTGATTCACACAACTTACCACTCTCCCACATATACATACATATCTCAGTCAAATCAGCACCCAGAAAATCCCACGCCTTCACATAGAATTCTACCGGCAATCCGTCTTTACCTGGTGTCTTATTCTTTTTAGCACTCTTCATCACATTTTCTACTTCTTCCATAATTACGTCCTCATTAAAAAATATCACATTCTCCACTATCCAACTTGTTCTCTAACCCATTCAGCACTTCTGAAACAAGACCAGAATCAATCCATTTTTTATCATATAACTTGCTATAGAACCTATTCACCTCCTTTATCACATTCTCACCTGACACACACAAACCATTCCTATCCAGGATTTTATCCATATCAACCTTTCTCCCATTCATTTTCTTAAAAAAGAACCTTTGCACTTTTCATCTTTTTCAAGATGTTCTATTTTGGTGCGATAGATGATTTCTTTCCCTTTTTCATCCATAACACTCTTTAAATCACTCTTTGTCTCAGCCAGCATATCAGACACATCCATGCCACTTTCTCCACACTTCCTTAACCAGTCTAAGTGCCTGTTTAAATCATTAAATCTACTCCGATAAATAGCAGCTTTTTTATAGCCCCACTTTTTGAAGAATTTTTTGCAGCACACCTTAACCCAGTCCCACCATTCCAGTACACACGCAAAATCCCTCTTACATACTCTCCACTCTTTATACTTTATTTTTAATTCATTCATCACATCCTCATCTTCTAACAATCTTACATTCAGCTTCCAAACCCCACCCCCATACACATGGTCATCAATAGCACTAAACACACCTCTCAAACACTCATGATCAAAAAAAGGTACAGCATTTTGTTCAAAATTCATACACAAAATATTTTTGGAAAACAACATTTTATCTATCCTGGATGCAATACCACCCCTATCAGCATGGTGGTGGGATGCCAAATTTCAGAGCAGCAGCATCTAGAAGGGAAAAATCAGAAATAAGATTGGATAACTTTTTACCAGTTATGTCACAATTCCCTTCTGTGGTGCAATTAAAGTCTCCAACTAAAACTGTAGGCATTTTGCCCGGAAGAAGCAAACTTAATTTTTCCAAAAGAGCCAGATGCTCCTTTTTCCTGTCGTGTCCTGATGGACAGTACACATTAATAATTCTAACCCGCCACCCCCTATAGCTAACATGTGCAATTATACATCTACCCACCTCTACCACCGTGTAGCTATCTAAACTAATCTCCCTGCTACCCATTAATATCCCTACACCATCATTCCTATTAACACATGAGCCAGACCATACATTCTGTCCGTAAGGCCAGTCCTTATCGCTTGGAGCGTCCACAATCCCACATTCCTGAAGACAAAATAGGTGAGCATTCATCTGTTTAATATAATCTAGAACGATTGCCCTCCTGAATTTGGATCTAATTTGCCTGACATTCAGGGACGCAATGCCCCAACCAGCTTGGGGAGCCATAACATGACTGTGTTATTTACATGACGACAAACACGCCACTTCCTCTTCAGCCGTTTTTGTCTTCCATCTGGAACTGCAACTCCTGCCTAAAGAAGCATTGGTGTCAGGAGAGAAGACATTCTGAGGGTAACTACGTTCACTCACCAGACTTAAACCAACTTCACCGGGGTCTGCCCAGTCCGTTCTGGGCATCTTACAGGAATTTCCAGGCTCCTCATTCTCAGAGGACCTCGCAAGAGTGAAGTCACCTTGATCTCTACAACTGGCCAACTCCTCAGTAGCAAACCAAGATACACTGGGGGTATTGCCAAGAGTACTCTCCAACTCCCCCTCCCCACAGACATCAGACTGATGAGGGAGCTCACATTCAACATCAGTAGCTTCCAAAACTGACACCTCTGGGCTGGGAGACTCCGTTTGGGGCAGGGCCTCCTCTTGTGCATCCATGATTTCAGGTTCCTCAATAAGTTCCTGGTCTGAAACTGGTGGAATGTCAACAACAGCAGCAGGGGGTGCAGTTGCCTCACCTGAGACCTCAGCGTAAGACCTAGGACTGATCCTGGCCTTACAGTCCCGATACTTATGGCCCTCCTCACCACAAGCATTACACATAACAGGATTTGTGCAGTCTTTTGCCATATGGCCAGAAGCATTGCAATTCCTGCAAGTTGGCATCTCCTTGCAACTATCCTGGGTATGCCCGAAATTTTTACACCTCCTGCAATACATCGGGGCATCTGGAAAGAACAAAAAAACAGTATTTTTCCCAATTGAAAAATTAAGAGGGGGGTAATGGATGCTTCCCGGGCCTTGGGGATCCATCCCAAATCTCAGAAAAAATTTGTACTTCCCGGTCCAGAGCCCTTCTCCATTCAGGACCCTGTGGGAGTACTGAACATAAATGCAATGTCTTTTCAAAAATAAAGCAATGTCCTCCAGGGAAACAAAAGGGTTGTGCATGAAAACTACAAGTGGGATATCTCCCTTAGAGTACAGCACAGTAAAGATAAGACCTTCCAGCAAAGGATTTGCCACTCCATTTTTCAGGGCAGTAAACAAATTCTGGCAAGCCGCCATAGAAGATAGCACCAGTACATACCTGCCTTCTCTCCTAAACTCCTGCAGGCATATTATATCGGACTTCCGAATCTTCAGGATGTCATAAAACACCATGTTGACCAAATATCCCAGGGAAAAATGCAACTCTTATCTTCAGCGATGTCAATCCTGAATCCATTTTTGACCTTGCTATCACCGGTCCCAGAGAATTGAAGTCGGACTCCCATCGTCCACAACTCCAAGGGTCTCCTCCCTGAAGCCTCCTGGCTATCTCCCAAACGCAGCGACCGGCTTAAGCCACCGAAGTGGCGATGCTGGAAGGCCAAGAGACAGCACTCAAGGTATTTAGGAAACTCCGCACCTCATCAGTGCGGAGTAGGAAACTGGCCAGTAGGAGCAATGCCTAGTAAAAGACTGTGAAAAATGAGGATGAATGAACTCATGGAGATCAACATCCAACACTGCGGAGACACCATCACATGTTTCTCAACGCAGTGATTCTAGACCAATGCCCCCATCCCTTATGGGAAATATGTAAAATTATGCATATAAGTAGAAGCCAGGACACACATGGAGGGTCACCCGGACTAATGCCAGCAGCTGCAGGGCCAGAGGGTCAGGGAATGCGCACTAGAGAGGTAGCGCGCTGAGAAGGTAACCCCTGGGTAGGCCCACTTGACAGTGTGCGCTCACCAGAAGTAGTTCAGAGCGCGCATCAGAAGTGGTTGCCGGTGAGCGCGTACGCGATCCTGGAGCGGGGCGCTGGCATAGCAAAGCGCTGTTTGATTGCCGGAGGCGCGCACAAAGACACAATGCACATGCGAGACAGGAAGTGCAGCCGGCCGGCAGGTGCAGGATCAACCAGGTGATCAATAAAAAAAAAATGGGATAATGCTGTCAGAAGTGCTGGCAGGAGTCACCAGCCATTCTAGGTTAAAGGTGACTGCTCTCATCTGGAAGCGGCAGTGGCTAAAATAGCTTGTAAGATTGAGAGCCTTTCGCCAGAGAACTTACAGCTGCACCAGGTGGTGCAGTAGAGGCGGTCTCGCTCAGATGAGAAGAGACAGACGCGCTATAACAGTGGAAACTGCTCCGACAGCGTACGGACAGATCGTCATGGTTTCTTTTTAAAAAAAAAGGAGGGGTCCATAGTCTCGACAGTGAACAGACCAGCCAGCCTCCAGATTTGGTACCCGTCCTGTGAGGCGTCCGAGTAGTGAGTGAGCTTCGAGAAAGTCCAGCACGATAATGCCTGTCCTCTTTTTCTCTCTATCTTGTCTCCTCTCTCCCCTCCTTTACATACATGGGTGGGCTAAAGCATTGGAGGTCCCTAAAAAAGGGGTAAATCAAAAGCTAGGTATAAGGAATATTCCTTATGCAAAAAAGTCCCTTAGGAATAAGAGATTGTGTCAGGGCTGTATTGAGAAGGCAGTAGCAGAGGAGACACCCTCTTTGCTGAGAGCCTGAGATCCCTGATCCAGTCAGAAATCTGTAAGTCAGTAAGGGCTTTACAGTCAACGGACATTGAGAACAGTGCAAGGGATAGGCCAACCCCTCATTGACCTCCCAGGAGGACTCCACAGGATCAGAGGAGGACTCAGTTAAATCTCGCTACTCAGAAAGTAGCTCAGATGAGAAAGATACATTCCTAGTGGAAGCTACAGTATAGACAAGCTTATTAAAGCAGTCCGGCCTATCATGGGGCTGGTAGATGAGAAAGCAAAAAGCCATAGAACTCATTTTCGACAGCTTGCTATAAGAAAAACGAAGAGCCTTCCCTATTAACTAACAGTGGCAATCACTCATTAAAAAGGGAATGGGAAAAACCAGAGAAGTCCCAGATAATCAATTCCCTAAAAAGGAGGTACCCCTTTGAGGAAGAGGCTTCCTCATCCTGGGATAGGGCTCCAAATATTGACCTAGCGATCTCAAAGGTCACCAGAAAGTCCTCCCTACCCTTTGAGGATTTAGGTTCCCTGAAAGATCCTCTGATAGAAAGACAGATAATTGTCTTTAAACAACCTGGGAAGCCTCGGCTGGGGCACTAAGGCCGCCCATCGCGGCCACTTGTGTGGTTAGATCCCTTAAGATATGGATTGATAACCTGGAGGATCAGCTAGACCAAAGAGTCCCCAGGGAGTCGATCCTGGAAGCAATACGGGCAATAAGAACAGCGACAGTATTCATAGCTGAGACTTCAGCAGGATTCAGCAAGTCTAGCAGCAAAATCAGCAGCCTTGGCTAAGGTGGAACGCCGTGCAGTATGGCTTAAATGCTGGCCGGGGGATACACAGGCAAAGATGTAACTCTGCTCTTTACAGTGTGAGGGAAATTTCCTGTTTTGAACAGGCATTGGATGACGTATTAGGGAAATCAGACACGAGAAAAATTTCCCAAAAAACAGCCATTTTAGGCCTTTTCGGCGCTCCTTTCAGATGGGCCGGAAGTCCAGGAGACAGCAATATAAGGATCGAGACAGAAACAACTCTGACAAGCGATCCAGAGGTGGGAGAGGCTTCTACTTTGGCAAGCCCTCCAAAGACATAAAAAAACCCTCCCAGTGACAGGACTGCTCAGGTGCACTTCCTCCCAGCTTAGGACAGGATCTTGTCCAGCACCTAGATCCGGCAAATTGTGGGATCAGGTCTGGAGTTAAGGTTCCACCACTGGCCTCCATGAGGATATATCCAGTACTCTCAAGAAAGACAGTCTGGAAGGGGAAGTAGTCTCACTCCTAGACAAACATGTTCTGGAAGAGATTCCGGTAGAAGGGTAGAATTTTACTCCCTCCATATTTAAAAAAAAAAAAACACCCCAGACAATTCCTCGAGGGCAATTATAAATCTGAAAAGACCTCAACAGGTATCTGATAATCCAGTCTTCCAAGATGGAGACGATAAGGTCAGCAGTTGAACTCCTCCTTCCTCAGTGTTATATATTGGTAGAAATAATATAATATAAAATATAACTTTTATTGAAACTTTAAAAACCACATTTCTGTATTGCAGGGCGCATAAATCGTGAAATAAAGTGCTAGTGTGAAGTGCTCTTATTGAAAACAGAACGTACATTATCGCCTTAGTGTCCTGTATCAAAGGACAAAAAAGTGGTTATAAGGAAATGTCTATGTATACATTTTCTTCTTCAGATTGGCTATATAAACACCATATAGACAGATTATTGGACCTGTATAATCAACGTGGATAATCCAAAACTTGTATATGTATCACTTCCAATCACCATGAAAATGGCTTATTAGATATCATATAGACAAATGCATGGACCTGTATAATAGCTGTTGTGGATCATCCACAATACTCGGTCTCTTATCCAGTAATTATACAATATAGATTCTGGACCATAAATAAACCACCACATCAAAATGATAATGTGTGCTTTTTCAATCAATCATCGGTTGCCAATTGCCCTTGAGACACAATGTAACAGAGTATATTTCTCCAACAGACATTGTATCTAACTGCCTTCATGACAATTTTGTTACTGGTACCAGTTTACATGATGAATATAGGAACTCGGGTTCAGCATATTATAAATGCCCACAATAACGACCCGGACTCCAGCAGATGTCACCCAACGTGTTTCATCTTTATAAGACTCATCAGGGGTATCCCGACATATGCTAAGGCTTAGCGCGCCCGTTCTGACTAACCTCCTTTTTATAAAGCGCTGTGTACCGCGGCTTAATGCCGCTTCCGGTTGCGCCGAATAATACTTCCGGTTTGCGAGAGACGCTGCGGCTGTCTTGCATCGTGTGCCCCACTTCCTGGGTATTCTGCTGAGTACCACGCGTCATATCCGGATAAGACAATGCTTTTGTCAATGCCCCACTTCCTGGGTGTAGCCTAGCACTGCCTTCCTTCAGTCATGTCACACGGGAATCCGATCATGTGACTCAATGGTATCTATAACTACCTAGTCCATTATTATATACAATACCGCATTATGGATTACCATGTTCCAAACTATAATCAAAATTCTTTCCTTTTCTTCCTTCTTGTAGGGAGGGCTAAATAGGGAATTTTAATATAGGGAGAGCCGCCGTTGAGTGGGGGCGCCATTTGCGCAGGTTTTTTGGGTGCCAACCTCCGCGTGAGGTAGGGTTCAGTAAGAGAGGGAAAAATAGGGTTAGACCCAGTGAGCACCCTTTCTGTATTTCCTATAGATAAACAGGAGGTCGTTGGTGCCCTGCTTGTAGCATGCATCATATATTTCTAAACTAACAATATCTGTATGTCATTATGCGTTTACACATTCTGAAAATTTCTCTTTTTAGTGCTTTTGGACCACTGATGTGGGGTAAAATAAAACTGAGCAGAAAATCACTGAAAATGTCCTTAATATGGGTTGGATGGCGTTTATGATAGTCTTTAACGCTGTCATAATAAGTAATCAGATATGCATTTGATGATTTTATATTATGTGTTGATACAACAAGTAGTGCACATTTGATTATAGTTTGGAACATGGTAATCCATAATGCGGTATTGTATATAATAATGGACTAGGTAGTTATGGATACCATTGTGTCACATGATCGGATTCCCATGTGACGTGACTGAAGGAAGGCAATGCTAGGTAACACCCAGGAAGTGGGGCATTGACATAAGCATTGTCTTATCCGGATATGACATGTGGTACTCAGCAGGATACCCAGGAAGTGGGGCACACGATGCAAGACAGCTGCAGCGTCTCTCGCAAACCAGAAGTATTAGCCGGCGCAACCGGAAGCGGCATTAAGCCGCGGGACGCAGCGCTTTAAAAAAAGGAGGTTAGTCAGAACGGGCGCGCTAAGCCTTAGCATATGTCGGGATACCCCTGATGAATCTTATAAAGATGAAACGCGTTGGGTGACATCTGCTGGAGTCCGGGTCGTTATTGTGGGCATTTATAATATGCTGAACCCGAGTTCCTCCATTCATCATGAGTGCTAAAAAGCTAAGTAAACTGGTACCAGTAACAAAATTGTCATGAAGGCAGTTAGATACAATGTCTGTTGGAGAAATATACTCTGTTACATTGCGCCTCAAGGGCAATTGGCAAACTATGATTGATTGAAAAAGCACACATGATCATTTTGATGTGGTGGTTTATTTATGGTCCAGAATCTATATTGTATAATTACTGGATAAGAGACCGAGTATTGTGGATGATCCACAGCTATTATAGAGGTCCATGCATTTGTCTATATGATATCTAATAAGCCATTTTCATGGTGATTGGAAGTGATACATATACAAGTTGTGGATTATCCACATTGATTATACAGGTTCAATAATCTGTCTATATGGTGTTTATATAGCCAATCTGAAGAAGATATACATAGACATTTCCTTATAACCACTTTTTTGTCCTTTGATACAGGATACTAAGGCGATATTGTACGTTCAGTTTTTAATAACAGCACTTCACACTAGCACTTTATTTCACGGTTTATGCGCCCTGCATTACAGTAATGTGGTTTTTAAAGTTTCAATAAAAGTTATATTTTATATTATATTATTTCTACCAATTTGCTACACTATAATATCTATCTGAAATTGGTCAATATACCCCTGCTTTATTCAATTGTATATTGGGACATGGCAGGATTTCTAGCTACAGGAATTGACATCAATCAGTGGATGAACAAAGCAAAAGATGTTTTTTCAGATGGTATTTTTACTCAAAAAAAGTACATACCCTCATTCAGTGCAGCGTTTAAAGAATTGACCAAAGTTTATAAGGAACAGGTCACCTCGTGGTGGGAGGTGCAGAGTCTTGAAAGTTACATTAGGCAGGAATAGTCCCCCGCCACTTGAGGATCTCCATAAATTTTGGGTACAGATATAAAAACACAGCACTTTTGGCTAAATTAGAGAAAGAAGCAACTGATAGATCACTCAAATTTATGAAAATACTCCTTGAAGAGGAGAAATCCATGCTTATAAATATTAACAAACATCTGAGAGATCAGATTGAAGTGACTGAGAAATTTTCAGCAGAGACTGAGTTTGCGGTTAAGGAATCTGGTCTACAAAGTACAATAGAAAAATTTCAATATCATCTTAAGGAGAGGAAACATAAATATTTTATACGTGATCTACAAGAATTCCGTGATAACAAAGCTTATACGGTAAATTACAATAAACCTATCCGATCACAAGAGACGGATATATCCTCCTCAGAGGCGGAATTCTCAGATTCCGAAACAAGGTTCAAGAGCGGGAGGGGAAGAGCAAGAGGGAGAGGTGGCCCATGTGGTGGGAGAGGATCAGGTCGAGGTTCCCCTCAGAGAGATCATTTTTTAGACACGAATTATCCACTAAGGAGCAGATTCAACAGGAATCCAAACTAGACAACCATATCATTAACATTTCCTCAAAACCCCTCAGTAAAGAACAGATGGCAGTCTTGATTAAAGGCTTGTCGTTTGTCCCTTCTTCCGATTTTGAATGTTTTGAGACCATAAAAGATTTGCATCTCTTTATCCGCAAACTCAAGTGGAAAAAACATTTTATCAATATAGATAAAAAAAGCTGCGATGAGTTGGGGATTGAGGAAGATTTACTTAATGACGTCAGATTTTTATATCATTTGGGAGATCAGGATCCCAATGACATGGGTGAGGGACCGTTCACACAGTTAAAAAATAAAAGCAAAAAGTGGCCACCAACTGGCAACGATGTGGGGGCCCTAGATATTTTCGTCAATTTGGTCTCTAGGGACCTTATTGAAATGGAAAAGGTTAAAAAACAACGCTCACATAATCTAACTAAACCTGAAATGGATGGACTTCTTGAGCTTGAGAGAGACCACACCAGGGTCATTAAACCTTCAGATAAAGGAGGTAATGTGGTGGTGATGGATGTAGCACAATTTAAAATTTTGTGCTATTCATTATTAGATAGATCAATGGGGTACGAAAGACTTGAAAGCAACACCACAGAGGTCTTTTTAAACGATTTGAAAAAACTTGTGAATGATGCTTTTCAAGCAAAATTGATTGATAAAAACTAAAAGGATTTTTTAATCCCTTCCCACCCGGTTGTTGCAACCTTCTATGCTCTACCTAAGGTCCATAAAGGTCTTCTTCCATTGAAAGGTAGACCGATCGTATCTGGAATAGGTAGTTTAACCCAGAATTTGGGTCTTTATGTAGAAAAAATCTTAAGACCATTTGTTATGTCACTAAGTTCATACACAAGGGACACCACCGACCTCCTATTGAAACTGTTACGGCGGCGGAACACGCTTAAAAAAGATATAAATAAACGTGTTCACCGCCCGGGGTCCACCGTGCGGCAGATGGAAAAACCGCAGCTAGAAGACACAGAGCACTGTGGCGGTAATGTGCACGGGGTTCTATATCACCCAGGTGCAAACAAGCAGTCTCTGTTAAGTGCACAGAGCTGCTCCAGGAAAAAATAGAAAAGTAACGATGAGCCTGTTAGTAACACAGGGACTCAGCCTCACACATGTGGTAGGCAAAACCCGGAGTAGTTAAAACGTCACTACGTCCGACACCTACCGTGGTAACAAGTGTGCTGGCGTCGCAACCGCGGACGCAGAAATAAGCTGCAACTGCAGCGCGGCGTGAACAGAGCCGCAAGCAAGGCGCTGCAAAGACGCTGGCGCAATGCAGGACGCTTAGCTGCTGCAAAAGGGATGGCAGGAGCGCACTAGCGCTAGCGCTGCTACTGGCGGCTGCCCAATCACGCACAATCGCAATATCAGAGGGAAGGGGTTTCATAATAAGTCATCCACCAGTCCAAGCATCCATTACCATACACACAGCAGCAGTATGAAAATACTAGCGCATGGCGGAACAGCCATGCGCATTTTTTATAGTGTACGGGACCTTCCGGAAGTCTCCATAACCCTGAGCTGGACCAATGGAATCAGGAGCAGGACCTGAGCACCTGACTCCAGAGCTCCAATGGGAGGTTGTCCCAGGAGCATGCTCAGTGTATGGGGTGAAGGACTTAGCCTCTGGAGAGAGTTGCTGAAAAGCAAACTCTTCTGCAATCTCTCCTGCAGTGGACGGATAGCAGGAGACTGCAGGATGTAAGGGTCTAGATCTCTGCATAGCCAGGGCAGAAATCTGACTCCTAACAGAAACTTGACAACATCGAATTGGACGCCGATATGATTTTTGGTTCAATAGATGTAGAAGCCTTATACTTATCCATCCCCCATGAGAAAGGCTTGATGGCTGCAGACTATTATCTAAAAACTAGAGGCTTACAGTTTGCGAAACATAACAATTTTGTTATGCGGGCCCTCAAATTTTGTCTAACTAAGAACTATTTTCTGTTTGATGGCAAGTACTTCCACCAGCTCAGGGGCACCGCGATGGGTAGCCCTTGTGCACCCTCTTACGCTAATTTGCTCCTGGACTGGTGGGAGGAAAATGTCGTTTTTGGCAAGCACATTGATGTGGCGGAGGACAAAATTGTGCTCTGGCTCCGCTACATCGATGACGTATTTTTAATTTGGAAGGGTGATGAAATCAGCTTTGGAAACTTTGTAAAAGGTCTAAATGTAAATGACATTGGCCTCAGTTTCACCTGGGAGGCCAATGCTAACAGGCTCCCTTTCTTGGATATAGTCATTGAAAAGTCAGATAATGGCCGATTGGTTACCAAGACCTATAGAAAACCCACCTCTACTAATTCTCTTTTGAGATGGGAATCCAGCCACCCAGTCCCTCTTAAAAAAGGCATTCCTAAAGGGCAGTATATGCGTATGAAAAGGAATTGCACTGATCAGAGAGATTTCAAGAGACAAGCGGACGATCTTAGGTCCCGTTTTCATGATTGAGGGTACCCTGATGATATTCTTAGAGGTGCATATAAGACAACGGTGGCTAAAGAGAGGAAAGGACTACTCGTACCATCCCAGAAAAATTCTGAGGATGGTATTATTAGGTTCATTACTAAATTTTCCAATGGGGCAGACGACCTTAGAGCTATCATGGATCGACATTGGCCAATTTTACGTATGGATCAGGACCTCACGGATGTGATCTCAAAAAAACCTCTTATCACATACAGAAGAGGCCGTTCATTAAAAGATAGGCTTGTCCGCAGCCATTTTGCCCAGAAAATCTCATGTAACTCTACATGGTTAGGTACACAATTTAAAGGCTGCTTTAGATGTGGCAGTTGTAAATACTGCCATTCGGTACAACAAAGCAGAGAATTTCGGAGCAATGTCACAGGGAGAGTTTATCCCTTTCACCAATTCATCAATTGCAGATCAACAGGGATAGTATATAAGATCACCTGTAGTTGTGGCCTAGAGTACATAGGCAAAACTAAAAGAGAATTTAGAGTCAGAGTAGGAGAACACCACAGGGATATAATCAACAAACGGGATACTCCAGTAGCTAATCACATCAATATAACACATAAAGGGGATGTAAAGGCTGTCAGTTTCATTGGTATAGAGAATATTTCGCAAAATCAAAGAGGAGGAGACTGGGACAAATGGATCCTCCAGAGAGAAACCTACTGGATATTTTCCCTACAGACCACACATCCAGAAGGACTTAATGAAATTCTTTCCTTTTCTTCCTTCTTGTAGGGAGGGCTAAGCAGGGAATTTTAATGTAGGGAGAGCCGCCTTTGAGTGGGGGCGCGATTTGCGCAGGTTTTTAGGGTGCCAACCTCCACGTGAGGTAGGGTTCAGTAAGAGAGGGAATAATAGGGCTAGACCCAGTGAGCACCCTTTCTGTAATTCCTATAGATAAACAGGAGGTCGTTGGTGCCCTGCTTGTAGCATGCATCATATATTTCTAAACTAACAATATCTGTACGTCATTATGCATTTACACATTCTGAAAATTTCTCTTTTTAGTGCTTTTGGACCACTGATGTGGGGTAAAATAAAACTGAGTAGAAAATCACTGAAAATGTCCTTAATATGGGTTGGATGGCGTTTATGATAGTCTTTAACGCCGCCATAATAAGTAATCAGATATGCATTTGATGATTTTATATAATGTGTTGATACAACAAGTAGTGCACATTTGATTACAGTTTGGAACATGGTAATCCATAATGCGGTATTGTATATAATAATGGACTAGGTAGTTATGGATACCATTGTGTCACATGATCGGATTCCCGTGTGACGTGACTGAAGGAAGGCAGTGCTAGGTAACACCCAGGAAGTGGGGCATTGACATAAGCATTGTGTTATCCGGATATGACGCGTGGCACTCAGCAGGATACCCAGGAAGTGGGGCACACGATGCAAGACAGTCGCAGCGTCTCTCGCAAACCGGAAGTATTATCCGGCGCAACCGGAAGCAGCATTAACCCCTTCCTGCCATCCGACGTACTATCCCATCCACGGTACCCGGGCCCGTATGACCGGGGACGGGATAGTACGTCGGCGCGATCAGCGGCGCCCACGTGGTGAGCGCCGCTGATCGCGGCTGGGTGTCAGCTGATTATCACAGCTGACACCCGGCACAATGTGTCAGGGGCGGTCACGGACCGCCCCGACACGTTAACCCCTTGCACACCGCGATCAAACACGATCGCGGTGTACCGGGGGTTAAAGGGAAGCATCGGCAGGGAGGGGGCTCCCTCCGTGCTTCCCTGAGCCCCCCACGGCAGCGCAATGTGCAGCGCTGCTGCGGGGGACTCCCTTCCTCCAGGCCCCCGAATCCAAGATGGCGACGGGGGCCTTCGGGGGCCTGCGGAAGCTGGCTTCCTCAGTGCCTGCAAAGCGCAGGCATGAGGAAGCCTTCTGCAGTGCCTGTGTCAGATCGCTGATCTGTCACAGTGATCTGTGATGTGACAGATCAGCGATCTGTCACAGGACAGTGATGTCCCACCTGGGACTATTTAATAAAGTAAAAAAAAAAATAAAAAAAAGTGTAAAAATAATTAAAAAAATATCGCCAAATAAATTAGAAAAAAAAAAAAAATATTCCCCCAATAAATCCATTTTTTGGAAATAATAAAAAAAAAACAATAAAAGTACACATATTAGGTATCGCCGCGTCCGTAACGACCCGCCCTATAAAACTGTCCCATTAGTTAACCCCTTTAGCGAACCCCTTAAAAAATAAAAATAAAAAACGAAGCAAAAAATAATGATTTATTATCATACCGCCAAACAAAAAGTGTAATAACGCGCGATCAAAAAGACGCATATAAATATCCATGGTACCGCTGAAAACGTCATCTTGTCCTGCAAAAAACGAGCTGCCATACAGCATCATCAGAGAAAAAATAAAAAAGTTATAGCTCGCTGAATAAAGCGATGCAAAAATAATTATTTTTTATATAAAATAGTTTTCATTGCATAAAACCGACAAAAACATAAAAAACGACCTAAATGAGGTATCGCTGTAACCGTACTGACCCGAAGAATAAAACCGCTTTATCAATTTTACCGCACGCGGAACGGTGTAAACGCACCCCCCCAAAAGAAATTCATGAAACGCTGGTTTTTGTTCATTCTGCGTCCCAAAAATCGGAATAAAAAGCAATCAAAAAATTTCACGTGCCCGAAAATGGTACCAATAAAAACGTCAACTTGTCCCGCAAAAAATAAGACCTCACATGACTCGGTGGGTCAAAATACGGAAAAATTATAGCTCTCAATATGTGGTGATGCAAAAACTATTTTTACAATAAAAAGCGTCTTTTAGCGTGCGACAGCCGCCAAACATAAAAACCGCCATAAATAGTAAATCAAACCCCCCCATTATCACCCCCTTAGTTAGGGAAAAATAATAAAATTAAAAAAATGTATTTATTTCCATTTTTCCATTAGGGTTAGGGCTAGGGTTAGGGCTAGGGGTGTGTTGGGGTAGGGTTAGGGTTAGGGTTAGGGTAGGGTTAGGGTTAGGGCTAGGGCTAGGGTTAGGGTTAGGGCTAGGGTTAGGGCTAGGGTTAGGGCTAGGGTTAGGGTTAGGGGCGTGTTGGGGTTCGGGTTGGAGTTAGAATTGGGGGTTTCCACTGTTTGGGCACATCAGGGGCTCTCCAAATGCAACATGGCGTCTGATCTCAATTCCAGCCAATTCTGAGTTGAAAAAGTCAAATGGTGCTCCTTCCCTTCCAAGCTCTGCTATGCGCCCAAACAGTGTTTTACCCCCACATGTAGGGTATCAGCCTACTCAGGACAAATTGCAAAACAATTTTTGGGGTCCAATTTCTCCTGTTACCCTTAGGAAAATAAAAAATTGGGGGCAAAAATATCATTTTTGTGGAAAAAAATGATTTTTTTATTTTCACGTCCGAGTGTTATAAACTTCTGTGAAGCACTTGGGGGTTCAAAGTGCTCACCACACATCTAGATAAGTTCCGTGGGGGGTCTAGTGTCCAAAATGGGGTCACTTGTGGGGAGTTTCAATAGTTTAGGTACATCAGGGGCTCTCCAAACGCACATGACACCCGCAGACCATTCCATCAAAGTCTGCATTCCAAAACGTCACTGCTTCCCTTCCGAGCCCCGACGTGTGTCCATACAGTAGTTTTCTCCCACATATGGGGTGTCAGCGTACTCAGGACAAATTGGACAACAACTTTTGCGGTCCAATTTCTTCTGTTACCCTTGGGAAAATGAAAAAATTGGGGACTAATTGATCATGTTTGTGGAAAAAATACGATTTTTTTATTTTCATGCCCTGGCATTATAAACTTCTGTGAAGCCCTTGGGGGTTCAAAGTGCTCACATCACATCTAGATACGTTCCTTAGTGGGTCTAGTTTTCAAAATGGGGTCATTTGTGGGGGGTTTCCACTGTTTAGGTACATTAGGGGCTCTCCAAAGACAACATGACACCCGCAGACCATTCCATCAAAGTCTGCATTCCAAAACGTCACTACTTCCCTTCCGAGCCCCGTCGCGTGCCCATACAGTAGTTTTCTCCCACATATGGGGTATCAGCATACTCAGGACAAATTGGACAACAACTTTTGGGGTCCAATTTCTCCTGGTACCCTTGGGAAAATAAAAAAATGGTGATTAAAAGATCATGTTTGTGGAAAAAATACAAATTTTTTATTTTCACGCCCGGGTGTTATAAACTTCTGTGAAGCACTGGGGGGGGTCAAAGTGCTCACCACACATCTAGATATGTTCCTTAGGGGGTCTAGTTTCCAAAATGGTGTCATTTGTGGGGGGGTTCCACTGTTTTGGTACATCAGGAGTTTTCCAAACGCGACATGGTGTCCGATCTCAATTCCAGCCAAAAACGTCAAATGGCGCTGCTTCCCTTCCGAGCTCTGCCATGCGCCCAAATAGTGGTTTACCCCCACATGTGGGGTATCAGCGTACTCAGGACAAATTGCACAATAACTTTTAGGGTCCTGTTACCCTTGGAAAAATAAGAATTGAGGGTGAAAAGATCATTTTTGTGGAAAAAATATGATTTTTTAATTGTATGGCTTTATGTTATAAACTTCTGTGAAGCCCATGGGGGTTCAAAGTTCTCACCACACATCTAGATAAGTTCCTTAGGGGGTCTAGTTTCCAAAATGGTGTCATTTGTGGGGGGTTTCCACTGTTTTGGTACATCAGGGGTTTTCCAAACGCGACATCGTGTCCGATCTCAATTCCAGCCAAAAACGTCAAATGGCGCTGCTTCCCTTCCGAGCTCTGCCATGCGCCCAAATAGTGGTTTACCCCCACATGTGGGGTATCAGCGTACTCAGGACAAATTGCACAATAACTTTTAGGGTCCTGTTACCCTTGGAAAAATAAGAATTGAGGGTGAAAAGATCATTTTTGTGGAAAAAATATGATTTTTTAATTGTATGGCTTTATGTTATAAACTTCTGTGAAGCCCATGGGGGTTCAAAGTTCTCACCACACATCTAGATAAGTTCCTTAGGGGGTCTAGTTTCCAAAATGGTGTCATTTGTGGGGGGTTTCCACTGTTTTGGTACATCAGGGGTTTTCCAAATGCGACATCGTGTCCGATCTCAATTCCAGCCAAAAATGTCAAATGGCGCTGCTTCCCTTCCGAGCTCTGCCATGCGCCCAAATAGTGGTTTACCCCCACATGTGGGGTATCAGCGTACTCAGGACAAATTGCACAATAACTTTTAGGGTCCTGTTACCCTTGGGAAAATAAAAATTGGGGTGAAAAGATCATTTTTGTGGAAAAAATATGATTTTTTAATTGTACCGCTGTACGTTATAAACTTCTGTAAAGCCCTTGTGGGTTCAAAGTTCTCACCACATATCTAGATAAGTTCCTTGGGGGGTCTAGTTTCCAAAATGGGGTCACTTGTAGGGGGTTTCCACTGTTTAGGTACATCAGGGACTCTCCAAACGTGACATGGCGTCCAATCTGAATTCCAGCCAATTTTGCATTGAAAAAGTCAAACGGCGCTCCTTCCATTCTGAGCTCTGCCATGCGCCGAAACAGTCGTTCACCCCCACATATCAGGTATCAGCGTACTCAGGACAAATTGCACAATAACTTTTGCAGTTCAATTTCTCCTGTTACCCTTGGTAAAATAAAAAAAATTGAACCTGAAGTATTTTTTTTATGAAAAAAAGTTAGATGTTAATTTTTTTTTAAATATTCAAAAAAATTCCTGTGACGCACCTAAAGGGTTAATAAACTTCTTGAATGTGGTTTTGAGCACCTTAAGGGGTGCAGTTTTTAGAATGGTGTCACTTTTGGGTATTTTCTATCATATAGACCCCTCAAAGTGGCTTCAAATGTGATGTGGTCCTAAAAATAAAATGGTGTTGTAAAAATGAGAAATCGCTGGTCAACTTTTAACCCTTATAACTTCCTAACAAAAAAAAATTTTGGTTCCAAAATTGTGCTGATGTAAAGTAAACATGTGGGAAATGTTAGTTATCAAGTTTTTTGTGTGCCGTATCTCTGTGATTTAAGGGCATAAAAATTCAAAGTTGGAAAATCGCGAAATTTTCAAAATCTTCGCCAAATTTCCATTTTTCTCACAAATAAACGCAAGTTATTTGAATGAAATTTTACCACTAACATGAAGTACAATATGTCATGAGAAAACAATGTCAGAATCACCGGGATCCATGGAAGCGTTCCAGAGTTATGACCTCATAAAGGTACAGTGGTCAGAATTGTAAAAATTGGCCCGGTCATGAACGTGCAAACCACCCTTGGGGGTGAAGGGGTTAAGCCGCGGTACACAGCGCTTTATAAAAAGGAGGTTAGTCAGAACGGGCGCGCTAAGCCTTAGGATATGTCGGGATACCCCTGATGAATCTTATAAAGATGAAACGCGTTGGGTGACATCTGCTGGAGTCCGGGTCTTTATTGTGGGCATTTATAATAAGCTGAACCCGAGTTCCTCCATTCATCATGAGTGCTAAAAAGCTAAGTAAACTGCTACCAGTAACTAAATTGTCATGAAGGCAGTTAGATACAATGTTGGAGAAATATACTCTGTTACATTGTGCCTGAAGGGCAATTGGCAACCTATGATTGATTGAAAAAGCGCACATGATCATTTTGATGTGGTGGTTTATTTATGGTCCAGAATCTATATTGTATAATTACTGGATAAGAGACCGAGTATTGTGGATGATCCACAGCTATTATACAGGTCCATGCATTTGTCTATATGATATCTAATAAGCCATTTTCATGGTGATTGGAAGTGATACATATACAAGTTGTGGATTATCCACATTGATTATACAGGTCCAATAATCTGTCTATATGGTGTTTATATAGCCAATCTGAAGAAGATATACATAGACATTTCCTTATAACCACTTTTTTGTCCTTTGATACAGGACACTAAGGCGATATTGTACGTTCTGTTTTTAATAAGAGCACTTCACACTAGCACTTTATTTCACGGTTTATGCGCCCTGCATTACAGTAATGTGGTTTTTAAAGTTTCAATAAAAGTTATATTTTATACTAGTTGAAGAGCCCGGCGCTGCCCGGGCATAGTAACTAACTGTGGTAAGTTCTAACAAATTATAATTATCCTCCATCCCATAGTCCCGTGCCCATATACCCATCATACATATCCATGATCCCATAGGCCCGTGCCCATATACCCATCATACATATCCTCCATCCCATAGTCGAGTGCCCATATACCCATCACACATCCTCCATCCCATAGTACCATTCCCATATACCCATCATACATATTCTCCATCCCATAGTCCCATGTCCATATACCCATCATACATATTCGCCATCCCATAGTCGAGTGCCCATATACCCATCACACATCCTTCATCCCATAGGCCCGTGCCCATATACCCATCATACATATCCTCCATCCCATAGTCGAGTGCCCATATACCCATCACACATCCTCCATCCCATAGTCCCATACCCATATACCCATCACACATCCTCCATCCCATACTCCCATGTCCATATACCCATCATACATATTCGCCATCCCATAGTCGAGTGCCCATATACCCATCACACATCCTTCATCTTATAGTCCCATGCCCATATACCCATCATACATATCCTCCATCCCATAGTCCTGTGCCCATATGCCCATCATACATATCCTCCATCCCATAGTCCCATGCCCATATACCCGTCATACATATTCTCCATCCCATAGTCCCGTGCCCATATACCCGTCATACATATCCTCCATCCCATTGTCCAGTGCCCATATACCCGTCATACATATCCTCCATCCCATAGTCCAGTGCGCATATACCCGTCATACATATCCTCCACCCCATAGTCCAGTGCCCATATACCCATCACACATCCTCCATTCCATAGTCAACCATTATGACATCATAATGAGCGGTGGGGCTTGCAACCAATGATGACATCAGCATCGCCATGGCAACCATTGTGACATCATAATGAGGGGCGGGGCTTGACACGCACACACTTTTTCCCCAGTATGTAGATAGGGGCAAAATTGTTTGGTGAATTGGAACACGCGGGGTTAAAATTTCGCCTCACAACATAGCTTAGGACGCTCTCGGGGTCCAGACGTGTGACTGTGCCAAATTTTGTGGCTGTAGCTGCGACGGTGCGGATGCCTAATCCCGGACATACACACATACATACATACATACACATTTTGAGCTTTATATATTAGATTATATTATATTATTTCTACCAATTTGCTACACTATAATATCTATCTGAAATTGGTCAATATACCCCTGCTTTACTCAGTGTTATATAGCAGTCCTGGACCTCAAGAACGCTTATCACCACATTTGATCTGGCAATAAGGCTGCAAATGTCTGAGTGGCAGTCCAGATGGGGTCTCAGTGGCATCACTTTCAATACAGGGCTCTTGCCCTTTGGAGTAGCGAAAGCCCTCGAGTTTTCACAAGATTAGTCGCAGAAGTCGTAGCGCACCTAAGAGAAAAGATACTCTGGTGATACCATATCTGGACAACTTCCTGATAGTGGGAAGAAATCTCCCTTACTGTCAAGAAAAAGTCAGAATAGTGTTGGAAACACTACAGACGCTGGGATGACAGCTGAACCTCAAAAAATTCAAACTGGAACCAACAATGGTCCAGAATTTCATGGTTTTAACAGTGGACTCAGTGGAGCAGGAGAATCACCTCCCAGAGGTAGAAAGGGAAATAAAAAAGCCAGAAATGACACTGTGAAGGACCATGTCAGAGTGATTATGATAGCTCAGTTCTACTGGCTGAGAGTGATGTCAGTGACATAGGTCTAGGACCTTCTAACACAGGATCCCTTCAATCACCCTCAGAAGTCCGGGCTGCATTTGACAGACTGGCATTTGAAAGGTCACTACTAGAGAAAAATGGATTCTCAGCGGGGTTAATGTCCACCTTACTCAGTAGCAGAGAACCAGTGACTACAAAAATTTATGGGAGATTATGGAAAAAATTCTTATCTGTCTCAGGCCCAATACGGGAAAGGGGAAGTCCTGATAGGGGCAATACTGGAATATCTGCAGAAAGGTTTGGAATTGGGGTTAGCTGTCAGTATCCTCAAAGTACACGTCTCAGCCCTGGCAGCCTTATTCAACTGCGACCTGGCAAACAATAGGTGGGTGGCAAGGTTTATCTGGGCCTATACTAGAGCTGACTCTGTCCCGTCCCCTACTCCTCCTCCTTGGGATCTAGATTTAGTCCTATCATCTCTGACAGAGAGTCTGTTTAAACCACTAAACACAACATCAGATAAGATTCTAACATTAAAAACAGCCTTATTAGTGGCGCTCACATCGGCCTGTAGGTTGGGAATTTACTCACAATATCAGCAGACCCTCCCTACATTCAGGCCATGGTCGATACAGTTGTGTTACAATTAGATCCAGCATACCTTCCCAAGGTGGTATCAAAGTTCCATAGGGCTCAGGAAATAGTCTGGTCATCCCTTTGTTCTAACCCTAACTACCATAAGGAGGAGAGGCCTAGATGTTAGGAGATGTCTCCGGCAGTATTTATAGGTAATGAGACCTTGGCGAAAACAGAGGGCCTTATTTGTCTCATTCCAAGGGGCATGGAAGGGCCTTAAAAGCCTCTAAACAGACTATAGCTAGATGAGTGAGAAAGGGCATTATGCCAGCTTATAGCAGTGCAGGCAGGGCTATTCCAGAAGGTATAAAAGCCCACTCCACGAGGGCCATGGCAACGTCCTGGACAGAGGGAGCAGATGCTCCCATTGACCAAACCTGTAAGGCGGCCACTTTGTCCGCTCCGTCTACCTTTGTCAAACATTATAGGCTAGACCTATCTGCTACCTCTGATCTCACACTCGGGAGAAGAGTGTTACAAGCAGTGATCCCTCCCTAAGAGAATACAAATCTCTGTAACTCTCTCGTGGTGCCGTTATGTGGCACCCCTGAGGTTCAGTCGCCACAGAGGTACTGCACCTTCTCCTAAGGTGTGGTGCCCCACCACCTAGGTAAGTTGGGAACTCCTTTCCATGCTCCAACACCTGCACCCCACACACAGGATAGTTCAGCACTGACCACATTGCGGCTCATGCTTAGAGGGTAGCAGAGCACCTTTCGTGGTTCCTTGCTTCGTAACACGAGATGTGCTGGGAGGTGGGTAGAGTTGAGATTCATATAAAGGGTTTGGAAGGTTTATCGTTCAGTTCAGTTCAATTCAGTCTGGAAGTCAGTCAGGAGAGTCTGAGGATGGATCCCTGGAGGAAGGGATGGAGGAAGGAGTGCTGCAGCTGCCTCAGTGACCTGAGCCAGCTGGCACGGGAAAGGAACAGAAGGAGAAAGACGTAGAACTGCAACCTAAGCTTCCATAAGAGAGAGAAAAAACAGCGCAGAACGAAGGAGTAGGAGAACAGAGAGGAGTTGTGGGTTGGAAGAGGAACCCTGCCTATAGGTTCTCAGCGCAAGGCCGGGGCCCGGTCCCCGAGGTTGTATGGACACTTATGGTTATGCAGCAGACACCGGTGGAGTAGTTGGCTGTAAATGCACTACTCCCATCTAAGACTTGGGGCACAACAGCAACTGAATGGAGAGCCAGGACTCAGGAGAAGGGAATCCCAGAGAGAGGCTACAGCTGTCTGTCATACAAGTAGACAAGTAGAGTTGTTAGGAACATCTGACAGGAGGAACTTCAGAGTACCACAGTACTGGAGCTCTTCACACTAAAAGGCGCAATAGAGGAGTCGTTCAGGGAAGGTACATGTTGGCGGAGTGTTGGAGAAGAGAAGTCTGACTTGCATGGGAGGTTGATTGAGTCTCTGCCCCAGAGGACACGGCATGGAGGCAGGCACCAGTGTGTACCACGAACTGTGAGTAAAGCTTTGGAACTACAAGCCCAGGAGTCTTCCAATCAATTGTGCGCCAACACTGCCAACCCTGCTACATCTGGGTACCAACATTCCTCACACCGCTTGCGCCTATACACTGCCCTGGGGTTACAGCTTCACCTGTGGGGAGCTACACCATCTATGCTGCAACACACAATCAGCCCCAGAGGATCTGCACGCAGCGTTGGCTTACCATCTCACTTGCCAAACACCACAGGTGGCATCACGAACTATCACATAAACTATATTACAAACCACCATTGATTTGGGCGCCCAGGGCCACGGACCAGGTCACAGCTGCCGTGACATATTCCACTGACACGGGCCCGGTACCGAGTACCCCACGGCCTTGGGAGGGTGACCCAATTTGGCGTCATGAACAAGATGATGAGACCCGATGCCATCGGGTTCGGTGTGCCTGAAATTTGTGAGACTTTGTACTTTTGAAAATGTGCAGAAGACCTGATTTAATAGACTGTAAAATGGACATTAGAAATGGCCGCTGTCGGGGAGAAGAAGGGCGTGAAGAGATGGGAGGTCCTAGGAAAAGACTGCGAAGAGTATTGGGACTTCCCTGCCTGAATTACTATGTGACAGCGACATGGCCCACCCCACGAGGGGTTCGTATACTGGCTTGGTATGGAGGCGCTGGAAGAAGACGCCGCCCCCGGAAGGAGGGGCAGAAGAAGCCAGTGGCGGGAAAGGGGCCGAGGCAGGAAGAAGGACGCCAGAACGCCATTTTGGAGCATGAGGGAAGGAGGCCTGCGGAGCATGGGGAAACGGATCTCCCTGGCGCCATGGCTGAAGGCTCCGACCTGACCTCGGGGATGAATCACCAACAGCTGGAAGAGATTATTCAGCTGAAGCGCCGCCTGCGACTGAGGTGAGCGGCGCTATGGACATTGAACTTGCAGCGGGCCCAGGAGGGGCCTACACCTGCAGTACCCGCAACACCAGTACCCGCTGCTGCTGCATCGGATCTTTTCCTGGCAGACCCTGCAGAGCTTGGAGCCGCTGCCATGCCACCAGCAGCGTACTCTGTCCCCTCTTTGCCGCTGATACCGGAGGAGTTGTACACAGCCCAGAGAGCTGAAGCGGAGAAAGAGAAGCTCCTGCCCGGACCTGGTGCGGCTGCGCAGGTTCCGCCAGCGACCCCCGCGGAACCGGAACTGCTATTGGCTCCACCGCCATCCCCGGTGCCTCACCGGGCAACACCCATGGCCACCCTGCCTGCACCGGAGCGGAGACCACACCGCCGGAAACTCCCAGGTATATACCCCGGCCTTCCTAATGGGTTGATGGGAAGGAGGAGGAGCCTGCTGCTAGGGGTACGGTTGGAGCCGGCATGCCCGATCCGACATCTACAGGCCAGAGGAGGGTCTGGATCATTTTGGGATGGTGATCTCGGGATCCCTTCACTGCCAAGTCCCCAGGTAGTTGCCTGTCAGAGGCGACAAGCTGCAGAGGCCTTAGGAGCTAGACCTCGTACCAGAGCAACGTAATCACCTATTGAAGAAGAGCAGTTGATGACATTGAGATACATCATGGGTTCCATTTGCCACAGCTTCAAGGCCCTTTAGCAAGAAATCAGAATCAGTATGAGGACATTTCCAGTTCAGCTTCCAGAACCCCAGGAGGGGACCAGCACTAAGAAAACTTTCAAATCTCGTTACCCAGGATGGTTTGTTTGCACCAGTTGTGCCTTTTTGTTCATCATGTTTTTGTTTTTCTGGTAGCACTTTTGTTGCCTAGTTTTTTGCAATGGCAGCGTTCTTCAATTTTGAACTAGCGATCATGAACTTGGAGTGATCCAAAAACGTTTATTGTAAATAGTTGCACCTCTTTAGGTGCCCTCTCTTGGTTTTACATATAGAGACACTATGCAAAGATAATGTTTATGCATGGACACTTTTCGAAGATGATGTCTACCTCAAAGGACACTGCAAGAGATCCCGGCTGGGAGCGGTGTCCAGCACTTACAAGAATAATTGTTGAATGTTTTACTGTGAAGTATTTGATAATATGTTTTATAAGAGTATTAGTAACTGAGAAATGGCTTTTATAGAAGAATTAGGAATGTCTGATCTAGAGATGAGTAATGTGAATAAAGAATTGGAAGTAGACAGGTGACGGACCAGGTACTTGCGGTCAGCGTCTTGCGTCTAGAGAAACAGAGGAAAATGAGAGAAAAATGTGTTACAGAGAATAGCACTTTGAATTGAGAATTGCACTTAGAATTAAAAATTTTAGATAGAATTTAAGATAGAATTGTTTGTAACGTTCAAGATGAGTACCTCCTATACTAGGAAGATTAGTATAAGAAAAGTTTGTTATGCATTATAAAAATTTTTGTATGTTCCTGTACTGTCAACTTTGTTGTCTTGCAGCCCGTGGACGTGCTGTGTTTAACGGGGGGGGATGTGGCGCCCCTGATGCTCAGTCGCCACAGAGGTACTGCACCTTCTCCTAAGGTGTGGTGCCCCATCACCTACGTAAGTTGGGAAGTCCTTTCCACACTCCAACACCTGCACCCCACACACAGGATAGTTCAGCACTGACCACATTGCGGCTCATGCTTAGAGGGTAGCAGAGCACCTTTCGTGGTTTCTTGCTTCGTAACATGAGATGTGCTGGGAGGTGGGTGGAGTTGAGATTCATATAAAGGGTTTGGAAGGTTTACAGTTCAGTTCAGTCTGGAGGTCAGTCGGTCAGGAGAGTCTGAGGATGGATCCCTGGAGAAAGGGTTGGAGGAAGGAGTGCTGCAGCTGCCTCAGTGACCTGAGCCAGCTGGCACGGGAAAGGAACAGAAGGAGAAAGACGTAGAACTGCAACCTAAGCTTCCATAAGAGAGAGAAGGAACAGCATGGAACGAAGGAGTAGGAGAACAGAGAGGAGTTTTGGGTTGGAAGAGGAACCCTGCCTATAGGTTCTCAGCGCAAGGCCGGGGCCCGGTCCCCGAGGTTGTATGGACACTTATGGTTCTGCAGCAGACACCGGTGGAGTAGTTGGCTGTAAATGCACTACTCCCATCTAAGACTTGGGGCACAACAGCAACTGAATAGAAAGCCAGGACTCTTCAGAAGGGAGTCCCTGAGAGAGGCTACAGCTGTCTGTCATACAAGTAGAGTTGTTAGGAACATCTGACAGGAGGAACTTCAGAGTACCACGGTACTGGAGCTCTTCACACTAAAAGGCGCGTAGAGGAGGAGTCGTTCAGGGAAGGTACATGTTGGCGGATTGTTTGAGAGGAGAAGCCTGACTTGCCCGGGAGGTTGATTGAGTCTCTGCCCCGGAGGACACGGCACAGAAGCAGGCACCAGTGTGTACAATGAACTGTGAGTAAAGCTTTGGAAATACAAGCCCTGGTGTCTTCCATTCAATTGTGCGCCAACACCGCCAGCCCTGCTACATCTGGGTACCAACATTCCTCACACCCCTTGCGCCTATACACTGCCCTGGGGTTACAGCTTCACCTGTGGGGAGCTACACCATCTATGCTGCAACACACCATCAGCCCCAGAGTATCTGCACGCAGCGTTGGCTTACTATCTCGCTTGCCAAACACCACAGGTGGCGTCACGGACTATCACATAAACTATATTACAAACCACCATTGATTTGGGCACCCAGGGCCACGGACCGGGTCCCAGCTGCCGTGACATATCCCATTGACACCGGCCCGGTACCGAGTACCCCACGGCCCTCAGAGGGCGACCCAGTTATGTATGATGGAAAAACACGGGTGTTTTTTCGTGAGACATGACTGCACCCTTATATTCCCTCCCTATTGATCACATCATTAAAGGAATGCATTATTAGCATTATACACTCCCTTGGGTGTTGGAAATTTAATGGTATAAAGGATGTATTATTTATATGTACACTAAACTGCGGAGTTCCTCTCGTGCTCTGTAAAACAACTGATGCGGAGAGAGGAGCCGCCCCTTATATCTTGAAGGTTTCCTGTCCTTGAAGGGCGGATCCCCACTCTGTTGGTGCCATCATGTCTCATGAAAAAACACATTACCAGGTATGTAACACCCGTGTTTCCGAAGTACATCACATTGAAATCAATGGAAAGTGTGAGGGCTTTGGGCTTTCATGAAATGTCGGCGGAGCCCTTCACCGATGAACACTTCCTCCTACTAGCCTGGGACCCGCAGCATCGCACCTCCGAATACCCCTTTCTCTCAACCTGGGCCTCACAGCATTGCCCCACTCTTGCCTTCATCACCGCCAGTTTCCAGCAGCAGCAGTAGGGTCTACCTCCTGGGACACTGATCCACCGCAGCCGCCACCCTCGGGGAGCTACCGTAAAAGCAGATTAAAAGACGAACCATCACTTTATTAAACAAACTTTTTCTCCCTATTTCCCTCCCCAAAATTTGGGTTGGTGGTCTTATAATCCTGTGCTTCTTATTATTTACAAAATATGGAATATTAGAATAGAGATAAGATTATGACATTAAATAAATAGGCATTAAGGATTAAATTACATTTTAGTTTTCGACCGTCCCTTTAAGTTAAAATGTATATGCCTGGTATAATCTTTATAGGGGCTGCGTTAACATTTTAATAGTTATGAAGTTTATCGGCATTTTTGAGGGTGAGAGACTCCCATTAATGTCTGAAAGACACCCTATTAGATTGAATCTGAGAGCATTCATAACATTTCATCTAAAGTAAAGATTACAGTGTATAAGTATAGACAGAACAATAATACAAAATTGACTTCAAATTGATATTCTAGACTGTAAACAATGCTGCTGAAAAAGCTTTTGTCATGGTCTTGTTTATTGTACGCAAAGACCTTTCTGGCCTCTTCTGCTTGAAACATTAATAAACACTGTTCAAGGACATGTGTATAGCTTTCACCCTTGTGTTTGAAAACATAGCGTGCGCCCACTGTCAGTGACAGTGCTATTATTACAGTGACCAAAGCTGTAATTGTCCTAACATGTCTTGACAAAAGCACTGAATATAACAGTGGACTGGTGTTCTATTGATTCTTGGGATAATGTAGCAATGTGAACACGATGCAAGAATGCTAGAATATGACTGTTTAATGAGAGATTTAACAGATCACTAACAGTTTTATATTTTGGATTAGACACATGTAGGCCAGTATAACTAAGAGGGTTTTAGTTATAGACTACACCATGTGCACAATTAGGCTTCTTTTACACTTGCCGTGGTTTTTGCGGCCCGTTTTTGCAGGCCGTATTGACGTAATTTTCACGGTCTGGCGCAAAAACTGGCAGCAAAAATCTCAGATTTCTGCAGGCCTTCGAAGTGATAAACAGGAAAGTACATGGGAGCATCAAACACGGCAATCTGCAAATACGGTCTTTACGGTGTACCGCAAAATCAACACACTGGGCAAGCTTCCATTGTTTTTGTGGCCCCATTGAGTTCCCTGGGGGACGTGTCCGTATGCCATGACAAATGTTGAGCAGGCTCGATATTTTTCACGGCTGTAAATACGGTCCTCACGGCCATACGGTGTATGGTGCTCCGACAAATTTTTACGGCCCGTTTTTGTAGCCCCATAGAAATCTATCGGGGCAGCAAAAACGGGCCGAAAAATGCGGCAACTGTAAAAAAAGCCTTAGGCAGTGATTATTTTGACCATATTATCATTTTTATGCATGTTTTCAACTCCACTCTGTATAAACATGTGTATTTGTGTAATGAGGGGGAGTGTGGCGCAAGGATACAACACCCTTTATCAAGCTGTGCAGAATTATTAGGCAGCTTGTTTTCCTCAGGCAAAAAGGGCCAAAAATAGATTTACCAAAAAGTAACAATGTAGCAGGCACCACCTATATGTCGACGGTGTGTTATACAAAGAACTTGTTAGACAGATGTGATTCAAAAAGGAGGAAAGACACGTGTAAAAGATCACTGGCACTTCCTTAATTTAAACATCATAAATTTTTTTTAGCTAACAAACACAGCAATCTAGACAAATAAAAAAAAATTAAAATTGGGCCAGAACCTATTTTGTAGGTCAAAAATTGTCATGGAGATATCACCTATATAACCGGCATGATGACCAATAGACTCATATAAGTGTAGTGGATATCCAAGATAAGTATGACTGGACACTACCCCTAAAGTGATGTCCAATAATGGTCAGTAAAGAAATAAGTACAATGTACATGTACAGACAACAAATAATGCAGTATCAAAAGAATATATAAAAGAAACTAGCCGTTTCCAGTCAGCTAACGCTCGGCACGCTCATTGCTATCTAATTAACGCTGTTGGTGATTAAACTAAAGTAAATAATGACAACATTCAATAGCGCTTACGCAGGTGGTAAATTAAATTAAAATGAAGTTAATAACAATAGTAATCATTAAAAACCTGAATAATACTAATGATACATTTTATTCACAGTGTAAAATCAAAAACAAACTGGATTCAGTAAGATGTGCGTTTTTTATTCATTCCAGCATCTAAACAAATTTCATAACGAAACATAAATTAAGTTAAAATTTCTCTGTAAACACAATTAAATGTATGTTTACCTTGGCTGAAGTGGTTGAATTACATAGAAAGGAAGTGCTGCGTGTGGTAATGTGGGGGGGCGGAACCTCGTGTGGTAATGTGTGGGGATGGAGCCTCGTATGGTAATGTGTGGGGACGGAGCCTCCTGTGGTAATGTGGGGGGATGGAACCTCATGTGGTAATGTGGGGGGACGGAGCCTCATGTGGTAATGTGGGGGGACAGAGCCTCGTGTGGTAATGTGGGGGAACGGAGCCTCATGTGGTAATGTGTGGGGACAGAGCCTCTTGTGGTAGTGTGTGGGGACACAGCCTCGTGTGGTAATGTGTGGGGATGGAGCCTCGTGTGGTAATGTGTGGGGACAGAGCCTCATGTGGTAGTGTGTGGGGACACAGCCTCATGTGGTAATGTGTGAGGACGGAGCCTCATGTGGTAATGTGTGGGGACCGAGCCTCGTGTGGTAATGTGGGGGGACGGAGCCTCGTGTGTTAATGTGTGAGGACGGAGCCTTGTGTGGTAATGTGTGGGGACAGAGCCTCATGTGCTAATGTGTGGGGACGCAGCCTCATGTGGTAATGAGTGAGGAAGGAGCCTCGTGTGGTAATGTGTGAGGACGGAGCCTCATGTGGTAATGTGTGGGGACGGAGCCTTGTGTGGTAATGTGGGGGGAAGGAGGCTCGTGTGGTAATGTGTGAGGACGGAGCCTTGTGTGGTAATGTGGGGGAACGGAGCCTCGTGTGGTAATGTGGGGGGACGGAGCCTCATGTGGTAATGTGTGGGGATAGAGCCTCGTGAGGTAGTGTGTGGGGACACAGCCTCATGTGGTAATGTGTGAGGACGGTGCCTCGTGTGGTAATGTGTGGGGACGAAGCCTCGTGTGGTAATGTGGGGGGATGGAGCTTCGTGTGTTAATGTGTGAGGACGGAGCCTCGTGTGGTAATGTGTGGGGACGCAGCCTCGTGTGGTAATGAGTGAGGAAGGAGCCTCATGTGGTAATGTGTGAGGACGGAGCCTCATGTGGTAATGTGTGGGGACGGAGCCTTGTGTGGTAATGTGGGGGGATGGAGCCTCGTGTGGTAATGTGTGGGGACGGAGCCTCGTGTGGTAATGTGTGGGGACGGAGCCTTGTGTGGTAATGTGGGGGGATGGAGCCTTGTGTGGTAATGTGTGGGGACAGAGCCTCATGTGTTAATGTGGGGGAACGGAGCCTTTTGTGGTAATGTGTGGGGACGGAGCCTCGTGTGGTAATGTGGGGGGGCGGGATTATGTGTGGTAATGTGGGGGGGCGAGATTATGTGTGGTAATGTGGTGGGGGGCTTGATTATGTGTGGTAATGTGGTGGGGGGCGGGATTATGTGTGGTAATGTGGTGGGGGCGGGATTAAGTGTGGCAATGTGGTGGTGGGGTGGGATTATGTGTGGTAATGTGGTGGGGGGTGGGATTAAGTGTGGTAATGTGGTGGTGGGTGGGATTATGTGTGGTGATGTGGCGGGGGGCGGGATTATGAGTGGTAATGTGGAGGGGGGGCGGGATTGTGTGTGGTAATGTGGTGGGGGGGATTGTGTGTGGTAATGTGGTGGGGGGTGGGATTATGTGTGGTGATGTGGTGGGGGCAGGATTATGTGTGGTGATATGGTGGGGGGCAGGATTATGTGTGGTGATGTGGTGGGGGGCCGGGATTATGTGTGGTGATGTGGTGGGGGGCCGGGATTATGTGTGGTGATGTGGTGGGGGCGGGATTATGTGTGGTGATGTGGTGGGGGGTGGGATTATGTGTGGTGATGTGGTGGGGGCGGGATTATGTGTGGTGATGTGGTGGGGGGGCAGGATTATGTGTGGTGAAATGTTGGGGGGCTGGGATTATGTGTGGTGATGTGGGGGGCGGGAATATGTGTGGTGATGTGGTGGTGGGGCAGGATTATGTGTGGTGATGTGGTGGGGGGGCGGGATTATGTGTGGTGATGTGTTGGGGGGCGGGATTATGTGTGGTGATGTGGTAGGGAGGCGGGATTATGTGTGGTGATGTGGTGGGGGGCGGGATTGTGTGTGGTGATATGGTGGGGGGCGAGATTGTGTGTGGTAATGTGGTGGGGGGGCGGGATTGTGTGTGGTAATGTGGTTGGGGCGGGATTGTGTGTGGTAATGGAGTGGGAGGTGGGATTATGTGTGGTGATGTGGTGGGGGCAGAGCTACTGTGCAGGGGGCGGGATTAGCGAGTAATCATGATGCCTCTTATATATATAGATAAGCAATAGCTACGTGCAATAAAGTGCATTGTGCATAGTCACCAAGTAAATTGGCTCATAGAAAAAGCATTATATGGGAAAGAGGAACCCATGTGTATCACCACAGGAGCTGGCTTCCTCATGTGTAAGGTTCAGTGGCTAGACTAGTGATTTATATGCCATACAATTAAAAAATATACAATTGGATAAATTACCTGATATGCATGATGATGGGCAAAGGTGGACACAGTATTTACAAATATCTAGGTGCACATGTGGATGCATAGTGATGATGACATAGCAGACCTAGATCCCTAGATCATGCTCATCAAACATGGCCAGTTATTAAGTACATGTTGTACCACTCCAAAATGGTGCAATAATCAATAATATGCAGTCATGGCTGAAAGTGTTGACACACTTAAAGTTATTCCAGAAAGTTCAGTATTTCTCCAATAAAATTATTGCAATTACACATGTGTTGTTATACACGTTTATTTCCTTTGTTTGTATTGGAACAACACAATGAGAGAAAACAAGGCAAATTGGACATAATTTTGTAAAGGCAATGGTGGAACCACTGTCCATGATCCCAGGAGATCAGATCCTATGGAGCTTTTTTTGGACTTCATGCGCTGCTTAACATATTGTACAATTACTGCTGTATTAAAGATCAATGTTTTTATTCCCAATGCGTTTCAAAGCATGAACTGCTTCTTCCTCAGGGGATGACATACCAGGAGAGACTGAAGTGGGGTAATTAGGTGAACACCTGACTCTTCGCTGGAACCCCTGATGGTGGGGTTAGACTTGGCTCCAGATGGACACCAGTTTCTACACCAGGACAGTCCTCGGATGCATGGCAGCTGACACCAAGGGGCAGGAAGCTGGAACAGCCTAGAAGGGAAAGATAAACTGGTACAGGCGGGTATGGCAGGAACAAAGGAGTGGTGGGCGCTGGTGGGCATGGCTTTTATACAGGCCAGCACTGGCAGATGCCAGCAGGTACAGCAGATATACAAGCAAGCACTGGCAGGTGCAGGAAGGTGCGGCTGATATTCAGGTGACCATGGCAAGTACATGACTGGTACGGCTGGTGTAGGCACGGCAAGTGTAGGCTGGTACAACTGTTGTACTGATTCGCACCGCAAGTTAAGACAGGAATGGCTGGTATACAGACTGCAGGCAAGTGCTCGCAGGCATGGCTGAAATATAGGAACACAAGGCAAGTATGGGCATGCAGGTACAGGACAAGTAAACTGACTGGTGGGTACAATGAATATGAGAACTAGCAAATGAGAAGATAACTGACATTATACATTTCCCAGGCACCTCCCATCAGGTGCAGGTGCCTTAAATAATAAGTGTCTCCTAGCTATTGGCTGGGGACACTTTAGGATGGTGCGTGCTGTCCCTTTAAGAAGTAAGGAGCATACATGTGCCCTAAGCACATTGCCAGGGAATCTGTCAGCAGTGTGCAAACCCTGAACAGCTGCCGGAGGGGAAGGAAGTGTAGGACTGGGGCCCCAGCTGTGAGTGAGTCGGCGATCCTGCCATGGGAGGGGCAAAATGTGCAGGGACACCAGTGCTACAGTACCCTGAAAAAGTGTTTTTCTCTTACCTTTTTTGTGACAGAATATTCTCGACCTCAAAAACTTATTCAGTGCTGACTGCAGCAAGAGTGGTCCTGGATCTTTGTAGAAGGAACTGAGGATGACAGACTTGAAGAGAGACACATGAAATGAATTGAGTATTTGTAAAGAGGCCAGGAGTTTGAGCTTGTAAGCTAGAGGATTTATCTGTCATGAGCTCTGGTTTTGTCTTTTTGTTACTTTGTGTCGAGGCTGTCAGTCTGTGCTGGGTCTGAGCTGCAGTCACCTGTGTTCATTTCCTTAAACAGGTGTCATGATCCAGGTCGGGGTTTGTTTTCTCCTTCCTGACCCCCATGACCGCCAAAATATATAAATCGTTCCTCATATCTGCATTCTGTCACAGAAGAATGTTGTGTCCCTCCTCCCAGCTGTCCATCAACCCCCCTCTATAGCATCCCTGCACCGCCTCCTTCTTTTGTATTTGCCATTATATGTTTTCGGGTGCCTGCGCTGTGACAACAGTTCTCCGGCATGTGCAGTGCGCACTGCCTGGGAACTGCCATCAAGCTGTCACACCTGCGTGTTTCTGCATCCCCAGATCCTGCCCTGCAGTGTGTTATGAAGTATTTATACTGCGGGGCTGGGGCCTCTGCAACACGCAGGCGCGATAGCCTGATGGCAGTTCCCAGGTAGCGTGCACTACGCATGCCCTAGGACTGTTGTCACAGCGCAGGCGCACAGACAGGGAAAAAAGGACTCGCCAAACCTTGTCTAATGACTAATGCACTAGCAGGATGCAGAGGCTCCCAAAGATAAAGGCTGGAGCAGCTCCATCTGTGTGCTTTTTTCCACTGGGCAGCCAACACCTTCCTCATCACTACTATAGTGATAGGGTGGCTGTTTTCATCAGTGGTGGGCACCTGCGCTGCTCCAGCCTTTATCTTTGGGAGCCTGCTCCATCCTGCTAGTGCATTAGTCATTAGTAGTGTTGAGCATTCCGATACCGCAAGTATCGGGTATCGGCTGATACTTGCTGTATCGGAATTCCGATACCGACATCCGATATTTTTTCAATATCGGGCATCGGAATCGGAAGTTCAAAGTTGATTGACAGCCGAAATGACGTCATCATGATGCGCGGTGTGTGCGCATCATGATGCGCCGTCATTTCGGGCCTTCCGGGGGTCTCTGCCGGCCTGCCGGGGGGCTGTGCCGGCCTGCCGGGGGGCTGTGTGGACTGCCCGGGGTCTGTACCGGCCTGCCGGGGGGCTGTGCCGGCCTGCCGGTGGTATGTGCACCCTGTGGGGGTCTGTACCGGCCTGCCGGGGGGCTGTGCCGGCCTGCCGGGGGGCTGTGCACCCTGTGGGGGTCTGTACCGGCCTGCCGGGGGGCTGTGCTGATGTCCGGGGGTCTGTGCAGGCATCGTCCGATGGGACTACAAGTCCCATCTGGCGATGCCTGCTACCATGACAGTGATTGACACATTAGCCAATGATGGCACAGTAGCAGTCCCATCATCCGGCTAATGTGTTAAATGTTAAAAAAAAAAAAAAAAAATACTACATACATACTACATGCTACATACATACCACATATATACTACATGCATGCTACATACATACTACATGCTACATACATACTACATATATACTACATGCATGCTACATACATACTACATGCTACATACATACTACATACATACTACATGCTGCATACATACCACATATATACTACATGCTACATACATACCACATATATACTACATGCATGCTACATACATACTACATACATACTACATGCATGCTACATACATACTACATGCTACATACATACTACATACATACTACATGCATGCTACATACATACTACATGCTACATACATACTACATGCATACTACATATACACTACATGCATGCTACATACATACTACATGCTACATACATACTACATATATACTACATGCATGCTACATACATACTACATGCTACATACATACTACATACATACTACATGCATGCTACATACATACTACATGCTACATACATACTACATACATACTACATGCATGCTACATACATACTACATGCTACATACATACTACATACATACTTACTACATACATACTACATGCATGCTACATACATACTACATGCTACATACATACTACATATATACTACATGCATGCTACATACATACTACATGCTACATACATACTACATATATACTACATGCATGCTACATACATACTACATGCTACATACATACTACATATATACTACATGCATGCTACATACATACTACATGCTACATACATACTACATACATACTACATGCATGCTACAAAAAAAAGTCCCTAGTCTCACTTTATGGTAAATTCCCACACAGCTTTTACCATAAAGTGAGACTAGGGACTTTTTTTTTTTAAGTGGTGGAGGAATACAGTGCGGAAGGATACCTACCTTCCGTCATGGGATTCCTGCAGCCCGTAGAGAGCGGCAGCATCAGCTGATGCTGCAGTTCTCTACCCAAGATCGTCGTGGGACACACTCGTGGACTGCTTCGGATCATGGGTGAGTATTTTTGTGGTTTGTTATGTTAATATTTATTCCGTAAAAGACAATGGCTTCGGGGAACAATGTGACAAGTATTGTAAGTATGTTACTCTATGTTATATGTACTGTATGTCTATGTATGTATTGTATGAATTGTTTGTATGTAGCATGCATGTAGTATGTATGTAGTATGTATGTAGCATGTATGTAGTATGTATGTAGCATGTAGTATATATGTAGCATGCATGTAGTATATATGTAGTATGCATGTAGTATGTATGTAGCATGCATGTAGTATATATGTAGTATGTATGTAGCATGCATGTAGTATGTATGTAGTATATATGTAGTATGTATGTAGCATGTAGTATGTATGTAGCATGCATGTAGTATATATGTAGTATGTATGTAGTATATATGTAGCATGTAGTATGTATGTAGCATGCATGTAGTATATATGTAGTATGTATGTAGCATGTAGTATGTATGTAGCATGCATGTAGTATGTATGTAGCATGCATGTAGTATGTATATAGTATGTATGTAGCATGCATGTAGTATGTATGTAGTATGTATGTAGCATGCATGTAGTATGTATGTAGTATGTATGTAGCATGCATGTAGTATGTATGTAGCATGCATGTAGTATGTATGTAGTATGTATGTAGCATGCATGTAGTATGTATGTAGTATGTATGTAGCATGCATGTAGCATGCATGTATGTAGTATGTATGTAGCATGCATGTAGTATGTATGTAGTATGTATGTAGCATGTATGTAGTATGTATGTAGTATGTATGTAGCATGCATGTAGCACGTATGTATGTAGCATGCATGTAGTATGTATGTAGTATGTATGTAGCATGTATGTAGTATGTATGTAGCATGTAGTATATATGTAGCATGCATGTAGTATGTATGTAGTATGTATGTAGCATGTAGTATGTATGTAGTATGTAGTATGTTTGTAGCATGTAGTATGTATGTAGCATGCATGTAGTATGTATGTAGCATGCATGTAGTATGTATGTAGTATGTATGTAGCATGCATGTAGCATGCATGTATGTAGTATGTATGTAGCATGCATGTAGTATGTATGTAGTATGTATGTAGTATGTATGTAGTATGTATGTAGCATGTAGTATATGTAGCATGCATGTAGTATGTATGTAGTATGTATGTAGCAGGTAGTATATATGTAGCATGCATGTAGTATGTATGTAGCATGTAGTATGTATGTAGTATGTATGTAGCATGCATGTAGTATGTATGTAGTATGTATGTAGCATGTAGTATGTATGTAGTATGTATGTAGCATGTAGTATGTATGTAGCATGCATGTAGTATGTATGTAGTATGTATGTAGCATGTAGCATGCATGTAGTATGTATGTAGTATGTATGTAGCATGTAGTATGTATGTAGTATGTATGTAGCATGCATGTAGTATGTATGTATGTAGTATTTTTTTTTTAATTTTTTTATTTTTTTTACATTTAACACATTAGCCGGATGATGGGACTACTACTGTCCCATCATTGGCTAATGTGTCAATCACTGTCATGGTAGCAGGCATCGCCAGATGGGACTTGTAGTCCCATCGGACGATGCCTGCAAAGACCCCCGGACATCAGCACAGCCCCCCGGCAGGCCGGCACAGCTCCCCGGCAGGCCGGTACAGACCCCCACAGGGTGCACAGCCCCCCGGCAGGCCGGCACAGCCCCCTGGCAGGCCGGTGCAGACCCCCACAGGGTGCACAGGCCACCGGCAGGCCGGAACAGCCCCCCGGCAGGCCGGTACAGACCCCGGGCAGTCCGCACAGCCCACCGGCAGGCCGGCACAGCCCCCCGGCAGGCCGGCAGAGACCCCCGGAAGGCCCGTACAGACCCCCGAGAGGCTGTACAAGGGCAGGAAAGGGTTTTTCCAATTCCGATACCGGAAGTCTCATAGATAGAGTTGAGCGATACCGTCCGATACTTCAAAGTATCGGATCGGAATGGATCGGCCGATCTTAAAAAAAAGTATCGGTATCGCCGATTCCGATACCGGAAGTCCCATTCAAGTCTATGGGACTTCCGGTATCGGAATAAGAAAAACCCTGTTTTTGCCTTGTACAGCCTCTCTGGGGTCTGTACGGGCCTTTCGGGGGGCTGTGCCGGCCTGCCAGGGGGTCTGTGCAGGCTCCGGTGGTCTGTGCCGGCCTGCCGGGGGGCTGTGCCGGCCTGCCGGTGGTCTGTGCAGGCTCCGGTGGGCTGTGCCGGCCTGCCGGGGGGCTGTGCCGGCCTGCCGGTGGTCTGTGCAGGCTTCGGGGGTCTGTGCAGGCATCGTCCGATGGGACTACAAGTCCCATCGGGCGATGCCTGCTACCATGACAGTGATTGACACATTAGCCAATGATGGGACAGTAGTAGTCCCATCATCCGGCTAATGTGTTGAATGTAAAAAAAAAAAAAAAAAATTACATGCTACATACATGCTACATACATACAACATGCATACTACATACATGCTACATTCATACTACATACTACATACATGCTACATTCATACTACATATATACTACATGCAACATACATACTACATATATACTACATGCATGCAACATGCATACTACATATATACTACATGCTACATACATACTACATATATACTACATGCATGCTACATACATACTACATATATACTACATGCATGCTACATACATACTGCATGCTACATACATACTACATGCTACATACATACCACATATATACTACATACATACTACATGCATGCTACATGCTACATACATACTACATACATACTACATACATACTACATGCATGCTACATGCTACATACATAACACATATATACTACATGCATGCTACATACATACTACATGCTACATACATACCACATACATACTACATACATACTACATACATACTACATGCATGCTGCATACATACTACATGCTACATACATACTACATATATACTACATGCATGCTACATACATACTACATGCTACATACATACCACATACATACTACATACATACTACATGCATGCTACATACATACTACATGCTACATACATACCACATACATACTACATACATACTACATACTACATGCTACATACATACTACATATATACTACATGCATGCTACATACATACTACATGCTACATACATACCACATATATACTACATACAATAAAAAAAGTCCCTAGTCTCACTTTATGCCATTGCTGTGTGGGAATTTCCCACGCAGCAATGGCATAAAGTGAGACTAGGGACTTTTTTTTTTAAGTGGCGGAGGAATACAGTGCGGAAGGATACCTACCTTCCGTCATTGGATTCCTGCAGCCCGTAGAGAACGGCAGCATCAGCTGATGCTGCCGTTCTCTACCCAAGATCGTCGTGGGACACACTCGTGGACTGCTTCGGATCGTGGGTGAGTATTTTTGTGGTTTGTTATGTTAATATTTATTCCGTAAAAGACAATGGCTTCGGGGAACAATGTGACAAGTATTGGTAAGTATGTTACTCTGTTATATGTACTGTATGTCTATGTATGTATTGTATGAATGTATTGTATGTAGTATGTATGTAGTATATATGTGGTATGTATGTAGCATGTAGTATGTATGTAGTATGTATGTAGCATGCATGTAGCATGCAGTATGTATGTAGCATGCATGTAGTATATATGTAGTATGTATGTAGCATGTAGTATGTAGTATGTATGTAGTATGTATGTGGTATGTATGTAGCATGTAGTATGTATGTAGCATGCATGTAGTATGTATGTAGTATGTATGTAGTATGTATGTGGTATGTATGTAGCATGTAGTATGTATGTAGCATGCATGTAGTATATATGTAGTATGTATGTAGCATGTAGTATGTATGTAGCATGCATGTAGTATGTATGTAGTATGTATGTAGTATGTATGTGGTATGTATGTAGCATGTAGTATGTATGTAGCATGCATGTAGTATATATGTGTTATGTATGTAGCATGCATGTAGTATGTATGTAGTATGTATGTAGTATGTATGTGGTATGTATGTAGCATGCATGTAGTATGTATGTAGTATATATGTGGTATGTATGTAGTATGTATGTAGTATGTATGTAGCATGCAGTATGTATGTAGCATGCATGTAGTATATATGTAGTATGTATGTAGCATGTAGTATGTATGTAGCATGCATGTAGTATATATGTAGTATGTATGTAGCATGTAGTATGTATGTAGCATGCATGTAGTATGTATGTAGTATGTATGTAGTATTTTTTTTTTTTTTTTTAACATTTAACACATTAGCCGGATGATGGGACTACTACTGTCCCATCATTGGCTAATGTGTCAATCACTGTCATGGTAGCAGGCATCGCCAGATGGGACTTATAGTCCCATCGGACAATGCTTGCACAGACCCCCGGACATCAGCACAGCCCCCCGGCAGGCCGGCACAGCCCCCCGGCAGGCCGGTACAGACCCCCACAGGGTGCACAGACCACCGGCAGGCCGGCACAGCCCCCCGGCAGGCCGGTACAGACCCCGGGCAGTCCACACAGCCCCCCGGCAGGCCGGCAGAGACCCCCGGAAGGCCCGAAATGACGGCGCATCATGATGCGCACACACCGCGCATCATGATGACGTCATTTCGGCTGTCAATCAACTTTGAACTTCCGATTCCGATGCCGACTTCCGATATTGAAAAAATATCGGAAGTCGGTATCGGAATTCCGATACAGCAAGTATCGGCCGATACCCGATACTTGCGGTATCGGAATGCTCAACATTACTCATAGACTTGAATGGGACTTCCGGTATCGGCATCGGCGATACCGATACTTTTTTTAAAGATCGGCCGATCCATTCCGATCCGATATTTTGAAGTATCGGACGGTATCGCTCAACTCTAGTCATTAGACAAGGTTTGGTGAGGTTATTTTCTATGATGTGTTTTTGCTAAAATTTACAGGATTTTTAAGTCCTTTTTTCCCTGTCTGTGAGCTTTGAATTGATGTTTAGTTAGGTACGCACAAAAAAATGGGGATCCTTGATATTGGATTGCGAGCTTATCTCTTTTGGCCAAAATAGTACCCAATACCTCATTGAATGCATTTATTATATGCATTTTTTTGTATCTTTTTATTGAACTTTTTATCATTCTTTGCAGGATGCAGCTGGGCTCCTTTTTGATGGCTGTGTTTTTGTGAATATTGCACATCATTCCGTCAGCCAGAGCCACGGGACTACTATTACTTATATCCCACATCATCCCATCACAGCCGCCGACTACTAACACTAAATCCCACATCATCCCGTCAGAGCCACCGGACTACTATCCCTAATATCCAACATCATCCCGTCAGCCAGAGCTACCGGACTACTACCCCTAATATCCCACATCTTCCCTTCTGCCAGAGCCACCGGACTACTACCCCTAATATCCCACATCATCCCATCATCCTGGGGTCAGAACCAGAGCATTGAGTTGAATGGTCCTAACTTCCATACCGGGGATCCCTTTAAGAGAGTCCTGGGGTCAGTACCAAAGTGCAGAGTGGATTTGCCCTCATTTCCATACTGGGGATCCCTTTAACAGGGGCCTGGGGTCAGAATCAGAGTGCAGAGTGGATTTGCCCTCACTTCCATACTGGGGATCCCTTTAAGAGGGGCCTGGGGTCAGAACCAGAGTGGTGAGTGGAATTGCCCTAACATCCATACCAATGAGACCCTTTAAGAGGCCCTTGGGTCTGAACCACAATGCTGAGTGGAACGGTCCTATCTTCCATACTGGTTATCCCTTTAAGAGAGGCCTGGGGTCAAAGCCAAAGAGCTGGATGGATTATCCCTGACTTCCATACCAATGATCCCTTTAAGAGAGGCCTGGGGTATTTGAAGGCAATTGCCCTGACTTCCATATCGGGGGATCCCTTTAAGAGAGCCTGGAGTCAGAACCAGAACGCTGAGTGGAATTGCCCTAACTTCCATACCGGGGATCCCTTTAAGAGAGGCCTGGGGTCAGAATCAAAGCGCTGAGGGATTTTCCCTAACTCCCATACCAGACATCCCTTTAAGAGAGGCCTGGAGTCAGTACCAAAGCGCAGAGTGGATTTGCCCTCACTTCCGTACCCGGGATCCCTTTAAGAGGGGCCTGGGGTGAGAACCAGAGTGCTCAGTGGAATTGCCCTAACTTCCATACCAATGATCCCTTTAACCCCTTAAATACAATTGACGTAATATTCCGTCCATGTGACCCTGGACCTAAATACCATGGACGGAATATTACGTCACCGCGATCAGCGGCGCCCACGTGGTGAGCGCCGCTGATCGTGGCCGAGTGTCAGCTAATTATCATAGCTGACACCCTGCACAATGTGTAAGGGGCAGTCACGGACCGCCCCCGACACGTTAACCCCTTGCACACCGCGATCAAACACGATCGCGGTGTACCGGGGGTTAAAGGGAAGCATCGGCAGGGAGGGGGCTCCCTCCGTGCTTCCCTGAGCCCCCCACGGCAGCGCAATGTGCAGCGCTGCTGCGGGGGACTCCTTTGCTGCAGGTCCCTGGATCCAATATGACGACGGGGACCTCCGGGGGCCTGCAGGAAGCTGGCTTCCTCAGTGCCTGCAAAGCGCAGGCATGAGGAAGCCTGTGCAGTGCCTGTGACAGATCGCTGATCTGTCACAGTGATTTGTGATGTGACAGATCAGCGATCTGTCACAGGACAGTTATGTCTCCCCTGGGACATTGTAATAAAGTTAAAAAAAAAAAAAAAAGTGTAAAAATAATTTTTAAAAAATCGCTAAATAAATTTAAAAAAAAAAAAAATATTCCCCAATAAATTCATTTTTTGGAAATAAAAAAAAAAAACACAATAAAAGTACACATATTTGGTATCGCCGCGTCTGTGACGACCCGCCCTATAAAACTTTCCCAATAGTTAACCCCTTAAGTGAACCCCTTCAAAAATAAAAATAAAAAACGAAGCAAAAAATAATGATTTATTATCATACCGCCAAACAAAAAGTGCAATAACGCACGATCAAAAAGACGCATATAAATATCCATGGTACCGCTGAAAACGTCATCTTGTCCCGCAAAAAACGAGCTGCCATACAGCATCATCAGCGAAAAAATAAAAAAGTTATAGCTCGCACAATAAAGTGATGCAAAAATAATTATTTTTTATGTAAAATTGTTTTCACTGCATAAAAGCGCCAAAACATAAAAAAATGACCTAAATGAGGTATCGCTGTAACCGTACTGACCCGAAGAATAAAATAGCCTTATAAATTTTACCGCACCCGGAACGGCGTAAACGCACCACCCAAAAGAAATTCATGAAACGCCTTTTTTTTGTAAATTCTGCGTCCCAAAAAATGAAATAAAAAGCGATCAAAAAATGTCACATGCCCGAACATGATACCAATAAAAGCGTCAACTCGTCCCGCAAAAAATAAGACCTCACGTGACTCGGTGGGTCAAAATATGGAAAAATTATAGCTCTCAATATGTGGTGATGCAAAAACTATTTTTACAATAAAAAGCGTCTTTTAGCGTGCGACAGCCGCCAAACATAAAACCGCCATAAATAGTAAATCAAACCCCCCGTTATCACCCCCTTAGTTAGGGAAAAATAATAAAATTAAAAAAATGTATTTATTTCCATTTTCCCATTAGGGTTAGGGGTAGGGTTAGGGTTAGGGCTAGGGCTAGGGTTAGGGTTAGGGCTAGGGCTAGGGTTAGGGTTAGGGTTAGAATTGGGGGTTTCCACTATTTGCGCACATCTGGTGCTCTCCAAACGCAACATGGCATCTGATCTCAATTCCAGCCAATTCTGCGTTGAAAAAGTCAAATGGTGCTCCTTCCCTTCCAAGCTCTGCCATGCACCCAAACAGTTTTACCCCCTCATATGGGGTATCAGC
Source organism: Dendrobates tinctorius (assembly GCF_039654945.1). Classification (NCBI taxonomy): domain Eukaryota; kingdom Metazoa; phylum Chordata; class Amphibia; order Anura; family Dendrobatidae; genus Dendrobates; species Dendrobates tinctorius. Next base: position 48,965,871 of record NW_027361676.1, on the reverse strand, counting down.
CTACTCAGGACAATTTGCAAAACAACTTTTGGGGTCCTATTTCTCCTGTTGCCCTTAGGAAAATAAAAATTTGGGGGCAAAAATATCATTTTTGTGGAAAAAAAATATTTTTTTTATTTTCACGCCTGGGCGTTATAAACTTCTGTGAAGCACTTGGGGGTTCAAAGTTCTCACCACACATCTAGATAAGTTCCTTAGGGGGTCTAGTTTCCAAAATGGTGTCATTTGTGGGGGGTTTCCACTGTTTTGGGACATCAGGGGTTTTCCAATCGCGACATGATGTCCAATCTCAATTCCAGCCAAAAACGTCAAATGGCGCTGCTTCCCTTCCGAGCTCTGCCGTGCGCCCAAATAGTGGTTTACCCCCACATGTGGGGTATCAGCGTACTCAGGACAAATTGCACAATAACTTTTGGGGTCCTGTTACCCTTGGGAAAATAAAAATTGGGGTGAAAAGATCATTTTTGTGGAAAAAACATGATTTTTTAATTGTACCGCTGTACGTTATAAACTTCTGTAAAGCCCTTGTGGGTTCAAAGTTGTCACCACATATCTAGATAAGTTCCTTGGGGGGTCTAGTTTCCAAAATGGGGTCACTTGTAGGGGGTTTCCACTGTTTAGGTACATCAGGGACTCTCCAAACGTGACATGGCGTCCGATCTGAATTCCAGCCAATTTTGCATTGAAAAAGTCAAACGGCGCTCCTTCCATTCTGAGTTTTGCCATGCGCCGAAACAGTCGTTCCCCCCACATATCAGGTATCGGCGTACTCAGGACAAATTGCACAATAACTTTTGCAGTCCAATTTCTCCTGTTACCCTTGGTAAAATAAAAAAAATTGAACCTGAAGTATTTTTTTGTGAAAAAAAGTTAGATGTTCATTTTTTTTTTTAAATATTCAAAAAAATTCCTGTGACACACCTAAAGGGTTAATAAACTTCTTGAATGTGGTTTTGAGCACCTTAAGGGGTGCAGTTTTTAGAATGGTGTCACTTTTGGGTATTTTCTATCATATACACCCCTCAAAGTGGCTTCAAATGTGATGTGGTCCTAAAAATAAAATGGTGTTGTAAAAATGAGAAATCGCTGGTCAACTTTTAACCCTTATAACTTCCTAACAAAAAAAAATTTTGGTTCCAAAATTGTGCTGATGTAAAGTAAACATGTGGGAAATGTTAGTTATCAAGTTTTTTGTGTGCCGTATCTCTGTGATTTAAGGGCATAAAAATTCAAAGTTGGAAAATTGCGAAATTTTCAAAATTTTCGCCAAATTTCCGTTTTTCTCACAAATAAACGCAAATTATATGAATGAAATTTTACCACTGTCATGAAGTACAATATGTCATGAGAAAACAATGTCAGAATCACCGGGATCCATGGAAGCGTTTCAGAGTTATTACCTCATAAAGGGACAGTGGTCAGAATTGTAAAAATTGGCCCGGGAGTTAACGTGCAAACCACCCTTGGTAGTGAAAGGGTTAATAGAAGCCTGGGTCAGAATCAGAGTGCTGAGGGATTTTCCCTAACTTCCATACCGGAGATCCCTTTAAGAGACCCTGGGGTCAGAATCAGAGCGCTGAGTGGAATGGTCTTAACTTCCGTACCGGAGATCCCTTTAAGAGGGAAAATGTGCCTATCGGATGGAGGAGGTGTGATGTGTATATGGGCAGGGAGGGGGGATTCATTTCTGTCATGTGGTCCCTGTTCCTTTCTTGGGGAAGACAATGGCTGGGAGCTTATGTTCCCGGGGATGCTAGATTTCTCCCACCATGTTAGTGTCTGTTGAGGTGTTGTTGTGGTGTGAGAAAACTGTTGCTCATAGCAACCAATCACAGCTCAGCTTCTTTTAAACAGTTATGGTAAAATGAAAGATGCTTAGTGATTGGTTGCAAGGAAAACTGTTGCTCATAGCAACCAATCACAGCTCAGCTTCTTTTAAACAGCTCTGGTGAAATGAAAGATGCTTCATGATTGGTTGGCGATACACACACATTCAGTTTTATATATATAGTTTATTGCTCTGATATGGATCTATATAAATACATATACACACGTGGACAAAATTGTTGGTACCCTTCTGTTAAAGACAATTTGTCGGAAGAATTGACCCTCCTAAGCCATCTATATGAACATGCATGTCATAGAAAGTTGAATAAAATGACACCTTGATATCAGTAATCAGATGCCTTATTCCAGAGAAATGCACTATTTTATTATATGTAAGTGAGCTGCTAGGATCAATGGGCTGGACACAGATCTTCATGAGAATCTGTCTCCAGACCTTATGTTAAATGAAAGGGGAAGTTACCACTGAGATGTGTAATGGCTACTCTCCTAATCTGACTATAGAGGTGTGCGTGACTGTAACTGACACATCTGCAGGTGCCTTAGTGCTTCAGCTTCCATTTCACAGGCATCCAGTTTTCCAATACAGCAGACCTGTGAGAGCTGCAGCCGCCTGCAGCAAATGTGTTTGTCAGGAGACAAAGTTCAGTTCTACTATCCTGTGTTAGTTACTTTAAATATAAGCTCTGGAGGCAAATTATCATGCAGATTAGTATCCTGCCCATAATTAACAGCTCTTTTTTTAAATACAAGAAAAACATGGATTTTTCTGGAAAATACGTTGGATAGCAGATATCAAGGTATCATTTTATCAGCTTTCTATGAAAGACATGCCCATACAGATGGCGCAGGAGGGTTGACCCTACTGACAGATTCCCTTTAAAGTAACAAAAACACACAATGTTGACTATGTGACAGAGTCACTGGTGAAGTGATGGAGGGGAGATACATGTCACTGCCCATGATGGTGTAAACCAGAGTAGTTTCCTCCAGCACACCACGTGTTGGGAGAATTAAATGAAAGTTAGGTTATGGGCTGGTTTTATTGGACATTCATAGAGTGGATGTCCACTGTATCTCCACCTGCAGAGTCCTGACAGGACCTGTGTGATGTCAAGATCATGTGATCAGTCACATGATGGAGGAGTCATATGGTCTGGTCATATATGTCTGATGGCCAGAGCTTCCAGTGTTCAGTGTGTGCCTGGAGAGGGAGCACTCCAAGAAGATGTGTTAAACCTGAACTGTGGACATTGCTACCTGTGAGCGGGCTGCTCCCCGCAAGGAAAAGACTATGTTTTTGTTTCTTTGTTTTGCTGTTTTGCCCAGAGGGCCATGTTTATTTTCCCAAGCTTGGTTAATGCTGTCTTCAATAAACCAAGTATACCTCTGTGTCCAGCCGAGTGAGGTGCTCTACCACAACTGAAATAACTTGAACCTGACTGAGGGACAAGGGAGAATCCATTTTGGATTTTAAGTTCAGGACATCTCCTTCCACTCCTGAAATGTTCCCCCACCCTTGCATTCCCCAAGGTCATAAAGAGCCATGCAGTGTTTATCTTTAATTAAAAAGCTAGAAACAAACCTTTTGAAGCTCTTGACACAATGATGTGAAATCTTCTGCAGCTGTAGCCAGCTCTTTTGTCTGAATGAAACACATGGAAACCCCATGGTACAACAAGTCACAGCAAGCTCTGAGGTACTGAGTCTGGAAAATGACCTATAATAACAGAAAGCAATATCTGAGACTAGCCGAGCACATAATCCGAATCAGTGTTCCTTTCTCCATGCGCCCATATATAGCTACCTGTAGCATTCTATATTATGGAGTTACTAGCTGAAGAGCCCGGTGCTGCCCGGGCATAGTAACTAACTGTGGTTAGTTATAGCAAATTATAATTATCCTCCATCCCATAGTCCCGTGCTCATATACCCATCATACATATCCATGATCCCATAGGCCCATGCCCATATACCCATCATACATATCCACGATCCCATAGGCCCGTGCCCATATACCCATCATACATATCCTCCATCCCATAGTCGAATGCCCATATACCCATCACACATCCTCCATCCCATAGTCCCATGCCCATATACCCATCACACATCCTTCATCTCATAGTCCCATGCTCATATACCCATCATACATATCCTCCATCCCATAGTCCCATGCCCATATACCCATCATACATATCCTCCATCCCATAGTCCAGTGCCCATATACCCATCACACATCCTCCATCCCATAGTCCCGTGCCCATATACCCGTCATACATATCCTCCTTCCCATAGTCCAGTGCCCATATACCCATCACACATCCTTCATCTCATAGTCCCATGCCCATATACCCATCATACATATCCTCCATCCCATAGTCCCGTGCCCATATACCCATCATACATATCCTCCATCCCATAGTCCAGTGCCCATATACCCATCACACATCCTCCATCCCATAGTCCCGTGCCCATATACCCATCATACATATCTTCCATCCCATAGTCCCATGCCCATATACCCATCATACATATCCTCCATCCCATAGTCCAGTGCCCATATACCCATCACACATCCTCCATCCCATAGTCCCGTGCCCATATGCCCGTCATACATATCCTCCATCCCATAGTCCAGTGCCCATATACCCATCAGACATCCTCCATCCCATAGTCAACCATTATGACATCATAATGAGGGGCGGGGCTTGATACACACACTTTTTCCCCATTATATAGATAGGGGCAAAATTGTTTGGTGAATTGGAACGCGCGGGGTTAAAATTTCACCTCACAACATAGCCTAGGATGCTCTCAGGGTCTAGATGTGTGACTGTGCCAAATTTTGTGGCTGTAGCTGTGACGGTGCGGATGTCTATCCCGGACATACACACATACATCCATACATACATACACACACTTGAGCTTTATATAATAGATAAAGCATAGCTAATAGGAATTACATACAGTAGGCATATTTGGTCTCTATGCGAAGATAAAATCCAGCGAGATCCAATGGCAGTACAACCAACCCATTCAGAGCTTCGGGCACAAAGTTATGGGCCAGCCACGGTTCTGGACAGAAAATCTTATTCTCAGACATGGGAGACAGCCAAGTCCAGGGGAGGCAACAAAGTGTGGTAGGGGAGAGCCTAGGAGATAAGAGACAGCTGCTCATTTTGAGCTCAGTTTTTCTAATGGCCAGAGGATACGTTGGCTGATGCAGCCAGGAATACCTGTAACTAAGATTTGGACCTGTGATCCATCAGCGCCTCCCTGTGATCACAAGTTACATAACATGGTTATTGCAACTTATCTATGCCAAATTCTTTGTACTACACTCCTGACTGCAGGGGCTGGCTGGCACTTTTCTGCCTGTGGGCAATCACAAGGCAGTGGCCCTCGAATTGTGGTGGCTCACCTCTGCTCTGCTTATCTCTGGCCGCTGCATTAAAGCAGCAGCGATGACAAGCTTTAAAGACAGGCTGGTACATAGATATGGGAACAGAACAGGGCTTGCTGCATAGATATGGGAGTAGAACCAAGCTTACTGCCTACATAGATACTGTAACAGAAGCAAGCTAACTACACAGACACAAGAACGGACCCAAGATAACTACGTAGATAAGGGAACTGAAACAAGCTTACTACAGAGATAAGCAAGTAGAACTGCGCTTACTACAGAGCTATGGGAGCAGATCCGAGCTTACTAGCAAGATATGGGAGCAGAAATGAGCTTACTACAGAGATATAGGAGCACAACAGAGTTTACTACAGAGATATGGGAGCAGAAGAGAGTTTACTACAGAGATATGGGAGCAGAACAGAGTTTACTTCAGAGATATGGGAGCTGAACCGAGATTGCTAAGTCTACTACATAAATGCGGGAACAATACCAAGCTTACGGCATACATATGGTACCAGAATCTAGATTACTACATCGATACAGTATCAGAACCAAGCTTACTGCTTAGATATGGTACCATAACTGAGATTACCTTCAAACATACAACTCCAGAAACACGGACATGTAAACACACAGTATGCAGGGGCATTGCTAGGGTCCTAAAAGACCAGGGGTCCAAGCCCCAAAGTGCATGTTTCTCCATATGACCCCCCCTATATTCATATAAAATAGCATCTGTACATATGTAATTACAGTATATCACTGATGCTAGCCAACAACACACAATGCAGAGACCAATAGTATCAAAATGACTACTACAAAAGACCAAACAATACGGCTACACAATGTCCACTACCATCACCACTACACAGAGAATACATAATAATATGACCATTACCTCTACATAACAAAATACTCTATACAAAGACCAATGATACCAGCATACACCTTCTACTACATAATGACTGAAACACATTAACCTGTTACTAAATAAAAAAAATAAAAACACTACTAAAAAGAGCAATATTACCACCTTACAGTAACCGTATATTGGTAGATACCAGTCCCACAGAACATACACGTGATTACAGTACAGTTTAACTTACACATGACGTTCTTTCTTATTTGGGTTGTTCACTTTTCCAGTCTTTTCCATCTGGCCCAGACCTCCATTACCACTTCTCCAGCCACAGCTGGCCTGCACAGATTACAACAAAAACACAGTTAAAGCGACGTCGCCATCTATTTCCAACCTACAAAAACTCCCCACTCTGCGTGCACTTGCGGTGTGGAGCACTGACCCCAATATTTAAAAAATTGGGCCATTATTAGGATTACTCCCTCCCCAAAAATTAAAGTGTCCCATAGAAAGTATTAATGCCCCTACTGTGCAAAGGCCTGTATTCTATGTAATATCCCAAGTGCCCCCTTCCAGAAACAAATACCCTTGAGCGTCCACTTAAAGTTAATAATGCCCCCCCCAACAAAAATAAATAATGGGACCTGAGTGCCCCTATCAAAACTAATAATGTCCCCTTTTATAACAAATAATGTCCTCTGAGTATCCACACAGCTCTGTATATACAGAATGATGGTTCTACAGCCCTCAATACGCAATGTGATGGTCCCCAATGCCCTTTATAATACATTGAGGACCCCAGAGCTCCCTTTATATAGTAAAATGGCTACATAGCCTCTATATACAATATGATGTCCCCACTGCCCCCTATATATAGTATGAAGGTCCTCACTGTCCTATACGTATTATACAGTGGGGAAAAAAGTATTTAGTCAGCCACCAATTGTGCAAGTTCTCCCACTTAAAAAGATGAGAGAGGCCTGTAATTGACATCATAGGTAGACCACAACTATGAGAGTCAAAATGAGAAAAGAAATCCAGAAAATCACCTTGTCTGATTTAGCAAGATTTATTTTGCAAATTATGGTGGAAAATAAGTATTTGGTCACCTAAAACCATGCAAGATTTTTGGCTCTCACAGACCTGTAACTTCTTTAAGAGGCTCCTCTGTCCTCCACTTATTACCTGTAGTAATGGCAGCTGTTTGAACTTTTTATCAGTATAAAAGACACCTGTCCACAACCTCAAACAGTCACATTCCAAACTCCACTATGGTGAAGACCAAAGAGCTGTCGAAGGACACCAGAAACAAAATTGTAGCCTGCACTAGGCTGGGAAGACTGAATCTGCAATAGACAAACAGCTTGGTGTCATGAAATCAACTGTGGGAGCAATAGTAAGAAAATGGAAGACATACAAGACCACTGATAATCTCCCTCGATCTGGGGCTCCAGACAAGATCTCACCCCGTGGGGTCAAATTGATCACAAGAACGGTGAGCAAAAATCCCAGAACCACACGGGGGGATCCAGTGAATGACCTGCACAGAGCTGGGACCACCATAACAAAGGCTACCATCAGTAACACACTAGGCCACCAGGGACTCAGATCCTGCAGTGCAAAATGTGTCCCCCTGCCAGTACATGTCCGGGCCCATCTGAAGTTTGCTAGAGAGCATTTGGATTATCCAGAAGAGTATTCTGAGAATGTCATATGGTCTGATGAAACCAAAGTAGAATTGTTTGGTAGAAACAAAACTCGTCGTGTTTGGAGGAGACAGACTGCTGAGTTACATCCAAAGAACATCACCATACCTACTGTGAAGCATGGGGATGGCAACATCATGCTTTGGGGCTGTTTCTCTGCAAAGGGACCAGGACGACTGATCCGTGTAGATGAAAGAATGAATGGGGCCATGCATTGTGAGATTTTGAGTACAAACCTCCTCCCATCAGCAAGGGCGTTGAAGATGAAACATGGATGGGTCTTTCAGCATGATAATGATCCCGAGCAAACCCACAGGGCAATGAAGGAGTGGCTTCATAAGAAGCATATGAAGGTCCAGGAGTGGCTTAGCCAGTCTCCAGATCTCAACCCCACAGAAAACCTTTGGAAGGATTTGAAAGTCCATGTTGCCCAGGGACAGGCCCAAAACATCACTGCTCTAGAGGAGATCTGCATGGAAGAATGGGCCAACATACCACCAACAGTGTGTGCCAACCTTGTGAAGATAATTTGTTTGACCTCTGTCATTGCCAAAAAAGGATATATAACAAAATATTGAGATGAACTTTTATTAATGAACAAATACTTATTTTCCACAATAATTTGAAAAATAAATCTTGCCAAATCAGACAAGGTGATTTTCTGGATTTGTCTCCTCATTTTGACTCCCATACTTGTGGTTTACCTATGATGTCAATTACAGGCCTCTCATCTTTTTAAGTGGGAGAACTTGCACAATTGGTGGATGACTAAATACTTTTCCCCCACTGTGTGTGTGTATATACACACACACACACATTATGAAGGCCCTCACACCACCATTCCTCACACAGTGCCTCATCATCCCCCATCCCCCACACACAGCCCCTCATTATCCCCCCATTCCCCACACAGCCCCTCATCATCCCCCTTCTCCCTACAGCCCCTCATCATCCCCCCTTCTCCCCACAGCTCCTCATCATCCCCCTTCTCCCCACAGCCCCTCATCATCCACCTTCTCCCCACAGCCCCTCATCATCCCCCTTTTTCCCCACAGCCGCTCATCATCTCCACTTCTCCCCACAGCACCTCATCATCTTGCCACAGCCCCCCTTCTCCCCACAGCCCCTCATAATCCCCCCTTCTCCCCACAGCCCCTCATCATCCCCCTGCTCCCCACAGCCCCTCATCATCCCCCTTCTCCCCACAGCCCCTCATCATCCCCCCTTCTCCCCACAGCCCATTATCATCCCCCCTTCTCCCCACAGCCCTTTATCATCTTGCCACAGCCCCTCATCTTCCCACAGCCCCTCATCATCCCCCTTCTCTACACAGCCCCTTATCACCTTGCCACAGCCCCTTATCTTGCCACAGCCCTCATCTCCCCACAGCCCCTTATCATCTCACATTCTCCCCACAGCCCCTCATCTCCCCACAGCCCCTCATCATCCCTTCTCCCCACAGCCCCTCATCCCCCTTCTCCCCACAGCCCCTTATCTCACCATAGCCCCTCATCATCCCTTCTCTCCACAGCCCCTTATCATCCCCCTTCTACCCACAGCCCCTTGTCATCTTGCCACAGCCCCTCATCATCCCCATCTCCCCACAGCCCCTCATCATCCCCCTTCTCCCCACAGCCCCTTGTCATCTTGCCACAGCCCCTCATCTCCCCACAGCCCCTTATCACCCCCCTTCTCCCCACAGCCCCTCATCATCCCTTCTCCCTACAGCCCCTTATCATCCCCCTTCTCCACACAGCCCCTAATCATCATGCCACAGCCCCTTATTATCTTGTCACAGCCCCTCATCTCCCCACAGCCTCTTATCATCCCCCCTTCTCCCCACAGCCCCTCACCATCCCTTCTCCTCACAGCCCCCGTCATCCCCCTTCTCCCCACAGCCCCTTATCTCACCACAGCCCCTTATCTACCCACAGCCCCTCATCATCCATTCTCGCCACAGCCCCTCATCATCCTCCTTCTCCCCACAGCCCCTCATCATCCCTTCTCAGCACACACAGCTCCTCATCACCTCCCCTTTCTCCCCACAATGCCCCTCATCATCCCCCCATTCCCCACACAATCTTCCCTTTGCAGGTCCACTCAAGTAGTATCAACCCCTTTCCAAAATACATCCTCAGGGTCCTCACACCAAGTTCTGCATCCCATTTGCAGCACCTCAGTCCTCTCCTCACAGGGCTCCATGCTGCAGCCTCTCAGTTTCCTTCTCCAGCAGCCTTGCCAAAACACAGCTTCACTTCCTGCTATTGGATCGTCACTGGACTGAAGGAGGCCCCGCCCCTTCCAGTGACATCATTACCTGAAGAAATCAACTCCGATCTTCTAGACACAAACCCTGCTGCCAGCCGCATCACACAGACAGTACTGTGCAGCACAGCAGACACGGCCACACGCAGTTTGCTGTGTGCAGCCATCAGGAGGCCGGCCCTGCACAGCTGCTTGGTGAGTGACCCGGGGAGCACTTGCCTTCCTGCCACCTGGCCCAGCCTGCCCCTGCCTGACTGCATACTTGTATATTGTTCTGTAAATAAATGCTTGTATAATTCTAGTGTGCCTTTTAGGTGATTAAATATAAAATTAATCTTGGGCTGCTCTTTTATCTCGATCCACGAATCTCCACATCCGCATGCTCAGTTGGTTCTATTATACGCTACCCAGGTTGCTTTCTGACCTGACATAAGCCTGTTGTTGGACGGGCCTTATGACGAACGAGGAACTGGTGCCATAATGGCGTATTGTTTTAGTGAGGAACTCTGGGAGTGGTGGCCGGGAGGTTTAAATACATATCCCTAGCCTGGATATATATTCCCCCTCACTGGGAGCACCTCACTAACTCATACCTATTAGGGAAGCCTTTCCGGTGAGTATTTGCCCTCTGTGCAGTTCCCTGACTGACCTAGAGCAAGAGGTTGCACGAGAGAGCCGATCCCTGAGGGGCCCTTCTCTCCCCTCCTCCTATGAGATCCATCACACTGACAAAGTAATTTTCAATTTAAATCTACTGAATATTAACTATTGAAAATCAGACATTGTTTTCAATTGTGGTTCAAGTTTAACAGAAGAGTACAACAATAATATTCATGACTGTATATATATATATATATTATATATATATATTTATATATATATAATAAATAAAGCTCAATGTGGGTGTGTATGTATGTATGTATGTATGTATGTCTGGGATTGGCATCCGCACCGTCGCAGCTACAGCAACAAAATTTGGCACAGTCACACGTCTGGACCCCGAGAGTGTCATAGGCTATGTTGTGAGGCAAAATTTTAACCCTGAGCATTCCAAACAATTTTGCCCCTATCTACATAATGGGGAAAAAGTGTATGTATTAGCATCTGCACCGTCGTAGCTACAGTCACAAAATTTTGCAGTCACATGTCTGGACCCCGAGAGCATAATAGGCTATGTTGTGAGGCAAAATTTTAACCCCACGCGTTCCAATTCACCAAACAATTTTGCCCGTATCTACATTTAGGTAGAAAAATTGTATGTATTCGCATCTACACCATCGCAACTACAGCCACAAAATTTTGCACAGTCACACGTCTGGACCCCGAGAGCGTCATAGGCTATGTTGTGAGGCAAAATTTTAAGCACGCGCGTTCCAGTTCACCAAACAATTTTGCCCCTGTCTACATAATGGGGAAAAAGTGAAAGGCAAAGTGTTGGAGGCCAATTGACAGCTGCCAGATGTGAACAAGGGGGACTTAAAGAATGAGTGTGATGGCGCCAAAGAGTATATACCATACAGCTGCTAAGGTGGGGCCCTGACATAGGATACTCACCACACTTGGGGATATGAACACACACACAAAATGCGCCATACACTACCACGTGCTTCAACACATATACCACCCTCAGCACACATTTCACCACACATACACCAACCTCGCCACATAAAAGTCGAAACACAAAAGTCGCCACTCAAAACTCGCCACGGTGTTCCAGAGCTGTTTAAAAGATGAAAAATGGGCTGTGATTGGTTGCTATCAGCAACAGATTTCCTTATAGACAGTTGTGGTAACTGAGGCCTATTATTCTTAGCATTTCTATGGTGTTAGCGTCCTTCTGTAAAGCTGGAAATAACACAATTTATTACTGTGCCAACACAGACCACCCTCTGACACAGACTGCAGGAGGAGCCCAGTATCACACAGGATAGGATTAGATACACGGCTCAGCAGTCAGTATCACACAGGATAGGATTAGATACACAGCTCAGCAGTCAGTATCACACAGGAGAGGATTAGACACATGGCTCAGCAGGCAGTATCACACAGGATAGGGTTTGATACACAGCTCAGCAGTCAGTATCACACAGTATAGGATTAGATATGCAGCTCAGCACACAGTATCACACAGGATAGGATTAGATACACAGCTCAGCAGACAGTATCACACAGGATAGGATTAGATATGCAGCTCAGCAGTCAGTATCACACAGGATAGGATTAGATACACAGCTCAGCAGTCAGTATCACACAGGATAGGATTAGATACACAGCTCAGCAGTCAGTATCACACAGGATAGGATTAGATACGCAGCTCAGCACACAGTATCACACAGAATAGCATTAGATACATGGCTCAGCAGACAGTATCATACACGCCTCAGCAGTCAGTATCACACAGGATAGGATTAGATGCACGGTTTTTATGTGCAATATAATCATTTATAATTTGTTATAACTAACCACAGTTGGTTACTATGCCCAGACAACACCGGACTCTTCAGCTAGTATATATATATGTATATACTGTATATATACACACACATACACACACACATTAAATAGGGGCTTGCAAAAGTATTCACCCCCTGTTTTTTTTGTGCGAATATTAGGGTGAAGACTGTCCAAATTACTGTCACTGTTAAGTGGTGGTAGAGCCTTTGCATTTTTTTAATCAAAAAACATTAACTAAGTAACGTATATTATTTTCATGCACTAAGCTGTTTATTTATTCACTGCAGGGTATTTAATCTTTAAGTTTCTGTCTTTGTTTTTTATAGTCTGTGGCCATATGTGAACATGTGCTTACACACAGCAAGCACACCAGTTTGTATCCCAGATCATACCCTTGGGTTTTTTTTCAGTCTGTTTTGCATCCTGTGCATATAAAGGTGTGGCCTGCATTTCCTTGAGCTGGGCATTATATTGATGGTCTCCCAAGGCTGTGTCCACTAGCTGGGCCCAATTCTTCTCAGTCCTTATCCACATGCATGTCCCTTGACAAACGGTAAGGTTTTTAATATTAGTGTTAAGACTGTTCCAATTATGGTCACCGTTAAGTGGTGGGATGGCTTTTGCTTTTTTTGATCAAAAACATGTTAACTAAGTACCGTATATTATTTTCATGCACTAAGCTGTGTATTTATGTACGGCAGGGTATTCAATTATTATGTTTCTGTATTTGTTTTTTAAGGTCAGTGGCCAGTGTGAACATGCGTTTACACGCTGCAAGCACACCAGTTTGTATCCCAGTTCATACCCTTGGGTTTTTTTTTTTCAGTCTGTTTGCATCCTGTGCATAAACAGTGGGGAAAAATTATTTGTCAGCTACCAATTGTGCAAGTTTTCCCACTTAAAAAGATGAGAGAGTATGCCAAATAAGACAAGATGATTTGTTTTCTCATTTTGACTCTCATAGTTGTGGTCTACCTATGATGTCAATTACAGGCCTCTCTCATCTTTTTAAGTGGGAGAACTTGCACAATTGACATCTGACTAAATACTTTTTCCTCCATTGTAAAAGTGTGGCCTGTCTTTCCTTGAGCTGGGCATTATTGTAACAACCTTGCTGGCATCACTGCATGGCCTCCCATCCCCCGCACACCAACTTACTTTCTGCTTCAAGCCATGCTGTGATTTCTGTCTGTTGCCAGCTCTGTGCCTCTGCTCCCCATGTTTCCAGACTGTGTGTATAGGGGGGCGGCGCCTGAACTCTCTGGTTCTTATGCAGTCAGGGTGCACCTGTGTAATCTGTCCCTGACCAATCACCTGGAGCCCTTGACTATTTAGTTTCGCCACTCCCACTGAAACATTGCCTGTGCAATGTCTAATCTCAGTTAGTATCTTGCTGCTGAGGAAGCCAGGCCCTGTTCTGTGTATCTCCTTCTCTGGAGATTTACTCTTAGTTTTGCTTTGTACCTTGTCTGCCTGCCAGGAGGCTGCATATCCTGGCCCTTGAGTCTTGTTCCCAGTGCCTTGTCTGTTCTCTGCCCGCCTGCCAGGAGGCTGAATATCCTGGTCCTTGTGTCTTTGTCCCAGTCTCTCTGTCTGAACTCAGTCTTACCTTTGTCTATCAGTCTCCCTTTCTCCTTGTCCGTGGCTCCCTTCCTTGCTGTGTCTTTCCTTGTGTCCTCCCTGTCTGTGCATCTGCACCCTCGCGGCTTTATCTGTGCATCTGCACCCTCGCGGCTTTATCTGTGCATCTGCACCCTCGCGGCTTTATCTGTGCATCTGCACCCTCGCGGCTTTATCTGTGCATCTCCTGTGGCAACAGGTTCAAACCTGTTCTCTCCTATATCACTCCTTCCTGCCTATATCCATACCTGCACCTCCTATGTGAACAGATCCCTACCTGCTCCTTCTCATGCCGTGCCCGCCTGCCCTGTGTCTCCAAGCCGTGCCCGCCTGCCCTGTGTCTCCAAGCCGTGCCTGTCTATAGCCTCTGTCAAAGTGACTTGTCCCCGAGTGGGACCAGCAGCCACAGCCAGACACCACCCTGGAGTGGCACCCGACAGCTATCTGCCGCACAAGCCTGACCTCACCATCGGAGGCTCCAGAGAAGACCGAGGTAGCTGTCGTAGTCACGCCCCTTCCAGGGTAGTCTGGTTTGTGGCCCTTGGTAAGAGTCCCTCCTCCTCACTAAGATCGGTGACTGTTCGTGTGCCTTGTGGGAGCTTCGGCCCTGCAGATGTGTTAAAGCTGCAAGCCAGACGGAGTCTGTGTAGGGTTCCTGTTCCACAGCTCCAGAATCCGGTGACGGTGTTTGGTGATGGTCGTGCCCTACTTATGAACAGTCGAGTGTCGAAGGGACAACTACAGCTCCAAATCGGAGCATTATATTTGGAGAAGTTCATTTTACACTTGATGACCAGTTTGCCCATCGGTCCTTCTGAGCCGGATACTCTACTGCCCGTTCCGGTCCGAAGACCCAGCGTGGTGCCACACTTGGAGCTACCTAGTCACCAAAGGTATCTAGTTCCAATGTTACAAGGTCAGGCTACAGTGTTACCTTCCCCATCTGTTCTGCTGGCTATTGGGTCATGGTGTGCTGATGTCACTGAAGAAAAGGAAGCAGTGGCGCCCTCCCCACACACCTCCTGTGACCAGTTCCCAGAAGCATCCCTGTCGCTTGAAAATTTTTCTTTAGGCCATGGGCAGAAGATGGATCCTGTATGTATGCCTCCAGCTTCCATTTGGCAGGTGGGTGAAGAGGTTGGAACAGTGACCCACGTATCTCCATTTCTCTCCAACCTGGAAGGGGAGGACCAGTTTTTTCAGGGTAACAGGCTGAAGTGGCTCCCTGTATGTATGCCTCCAGCTTCCATTTGGCTACTTGGTGAAGATACCTGGGCAGAGATGCTTCCTCCTGATCCTAAGGAGGAGGTCCAATTTTCTTGGGATTTCGGGCTGAAGTT
This sequence comes from Dendrobates tinctorius, assembly GCF_039654945.1. Lineage (NCBI taxonomy): Eukaryota > Metazoa > Chordata > Amphibia > Anura > Dendrobatidae > Dendrobates > Dendrobates tinctorius. Next base: position 48,950,373 of record NW_027361676.1, on the reverse strand, counting down.
GGACTCAGTGAATGTCTCTTCTGTTTCCAGCTGGCCGGCTGATGTAGGGGTCAAGTCTGAAGCTTCCAGGTGCCTGCCCTCTGCCAATCAGGAGGAAGAAGTCTTTGTACCCTCTGTGTTGGAAACTGACTCCCTTAGGCACCAAGAAACCAGGCAATCTGGGATTCCTGATGGCACACATACTCCATCCTACCTGAAGGATGTTGTGTCAACCTGGTCTGTGTGTGGCCCCATACTCCCTCTTCAGGTCATTCTGGCAGGCTTGAGGAAGAGGGGCCGTAAAGGGGGGGGTACTGTAACAACCTTGCTGGCATCACTGCATGGCCTCCCATCCCCCACACACCAACTTACTTTCTGCTTCAAGCCATGCTGTGATTTCTGTCTGCTGCCAGCTCTGTGCCTCTGCTCCCCATGTTTCCAGACTGTGTATAGGGGGGCGGCGCCTGAACTCTCTGGTTCTTATGCAGTCAGGGTGCACCTGTGTAATCTGTCCCTGACCAATCACCTGGAGCCCTTGACTATTTAGTTTCACCACTCCCACTGAAACATTGCCTGTGCAATGTCTAATCTCAGTTAGTATCTTGCTGCTGAGGAAGCCAGGCCCTGTTCTGTGTATCTCCTTCTCTGGATTTTTACTCTTAGTTTTGCTTTGTACCTTGTCTGCCTGCCAGGAGGCTGCATATCCTGGCCCTTGAGTCTTGTTCCCAGTGCCTTGTCTGTTCTCTGCCCGCCTGCCAGGAGGCTCAATATCCTGGTCCTTGTGTCTTTGTCCCAGTCTTTCTGTCTGAACTCAGTCTTACCATTGTCTATCAGTCTCCCTTTCTCCTTGTCCGTGGCTCCCTTCCTTGCTGTGTCTTTCCTTGTGTCCTCCCTGTCTGTGCATCTGCTCCCTTGCAGCTTTATCTGTGCATCTGCACCCTCGCAGCTTTGTCTGCACGGCTCCTTAGCCGCTCTGCCTGCTCCGCACTCCTGCGGCTCTGCCTACCTGCATCTCCTGTGTGAACAGATTCAAACCTGTTCTCTCCTATACCACTCCTTCCTGCCTATATCCATACCTGCACCTCCTGTGTGAACAGGTCCAAACCCGTTCTCTCATATACCACTCCTTCCTGCCCATACCTGCACCTCCTGTGTGAACAGGTCCAGATCCTGTTCTCTCATATACCTCTCCTTCCTGCCCATACCTGCACCTCCTGTGTGAACAGGTCCAGATCCTGTTCCAGCATACACCACTCCCTCCTGCCTACACCTGCTGTGTGAACAGGTCCCTACCTGCTCCTTCTCATACCACGCCAATCTGTCCTGTGTCTCCAAGCCGTGCCCGCCTGCCCTGTGTCTCCGCTGTGCCTGTCGTGTCTACCTGCCTGCCTGTCTATAGCCTCTGTCAAAGTGACTTGTCCCCGAGTGGGACCAGCAGCCACAGCCAGACACCACCCTGGAGTGGCACCCGACATCTATCTGCCGCACAAGCCTGACCTCACCATCAGAGGCTCCAGTGAAGACCGAGGTAGCTGTCGTAGTCATGCCCCTTCCAGGGTAGTCTGGTTTGTGGCACAGTGGGGCCACAAACCCCCGGCTCGTGCCATTCAGCCAAGGCGCGAGCGTGACAATTATATTGATGTGGTCTCCTGTTGTGAGCTCATTTTCTGGTCTACCAGTTGTGAGTTCTCCTTCCAGGCTCCCTGTGGTGGTAACAGGAGGTAGTGAGGCTGATCAGTGGAGATCTGCCACCTGATAAGGAGGATGACGATTGGACCTCAGGAATCTCAGTCTGGATATTGATCTTTGGGGATAAAAGGATACTTCTTTCGTAGGATAATCTTGGATATATTTGTATCTGGACATTCGATATATTATCCTGATTTGTTTAATCTGATTTATGATGCTTATTGTTTATTTTCCGTGGTTGTTACATATGGCTAGTCACATATAAAAAAATTTTGTTTAGATAAATTGTGAACAAGGCCTCTTGGCCGAAACGTCAATATTTTTTGTCATATAAACCAAGCGTATGTTTCTAACAGAGAAAATGTGAAATTTTGAAATAAATCATCACCTTGCATGAAATTAGTGTCTCAAGGTTTTCGCTCTAGAATAGTAGCCAGGGGGTGCCAGGAATATATGGCAAGGTGGGCAGCAAGATGGAGGTGGTGGTATCGCTGCCACGGAAACTAGTAGCTCCAGTTCAGGAATATACTCTTTCCTCCCCTGCAGGTACAATAGCGTGCAACTTGGTTATCATCTCCTTTTACAGCTAATCTGCAGTTAATGCTACTCACAGTCCTGTTAGTCTGCCTCACTAGCTTCTGTCACAATTCTGAGGTAGGTCTTCAGGTTGATGGCTCGGCAGGCTAGGATCCTGTTCATAATGCCATTTTTTTTCTGTATGGGATGGCCTCCACCGAGCCGGGGTGTAATGGCAGCCAATGGTCATGGTGGTCTCACCGACTGGCAGGCCATTCTCAGCAGAATAAAAAGGGGAAAGTTTGTGGTAGGGATGCAGAATCAGTCAGTCTCAACAATATCCAGACGTCAGGTGCAACAGGAAGAAAAGCTCGCTTTTACTAGAGCAGTTGATGATGAAGGTGATTATGATGATGATTACATCTCTCCAGTCATTCAATACACTCAGCCAACAGCCCCTCATGATGTGATGAACTCAGCTTTTCTCTAGTCACCTTCCACGGCAGCCATATTGGAGGATGTCTCCACCGCCCTAATGAGGGACAGGAAATGCACAAGAGGTTAAATAACCCTCCCCTTCCTGCTATCTCCAGTGTTTTTTCCTGTCCCCTATGGGGCATGAAGAGGTCCTGATAGTGCTGCCGTGGCCGGCAACTGGAGGCACTACAACATCAGATACCTGTAACACCGGGCAGTCAACGGTCGGGGTTCTGCTCTTCTCCGTAGGAAGGCTGCTCCCATCTCCACTTTGGTGGTACTCGGGACCCTTGCCCGCCCCTCCTGCGCCCCCTCAGCAGGGTAAAGCGGTGCTGTGCGGCCGGGGTCCTCCTGGAGCTCCCTGGCATCCTCCTCGGCATGCGATCCGGGCAGCTGTGGAATTCAGCTGTGGGGAGGGGTGATTGAAATGACCCCCACCCGTGGACTGAGGGGAGGAGGAGCACACAACACGCTGGATGGACCTTGGTTATTCTAATCCTTGTCTTGGTGCATCCAGGTAAGGCCATTATCTGTACAGTGACTGTGGCAGACTGACCATGGACAGCGACAAACCCTTACTGCCTGCTACTGCGGAGCACAGCGTCTCTCTCCTACTGTAAGTAGTGGGGTGGGTACCCCCTCTTCTGTCCAGAGTAGTCTCGGAGGTGACTTAGTATGCCTTCTCTCTCTCTTGTAGGGAGACCAGGTGTGGTTCCAGGCCTCCCTCTTCATATAGGAGTAGCTTTGTCAGCCCTGCACGGATGATGTGTTACGTACAGAGCAGCCCTCCATACTGGACAGTATAAAAACTCTCATCAGACAAGAAGTCCAATCTTCTATGACAACATTTTCCCAGCCGCAGCCCCCTCCTGCTAGGAGGAAATTGGCACCTGTGGAATCTGTGACTCGGGTGAATTTGATACCTCTATCTCAGAGGATGCTTGGGAAAATGAGGGTTCCACTTCCACCCTCAGATCAGGGAATACTATTTCTCTTCCGAAGGATGTCTCTGGCCATACTAGGCTGAGCGTGACTACATTCGTCACGGCCGCTAAGCAGCTTGAAGCTGGGCTGGGAATGAGAGACCAGATTAGTTAGTATGGGAGGAGGAAGTGGAATTCTCTATATGAGATTTTTGGAGAGGCTGAACCCTTCACAGCTGGTAATGGGCCCCTCCCGAGAGAGACTTGGTGTCACCTCAGAATCGAGGAATCGTTTTTTCCCTTGGGCAGAGATGGCTCCTTATGGGAAGCCCCTAAAGTGGACGTGCAGGAGAGCAGCTCTTCCATTTAAGGGCAACTCTCAATGGCAAGCTTGCTCAGGAAATCCTGGGATGCCTCCACAACCCTGCTTAAGGCCAATATAGCCTCTACGTGTGTAGCCGGGTCCCTGTCTGCTAGTGGCATACGCCGGAGGATCACCTCACTCAGGGGACCTCCAGGGAAGAAACCCTTGACTCTCTTTCCCTATTACAAAAGCGACAGGGTTCCTAGCGGATGCTTCTGCTAAGTCCGTCCGGGCAGCAGCAAAATCTGCGGTGCCAACTGGCCCTTCTAGGTTCATCAGGTGGTGGCTGCTAAGCAGCTTGGGCCGGGACCCGATTGGGAGACCAGCCTGCAATCGCAGGTCACAGGTCAGGTATTTACCTCTCCAACTCAGCCAGGGGAACTCTGTGGCTGAAAGCTTGAGGAGTAGAGTTGAGCGACTTTTGGTTTTTTAGGGTCGAGTTTCGTTTCGTGAAACCCGACTTTTCCAAAAGTCGGGTCGAGCAAGATCGGCCGATTATAGGGAAAAGTCGGGGTCGTCCCGAAACACGAAACCCAATGTAAGTCAATGGGGAATAAAAGTCGGCAGTGAGAGGAGGACAGGAAACACACCTACAGTGCCCATTTGAATGCCAAAAGCATCAATTCTTCTTACTTAAGCTTGTCAACCTTAATTAACTTCATAATACAAGTTACGCACTGAAAAATGGGGGTTATTTGGCTAAAGTTGTGGGGGGAGGGCTGGCTCCAGGTTTTCATGTGCCCTGGGCGAAAGAGCGCCCCTTTAACACATACCACAACTCATCATGCTCCGATACGGCAGAGAAATAGCGGTATAGTACAATGAAAAATACTTCACTTTTTACATCTCATGACGAGGCCCATCTATTTCTCCATACAGAATCATTGGTCCCATATAATGTTTGAAACAGTATATGATGAGCTCCACATAATGCTACAGTATATGTTGGTCCCCATGGATGAAGCTCCACTGTCTTATGGGCCCAAATAATGCTCCAAACATAATGGGCCCCATTTCTAATGCTCTAGTGTATAATGGGCCCTGTAAATGCTGCTCCAGTGTCTGATGTCCACCTTTGGAATGTTCCAGTGTATGGTGGGCCCCATCTATCATTCTCCAGAGTATAGTGCTCCCCAAAAATTGCTGTCCCAACATTGAAAACAATCAAATAAGTCTCCTCGCTAGGGAATCCCTGTACTAGTCTGGACTCCTCGTCGTCCCCATCTTCCATCTCACTGCACAGTATTTCAACCTTGCAAGTGCTGTGATCCTGAGCAAGCAGGGGGGGCCCACTCGTTGGTGACGGCACTGGCACAGGGCCTCTGATAGTACGGTGGTGTGTCTGATGGCGGGTGGGCCGAACCTGCACTTTCATCTGCAGCTTCCTCTTTGTCACCGTGTAAGATGGAACTGTATATGGGAAGGGTAACCTGAGTTTCATCAGGGTCAGATTCAGGCCGTGTAGCGTGCGAGGGGAATGTAGTGGTCTGGGTCAATGTACCAGCAGATTCATCGAGCAGTGGCTGGGCATCAGTGCACTTGTGTCGCCCCCAGGAGTACGGTCGCCACAGTGGCATTACCTTCTTCCTAGGGAGTGTGATGTCATGCTTGGGAGCAACGAAGGATCTCTCTAGCAGATTAACTGATTGGGCGGCGTTATTCCCACGAGTCATGACCCTCCAAACAGCGTTCATGAAGGCAAAGTGTTTGGGCAGTATGGTTGCAAAGCTGAACCTTAAAGGAATGTCCAGAAGGGCACCACCAGGAGTGGAGCCTACGGTTAAATTCGACTCCACCTGGGAAACCTCAACCATGCCAGCTACAGAACAGATGCACATTGCAAGCTTAATTCCGTTAACGAACGAGACTCCGTCATGCCCCGCGGTCCGAGTCCGGCTTACTAGAGGGACACGTGAGGCTCTGGCACATGAGATTGGCCAATAACTGGTGTGTCATGCCCTTACATGTCCGTGGCTGCATGTGCGCTACACTGAAAAGGCCAGCGTTTGTCGCTTACAGGTGCAGATAACCCGCTGAACAACGTTAGTGATGGGGATCACTGATTACAATTATTACCCGCGAACGATGATTTCCCAGTAAGTGCAGGTCAACCGCAGTTCCGGAATTAGGCCTAACCGTCATTCCTGAAAAAATGAAAAACTTACGTGTGCAAACCACAGGTGCTGTAGCTTGCTTAACAGCTCGCCAGCCGTTCTCACGCCCAGTATGGATTACACGTGATTGCACAAAGGTGAGAAAGGGTACTGTATCCCCAGTTAACATGTATGGATAGCGTACACATTCAAAATATGTCTATACATCAGGAGGCAGGCTCAGATGGTGTTAGGCCCAGTATGGATTGCACGTGATTGCACAAAGGTTAGAAAGGGTACCGTATCCCCAGATAACATGTATGGATAGCGTACACATTCAAAATATATGTCTATACATCATGAGGCAGGCTCAGACGGTGTCAGGCACAGTATGGATTGCACGTGATTGCACAAAGGTTAGAAAGGGTACCCTATCCCCAGATAACATGTATGGATAGCGTACACATTCAAAATATGTCTCAGGAGGCAGGCTCAGACGGTGTTAGGCCCAGTATGGATTGCACGTGATTGCACAAAGGTTAGAAAGGGTACCGTATCCCCAGATAACATGTATGGATAGCGTACACATTCAAAATATATGTCTATACATCAGGAGGCAGGCTCAGACGGTGTAAGGCACAGTATGGATTGCACGTGATTGCACAAAGGTTAGAAAGGGTACCGTATCCCTGGATAACAAGTATGGATAGCGTACACATTCAAAATATATGTCTCAGGAGGCAGGCTCAGACGGTGTTAGGCCCAGTATGGATCGCACGTGATTGCACAAAGGTTAGAAAGGGTACCGTTTCCCCGGATAACATGTATGGATAGCGTACACATTCAAAATATATGTCTATACATCAGGAGGCAGGCTCAGATGGTGTCAGGCACAGTATGGATTGCACGTGATTGCACAAAGGTTAGAAAGGGTACCGTATCCCTGGATAACAAGTATGGATAGCGTACACATTCAAAATATATGTCTCAGGAGGCAGGCTCAGACGGTGTTAGGCCCAGTATGGATTGCACGTGATTGCACAAAGGTTAGAAAGGGTACCGTATCCCCAGATAACATGTATGGATAGCGTACACATTCAAAATATATGTCTCAGGAGGCAGGCTCAGACGGTGTTAGGCCCAGTATGGATTGCACGTGATTGCACAAAGGTTAGAAAGGGTACCGTATCCCCGGATAACATGTATGGATAGCGTACACATTCAAAATATATGTCTCAGGAGGCAGGCTCAGACGGTGTTAGGCCCAGTATGGATTGCACGTGATTGCACAAAGGTTAGAAAGGGTACCGTATCCCCAGATAACATGTATGGATAGCATACACATTCAAAATATATGTCAATACATCAGGAGGCAGGCTCAGACGGTGTCAGGCACAGTATGGATTTGACGGCCCAGATTACACAGCGGAGGAGCAGGGAGAGGTAAAGATTGCAAATGCTGGGGTCCTGCCCAAGCAAGGGGGGCCCACTCGTGGGCGTCGGTACTGGCACTGGGCCCCTCATAGTACAGCGGTGTGTCTGACGGCGGGTGTGCACCACCACAGTCAGAGACACTTGATTGCACTATTAGGGACCCTGTGCCAGTGCCCGCGCCCAAGAGTCGGCCTACCCACCTGTCCAGGGCAACGGCACTCGCACGGTGTCGTGCGCTAGGTGGTGACCCCGGCCATGGGGGGGGGGTGGCAGCACAGTTAGGGAGTTTTAGAAAGTGGCATATGTTGATGTTGGACATTCAGCTGATGCAAAAGGCGAAATAGGTGAAGTCCCAGGCAGAGGTGGACCAAAGCAAGCCATTTTTCTGTCACCCTATGTGTCATCAGGGGAAGGTGGGACAAAATCCTTGGAAACCCATGCATGGTTCATTTTAATGAAGGTTAGATCATCCACATTTTGGGTTGACAGACGGGTCCTTTTTTCTGTCAGGATTGATCCAGCTGCACTGAAGACTCTTTCCGATAGCACACTTGCAGCTGGGCAAGCGAGCTCCTGTAAGGCATATTGGGCCAATTCAGGCCAGGTGTCCAGTTTAGCGGCCCAATAGTCAAAGGGGAATGACCTGTGTGGGAGAACATCGATATGGGAGGAAAAGTAGTTTGTAACCATAGTTGACAACTGCTGTCTCCTGTCACTTTCCATCGATGCAGTATTACCAGTTGTGTGAGCGGTATTTGAAAAATCAGTCCACAACATTGTCATGAAACCCCTGTCTCCAACGCCACTTCTGCTGTGTGCACCACGAACACCTGCCAAGCTGCCCCCGGCCCGTACAGCTTGTGTGAGAACCATCACCGCTGCTGTGTGCTGGGAATGCCTCAAGCAACCGATTTACCAGAGTTGCTTGTTTATTAGCCAATATTAGGTCAAGGTTCTCCTGTGGCATGATGTTTTGTAATTTGCCTTTATAGCGTGGATCCAGGATGCTGGCCAACCAGTAGTCGTCATCGTTCATCATTTTGGCAATGCGGGGGTCCCTTTTTAGGATCTGCAAGGCATAATCTGACATGTGGGCCAATGTTCCCGGTGTCAATGATGCACTGCGAGTGCTGGGTGGAGGAGCACTTTCTGGCAAATCCACATCCCTCCAGTCACGCACAAACCCTGTACCAGACCTTGCCACGCCAACATTTTCACTTGCCCCACGAGATGCATCCTCCTCCCCTAAGTAATCATCCCCATCATCATCATCCTCCTCCTCTTCTTCCTCCACCTCGTCCACGAGAGGTCCCTGAGCAGACAATGGCTGAATGTCATCAAGGATTCCCTCCTCCTCTTCCTCCTCATCAACATTGGCTGCAGAAGCCTGCTCCTTAAGGTGTGTCAAAGTTTGCATGAGCAGACGCATAAGTGGGATGCTCATGCTTAGGATGGCGTCGTCTGCGCTTACCAGCCGTGTGCATTCCTCAAAACACTGAAGGACTTTACAGAGGTCTTTCAGGTTCGACCACTGCACACCTGTCAACTCCATGTCTGCTCTCAAAGTGCCTGGCCGTGTATCCTCCCACAAATGCATTATGGCCTGCCTCTGCTCGCACAGCCACTCCACCATGTGCAGGGTGGAGTTCCACCTTGTTGCAATGTCGATAATGAGGCGGTGGTTGGGAAGGTGGAGCAATGCATACGAACGGAGTGTACAGGCGACCGGCGGATGTGCGCGCACAGTCTTCGCACCTTCTGGAGCAGGGCTGTTAACTCCGGATAATTTTTGAGGAAGCACTGCACCACCAGGTTCAAGGTGTGAGCCAAGCAAGGTATGTGGCTGAGTTTTGAAAGGGCTATGGCTGCCACAAAATTACGGCCGTTATCACTACCTACCTTGCCTGCCTCAAGATGTACACTGCCCAGCCATGACTCAGTTTGTCGCTTCAAGTACTCGGCCAGCACCTCGGCGGTGTGTCTGTCGCCCAAACACATCATCTGCAACACAGCCTGCTGACGCTTTCCACTAGCTGCTCGATAGGGGGACACATCGTGTGCAACAGTGGCAGCTGCAGATGGAGTGCTCGTACGACTGCGCTCTGTGGACGAGCTTTCGCTTCTGGAGGAGGAGGAGGAGGGTCGAACGCCTACAGCCAACTGTTTCCTATACCGTGGGCTAGGCAGCACTGTCCCACCACCGCTGTCCCCTGTGGACCCTGCATCCACCACATTAACCCAGTGCGCAGTGATGGACACGTAACGGCCCTGGCCATGCCGACTGGACCAAGCATCAGTTGTGAGGTGCACCTTTCCGCTCACTGACTGCTTGAGTGCATGGACAAAGCGGGCTTTCACATGATGGTGGAGGGCTGGGATGGCTTTGCGAGAGAAGAAGTGGCGACTGGGTAGGTCATAGCGTGGTACTGCATAGGCCATGAGTTCGCGGAAAGCTGTGCTTTCCACCAACCGAAAGGGCATCATCTCAAACGAGATTAGTTTGGCAATGTGGGCGTTCAAACCCAGTGTACGCGGATGAGAGACTGAGTACTTTCTTGACCTACTCATAGTGTCTGGGAGGGTGAGCTGGACTTGAGAGCTGCATATGGTGGAAGTAGCGGTGGACAGGGCGGACTGAGAGAGGGTTGATGATGGTGATGGAGTTGGTGTTCTTTCTGATGGCCTAGAATCAGTCTTTCGTTGATATAACAGTGGGATTCCCTGAGTGCTGTGGCCTTGCAACGACACCTCAACATTTGCTGCTGTGCTAACCGGTGGGCTTACAGTGGGGGAAACAATGTAGCGTTGCTGACTACCTTCGTTGTGATCAGTTGCACATGTGGCACTTGAGGTTTGGTGTTGTGTCCACGCTTGCAAGTGCATGCTGGTTAAATGTCTAAGCATGCAACTGGTATTCAAATTTTTCAGATTTTTCCCTCGGCTAAAGGTCTTTGCGCACTTCTTACAGATAACCTTGGCCTGATCATGAGGATTTTGTTCAAAAAAGTGCCACTGCACTCTTCCTACTTTGGCAGACATTTTGCGGCCTAGCACGCTGTGATCTTTTGACCCTCTGGACAAGCTGTCCAGCAACTCTTTTGATGTTTGGAACCTGTCTTTGGAGTGTTCCGGGCCTGCCAGATAACAGCTGTTGCGATGTCGATGTCTGCTGTGGATGCTCCTCATCTGAGCTATTGGAAGCAGCACCCTCTTCCCCCAATGGATGCCAATCTTGGTCAACAACTGGGTCATCCATCACCTCCTCTTCTATGTCATGTGCACCTTCCTCTGTGTCACCGTGTATGGTGGTATAGTGTGCGGGAAGGGGCACCTGAGTCTCATCAGGGTCAGAATCTGGCTCTGTACACTGCGAGGACAATGTAGTGCTCTGAGTGAATGTACCAGCAGAATCATCCATCAGCGGCTGTGCATCAGTGCACTCCATGTCAGATTCATCTTGGCCTGGGTAATTCACCATTTGACTTGATAATCCAGGCATGGTATGTGAAAACAGCTCCATGGAGTAATCAGTAGTATGGCCTGCGTCATCCTTCAATCTTGGTTGGGGTGAAGGACACAAGGAAAGGTGTGGTTCATGAACATGAGCCTCCAATGACGACTCAGTGCTTTTACTTTTTACAACTGAAGAAGAGGAGGCGATAGAGCTGGAGGCTGAGTCAGCAATGTAAGACAAAACTTTTTCCTGATGCTCTGGCTTTAAAAGCGGTTTGCCAACTCCTAGAAAACTAAGCGTTCGAGGCCTTATGTAGCCAGACGATGACGCAGGCTCAACACCTCCTGCATTCGGTCCTATTTTGCTCTTGCCACTACCATCAGATCCACCACCAACACCATCATTACCAGCTGCCAACCCCCGCCCAATTCCACGGCCTCTTCCACCAGCCTTCCTCATTTTTGGTAGAAATGTAGACAAAATCCAACAAACTATATAGTAATGTAAAACAAGGTACAAGGTGTCTATAGGACAGGGGAGATTTTGAATTTCTGCAGACACTTTTGGACACTGGATACTTTTGGATTGTGTGAGGCCCACTGATATCTGAGCGCTATGTCACAGGCTCGATGGCACAGCTGTGACCAAAGTGACTAGAGGATAAGGGAGATTTTGAATTTCTGCAGACACTTTTGGACACTGGACACTTTTGGATTGTGTGAGGCCCAATGAATATCTGAGCGCTATGTGACAGGCTTGATGGCACAGCTGTGACTAGAGGATAAGGGAGATTTTGAATTTCTGCAGACACTTTTGGACACTGGACACTTTTGGATTGTGTGAGGCCCACTGATATCTGAGCGCTATGTCACAGGCTCGATGGCACAGCTGTGACCAAAGTGACTAGAGGATAAGGGAGATTGGATTGCTTTTAAAAAAGCAGTTTGCAGAGCAGTGGGTAAACAGCAATGCCAGCCTGTCAGGAAGCCTTAAAAGGCAGCCCAACAACCAACACCACTGATACACCACAATATAGCCTCCCCTTGCACTGCAAACACAGTGACTGGTGTGTTGTGCAGGCCAAATTGCTAGCAGCAGAAGCAGTTTTTTTTTTCTTCTCAGCAGGACAAAAAAAAAAAATTGGGATTGCTTTTAAAAAAGCAGTTTGCGGAGCAGTGGGTAAACAGCAATGCAGGAATGTCAGGAAGCCTTAGAAGGCAGCCCAACAACCAACACCACTGATACACCACTATATAGCCTCCCCTTGCACTGCACACACAGTGACTGGTGTGTTGTGCAGGCCAAATCGCTAGCAGCAGAAGCAGTTTTTTTGTCTTCTTCCCTGCCTAACGCTCTCCCTACAGAATCAGCAGCAACCTCTCCCTATACTGAGATCGGCAGAAGTAAGATGGCGGTCGGCGTGCACGCCCTTTTATACCCCCTGTGACGCCCACCAAAGCAAGCCAATCTCTTGCATGCCCTTCTGAAAGATGGTGGTAACCCCTGCCTATGTCATCACGTTGCCCACAGTGTCCGTGGATCCTGATTGGCTGAAAAAGAGCGCAAAACAAACTTTTGAAACGCGACTTTGGCGCGTAAGTCGCCGACCTCGTGGCCGACCTCATCCTAGGGTCGGGTTTCATTTCATGAAACCCGACTTTGCCAAAAGTCGGCGACTTTTGAATTTTTTCGACCCGTTTCGCTCAACTCTATTGAGGAGGAGATTTTCTGTCAAACATCTATACATTTCCCTTTCAGGGAAATTATGTGGCCCAGCTCTGGATGATATCCTAGAGAAAGCAACTGATAAAAAGAAGTCTCTTCCGGAACCTAGGGAACGATTGTTTCGTTTCCCTCCCTGTGACCAGTCCTCCCAGAATTCACGGTTCTCCGGTCGGGACCGACCCTTGAATTTCACAGATTGTTGCAATCCATAACCACAAACCAATGGTTATTTGCACCTTTCACGATGGAATGAGATTGAGGTTTGAGAGTCCTCCCCCTCAAAGCCTGTGACGTCCTTGCAGGCATACCTCCAAAAATCCTTGCTGTCAGACATAAAGACACTTCTCCAAGGCGATCTCCCCAGTTCCACGCTGTGCATGACTGCTCCCGTCGGGTGTCAATTGCTAGGCGGCTTGGAGCAGGTCTGAGACCAGCGGGCAAATCGACAGGAGATGGGCAGAGGCCACTACTCTCGCCTCTTCATAATTGTAAAACTCTCAGGAAGCAGGGTTATAATAAGCTTAAAACCCTTGAACCAAGTGGTAAAGTACAGATGATTCAGTATGGAGTCGGTTAAGTTGTCAATCCCCCCCTCATAGGACAAATTGGGTGTTGGCCACAATAGACCTGAGGGACGCTTACTATCATGTCCCGATTCATCCAGACCACAAGGATTTCCTCAGGTTTGCAGTTTTCCAGGGTCCCCGAGTCAACCACTACCAGTTCAATGTCCTGCCGTTTGGGGTGTCATCAGCCGCATGAGTGTTTACCAAGATAATGGCAGAAGCAATGATCTTCATTTGCCAGCAGGGGATTTGCATTGTCCCATACCTAGACGACCTTCTAATAAGGGCTCCATCCATGTCTCACCTGAACCAGGACGTAGGAAAGTCCCTGGAGATTTTACAGTCCTTGAGTTGGATCCCCAACCTGGAGAAATCAGACCTTCTTCCTTCGTCAGGGAAGAAGTTCTTAGGGATACTCCTGGACTCAGGAAGGCGAACATCTTTCTTACCCAGGGAATGACAACTTGACCTTGTTCAGAGGTCCTCCAGGTTCGGAGACCAGATAGCACCAACCCTGAGACTCAATGTCCATCCTAGGTTCACTTACAGCGTGCATCCAAACTGTTTCCTGGGCTCAAGCCTATACTCGGTTCCTTCAGTCCTATGTGCTCCGGTGTTCGAAGAAGTATCGGAATACTCTGACCAAGAGAACCCCTCTTCCTGGTCAAGTGAAGGCGTCTCTCCTATGGTGGCTGGACTACCAGAACCTCCAGCGGGGCATCAGCTGGGATCAGCTCTCCCTGAAAATTGTCACCACAGATGCCTGTCAGGGTCTGGGGTGCTATAGTGGAGAAATCACACTTCCAGGGGGTATGGCCCCCAGACGTCAGAGCCAGCTCCTCAAATGTGAGAGAACTGAAAACTGTGGAGGAAGCGTTGAAAGCAGCATCAACCCTTGTCCAAATCATCATGTACGTGTCTGCCCAGACAATGCGACTACAGTATCCTACATCCGAACCAAGGAGGCACGAAATTCTTCAACCAAAAAATTGGTAGCTGCAAGAAATTTTTCTTGGGCAGAGAAACGTCTGTTGTCCATATCAGCAGGCAAACTTCCTCAGCAGGAAGGACCTTCATTCTGGGGAAGGGAGCCTAGACCAAACAGTATTTTTGCCTCCGGTGTCAAGGTGGGGAAATCCCGATGTGGACCTTTTTTCCAGCGGTCAAAACGCAAAGGTGGAAATGTCTTTTTTTTTTTTTCTTAGTCCCACCGATGGAGCGTGGGAAGTAGATGCCTTCTCCCATCCGTGGCAGTTCGATCTGGCTTACGCCTTCCCTCCGATTCCCATGATAACGAGAACACTGCAGAAGATACAGGCAGAACAAGTCGCTACAATCCTAGTGGCTCCCTTGTGGCCAGGGAAAAGTTGGTATGGAGCCATACGGAACATGGCTCAGGAAGGCCCAATACTTCTGCCCCTAGAGGGCCAGTCTCCTTTACTAAGATGCTCTACTGCACCCAGACCCGCACAGAATGAACCTTGCGGCCTGGCTACTGAAGCCGGAATTCTAATGGCTTAAGGCATTTCCGAGGAAGTGATCCAAACTCTACAGGGCCACCGGTCATTCTAGGCTGAGCATGACTAACGCCATTTACGGGTAGGTTTGGAAGATGTTCTCATCTTGGTGTTCCCTAAGTGCCCTTGACCCCTTCCATCCTAATATCACACAGATCTTAGAATTTCTTCAAGACGGCTTAGTTCTAGGGCTCACTCCTGGTACACTAAAGGTACAGGTGTCATCTTAGTTCATTTTACCATCAAGATCTGGCAAGCAATCGATGGATCAAGCGATTCATAACCTCTGCAACTAGAATCCGCCCAGACTCCGTAGTCAGTTTCTCCATGGAACTTGAACCTAGTTCTCAAAAGCTTGACTAGGGTACCGTTTGAGCCACTGTCTTCCACGGCTCTGGAAAACTTAACACGAAAAACTGTGTTTTTGTTAGCAATTACTACCACAAGGTGCATAGGAGAATTACAGGCCCTTTCAATACAGGAGTCATACTTGATCATCACGGAAGATAGCATCTTCCTAAGGTTAAATCCCTCCTTTATGCCTAAGGTAGTCTCAAACTTTCATAGGTTCCAGTTCATTGTATTACCTTCCTTCTGTACAAACCCCTCCAACACGAAAGAAGCCTTTCATACCCTCGACGACGTCTGTAGAGTAGTTTTCTTCTACCTCCAGCAGACGGAGAGTTGGAGGATTGACCAGATTTTATTTATTCAAATTTCTGGTCGGAATAAAGGCAAAAAAGGCGGCCAAAATTGCAATCACGAATTGGATCAGGCAAGCTATCAGCCTCACCTACTCATCACAGAACGTTCCTCCTCCTACATCTCTGAAAGCCCACTCTACTCGTCAGTATCAACATCATGGGCAGGAAAAGGGGATGCATCTTCTGAGCAGATATGAAGAGCCGCCACCTGGTCATCTGTACATACATTCACCAGACACTATACACTAAATTTCAACAGGGATTTAACGTTTGGCAAATGTTTTACATGCTGTTGTCCCTCCCTAAGAAACTAGTTGTTGGTATTTCTCCAATGTGGCTGTCGTGGAAGGTGATTAGAGAAAATAGAATTAGTCTTACCTGTAATTCGGTTTCTAGGAACCTTCCACGACAGCACTAATTTCCCTCCCTATCTGATACTCATATTTCATGATTCCTTCACCCTGGTGGTAACTATACATGCTAGTGTGTCCAGAAAAAACACTGGTGATAGCAGGAAGGGGAGGGTTATTTAACCTCTTGTGCATTTCCTGTCCCCCATTAGGGCGGTGAAACATCCTCCGATATGGCTGTCGTGGAAGGTTCCTAGAATTAGTCTTACCGGTAATTTGGTCTCTATTTTTTCCAAGAATGTGTAGCAGCTCTCCTCACTTCTGCTGCATATAGCACTACACGTGCACAAGAAATTGCTCGCAGCCTTGACCTTGGCATCCACAACACCTCAGGCTTAACAGGAAACCTCTGCTCTTTTCCCACCGCTGACAACTAAGGCTTGTAATAAGACATCCATTACCTTATCTCTAACTGTCGTTGTCTGGCAGTTGGGCACTTTTTGAACAACGCAGGACACTGTCCCATGTGGCAGCACAGATTTTGCTGTAGTCCCGGCAATGACAACAGCAAAGGTACAGGCTGGCCTTCTCAATCTCAAGCACCAAACAATTCCAGGATCACAGGGTTTCTTCTCCTGGGCTTAGTTTCTTCTGTATGGTCTCCTACCCACCAAACTTCACAATTGCCCTTACTCTAATTACATGTGTGTGTGTGTGTGTGTGTGTTTAAAAATGACCGAAGAGCTCGCTTCTCACACCATCAGAATTGACAGACATTTGTGATACCTGACTTTACAAAGCACCACAAGTTCAAGTAAAGAACATGCCTACAACTGTGAACAGTTTTTTTCTTTTTATTGTGAAGCAAACAACAAATAGGACAAAATAACTGAAAATTTCAGTGTGCATAACTATCCACCTTCCTAAAGTCAGTACTTTGCAGAGCCTCCTTTTGCGGCAATTACAGCTGCAAGTCACTTTGGATAAGTCTCTATGAGCTTCCCTCATCTTACCACTAGGATTGTTGCTCATTCCTCAAAGCAATACTGATTTAGCTCTTTCAAGTTAGATTGTCTCCTATGGTGAATAGCAATCTTCAAGTCTGACCACAGATTGTCAAATGGATTAATGTCTGGGCTATTACTAGGACACTTGTTAAATATTAATTATGGGTACTCTCAATTCTGTACTGAGCTCATTGCCCATGGAAGGTTTAGCTGACATTACATGTGTTATTCCTGTACACTTAGCTCAGGTTAGATGGTAAAACCATACATAGAAAACACGTGGTATGTATATAACCAAATGATCACACAGTAAGGGGGACTCACACTTTACACGGACACCAGGCGGAGGTTGTAAGCTAAACTGCTGACATGTGAGTTAAACAAGTGCTTCTTCATTCAAACATGCTATTGATACAGCGAGACAAAAACTGCCATTCAGGATCCCAGGAAAGATGGGGATTAAACTCTAATATGGACATTCTCTTTGTAACTATTTCACCTATTTTGTTGTTTTGCAATAATTCTTTTTGGTGGACAATCCAATAAACCACTACCTTTTTTTTTTTTTTTTCCTTTGGAGTAATACATCTGGTAAAGAGACCTGAATAGATAAATATACAAAATAAGTATATTTAACACCACTCCAAAACATATACACATTTCCCTTTAAACCAATCGAGGGTTACTTTAGCAGTACGCTTTTGGTCATTGTCTATTTTGAAATTAAACCTTCGTCCCAGTTTCAAATCACTGACAGTGAAAGGTTTTGCTCAAGAATATCCCGCTATTTCTCACCATCCATCTTCGCCTTCACTAAGACCATTTTCCTTGTTTCTGCTGCCGAAAAACATCCTCGTACAACCACAGTTGACATTTGAAGGACATGGTAGGATTACATTTTAGCGGTTTGTATGTAGAGGGCTCACTAAGAATTACCCATACCAATTTGCATTAGAGTGCATTATCCAAGACAAATACACACCCACCTTTGTCTGCCTTGCATATTGTTATATTGTGGTTGGACTGCAAGCTTTTAATAGGCTAAAATTGTACTTAATTGAAATTGCTTTTATATATTTATGCAGTTATTTTGTCATGTAAACCTACATGAAAATGTACTCACTCCCCCTTAAAAACATAACCTTTATAACTTTTTAAAGACTGATAGATGTCAATTACTTTTTCTCATTTGTTCCATAGTTTCTTTGGATCGTGCATTATGTCTAGCTTTTGATGTACTTTATCTCTAATTCACTTTGTCAGGAAGGTACTATTTAAGTGATATCTTGATTGAAAACAGGTGTGACAGTAATCATGCCTGTGTGTGGCTATCAAACTTGAACTCAGTGTCCCAAAGATGTGATGAACCACAATTTATTTATGTTTTAAGGGGGAGAAATCATTTTTTCACTTAATAGTAAGGACCTATATTTTGTTTACTTATGTTCTTTGTCTAGTATTTAAATTTGTTTTGTGATCTGAAACATAAGTGTGACAAACTTGCAAAAGAATAGGAAATCAGGAAGGGGGCAAACACTTTTTCACAAAACTGTATATTCGCTTCATACAGGGCAGATGTCAGCTGTAATACATGCAGATTCCAGTTGTGTAACAGCTGCAAACAGCACTAGCCAGTGTACACAAGCCAGTATCGTGATCACCAGTGAGTCAATCTGTAGATTACTATGGCAGACAGTTGCCCCTTGCAGGCCCTTGTCACTAGAGATGAGCGAACTGGTTGGAAAAAGTCTGCCAACTTCAAACATAGCACATTCCGATTTGCATCCACTTTCACAAGCATTTTTACTCAGTCTGCAAAATTTGGTCACAGTTCTGCTAATCATTGCATTTCCACAAATGCTTGTGTTATTAATTTGGCTAGGATAGGGGTACTGTATGATGAGTGGTGGGAGGGGTTGTGGAGAGGTGTGTGGGGTTTTTTTCTTTTTTTTTTCTCTCAACTATATGCATGTTGAATCCGGCAGCCAATCAAGGAGCAAAAATCATCCACAATATATTGACACAAGGTCTTCTGTGGCTGACTGCTGATATCACATGACACATGCCATATAAAAAGCGGACATCTTGTTTTGCTGGCACCATTTGCTCAGTGTCACAGTGCAGAGAAGCCGCTCCTGATAATGCTGCAAGTAAACTTGTCAGTTAGTGTGATAGGATCCTATCCTGTGTGAAATTGATCTTCCAGCATCTGAAGAAATTGTGCAAAAATTGTGTGGCAGTCCCTGGAGGCTACATTTGCTACCCCAAACCGTTCGTGATAAAACTGTTTCAGGGATAAATCAGAAGGTCAGATTTCCACTTAAAAATCGTTAGGCCTAATATTGGGGTGCAACCATTAGGCCCAATTAGCTGCTACAAATCACTTGTGATAAAACTGTCTTTCAGTGTGAAATCAGAAGGCCAAATATCCACTTAATATCCACTTAAAAATCTTTAGGTATAAGAGTATGTTTCCATAATCAGGAAACGCTGACCAGTGGCCAGATGTTACAGCATAGTGGAGGGGATTTTATGAAATGCCATCTCCACATGTGTTCAAAGGCGCAGGTGGCAGACCTGTGTATACGCACATGAGGCGCGTCTTTTTTTAGACCGCAGCATTTCTATTTACCTTGCGGAGAGACTCGGTCTCAGCAAGATAAACATCAGTCTATGTATAGGATGCGGTGATTCCGCATGTGTTCAATGAACACATGCGGAATCACCATGCATAGAAAAGCCGGCAGCGCTTTGGACGGAGTGGGTAACTGCTGCATCCAAAGCGCTGCCTTTCCCGAACGTGGAAACATACCCTAACAGTAGACTTCAGGCACACTATCTAAGAAAATAAATAGTGATTATTTAGTGACTGACTGACAGCTGTGGGCCTAAGGTTGTGAAACAGCAGGTTACAAGATGGGAAGGCTAATTACAACATGAGTGGGGAAAAAAGCGAGGTTGTGGTGGAAGGGGAATAGGCTTGGTGTTTGACGTGTACGTAAGTTAGGTGTTAAAGTTAATGAAGGCTCAACTGAACAAACATGGTCTCGTCCTATCTAGAAACCACTGACAACATGTGTTATTGGATGGGCTCATCAACAAAAAATATAAAAGTTTTCAGAAAATGGTGACAGAACAAATTTTTTTCTTTTGTAAATTTCTGAATTTTACAATAACCTTCAGAAAGTTAAAAAAACTATACAAGTTGCTTAACCATTGCCCTATGAATAACACAATTTAAAATACAGTGCCAAAATTGCAGTTTTTCACAATTTTACCCCACAGAGTT
This sequence comes from Dendrobates tinctorius, assembly GCF_039654945.1. Taxonomy (NCBI): domain Eukaryota; kingdom Metazoa; phylum Chordata; class Amphibia; order Anura; family Dendrobatidae; genus Dendrobates; species Dendrobates tinctorius. The sequence goes on along the minus strand of NW_027361676.1, from coordinate 48,930,286 downwards.
TTTTTTCCCATTTTTCAGTATATAATATGGTAAAATTAATGGTGTCATCAAAACTACAACTTGACCTGGAAACTCAAGCCTTCATATGGCTATTTCTACAATGTTTATTACAGTACAGTAAATGTAAGGCTATGTGCACACGTAGCGGAACTCTCGCGGAAGTTACCGCGAGAATTCCAGATTCCATTCCGCGTGAAAATCGCATGTTAAATTCCTGCGGAAAAGCTAGCGTTTTGCAAGCGTAAGTAGCTTGCAGAATGCTAGCGTTTTCCAAGCGATCTGTAGCATCGCTTGGAGAACTGATTGACAGGTTGGGCACCCTCGTCAAACATAGTGTGACCAACTTTTTACTACTGAGGCTGCCTATGCAGCCTCAGTAGTAAAAGATGGGATGTAAAAAATAATAAAAAAATAAAAAATATTGTTGTTCTTACCGTCCGACATCCCGCACAGCCTTCCCGCCTCTCTCCACGCTCCCGGTCCCAGTAATCCTTTGTGAGAATGACCGCGATGGCGTCCGTTCTCGCGGGATTGCGATGTCTTGCGGTCATTCGCGACGACGTCTCCTCCGGGCCGTGGGTACCATCCGCAAATATTCTGCTTACTTTTCGCTTGGTGTGCACAGCGACATGCAGAAAGTAAGCAGAACAATGCATTCCTATGGGTGTGGGATCGCTGCGATTCCGCTAAATTAATGAGCATGCTGCGTTTTTTACTGCAAAGCGATTCCGCCGTGGAAAAAATCGCAGCATTAGCACAGCATTGCGGAATCCCATAGGAATGCATGGGATGCTTATTTTTCGCAGCAAAATCGCGCGTTTAAAACCGCTGCGGAAATGCAAAAAAAACGCTACCTGTGAACAGAGCCTAAGAAGAAATCATTGTCTACAGTTAGACTTTGTACCCAAGCGGTTTAGATGTAAAGCAGAAATATCTACTCATGTCAGCACTGATACAGTTAATGGCAGTAAATTCAGCATTACAAATAGTTAAGCATAATCATTTGATGCAATGAAGCGTTTGCTGTGAATATAGCCATAATCTCAGCTAATAACCATATCCAGATACTGTGTTCATAAAAGGTAAGCACATTTCAGCCTTAAATGTTATCATCCGGCTTTTTTCATTACATCCTCAATAACTATTAGAAGCAATTCCTTTCCTTCTCCCTAGGCAAATAAGAAGGCCTTGCTTTATTCATTAGGAAAACATGCTTACCATTAAAATCCCCATTAACAATCAACATGTCCTACATTCCATCTTTTCAGGTTGCCCTCTAAGTAATGACACAGTAATTGGTGTTCTCCCACAGATTTAGCATTTTAAATTTTAATTTTGTCACCATGGTAGATAAAGTATCATATCTAATCAGTATTACTGTCCAAAATGAAAAAAATGCTTATTTTCCATCAGATAGTATGTAGAAGTACTTTTTTTTCTTTTTTTTTTTTTTTAAGGCTACAGGATTAATCTTTCTTATTTAGCCATCTTATTCTTGAAGAGTTAAAGCCTTTTGCAATAGAATCACTGTTGACCAGTAGATTCATAGAGCCAAAGAAGCTAGTTTGGTAATGTGGCGCCCCTGAGGCTGAGTCGCCACAGAGGTACTGCACCTCCTCCTGAGGTGTGGTGCCCCACCATCCAGGTAAGTTGGAGGCTCCTGACCACGCTCCCACACTCGCACCCCACACAACAGAGTAGTTCAGCAAAGCCACATTGCGGCTCCTTGCTTAGTGAGTAGCAGAGCACCTTTGGTGGCTCCCTGCTTGGAACACGAAATGTGCTGGGAGGCGGGTGGAATTGAGAATACATAAAAGAGCGGGAAGGTTTAGGATTACAAGTCAGTCTGGGAGAGGAAACCACTCAGAGAGAAGTGAGGAAAGAAGGAGGTGCTGCAGCAGACCTGAGTGACCTGGGTCTGCTGGCACAGGAAAGGAAAGAAGGAGAAAGACATTGAACTGAAACCTGATCTTCCATAAGAGAGAGATTAGAATGGAATGAAGGAGTAAAAGGGAACAGAGAGGACGTGGGTTAGAGGAAGAACCCTGCCTAGAAGTTCTAAGCGCAAGGCCGGGGCCCGGTCCCCGAGGTTGTATGAACACTAATGGTTCTGCAGCAGACACTGGTGGAGTAGTGGGCTGTAAATGCACTACTCCCATCTAAGACTTGGGGCACAACAGCAACTTGGATAGTGACCCGGGACTCAGGAGTAGGGAGTCCCCGAAGCAGGCTACAGCTGTCTGCTGTACAAGTAGAGTTCTTGGGAACATCTGTCAGGAGGAACTCCAGTGTAACTCAGTACTAGGAGATATTCACACTTAAAGGCGCTATAAGAGGAGACGTTCAGAAAGGTACATGTTGGCGGAGCGCTGGAAGGGAGCATTCCATCTTGCCTGGAGGTTGACTGAGTCCCTGACCCGGAGGACACAGTACGGAGGTGGGCACCTGTGTGTTCTATAGACTGTGAGTAAAGCTTTGGAACTAAAGGCCCTGGTGTCCTCCACTGATTCTTGCACCAACACACACAGCACTTCTACCTTTGGGTACCAGCTTCTACACCGCTTGTGCCTCTCCTCTAACTCCACATCTACACTGCCCTGGGGCTACAGCACCACCAGTGGGGAGCTTCACCATCTTGGCTGCAACACACCACCAGCCCCAGAGGATCTGCATGCAGCGTTGGCCTAACATCTCAATTGCTGAACACCACAGGTGGCGTCATGAACTATTCATTGAAATCATTACATTCCCCCAATACTTGGGCGCCCAAGGCCACGGACCGGGTCCCTGCTGCTGTGACACATCCCGCTGTTACTGGCCCGATACCGAGTACCCCACAGCCCTGGGATGGCGACCCAGTAATATAGAGATGAAGTCAATGGCAAAATCAGATCCAAATGTATAGTCATGGGAATCTAGGTCATACTTTAGGAGGTCAAACAGATGAAACAGGCATAAAGGAGTCAGGTGGTCTTAAACTGTATTTACACTGTGAGATTATGCAACATCTGTGCCGATTCATGTCTCCATTGTTTCTGCTTTGGCCGCTGGGTAGCAGCACTCCTTTTTTGCTTGTGACTCAAGATATGGATGAACTCTTTTTACATCAAATGTCTTTGTTCTCGAAAAAGTACGACATAGTGATCATGAGAGATTTTAATTATCCAAGTATTTGTTGGGAATCTCTCTCAGGCAAAAGTAATGGGTCCAGAAAAATCTCATCTTCTCTCGCTGACAACTTTAGCTTTCAAAAGGTAGAAGAGAGAACAAGACTATCTACCATCCTGGACCTAATTCTTATCAATAGAGAGGAAATGGTTGATTAAGTAAAGGTGGCTGGGAATTTAGGAGGCAGCAATCGTGCTATACTCAAATTTTGGATTAAAAGAAGTGGAAGACCTGAGAGGACTCTGCTTTAAGATTGGACTTAAGAAAGAGTGATTTTAATGAACTCAGAAAGAAGGTAGGAAAGGTCTGATGGCTGCATGTTCTAAAGGACAGAAATGTCCAAGAAGGATTGGAAATTTTGCTAAATGAAATTTTCACTGCACAATCAGTGAATCACGAAAAGAAGAAAGACTTGGAAGCATTTAAAGAGACTAAAATGGATGACGACAGAATTTAAACACTTGCTTAAAAGGAGAAAAGATTAATATCAAATTGAAAAAGGGTTCATATCAAAAGAATATAATGCTATCTGCAGGGAACGTAGGCAAGTGTTAGAAAAGCTAAAGCCAGTATTTTAATGAGGCTTGTAAGGGAGACCAAAAACAATAAAAAAAAGGATTTAGGGGTATGTTTAAAGCAAAAGAAAAGTCAAAAGATGCTATAAGATTTTTACAGGATAAAAAGGGTCAAGTGGTCAAAAATGATATTGAGAAGGCCAAACTATTCCTTTTTTGCATCTGTGTTCTTTAATAAAGCATATGTAACATCAACTGATCTTTACTGTGCTATTGAAATAATAAAAGAATCCACACTATATATAACTAGAGATATGGTGAGGGAGCACTTTGCTAATTTAAATTAATTTAAATCTTCTGGTCCAGATTAATTACATCCTAGGGTACTGAAAGAGTTAGTGGGATGACCTCACACCCAGGGCTGTGGGGTACTCGGTACCGGGCCCGATGAGCTTTAATGGGAGATGTCACGGCAGCTGGGACCCGGCTCGTGGCCCTGGGCGCCCATTGTAAAAGGAGAATGTTCAGTGTGCTTAGGATAAGTGATTTTTGACGCCACCTGTGGTGTTCGGCAATAGAGATGTAAGCCGACGCTGCAGACAGATCCTCTGGGACAGATGGTGTGGTGCAGCAGTGATGTTATAGCCCTCCACAGGCAGGGCTGTAGTCCCAGGGCAGTGTAGTAGAGGTGACACTTAGATGGAGTAGTGTCAGGCGCGAGGGATGTAGCAGTGCTGGGCAGGTTGGCGCAGGAATAAATTCAGGACACCAGAGCATGTAGTTCCAAAGCTTTACTCACAGTCTGTTGTACAAACAGGTGCCTGCCTCCATGCCATGTCCTCTGGGTTAGGGACTCAGTCAACTTCCAGGCCAGATGGAATACTCCCTTCCAACACTCTGCCAACATGTGCCTTTCTGAATGTCTCCTCTTATAGCGCTTTTAAATGAAGTACTCCCAGTACTGAGTTACACTGGAGTTCCTCCTGTCCGATGTTCTTATGAACTCTACTTGTACGGCAAACAGCTGTAGCCTGCTTTGGGGTCTCCTTGCTACTAAGTCCCGGCTCACTATCCAGTTGCTGTTGTGCCCCCAAGTCTTGTGTGGGAATAAAGCGGTCACTACTTCTATTCCTCCGGTGTCTGCTGCAGGACCATTAGTATCCATACAACCTCGGGGACCGGGCCCCGGCCTTACGCTTAGAACTTCTAGGAAGGGTTCTCTTCTAACCCAAGTCCTCTGTTCTCTTTTACTCCTCACGTTCCATACTAATCTTTCTTTCTATGGAAAATCAGGCTTTCAGTCTCTCTGTGTCAGCAGACCCAGGTAACTGGGATCTGCTGCAGCACTTCCATCCATCTATCCCTCTCTCTGGGGATCTTCTTCTCTCTCCAACTCAACAACAATTCTGACTCCATCAGACTGACTAAATCCTAAACTCTTCCCGCTCTCTTTAATGTAACTAAGCTCCACCCAGCACATTTCGTGTTCCAAGCAGGGAGCCACCAATGGGTGCTTTGCTACACTACAAGCAGGGAGCCACCAAAGGTGCTTTCCTACACTACTTTGTGGTGTGGGGTGCAGGTGTTGGAGTGTGGTCAGGAGCCAACACCTTACCTGGATGGTGGGGCACCACACCTCAGGAGGAGGTGTAGTACCTCTGTGGCAACTTAACCTCAGGGGCGCCACATTAGCAGAGGAAATTGCAGAACCACTAGCCAGAATCTTTGAAAATTTCTAGAGAAAAGAAGTCTAAGAAGACTGGACCAGGTCAAATGTTGTTCCTATCATCAAAAAAGGAAAGAAGATGGAGCCAGGAAATTACAGGCCAGTGAGCCTTACTTCTATACCAGGAAAGATCTTTGTACAAATTGTAAAACAGCATGTATATAAGTACTTGGATAAGAATACAGCAATTAAGCAGAGCCAGCAAGGGTTTGTAGCAAAAAGTCATGCCAGTGAAATCTGCAGATGATGTAAAGCTATGAGGCATAGCTAACACTAGGAAAGACAGAGAAAGTATCCAGAAGGATATAAATAAGCTTGAATAGTGGGCAGCAACTAAAAGACTGGTATTTAACAGGGGAAAATGCAAGATTCCTCATCTGGGCAAACAAAATAAAAATTACATCTACAGAATGGGAGGAATAGAGCTAAGTAACAGAACATGTGAAAAAGACTTGGATATACTAATAGATCACAGACTGAATCTGTGAAAATTTTTGGAGATCAGAAGTCCCCAAAGATTGTAGAAGTGCAAATGTTGTACCTGTGTTAAAAAAAGTAAAGAAAATGGAGGTAGGAAATTAAAACTCCGTTGAACTTTGCATCTATATCAGGAAAGACCTTTGCACAAATTATTGAACAGCATGTATCAAACTATTTTGATAAGACGACCGTAATTAACCAGGGCCAGCATGGGTTTGTAGCAAACAAGTCATACCATACAAATCTAATTTTTTTCTATAATGGAATCACTGACAGGGTGGATCAGGGAAAGGCAGTAGATGAGGCATATCTCAACTTCAGCAAAGTATTTGATAAAGTATATCATACTATCCTTTGTAAGATGACCGCCAGACGGTTCCTTGAGGGAAGATATGTATCATCGCGGTTGGTAGCTTCGGTTATGTGAGCTCGGAAAGCATGATCCAGCACATATAGTACTGGTAGATTTATTAGGCCATTCCAGGGCTGGGTTTTCCGAGTAGTTAAAAGAGATGGGTGGGAAGGACTGCTCACATATCTCCACCCCAGGGGCATGGTTTGGCAGATAAAATGGAGAGCGAGTGTCTCATTCATCATCTGGGTCTGGAGATGTGTGGATCTCCTGTGTGTTGGTCTGAGCTAAGGCCTAAAGAACCAGACACTATCCTGAAAGGGCAGATCCACAATATTGTATGGATTTTTTACTTTGTGCTTTCACTTTGTGTCAGAAAAGGCTGTTCTTGTGTTTGGTTCCCTGAGTGGTTATGCAGTATTAATAATCCTGCCTGGACATTTTCATGAAACCACTTCCCATGCATACCTTAACCTCAGTACTGTGAGTACAAAACCATACAATTGGTGCTAAAAACACGTGCACGAATCCCAAGGGGCAGTGTGACTGCCTCAGTGAAACCGCATGTCCTGGGTGAAAGCGACTGCAGTAGCAAAAGCTGACAACATAGAGGGGTTGATAAAGCAACTGGTGCAGGCTAATCTCCAGCAGCAACAGATATGGCAGCAGCAGTAGCACTGGCAGAAGCAGCAGCTGATGAACCTGCTAGCTGAGGCGATCTGTGGCAGGGCAACCGCCCCAAGTCCAGGTTATGACGCACACGTGAGAAAGATGGTAAGATGAGCATCACAAAAGATGACCCATGCTGATGAAGTTGAGATGTTCCTGGAAGTCTTTGAGAGGGTGGCGGAATGGAAGAAATTGCCTCCGGAGCAGTGGGCAAATATTCTGGCACTATATTTAACAGGGAAACCATAGAAGGCCTATTATGACCTGGCCTTGCAAGATGAAAAAGAGTATGCCAAGTTGAAAACTGAGATCTTGTTGCACTTAGGAGTGAATGACTGTCAGGGCACAACAGGTGCACCACTTTTCCTATTGCAGTGACAAACCTCCCCAGTCCTACATGTTCAACCTCCTAAACTTGGTCCAAAAGTGGTTGCATCCTGAATCCTCCAGTCCAGCACAGATAATGCAGAGGGTCATCATGGACAGGTTAATAGATTCCCTACCAAGGCCGGTGCAATCCTGGGTTGCCCAGGGAGATCCTTGTAATGCTGATGACCTAGTGAGCCTGATGGAGAGGTACCTGGCAGTCAAGAGTTCCTTGGGGAAGCAAGGGGTCTTAGCCCCCCTTTGGGAGCCCCAGTATGTACATGCTAGCATCCAAATGAGCAGAGCTAGAGCCACATCTGGGGGGCATTCAAGAGCTTAGTAGGCATCTGAGTTCAGGCCAAAGGCTCTATGGTGTAATTTGTTGGAGGTGTCATACCCCAGGTCACATAGCCGCCCATTGCCCTACGACCACCGAGCCAATGTACTGCAGCACAGGACAGCACTGCTCATATTTTTCATGTCCTGCCTGCAGTGCTGTTGCTTACCTAGGCGAGGGATCACAGACATGTCCAGTATCAATGAATGGAGTTCAATTGCTGGCCTGTTGGACTCAAGTAGTTTGGTAAACCTAGTGAGGGCTACTATTCCTCATTGGCTGATTCCTGGTAAGATGGTGGGCATCCACTGTATCCATGACAAAGCTAAAGACTACACTGGGGGATGAGTGGACAAAGACACAAACTGTGGCACTGAGTCCTATGAGGTGGGCGTAGTCAAGGGCATTTTGCATCCTATTATAATAGGGTGGGACTTTGCCTTATTTTGGGACTTGTGGTGAAAAGCAAGGACATTTGGTTGCCTGGACAATAGTCAAGTCACTCCTAAAGAAACCTCAACATAGGCTGCAGCTGACAGGTTTTCATTTTGTGTGTTTGTTTATGTTGAGAATGAAACAGCATCCCCTGAGGCCAATATCCCTGAGATGGAGGTGTTATGAACAAGTCACCAAGGAGGATGGCAGGAATAGGCTAGGCTCCCAGGAAACCAGAAAGGTTGGTAACTTAGCGGATTGCAGACCCCTAATCCTAACAACACAACTAGCAGTAGCTGTGGAGCGTACCTACGAAACCCTAGACGCCTCTCCACAGCCGGAGAGCTAACTAAGCCTAAAGCAAGAAAGGTGAAATCTAAACTGCCCCGGAGTAGACCCCAAAGGAATAGATAGCCTCCAAACATATATTGTCAGTGAGACAAAATGAGACACAAACACAGGCAGAAAATAGACTGAGCAAATGATGGGGCCCAAACTGACTAGATAGGATAGCAAAGGAAAGACACTGTCTGCCATCATGGAAAAACCCTAAAAAAATCCAACATGTCTGATGTACAAAAAAAACACTGAGGTCTCACGACCTTGCCCCCACTATATCAGCATTCTGGTATGAACTGACAGCAAAGTAAATGAGACTAATATAACAGGGGACTGAACAAACTGACACAAGCTGTAACATATGGAGCAGGGTCCAGCACAGCCCCCAGCTGGGAGCACGCTGAACCAGCAAAGCAGAAAAAGGCAAAACCAGTTAGAAGCAATGGATTAGCAAATGAACAACTTAGCTGAAAATGCAGGATCAGGCAGGAGACAGCAGACCTCAAGTAGCACAGAAAGAACTAATCACCAGCAACAATTGAGGGAAGTCTGCTCACTTAAATACTCCCAATCAGTAACCCTAGATCTCCAATCATCATCATCATCAGGTGGCAGACCTCTGTCAATCCGGCCAGCTCCACTACCCACAGTAACCAACACAGACAGCTCCGACTCAGAAGTAAGAGAATTCACAACAGAGGTGTCCGGGGGAAACGTTGGAACCGCCAAACTCAATGATTTATCTCTAACAGTGGCATTTGATAATGTGACAGTATGTAATGATTGTTGCTCAAGAGCTGTGGGCTGACATTCGATACCCATATTTTGCCATGAATGGGGAGTTAATATCTCGAGTCACCAAGCTGAGAGGGGAGGAAATAAAGCAGTTACTAGTGCAAGGGTTGTACAGATGCAAGGTGTTAGATATTGCCCATACTCATGTGTTAGGTCAGGGGTGGGGAACCTCAGGCCCGAGGGCCATTTACGGCCCTCAATGACCTTTTATCAGGCCCTGAGCAGATTCTCAAGGACCGCATTCTTGGGCAGGGAGAGCTGTATTTTGATTGCCACAAGCTCATTAATTTCTTCTTGCTCTGTTGGCAGACACACTCACTGAACATTGAAGGGCATGCAATGAAAGATTAAGTCATGAAACCAGTGCCAGTCAGGATGTACTTTGTGGGCGGAGTTTGTATGGCCCCCGAAGGATGGTATAAATATCCAAATGGCCCTTCGCAGAAAAAAGATTCCCCACCCCTGTGTTAGGTGGTCATTTAGGGGTAGAAAAAAACTCAGGAACGGATCCTCCAGAGGTTCTACTGGCCCGGTTCTCAACAGGATATTGTGAATTTCTGTAGGTCCTGTCCCACCTGTCAGCTGACCTCCCCGGTGGCTCATTTCCATAGGCCTTTAGTGACATTGCCCATCTTTGAGGTTCCATTTGATCGCATAGCTATGGATCTAGTGGGACCCCTGGTCAAGTCTACCAGAGGGCATCAGAATATCTTAGCTGCACTGTACTATGCTACACGGTATCCATTGGCCACACCGCTATGAAACCCCTCCGCCAAATGTATAGCCCGGGAGTTGGTCCATATCCTTTCTAGAATGGAGTTGCCTACGGAGATCCTAATGGACCAAGGGATCGCGTTTATGTCAAAGGTGATGAGGGAGTTGTGCAAATCACACAACTCCAGACCTCAGTCTACCATCCACAGATGGATTGCTTGGTGGAAAGGTTTAATAAAACATTGAAGGCCATGTTGAAGACTGTTGTAGAGAAGGACGGCCGAGACTTAGACTGTCTACTGCCATACCTTCTGTTTCTGTTCTCCATCATAGAAGTCCCACAAGCCTCTACTGGCTTCTCCCCATCTAAACTCTTATATGGCTGACACCCCATGGACTCCTGGATGTAGCAAAGGAGACCTGAGAGGTGGAGTCTATGCCCTAGAGGAGTGTAATCGAACATGTGGCCCAGATGCAAGAGAAAATTGCTGAGGTTATGCCCATTTTGAAACAGGTGAGTGTACAATAGATCGGCGAGAGTGAGACTCTTCAACCCTAGGGATTGAGTACTGGTATTGATAGCTATGGTAGAGAGCAAATTCCTGGTAAAGTGGCAAGGCCCCTACGAAATAGTTGAAAAGGTTGGAGACGTCAACAATAAAGTCCACCAACCAGAAAGAAGGAAGCCCTTCCAGGTGTACCACATCAGCCTGATTAAGCCATGGCAAGATAGGGAGCCTTTTGAAGCTCCATATTTGATGGCTAAGCGTGAAGCTGATGTGGAAGAGGTTAAGGTGGCAGAGACGCTGTTAAGTGCCCAAAAGCAACAGTGCCAAGAGATGATACATCAGAACAGAGACCAATTCTCAGGATTACAAGGTTGTATCAAGATCATAGTTCATGAGGTTCTGATGGAGCCTCATGTCTAGGGAAACTTGAAGCCATATCAGATTCCCGAAGCCCACTGAGAGATGATCTCCAAAGAGGTGAAGCAGATGCTGAGCCTGGGACTCATTGAAAAATCCAAGAGCAGCTTTTCCAGTCCCATAGTCTTAGTGCCGAAACCAGATTGAGAATAGTGGTTTTGCAATGACTGTAGGAAGCTGAATGAGGTCTCTAAGTTCGATGAATACCCAATGCCCCTTGTCGATGAATTGATTGAGAGGCTAGAGCCGGCCCAATATGTTATTACCCTTGACTTCACAAAAGGGTATTGACAAATTCCTATGTGCCAAGATGCCAAGGAGAAGACTGCCTTCTCAATGCCAGACGGATGTTTCCAGTACACAAGGATACCGTTCGGGTTACAAGAAGCTCCAGCTACCTTCCAGAGAGCCATGGACCAGATCCTCACTCCCCACAAGAGGAATGCAGTGGCTTACCTGGATGACAATTTGATCTTTAGCCAGGATTGGGGAAACCATCTGAGCAAAGTCCAGATGATACTTGATGCTTTACAGAAGGTGGGGTTTTCAAAAAGCCTAAAGTACTGTGCCATGGGAATGAAGGAAGGTAAATATTTGGGCTATGTCATAGGCAGGGGTGAAATAAATCCCCAAATAAATAATGTTGAGCTTCTATGAGCCCTGAACTAAATCCTAGTGTGCATCTTTGGAAAGAGCTAAAACATGCCGTCTGGAAAAGGCAACCTTCAAACATGAGCAGTTTGCTCTCGAGAAGTGGGCCAAAATACCTGTTGAGAGGTGCAGAAGTCTCATTGACAGTTACAGGAATTGTTTGATTGCAGTGATTGCCTCAAAAGGTTGTGCAACAAAATATTTAGTTAAGGGTACAATCATTTCTGTCCAGGCCTATTTCATGAGTTTTATTTATTTATTTTTTTAATTCTGTGGAAGCATGTTTGAAAAGCAATGTCTGACTTTCATTTGTTCATTTTCATAGATTTTTTATTTATCATAACTTTTATCAGATTCAAGTTATTTCAACAATTTTGACCACGTGTGTAGCCATCTTCAAGTATCTTAACGGATGCAACAATGTAGAGGGATCATCCTTATTCTTGTTTGCACATGGAAACACAAGAAGCAATGGAACAAAACTGAAGGGGAAAAGATAAAGATTAGATATTAGAAAAAAAATTGGCAGTGAGGGTGATCAATGAGTGGCACAGACTTCCATGAGAGGTGGTGACTTCTTTAATGGAAGTCTTCAAACAGAGGCTGGACAGACAGCTATCTGAGATGGTTTAGTGAATCCTGTATTGAAAAGTGGATTGGACACAATGACTCTGGATGTAGTTTTCAACTCTAACTTTCTATGATGTATGACCAGCACCAGTCTTGTTTTTTTTTTTCTCTGCGATTTTATTGCTGCCTTATAGTGAGTAATGGGATTAATTTTGATCAAAGTTTTGACCACTACTTCCTGAGAGCCCTAGATGGGGTTGTCAGATATTTAAATCCCTGAAACGCTAACTCAGCTATCATTCAATAGTTCGGCTATCTTGGTGTATACTGCTATGTTGTGCTCCATTTTTTTTTTTTTCCTGATTATTCCCGTTCTTTGAGCTGGATCTGACCTGGCACCTGGCTATCCTTTTTACCAGCTTGAGCTATCGTACTATGTAAGTCTAGATCCCTGTACAGGGTTTAAAGGGTGAAGGCCAAGGCAAACCCTTGGTACTGGGAAATGGAGTAAATTTTTCATGGCAACGATTTAGGAGCAGCTAGATGACTGCAGACACTGCAAACATGACAGATTATCATGAATGTGCATTGATAAAAACATTGTGTGATGCTAGTCACGTCTCACGATCAAGTTGTGAGTCGGAGTGATCAAGGAGTCCAAGGTCAGAAGCCAGGAGGTATGAGTACCGGGAAGTTAACTGATCATAGCTAAAGGGGTTAAACAGGCGGCTGGCCAGAGCAAAGTCCAAAGGCAGGCAACAGATCAAGCAAACAGAACACAAGGCACAGTAGAGCACAGAGCACAAACCTCACAAGATGAATGTACATCTGGCAGTGGTCTGGGAGAAGCTGCTCAGTTAAGCAGACATTGCAATTACCTGGGATAGTGAGCACCTGAGACAGCTGATGCCTCCCAGTCACAGATTGGCTAGTTGAGCTGCCAATCAACACACTGACAGCTCAACACATCTCTGTACCAGATTGGATGGCCATGCTATCCATCAAAGTACTGACAGCTTCAGCACGCCCCTGTACCAAATTGGACAGCCGAGCTGTCAGTAACTGCACCCAGACACTCTGAGGGGTGGAACCGTGACCGTACCCCCTCTTCTAGGGGGTCACCGGACCCCGAGGCTTCCCAGGTAATTTTACATGGAACCGATCAGCCTTCACATCTCGAGCAGGGACCCAGAATCTCTGCTCTGGTCCATATCCCCTCCTGTGGATGAGGTACTGGAGGAAATTATGGACCCTCTGAGAATCCACACCACTCTGAACTTCATACTCCAGGCCACCGTCTATTGAATGCGGAGGAGGCGGGGATGAAGGAGACAATGTAAAATGGACATACTCCTTTAATAGGGATTTATGGAATATGTTAGGCATGGAGGAAGCTTTAATCTAAATGCCACAGGATTGACCACCTCTAGGATCTCATATGGGCCAATAAACTTTGTACCCAACTTCTCTGATGACAACTTCAGTTTAATGTTCCTAGACAACAACCAAACCTTATCCCAATCTTGAAAACAGGACCCACTGTGTTAGGCGTCGGGTTCCTGCCACTGCACAGCAGGAATCCAGAGCCTTGCACCCAGCGGTCTTCCAATTCTTCTTCGGCCGCAGTGGAGCATGCTCAGCAGATTCGTCGGTCCCAGTGCTTTGCCCAGGCCAACTTCATGGGTTTGCTTGCTGCTGCCACCTCTGGCACAGCTATGACAATGCATCCTGCTCAGCAGCGAGATTCTCCAGGGACTAAGTCCTCATGTCGGGCCACTGAGCATGCCCGTGGAGTGATCTCCCATTGGAGATCGAGGGTCACGTGCTTAGGTCCTGCTCATGTTCAGATTGGCCCATCCGAGAAGCCAGGAAGGTCCCATGACGCCCGTGGCTATAAAAGGTTCACATGGTCGCTCGCCCATGCGCTAGGGTAGACTGTATTTACAGACTATAAGGTGTGAGAGATGTATGAATGTATCTGGTGACTGACTCATTATGAAACCCCTACCCTTGGTACGCATGTGTTGTGCAGCCTAGCCTGCTAGCGCCCAGACTTAGGTGTAGGTAGCTCAGGGTTTGAGTCAGACATTGGTCCTCACCAGTGATCCAGCACGCCTCAGTGCACGTGCTCCACACTCCACTGCCAGCGTCTTTAGCGGCGCTCGTGGCAGCGACGCCACGCGCTCAGTGGGCCTAGAGGTACTCTAACCCCGTGTCCTTGGGGTAGCGTTCTGTGGCCGTACACTGTGCGCTCTTTTAGCCGAGCTCTGTGAGCACAAACAGGCTCTGGCGTTTATGTTCAGCAGTAGTGCAGCTCTGTGAAGCAACAGAGTCCGCACCTGTACACACCGGGTGACGATAACCCGCGTGTGTTTTATAGTATACTGCCATATAGTATGCGCCATTACTGAGCAGCAGGTTACCACCCCTGCACGGTGGACCCCAGGCTGCGAATGCACCTTATTACCATCTTTATTATTTGGTGCGTTCCGCCAGCCCTAACATTATCCTAGTGCCAGGGTCTGGCTAGTAATGGCGAATGAACAGCGACTGCTGCAGTACATCCGGCAGCTGCAGGGCAGGTTGGCGGCTCTCGAGCGTTCAGCCTCAGCTGCGGATGTTACTGCTGTCGCTGTTCAGGCAGCCACAGAAGCTGGCTCCCGTGTGACCACAGCCATCCCTGCCCAGACTTTGTCCCGCCTCCCGCTACCCGAGAAGTTCTCGGGTGATAGTGCTTCTTGTAGGGGTTTCGTAAGCCGGTGCTCTATACAGCTGGAGCTGCTGGCTGCACGATTCCCCGCTGAACAGGCTAAAGTGGGATTTATTATTTCCCTTTTGTCAGGCAGGACTTTGGAGTGTGCCACACCGCTGTGGGAACGTGGTGATCATGTGGTGCAGAGTGTCTCGCGGTTCTTGGACACTCTGAAGCAGGTCTTCCTGGGACCATGAGTCACCCATGACAACATGCTCCAGCTGCTGGCATTGTCACAGGGCTCATCCATGGTCAGCCACTTTGCCATCCAGTTCCGGACACTGGCCTCAGAGTTAGAGTGGCCAGATAAGGTCATCATTCCGGCATTCTGGATAGGTTTGGCTGGCCATGTGAAGGACGCTTTGGCCACCAGGGAGATTCCCGCTACACTGGAGGAGCTTATCACTGTCTCCACCTGTATTGATCTTCGCTTCGCCGAGTGAAGTTTGGAGCGGGCCCAGTGTTGGCAGAGGTTTAGGTTGGCACCTAGTTTTGCTAAACCTCTGGAATCTTCCGATCGGGCGTCCGAGCGTCAGGGGGCTTCCCGTGAGGGATCTGGGCCCCGGTCCGCTTGAGCTCCTGTGAGCTGTCATGTTTGCCGGCAGTCTGGTCATTTTTGCCAACCGGTGTCCACAGCAGCTGTGAGAACGCTCGCACCTAGAGGCCATAGGAGGCGGCGCACTAGAATCAGTGGCGTTTTCCTCCAAGCTGTCCTTTAAGGGGACACTTGAGTTTGATTCTTCCACTCTGGCAGTGCAGGTTTGCATGGATTCCGGGGCAGAGGGCATTTTTATGTCGTCAGCCTTCGCTCAACGGCACGCTATACCCCTGGTTATGATGTCTACACCAGTCATCGTCAGAGTGGTGAACGGCGCCACACTACCCTCACTGATAACCCATCAGACCGCCCCCTTGTTACTCTCACTGGCTCCATCTCATCAGGAGACGATATCCCTCCTCGTCATGCCCAAGGGTATTGACCAGGTACTTCTAGGGGTCCCCTGGTTGCGGTACCACTCACCCCATATAGAGTGGTCCTCAGGGAGGATTATTGGGTGGAGTAAATCATGTGAGGGTAGAAGTCTGAGGGAGTGCATTCAGGTTGCCTCCACCGAGGTTCCCACAGATCTCTCCTCGCTCCCCAAAACACTATCGACCGTATGGGGACGTATTCTCCAAAAAGGCGGCGGAGACCCTTCCACCACATCGCCTCTGTTACTGTCCTATTGACCTCTTGCCTGGTGCTGAGCCTCCCCGGGGTTGAGTCTATCCCCTATCTCTCCCGGAGACAGAGGCCATGTCTCAATACATCAGGGAGAATCTGGCAAGAGGATTAATTAGGAAGTCAGTGTCACCAGCGGGGTCGGGATTCTTCTTCGTCCTGAAGAGTGGGGAACTACGTCCTTGCATTGATTACAGGGGTCTTAACGCCATGACCGTTAAGAATAAGTATCCTCTGCCCCTGATATCAGAGCTGTTTGATAGGCTACGGGGAGCGAGGGTGTTTTCCAAACTTGATCTGCGGGGGGCTTACAACCTGATTCGCATCCATGATGGGGACGAATGGAAGATGGCATTTAACACCAGGGATGGGCACTATGAATACCTGGTGATGCCCTTCGGCCTCTGTAATGCCCCGGCCGTCTTTCAAGACTTTTTGAAAGATATCTTCCGGGATATGCTTGCCACCTCGGTTGTAGTCTATCTGGATGATATTCTCATCTACTCTCCAGATATTGACTCCCACCGGAGAGATGTTTTCAAAGTTTTCGATCGCCTGCAGGCAAACTCTCTATGCCAAGTTGGAGAAGTGTGTGTTTGAGCAGGAGTCCTTGCCTTTCCTGGACTATATCATCTCCACCTGGGGATTGGCCATGGATCCTGCCAAGCTACAGGTGGTGATGGATTGGCAGGAACCTCATTCTCTTAAAGTGGTGCAGCGGTTTTCCCTTCCCCATGACAGCACTGCAGATATGAGAGATGGTATCTGCCCCCAGGAAACCTGTAGCAGAGACATAAGAAGGGGGCGGCACCTCTCTTCCTCAGTTTGGTTTCCTGTTTCCCGCAGGCGGATGCCTGGGGGAGAGTCCATACCTCCGGAGGGATCCCCCTCTGATGTCGTCCGGTCAGGAGGCCGAGGTCCGCGGGGAGAGGATGGCAGCGATGCGTGGTGGCGCGCGCCAGTCAGCCCAGCTCGGTGGGCGCTGTGAGCGGTGTCCTCCTCGTGAGACTCCCCGGCGGCCGCTCCAGAGGGAGGCTGGGCCGAGGGAGGCGTGGCCACCACGACGCTGGCACCGACTGAGTGGCAACTGCTTCCGGGGTCGCACCGGAAGTGATGTCACACGCCGGGAGAGAGGTGTACTGGGCACTTCCGGGTGGGAGCGGTCCAAGAAGCGCGCACCGCTCCTCCATAAAAAGGAGACAAGGCAGGTGCCACTGGTCCCTGAGAGGCTGCACACAGGCTCCAGCATTGTAGAGCCAGATCAGCAGCGGAGCGCAGATGGATCCTGAAGACGAGATGCGCGCGCAGGAGGAAGAGCCACCAGCTACCGGAGTACCCAGAGGGCCGGGTGAGTGCCTTTTGTAAGGCAGCACCATATATTAACAACTGCCCTATGTATGTCTTCTGTAGGGAAAGGCCACATCAAAGCAAAAGAACAAGGAATGTGCACTATGCAAAAAGGCCCTAGCTAAATCTTATGAGAAGCGACTTTGTTGCTCGTGCATTAAAAAAACAGTGGCCGAAGAGTCACCATCCCTGCTCCAGAGCATTAAAACTATGATCCGGGATCAAGTAAAGTCGACGGTAAAAGATGAATTATAGGAGCAGACTACACTTGGCTCCGATATAACTCCTGCTTCACCCCCGCCCCCACCTCCTCCTCTCCCTCCCACATAAATAACTACAGACATAGAGTCTGAGGAAGAACAAGGGGAGATAGGGCCCTCGGACTCGAACCTGGACTCCTCGGACGAGGAAAAGGGTCATCCATATTTCCTATCTGAGGACATTGGGAAATTACTAAAGCTTGAAAGGTCCACAATGGGACTTGAAACACCAAAAGAGCCAAAGTCAATTCAAGATGCTATGTTTAGCAATCTTGAGGGGAAAAAGCTAAGGGTTTTTCCCTTCCATGATAACCTGTTAAATTTGATCAAGAGGGAATGGAAGAAACCCAACAAAAAATGTCCATACTGTAGGCGCTCAAACGTAAATACCCGTTTGATGAGGAGGCATGTGATAAATGGGAAAAAGCTCCCAGACTAGATGCCGCCATTGCTAGTACATCCAGGAGAATAGCATGGCCATTTGAGAACATGGGTGCCATAAAAGATCCCCTTGACAAGAAAGCAGACGCTTTTCTAAAATCTGCTTGGGAAGCATCGGCTTGGTCATTTAAGCCGGTGGTGGCCGCCACTTGTACAGCGCGTGCTATGGTCAAGTGGTTAGACAAATTAAGTGACCAAATTAAGAATAAATGCCCAAGGGAGACACTGCTGGAGGCAATACCTTCCTTACAGAAGGCAGCAGGATTCCTGGCTGACGCAGCAGTAGATTCCGTCCGAGGTGCCGCCCGTGCATGCGCCCTTTCAAATTCAGGCCGCAGAGCACTTTTTGTTAATTTACTGGTCGGCAGACTTCCAGTCAAAGGTTAAACTCTCCGCCGTCCTGTGTGAGGGTCAATACCTGTTTGGGAAAGCATTGCACAAAATTTTAGAAAAAGCATCAGATAAGAAAAAACGGTTTCCACCCCCTTCCCTAGTCGGTGGACTGAAGCTCGCTCATCCTTTTGTGGAGCAGGGAACAGAGGGAGCCGAGGGCGGCCAAATGATAGAACCACGTGGGGCAGACCCTGGAGGGGAAAAGAGAAAGGATTCCTCTTTAGTAAAACCACCCCGAGACCCGATACTAAGCAATGATGCCAGGGCGCTTGGGGGAAGGCTTCGGTTCTTTGTCCATCAATGGGTAGCATTGCCCACCTCAAAGTGGGTAACCGACCTGTTAGCCGAGGGCCTGTGACTAAGTTTTCTAAGCCTTCCACCTCAAAGAGTAAAAGTGACCCGGGTAGCCAAAAAGAATCAGGCCACGCTAGAAAAGGAGATTCAACTCCTCATGCAAAAGGAGGTACTACTAAAAATACCTTGTCATCAAGTAGGGAAAGGATTTTACAGCACTATGTTCCTCACGCCAAAACCAGATGGGTCACTAAGAACAATATTCAATCTCAAAGCCCTGAATCAATACATCAGAACAGAGAAATTGAAAATGGAGACCTTGGGGTCAGCAGTGAAGCTACTCGACCCGGGTTGCTACATGGCAGTAATAGATCTTACTGACGCCTTTTACCATGTCCCAATATGGGGGGAACACCAACAATATCTAAGATTGTTAGTAGAGATTGCTCAAGTCCCCTCTCATCTACAGTACCAGTGCCTACCCTTCGGGGTATCAGTGGCCCCTCGTATATTTACAAAAATCATCGGGGAAGTAGCGTCCTTTTATAAGAAGGGAAAATATCCTGTTGGTACCCTATCTAGACGATTTCCTCATCATAGCAAATGACAAGCAAAATTGCGAAAATGCAGTTACCAAGGTCCTGGAAATATTAACCAGGTTAGGCTGGATGATCAATCTAAAAAATCCAAATTAACTCCAGTGCAGTCACAAGAATTCCTTGGAATTCAATTGGACTCATTAAAACAGCAGTGCATTTTCCAGAAAGGAAAGTTGGGGCTATCCAACAAAAAATACAACGGATACAATCCGGTCGAGCCATATCAGTAAGAGAGGCAATGTCTCTCCTGGGCACGTTGACAGAAACAATCCCAGCGGTCCGGTGGGCACAAGCCCATACGAGAGAACTACAGTGGCAGATCCTATCCGAACAGGAGAAGGGTCCTTCCAATTTAAATCAGGAGATCATTCTCTCACCTCAATGCAGGAGTCATTAAAATGGTGGCTAAGCACCGAAAACTTAAACAGATCAGTGCCCTGGACTACTCAAAACTCGGTGGTACTGACCACGGACGCAAGTATGATTGGTTAGGGGGCACACATAGAGAAACGAACCCTACAGGGCCAGTGGGAACCCGGATTGAGGGATGTATCCTCAAATCTAAAAGAACTGGCGGCTGTGAGGCGAGCCCTTCCCCTAGTAAAGCGAGAAGTGCAAGGGAGACATGTCACCATATTATCCTACAACAACCCGGTCATAGCATACTGTTGTGAGTTCATTTTCCCCTTCACCATTGAGGTCTGATGAACTCCCTCTTCTGGTGAAGGAAGGTAGTGAGGCTGATTACCAAGCATCTGGGCAGGATGATGATGACTGGGTGACAGGAATTGCTGACTGGATATAAGGCAGCTGACGCCCTTCTGCCTTGCTGGTGATCTCTCTGAGGGATTCTAGGAGACCAGTCTGATTCCTGCTCCTCAAAAGCTAAGTTTTCTGCTCTCCTTTTTGCATTTGTGTTTTTGGTTTTGTTTTTCCTTGTTTTTCTGGATTTCTGCCATTCCCTGCTGGGGTGTGCTGAATTCCTTTTTGCTCTGTCTTCAGAAAATACCTGAGTACTGATATAGTCTTTTTGAAGCCTAGCGTCTTCAGGGCTTTTTTCCCTATCAGCTGTTGGCTCTTGTTTTGATAGGGTTTTTGGCGGATTACAGACAGCAGCTTTTCTATCCTGTCCTATGTAGTTAGCTTGGGCCCCATCGCTTGCTCAGCCTATCTTTCTATCTGTGTGAGTGTTTTTTCATCTTGCTTCACCGTCATTATATGTTGGGGGCTGCCTATTGCTTTGGGGTCTGCTCTGGGGCAGTTTAGATTTCCCTTTCTGTCTTTAGGCTATGTAGTTCTCCGGCTGTGATCGAGGGGTCTAGGGCACCGTAGGAACCCCCCACGGCTACTGCTAGTTGTTGTTGATAGGTTCAGGGGTCTGTAATCCGATAGCTGCCAACTTCTCTGGTTTTCTGGACTTAGCTAGTACTTCTGTTTTTGCCTCCTACGGTGACTCATTCATAACAGCATACCTAAACAGACAAGGGGGTACAAGGTCGGCAACCCTTATGGCAAAGGCCAGGGAATTATTCGCATGGACGGAAAGCAATCTTCTGTCCTTATCGGGTACACATTTAAAGGGGGCAATTATCTGGCTGATT
The DNA here is from genome assembly GCF_039654945.1 of Dendrobates tinctorius. Classification (NCBI taxonomy): domain Eukaryota; kingdom Metazoa; phylum Chordata; class Amphibia; order Anura; family Dendrobatidae; genus Dendrobates; species Dendrobates tinctorius. The sequence continues at coordinate 48,909,334 of NW_027361676.1, read as the reverse complement.
ATTTAAGCCGTCATGTACTACACCAGGGATAATGGTCCCTAAGTCAAAAAATTTTTGGGGAAATCTGCACTGCCTGGGGCACACCAGAAGTAGACCTGTTTGCTACCAGGGAAAATCGACAGTGGACAGGTTCTACTCCCTAAATCCAAGAGAGCAACCAGAGGGGGTGGATTCGCTACTACACCGGTGGAAATTTTGTCTGGCCTATGCGTTCCCCCTGTTTCCATTGATTCCAGTAGTCTTGAAAAAGATCAGACAGGACAAAGTTCGAATAATCCTGGTTGCGCCCTTCTGGCCGAAAAGGGCATGGTTCACATGGCTCAGACGCATGTCTATCTCGGACCCATGGATACTCCCAGATACCCCGAATCTGCTATACCAGGGCCCAGTAGAAAACCCCAGGGTTCACAGGCAGCACCTCACTGCGTGGAACTTGAGAGGGGACTCCTTCTAGCAAAAGGGTTCTCAGTCCCGTTAGTAACCACCCTGCTCGCTAGCAGAAAGGAGGTAACCACGTAAATACCAAAAAATTTGGGAAAAATTCTTGCAGTTCATGGGCCAGCAATGGACTGGGACAGCCCAGAAAATACCAATAAAAGAGATCCTAGAGTTTCTCCAAAAAGGACTGTCCAGATATTGGCCCTGGGTGCGTTGTTTGATCAAAAACTGGCTGATCACCCATGGATCTATAGATTCATTCCGGCCTCCTTTACATCCAGGCTCACAAAATTAACATCTAAGGTAGCTCCCTGGGATCTAAATTTAGTATTAAGGGTTCTGACAGCATCTCCATTTGAGCCTATTGCTTCCATCTCAATAAAGGTGCTAACGCTAAAAACAGTACTCCTGGTGACCCTAACCTCAGCTCGTCGTGTCTGCGAGCTGCAGGCAATATCTGTAAATCCACCATATACTGTACCACCTTTTTGGATGATAGAATGATCATAAAAACTGATCCAGCCTTCCTACCGAAAGTAAATTCCACAGGGAGCAGGAGATAATTTTGCCCTCGTTTTGTCCAAACCCCAAATCCCAGGGAGAGAAAACCTTCCATTGCTTAGATGTCAGACGTTGCCTGCTTCAATATATATTAGCCTCAAAATCATGGCGACAGTCTTCAGCCCTTTTTGTCTCCTTTCAGGGGACAAACAGGGGTAAGAAAGCTTCAAAATCAACAATTGCACGATGGCTACGTATGGGTATTGCACTGGCTTATTCTTCTTTAGATCAGACTCCCCCACTGGGTGTAACAGCTCACTCTACCAGAGCCATAGCCATGTCCTGTGCTTAAAGGGCAAATGCTTCGGTTGAGCAGATCTGTAAAGCAGCAGTATGGTCCTCACCACCCACTTTCTTCCGACACTATAGACTAGACCTAGGGCCCTCAAATCTGGCCTTTGGGAGAAAAGTGTTGTCTGCTGTTGTCCCACCCTAGGAGTCTATTCTATCTTTCCTCTCATGTCTGCGGTGCTGTCATGGGGAAGGGAAAAAATGATAATTACCAGTAATTTGATTTTTCAGAGCCATGAGAGCACCGCATTGTTCCCGCCCTATCTTGGTGATGGTTGTGTGGTGCACAAGAAAATTTAAAGTATGTATCTGGATATGTAAATCTATGTTAAAAAAAAAATAATAAAGGAAAAAAAAGGTGAATATTAGTGACACAGTTATATAACATGTATGTAAACTAATAAAGCGGTTACTAGAGTTGAGCGACTTTTGGTTTTTTAGGGTCGCGTTTCGTTTCGTGAAACCCGACTTTTCCAAAAGTCGGGTCGAGCAAGATCGTCCGATTATAGGGAAAAGTCGGGGTCGTACCGAAACACGAAACCCAATGTAAGTCAATGGGGAATAAAAGTCGGCAGTGAGAGGAGGACAGGATACACACCTACAGTGCCCATTTGAATGCCAAAAGCATCAATTCTTCTTACTTAAGCTTGTCAACCTTAATTAACTTCATAATACAAGTTACGCACTGAAAAATGGGGGTTATTTGGCTACAGTTGTGGGGGGGAGGGCTGGCTCCAGGTTTTCATGTGCCCTGGGCGAAAGAGCGCCCCTTTAACACATACCACAACTCATCATGCTCCGATACGGCAGAGAAATAGCCGTATAGTACAATGAAAAATACTTCACTTTTTACATCTCATGACGAGGCCCATCTATTTCTCCATACAGAATCATTGGTCCCATATAATGTTTGAAACAGTATATGATGAGCTCCACATAATGCTACAGTATATGTTGGTCCCCATGGATGAAGCTCCACTGTCTTATGGGCCCAAATAATGCTCCAAACATAATGGGCCCCATTTCTAATGCTCTAGTGTATAATGGGCCCTGTAAATGCTGCTCCAGTGTCTGATGTCCACCTTTGGAATGTTCCAGTGTATGGTGGGCCCCATCTATCATTCTCCAGAGTATAGTGCTCCCCAAAAATTGCTGTCCCAACATTGAAAACAATCAAATAAGTCTCCTCGCTAGGGAATCCCTGTACTTGTCTGGACTCCTCGTCGTCCCCATCTTCCATCTCACTGCACAGTATTTCAACTTTGCAAGTGCTGTGATTCTGAGCAAGCAGGGGGGGCCCACTCATTGGCGACGGCACTGGCACAGGGCCCCTGATAGTACGGTGGTGTGTCTGATGGCGGGTGGGCCGAACCTGCACTTTCATCTGCAGCTTCCTCTTTGTCACCGTGTAAGATGGAACTGTATATGGGAAGAGTAACCTGAGTTTCATCAGGGTCAGATTCAGGCCGTGTAGCGTGCGAGGGGAATGTAGTGGTCTGGGTCAATGTACCAGCAGATTCATCGAGCAGTGGCTGGGCATCAGTGCACTTGTGTCGCCCCCAGGAGTACGGTCACCACAGTGGCATTACCTTCCTCCTAGGGAGTGTGATGTCATGCTTGGGAGCAACGAACAATCTCTCTAGCAGGTTAACTGATTGGGCGGCGTTATTTCCACAAGTCATGACCCTCCAAACAGCGTTCATAAAGGCAAAGTGTTTGTTTTACGTGGGCAGTATGGTTGCAAAGCTGAACCTTAAAGGAATGTCCAGAAGGGCACCACCAGGAGTGAAGCCTACGGTTAAATTCGACTCCACCTGGGAAACCTCAACCATGCCAGCTACAGAACAGATGCAAACATTGCAAGCTTAATTCCGTTAATGAACGAGACTCCGTCATGCCCCGCGGTCCGAGTCCGGCTTACTAGAGGGACACGTGAGGCTCTGGCACATGAGATTGGCCAATAACTGGTGTGTCATGCCCTTACAAGTCCGTGGCTGCATGTGCGCTACACTGAAAAGGCCAGCGTTTGTCGCTTAGCGGTGCAGATAACCCGCTGAACAACGTTAGTGATGGGGATCACTGATTACAATTATTACCCGCGAACAATGATTTCCCAGTAAGTGCAGGTCAACCGCAGTTCCGGAATTAGGCCTAACCGTCATTCGTGAAAAAATGAAAAACTTACGTATGCAAACCACAGGTGCTGTAGCTTGCTTAACAGCTCGCCAGCCGTTCTCACGCCCAGTATGGATTACACGTGATTGCACAAAGGTGAGAAAGGGTACCATATCCCCAGATAACATGTATGGATAGCGTACACATTCAAAATATATGTCTATACATCAGGAGGCAGGCTCAGACGGTGTTAGGCCCAGTATGGATTGCACGTGATTGCACAAAGGTTAGAAAGGGTACCGTATCCCCAGATAACATGTATGGATAGCGTACACATTCAAAATATATGTCTATACATCAGGAGGCAGGCTCAATCGGTGTCAGGCACAGTATGGATTTGACGGCCCAGACTACACAGCGGAGGAGCAGGGAGAGGTAAAGATTGCAAATGCTGGGGCCCTGCCCAAGCAAGGGGGGGTCACTCGTGGGCGTCGGTACTGGCACTGGGCCCCTCATAGTACGGCGGTGTGTCTGACGGCGGGTGTGCACCACCACCGTCAGAGACACTTGATGGCACTATGAGGGACCATGTGCCATTGCCCGCGCCCAAGAGTCGGCCTACCCACCTGTCCAGGGCAACGGCACTCGCATGGTGTCGTGCGCTAGGTGGTGACCCCGGCCATGGGGGGGAGGCAGCACAGTTAGGGAGTTTTAGAAAGTGGCATATGTTGATGTTGGACATTCAGCTGATGCAAAAGGTGAAATAGGTCAAGTCCCAGGAAGAGGTGGACCAAAGCAAGCCATTTTTCTGTCACCCTATGTGTCATCAGGGGAAGGTGGGACAAAATCCTTGGAAACCCATGCGTGGTTCATTTTAATGAAGGTTAGATCATCCACATTTTGGGTTGACAGACGGGTCCTTTTTTCTGTCAGGATTGATCCAGCTGCACTGAAGACTCTTTCCGATAGCACACTTGCAGCTGGGCAAGCGAGCTCCTGTAAGGCATATTGTGCCAATTCAGGCCAGGTGTCCAGTTTAGCGGCCCAATAGTCAAAGGGGAATGACCTGTGTGGGAGAACATCGATATGGGAGGAAAAGTAGTTTGTAACCATAGTTGACAACTGCTGTCTCCTGTCACTTTCCATCGATGCAGTATTACCAGTTGTGTGAGCGGTACTTGAAAAATCAGTCCACAACATTGTCATGAAACCCCTGTCTCCAACGCCACTTCTGCTGTGTGCACCACGAACACTTCTGCCAAGCTGACCCCGGCCCGTACGGCTTGTGTGAGAACCATCACCGCTGTTGTGTGCTGGGAATGCCTCAAGCAACCGATTTACCAGAGTTGCTTGTTTATTAGCCAATATTAGGTCAAGGTTCTCGTGTGGCATGATGTTTTGTAATTTGCCTTTATAGCGTGGATCCAGGATGCTGGCCAACCATTAGTCGTCATCGTTCATCATTTTGGCAATGCGGGGGTCCCTTTTTAGGATCTGCAAGGCATAATCTGACATGTGGGCCAATGTTCCCGGTGTCAATGATGCACTGCGAGTGCTGGGTGGAGGAGCACTTTCTGGCAAATCCACATCCCTCCAGTCACGCACAAACCCTGTACCAGACCTTGCCACGCCAACATTTTCACTTGCCCCACGAGATGCATCCTCCTCCCCTAAGTAATCATCCCCATCATCATCCTCCTCCTCTTCTTCCTCCACCTCGTCCAGGAGAGGTCCCTGAGCAGACAATGGCTGAATGTCATCAAGGATTCCCTCCTCCTCTTCCTCCTCATCAACATTGGCTGCAGAAGCCTGCTCCTTAAGGTGCGTCAAAGTTTGCATGAGCAGACGCATAAGTGGGATGCTCATGCTTAGGATGGCGTCGTCTGCGCTTACCAGCCGTGTGCATTCCTCAAAACACTGAAGGACTTTACAGAGGTCTTTCAGGTTCGACCACTGCACACCTGTCAACTCCATGTCTGCTCTCAAAGTGCCTGGCCGTGTATCCTCCCACAAATGCATTATGGCCTGCCTCTGCTCACACAGCCGCTCCACCATGTGCAGGGTGGAGTTCCACCTTGTTGCAATGTCGATAATGAGGCAGTGGTTGGGAAGGTGGAGCAATGCATACGAACGGAGGGTACAGGTGACCGGCGGATGTGCGCGCACAGTCTTTGCACCTTCTGGAGCAGGGCTGTTAACTCCGGATAATTTTTGAGGAAGCACTGCACCACCAGGTTTAAGGTGTGAGCCAAGCAAGGTATGTGGCTGAGTTTTGAAAGGGCTATGGCTGCCACAAAATTACGGCCGTTATCACTAACTACCTTGCCTGCCTCCAGATGTACACTGCCCAGCCATGACTCAGTTTGTCGCTTCAAGTACTCGGCCAGCACCTCGGCGGTGTGTCTGTTGCCCAAACACATCATCTGCAACACAGCCTGCTGACGCTTTCCACTAGCTGCTCGATAGGGGGACACCTCGTGTGCAACAGTGGCAACTGCAGATGGAGTGCTCGTACGACTGCGCTCTGTGGACGAGCTTTCGCTTCTGGAGGAGGTGGAGGAGGAGGAGGGTCGAACGCCTACAGCCAACTGTTTCCTATACCGTGGGCTAGGCAGCACTGTCCCGCCACCGCTGTCCCCTGTGGACCCTGCATCCACCACATTAACCCAGTGCGCAGTGATGGACACGTAACGGCCCTGGCCATGCCGACTGGACCATGCATCAGTTGTGAGGTGCACCTTTCCACTCACTGACTGCTTGAGTGCATGGAAAATGCGGTCTTTCACATGATGGTGGAGGGCTGGGATGGCTTTGCGAGAGAAGAAGTGGCGACTGGGTAGGTCATAGCGTGGTACTGCATAGGCCATGAGTTCGCGGAAAGCTGCGCTTTCCACCAACCGAAAGGGCATCATCTCAAACGAGATTAGTTTGGCAATGTGGGCGTTCAAACCCAGTGTACGCGGATGAGAGACTGAGTACTTTCTTGACCTACTCATAGTGTCTGGGAGGGTGAGCTGGACTTGAGAGCTGCATATGGTGGAAGTAGCGGTGGACAGGGCGGACTGAGAGAGGGTTGATGATGGTGATGGAGTTGGTGTTCTTTCTGATGGCCTAGAATCAGTCTTTCGTTGATATAACAGTGGGATTCCCTGACTGCTGTGGTCTTGCAACGACACCTCAACATTTGCTGCTGTGCTAACCGGTGGGCTTACAGTGGGGGAAACAATGTAGCGTTGCTGACTACCTTCGTTGTGATCAGTTGCGCATGTGGCACTTGAGGTTTGGTGTTGTGTCCACGCTTGCAAGTGCATGCTGGTTAAATGTCTAAGCATGCAACTGGTATTCAAATTTTTCAGATTTTTCCCTCGGCTTAAGGTCTTTGCGCACTTCTTACAGATAACCTTGGCCTGATCATGAGGATTTTGTTCAAAAAAGTGCCACACTGCACTCTTCCTACTTTGGCAGACATTTTGCGGCCTAGCACGCTGTGATCTTTTGACCCTCTGGACAAGCTGTCCAGCAACTCTTTTGATTTTTGGAACCTGTCTTTGGAGTGCTCCGGGCCTGCCAGATAACAGCTGTTGCGATGTCGATGTCTGCTGTGGATGCTCCTCATCTGAGCTATTGGAAGCAGCACCCTCTTCCCCCAATGGATGCCAATCTGGGTCAACAACTGGGTCATCCATCACCTCCTCTTCAATGTCATGTGCACCTTCCTCTGTGTCACCGTGTATGGTGGTATAGTGTGCGGGAAGGAGCACCTGAGTCTCATCAGGGTCAGAATCTGGCTCTGTACACTGTGAGGACAATGTAGTGCTCTGAGTGAATGTACCAGCAGAATCATCCATCAGCGGCTGTGCATCAGTGCACTCCATGTCAGATTCATCTTGGCCTGGGTAATTCACCATTTGACTTGATAATCCAGGCATGGTATGTGAAAACAGCTCCATGGAGTAATCAGTAGTATGGCCTGCGTCATCCTTCAATCTTGGTTGGGGTGAAGGACACAAGGAAAGGTGTGGTTCATGAGCCTCCAATGACGACTCAGTGCTTTTACTTTTTACAACTGAAGAAGAGGAGGCGATAGAGCTGGAGGCTGAGTCAGCAATGTAAGACAAAACTTTTTCCTGATGCTCTGGCTTTAAAAGCGGTTTGCCAACTCCTAGAAAACTAAGCGTTCGAGGCCTTATGGACCCAGACGATGACGCAGGCTCAACACCTCCTGCATTCGGTCCTATTTTGCTCTTGCCACTACCATCAGATCCACCACCAACACCATCATTACCAGCTGCCAACCCCCGCCCAATTCCACGGCCTCTTCCACCTGCCTTCCTCATTTTTGGTAGAAATGTAGACAAAATCCAGCAAACTATATAGTAATGTAAAACAAGGTACAAGGTGTCTATAGGACAGGGGAGATTTTGAATTTCTGCTCACACTAGTGGACACTTTTGGATTGTGTGAGGCCCACTGAATATCTGAGCGCTATGTCACAGGCTTGATGGCACAGCTGTGACCAAAGTGACTAGAGGATAAGTGAGATTTTGAATTTCTGCAGACACTTGTGGACACTGGACACTTTTGGATTGTGTGAGGCCCACTGAATATCTGAGCGCTATGTCACAGGCTCGATGGCACAGCTGTGACCAAAGTGACTAGAGGATAAGTGAGATTTTGAATTTCTGCAGACACTTGTGGACACTGGACACTTTTGGATTGTGTGAGGCCCACTGAATATCTGAACGCTATGTCACAGGCTCGATGGCACAGCTGTGACCAAAGTGACTAGAGGATAAGTGAGATTTTGAATTTCTGCAGACACTTGTGGACACTGGACACTTTTGGATTGTGTGAGGCCCACTGAATATCACAGCGCTATGTCACAGGCAGAAATTGGCTAGTGTATCACAAACTACAAGGTGTATGTAGAATTGGGCAGAGTAGGAATCTCCCTAGAGTGCAGGTCTGTAAGAACGGAACATGTCCTCGACTTATTCTCACAGAGTGACACAGATAGCTTCACTGTGGCTGTGATAACAGCCGTTACACGGTACTGTGTGAGGAGCGTACACCGCTGTATGGTGTGAAAACATGCACGCTCAGTCCATCAGCAGGACAAAAAAAAAAATTGGGATTGCTTTTAAAAAAGCAGTTTGCAGCTCAGTACCTCAGCAGGACAAAAAAAAAGCAGTGGGTAAACAGCAATGCAGCTGTCAGGAAGCCTTAGCAGGCAGCCCAACAACCAACACCACTGATACACCACAATATAGCCTCCCCTTGCACTGCACACACAGTGACTGGTGTGTTGTACAGGCACAATCGCTAGCAGCAGAAGCAGTTTTTTTTTCTTCTTCCCTGCCTAACACTCTCCCTACAGAATCAGCAGCAACCTCTCCCTATGCTAAGATCGGCAGAAGTAAGATGGCGGTCGGCGTGCACGCCCTTTTATACCCCCTGTGACGCCCACCAAAGCAAGCCAATCACTTGCATGCCCTTCTGAAAGATGGTGGTGACCCGTGCCTATGTCATCACGTTGCCCACAGTGTCCGTGGATCCTGATTGGCTGAAAAAGAGCGCAAAACAAACTTTTGAAACGCGACTTTGGCGCGTAAGTCACCGACCTCGTGGTCGACCTCATCCTAGGGTCGGGTTTCGTTTCATGAAACCCGACTTTGCCAAACGTCAGCGACTTTTGAAATTTTTCGACCTGTTTCGCTCAACTCTAGCAGTTACCTTTGCATACTCTGAAACAAACTGAGGAAGAGAGGTGCTACAGGTTTCCTGGGGGCAGATACCATCTCATATCTGCGGTGCTGTCATGGCTCTGGAAAATCAAATTACCGGTAAGTAATTATCATTTTTATGGGGTTCATAAATTACTATCGCCAATTCATCCCCCACTTCTCGACTTTGGTAGCACCCTTGGTAGCCCTCACCAAGAAGGGTGCAAATCCCAAGTTGTGGTCGGAACCGGTCTCCAAGGCCTTCTCCTCCATTAAGTCCCATTTTGCTACTGCTCCCATTCTACATAGCCCCGATGTTGATAAGCCCTTCATTCTAGAAGTGGATGCCTCTTCCGTCGGTGCTGGAGCGGTCCTGTTTCAGAAATGACACGCAAGGTCGGAAGTACCCATGCTTCTTTTTCTCCAAGACCTTCACAGCGGTGGAGAGGAATTATGCCATCGGGGACAGGGAGTTGCTAGCGATGAAGTTGGCCTTCTCGGAGTGGAGACACCTCCTGGAGGGGGCTCGCCATCCTTTCCAGGTGTTCACCGACTACAAAAACTTGGTGTATCTGCAAACAGCCCAGCGGCTAAATTCTCGCCAGGCTGTCTTTGTTCTTTTCCCGGTTCCACTTCACCCTCCATTTTCTCTCCGGGAAGAAGAACATTTCAGGCCGATGCTCTCTCCCGCTCTGTGGTGTCATCGGAGAAAGAGGAGGAGGAGCCTCGGCTGATCGTTCCGTTCCATCTGAGAGCCTGAGGACTGTGGCTCCGGTTGCGCTTGAGTCAGTTCCTCCGGGCAAGACATTTGTCCCTGCCCGTCTGCGACCGGAGGTCCTCTCTTGGGCTCATTCGTCCAGGGTGGGTGGACATTTCGGGACAAAATGGACCTCTGAGCTTCTGGCGAGGACATACTGGTGGCTGCATATGGCCCGTGACGTCAGGCACTATATTCAGGCGTGCGTCTCTTGTGCCCAGAATAGGTCCTCTCGGCAGTGGCCCGCTAGGCTTCTTTATCCTCTGCCGGTAGCGGACAGTCCCTGGGAGATGGTCGGTATGGACTTTGTGGTGGGGCTACCCAAGTCCAGTGGCCGCACGGTCATTTGGGTTATCACCGACCATTTCTCTAAGATGGTGCACCTGGTACCTCTCTCCCGGTTACCTTCTGCGCGGGGCCTGGCAGTGTTGTTCATTAAGCATGTTTTCCGCCTGCATGGCATGCCGGACAAGATTGTCACTGACCCGGGTCCTCAGTTTGCATCCCGGTTTTGGAGAGAGTTTTGTTCCCTGCTCAGCATTGAGCTGAATCTCTCCTCGGCCTATCATCCCGAGACGAATTGGTTGGTAGAGAAAGCCAGCCAGACCCTGATCACGTATCTTTGACATTTTGTCTCGGCCAGGCAGGATGACTGGGCATCCTTGCTGCCATAGGCAGAGTTCGCTTTGAACAATGCTGTGGCCGACTCCACCGGTCAGACCCCATTCCTCCTAAATTACGGCCAGCATCCGCGCATCCCTGTGCCTATGCCCGTGTCATCCATCGACTCCAGGGTGGCAGACTGGGCGGTGGAGGCATGCGACATTTGTGATCACACCCAGGATGCTATCCAGGCTTCCAAGGAGAGAATGAGGACCTCCACTGACGCACACCTGCGCCCTGCTCCGACTTTTGCCCCTGGCGACTTGGTGTGGCTCTCCGCCCGAAACATCAGGCTGTGGGTAGAGTCCGCTAAGTTCGCACCGCGCTACATTGGCCCCTTCAAGGTCCTCGAGCAGATCAGCTCTGTGGTCTACCGTTTAGCCCTTCCACCACACTTGCCTATCTCTGATACATTCCACGTGTCCCTCCTTAAGCCTGTTCAATGCCATCGTGGGATGCAAGGTGATGCGGGGCAAAAATTTTTATTTGGTGGATTGGAAGGGTCATGGTCCAGAGGCTCGGATCTGGGAGCCAGTGGAGAACATCCACGCTCCGCTCCTCATTGTGGCATTTGAGCGTAGTGAGGCTCAGAGGGGAGGGGGCACTAGGAGGGGGGTAATGTTAGGCGTCGGGTTCCTGCCACTGCACAGCAGGAATCCAGAGCCCTGCACCCAGCGGTCTCCAATTCTTCTTCGGCTGCAGTGAAGCCTGCTCAGCAGATTCGTCGGTCCCGGCGCCCTGCCCAGGCCAACTCCGTGGGTTTGCTTGCTGCTGCCACCTTTGGCACAGCTATGACAATGCATCCTGCTCAGCAGCGAGATTCTCCAGGGACTAAGTCCTCATGTTGGGCAACTGGTCATGCCCGTGGAGTGATCTCCCATTGGAGATCGAGGGTCACATGCTCAGGTCCTGCTCGTGTTCAGATTGGCCCATCCGAGAAGCCAGGAAGGTCCCATGACGCCCGTGGCTATAAAAGGCTCGCGTGGCCGCTCGCCCATGCGCTAGGATAGACTGTATTTACAGACTATAAGGTGTGAGAGATGTATGCACGTATGAATGTATCTGGTGACTGACTCATTAAGAAACCCCTACCCTTGGTACGCATGTGTTGTGCAGCCAAGCCTGCTAGCGCCCAGGCTTAGGTGTAGATAGCTCAGGGTTTGAGTTAGACATTGGTCCTCACCAGTGATCCAGCGCGCCTCAGTGCATATTCTCCACACTCCACTGCCAGCGTCTTTAGCGGCGCTCGTCGCAGCAACGCTGCGTGCTCAGTGGGCTTAGAGGGACTCTAACCCGGTGTCCTTGGGGTAGCGTTCTGTGGCCGTACACTGTGCGCTCTTTTAGCCGAGCTCTGTGAGCACAAACAGGCTCCGGCGTTTATGTTCAGCGGTAGTGCGGCTCTGTGAAGCAAGCGTCCGCCCCCGTACACACCGGGTGATAACCCACGTGTGTTTTATTGTATACTGCCATATAGAATCCGCCATTATTGAGCAGCAGGTTACCACCCCTGCACAGTGGACCCCGGGCTGCGAACGCACCTTATTACCATCTTTATTATTTGGTGCGTTCCGCCAGCCCAAACACACTGAATGTCTATCGGCCTTTTGTTTTTGGCGAATCTGAGCAGTCCCAATATTCTTCTGAACCTCCCTCCAGACATCCCCAAGTCTCTGTATGGCGACCTAAACCCCAGGGCATTCAGAAATGATCCTAGAAAATTCACCAAATTGTGGATGAAAGCCATGACTACAGAAGAATGGTGAGGCTTTGGTAGATTGATTTACTCGACTGTTAAAAGCAACTCAGCTAGAGGTGAAAACGAAGACCATTCCTCCTGTCGCGCTGCCACAAAGCACCTAAAAATTTGTACCAAAGATTGATTTGTCCTCTCAGTCTGACCATTGGTTTCAGTCTGATAAGCAGATGAAAATGACAAGTCCATTCCTAGTTTACTGCAAAAAGCTCTCCCAAATTTAGAGACAAATTGTATTTCCCTATCAGACAAAATGTTCAGAGGGATCCCATGTAGCCTTACGCTATGAGAAATAAACAATCAGGTAATCCTGACAGAGGAACAAAATGAGCTTGTCTGCTGAATCGTTCAACTACCACCCAAATAGAAGTTTCCCACCAGACAGAGGCAAATCTGTAAAGAAATCCATGGCGATATAAGTCCATGGTCTTTCAGGAATAGGCAATAGAGGCAATTCCCCAGCCGGCCAGCTACGACTGAGTTTGGCGCGTGCGCAGACTTCACAAGCAAATACAAAATCTTTAATATCATTATGCATGGATGGCCAACAAAAAAGTCTAGTAACAGCTATCCTTGTGGCAGTAACTCCAGGATGACCACTTAAAATGAAATCATGAAATTCCTGTAACACTCGCAATCTTAGGCACACAGGCACAAATAATTTGGACTTCGAGGAAGTGGAAGGAGCCAATGACTGAACTTTACGAATCTCCTCTTCTAATTTTGAGGTTACCATTGACACCACCATACCCTGAGGAATAATGGAGGATGGGGGTTCTGGAGGAGAAATGGAATCTAGACTACGAGATAAAGCATCAGCTTTCACTTTCTTAGACAAGGATCATCTGGCCTGTCAGGAGTTAACCTTTTAGCCAATTCAATGTAAGCTACTGTAAATTCTTGTTATCCGTGATCACAGTAACTGGATGAGCCGCCCCCTGCAAAAAACGCCTCCATTCCTCAAAGGCCAATTTGACAGCAAGTAACTCCTGATTACCCACATCATAATTTCTCTCTTCCGGTGAAAATTTTTTAGAAAGAAAAGCATATGGATGCAGGTTAGTCAGAGTTTTGGGCCCCTGCGATAAGACTGCCCCCACCCCAATCTCCGAAGCATCCACCTGTACGATGAACGGTTCTTGAAGATCAGGCTGGATCAGAATGGGTGCTGACATAAAACACTCTTAATCTGTCAAAAGCCCTGATAGCATGCGGTGACCAAACCTTGAGATTCATTTCTTTATGTGTAACGTCAGTAAGTTGTTTAGCAATCGTGAAAACCCCTTGATTAGTGTTGAGCGATACCTTCCGATAATGGGAAATATTGGATCGGATTGGATCGGACCGATACCCCAAAAATATCGGATATCGCCGATATCCGATACCGGAAACCAATACAAGTCAATGGGACACATATCAGAATGAAAATAAACCCTTACTTTCCTTGTAGGTTAATTCTACATGAAGGAAAACAACTAAGAATAATGTAGAATGTATTGGGGGAGGTGGAGGAGACATTAAAGGCATAGAGGTTTAGCCCAATCAAATGGAATAGCAGGAATTAATTTTTTTTAAGACGTTCGGAGTTACAAAGATATTGACTATGTTAAGCTTTTTTATATTTTGTCAGATATTTATGTTTCACTACTTCCATGCTCTTCACCTTCTTTTTTACTTCTCCCACACTTTCTCCTTCATCATCCTCAGCAGCAGTATCTTTTTCATCAACTTATTCTTCACCTTATTCATCTTCTTCTTCACCTTCTTCCTATTATTCTTATTTTTTTTTTTTTTTACATTCTTCATATTCCTCTTATTCAGCTATTATTCTTCTTCATATTCTACTTCTTCTAATTCATATTCTTCTTCATCATATTGTTATTTGTGACAGGCATTCCTGTAGTTGTTATCTATAAAAGTTTGAAGATTACACCTTCTGTTCTGCCTGTCACAAAAGATTTACAACAGGATTTGTCCACGTTCAGTTTTGCCTGCAGCAGCAGGTATTTTCCAGGGGCACCACGTGGAGTAACGGACTCACCCCCATACACTGCTTAGTCTTCTTCTGCTTATATTTTAGATAATATCTTTTGCTCTGATTTTTAGTCATATGCTTAATGTTCTGCTTTTTGTTCTGCAGCTTCTTGTTTTTCTGCTTCTTGGTCTTCTGTCTCTTGTTCTTCTGTATCTTTGTGGTTGTCTTCTTGTTCTTTGTCCTGTTGGTCATCTTCTTCAGGGTCATCTTCTTGGTCTTCTTCGGGGTGGTCTTCGGGGTCGTCGTCTCCAGGGTCGTCACTTTCGGGGTCGTCTTCTTCGGGGTGGTCTTCAGGGTGGTCATTTTTGGGGTGGTCATCTTCGGGGTGGTCTTCAGGGTGGTCTTTAGGGTCGTTAGGGAGATCCAGTATGATTACCAAAAACCATTTCAAAAAGCTTGAACTTGGAAATGTAGCAGAAGGTACAAGAAGGCTGAGGAACTGCTGAGAACCAGCTGACGCTACTGGAACCTGGATGGGTAGCCGAAGGTACAATAGCCAATGGAACTACCGAGGACCAGCTGATGGTACTGGAACCTGGTTACTAAGCAGGGGATACCTGTGCCAGAAAGCACTACGAAGGACCAGCAGACGATGGTGGAACTCGGATACTGAGAAGGAGGCACCTAAGCCAAAGGCTCTGCCTGGAACCAGCTGACGTTACTGGAACATATGGGGGACATATTCAAGATTGACTTCCAAAGAACCAGCTAATTGTACTGGAACTCAGATAGGCAGCAGAAGGTACACATGAAAAAAAAAGTTGCAAGGCCGTGAGCCGGCCGGAGTTACTGAAACCCACAGTCCTACAGGGGGAGCTTGTCCTATTGGCACTACGGAACCAGCCTTCATTGCCAGATCCCACAGCCCACACAGGAAACACCTAAACTGCAGGCACCATAGAGTCGGCTAACCCGACCGCATCACGACAGGACAACGTATTGGAGGAAAAGTGATGTTGACACTACCCAGAAACAGCTGGCGTGCTGGAACTAGGCTGGGCAGGAGGCAGTACTCATGCCAAAGACACTTCTGAGCAGCAACTGGCGGTGTTGGAGCCCAGGGATTACAGGAGAAACAGAGTGTAGCCAGAGGCCTAATTGGAGCAAGTTTAATATCTGTAGTAGTGTGAGTGTGGTCAGAGCAGGAGAAATTGCCAGACACACAGCAGGGGATCAGCTGATGTGACTGAACCCCAATAACACAGGAGCAAGTGTTGACTGTACAGACGGCACTTCTGAGCAGTAACTGGTGGTGTTGGAGCCCAGGGCTTACAGTTCAGGTGGTAGAAACATGAACACAACAGGAGACCTGGATACTGTTGCCAACCAATTATTTAATCTGGAACAGGACTGGCAAATTCCTGCGAGATCCAGGCCTTGTTCATTTTCAGAAAAGTAAGCCGGTCAACGTTATCGGAGGATAGTCACATGCGATGGTCTGTTAGTACACCACCTGCTTCACTAAAGACGCGTTCTGATAATACACTAGCTGCAGGGCAAGCCAGCACCTACAATGCATACTGGCCATGAATCCAGCTTAGAGACCCAAAACTTGAAGGGGGAAGAGCCATGTGGGAGAACACTGAGAGGGCAAGACATGTAGTCTGTCACCAAGTGATGAAAGAGGAACAGCATCCACTCCAGGTGAAGAAATAAATATCTTTATTCTGCCAGTGGTAGATACAACGTTTTGACCATAAGGTCTTTATCAAGTATAACAAATGGCAAATGGAGAGACCACATATAGCGTGGATAAACCAATCACCACAATGGAAATGCCCCTATATCAAAATACATACATAACATTTTAAACAAGACATAAAGTGTATAAAATAGATAATATAGTGTATAAAACAGTATAGAATTGTACAAATCTGAAAAGTCACATCAGTATAGGAGAAGAGGCATAAATAATCAAAAGTGGGGCAATCTCCCAATCAGCTCATAACATCATCATTGCTATGACAATGTCTCACCAATCCCCATTCTCTTAACATGGTCAATATGTACCAACCAATGAAGGCGATATACACCATTAGCGTCAAAGTGTGACCAATCACTACAATCATTACAGAGCAAACGGCAAAATAGCTGTCATAGATACAGTGGGGCAAAAAAGTATTTAGTCAGTCAGCAATAGTGCAAGTTCCACCACTTAAAAAGATGAGAGGCGTCTGTAATTTACATCATAGGTAGACCTCAACTATGGGAGACAAACTGAGAAAAAAAAATCCAGAAAATCACATTGTCTGTTTTTTTTTTTTTTCCTTTTATTTGCATATTATGGTGGAAAATAAGTATTTGGTCAGAAACAAGCAATCAAGATTTCTGCCTCTCACAGACCTGTAACTTCTTCTTTAAGAGTCTCCTCTTTCCTCCACTCATTACCTGTAGTAATGGCACCTGTTTAAACTTGTTATCAGTATAAAAAGACACCTGTGCACACCCTCAAACAGTCTGACTCCAAACTCCACTATGGTGAAGACCAAAGAGCTGTCAAAGGACACCAGAAACAAAATTGTAGCCCTGCACCAGGCTGGGAAGACTGAATCTGCAATAGCCAACCAGCTTGGAGTGAAGAAATCAACTGTGGGAGCAATAATTAGAAAATGGAAGACATACAAGACCACTGATAATCTCCCTTGATCTGGTGCTCCACGCAAAATCCCACCCCGTGGGGTCAGAATGATCACAAGAACGGTGAGCAAAAATCCCAGAACCACGCGGGGGGACCTAGTGAATGAACTGCAGAGAGCTGGGACCAATGTAACAAGGCCTACCATAAGTAACACACTACGCCACCATGGACTCAGATCCTGCAGTGCCAGACGTGTCCCACTGCTTAAGCCTGTACATGTCCGGGCCCGTCTGAAGTTTGCTAGAGAGCATTTGGATGATCCAGAGGAGTTTTGGGAGAATGTCCTATGGTCTGATGAAACCAAACTGGAACTGTTTGGTAGAAACACAACTTGTCGTGTTTGGAGGAAAAAGAATACTGAGTTGCATCCATCAAACACCATACCTACTGTAAAGCATGGTGGTGGAAACATCATGCTTTGGGGCTGTTTCTCTGCAAAGGGGCCAGGACGACTGATCCGGGTACATGAAAGAATGAATGGGGCCATGTATCGTGAGATTTTGAGTGCAAACCTCCTTCCATCAGCAAGGGCATTGATGATGAAACGTGGCTGGGTCTTTCAACATGACAATGATCCAAAGCACACCGCCAGGGCAACAAAGGAGTGGCTTCGTAAGAAGCATTTCAAGGTCCTGAAGTGGCCTAGCCAGTCTCCAGATCTCAACCCTATAGAAAACCTTTGGAGGGAGTTGAAAGTCCGTGTTGCCAAGCGAAAAGCCAAAAACATCACTGCTCTAGAGGAGATCTGCATGGAGGAATGGGCCAACATACCAACAACAGTGTGTGGCAACCTTGTGAAGACTTACAGAAAACTTTTGACCTCTGTCATTGCCAACAAAGGATATATCACAAAGTATTGAGATGAAATTTTGTTTCTGACCAAATACTTATTTTCCACCATAATATGCAAATAAAATGAAAAAAAACAGACAATGTGATTTTCTGGATTTTTTTTTCTCAGTTTGTCTCCCATAGTTGAGGTCTACCTATGATGTAAATTACAGATGCCTCTCATCTTTTTAAGTGGTGGAACTTGCACTATTGCTGACTGACTAAATACTTTTTTGCCCCACTGTACCTATATACGAGCTGACAAATAGCTGGCGGAGGCGCCGCGTAGCCGCAGGAGATGCCGAGACAAGGCGAAGTCTCACAACAAGTCCATGTCAGGAGTATCACGCAAGCGCGATCTCAGATGGGACATCATCACCGAGAGTCCGTCTCTGTTGTGAATGAGTCACCGAGGAGGAAAAAACAAAAAGCAAGCTAAGCCCAGAAAACCGGAGAGGTTGGTAACTAGCGGATTGCAGACCCCTGATCCTATCCCCACAGCTAGCAGTAGCCGTGGAGCGTGCCTACGGTGGTCCTAGATGCCTCGTCACGGTCGGAGAACTAAATAAGCCTAAAGAAAGAAAGGGAAAATCTAAACTGCCCCAGAGCAGACCACAAAGCAATAGACAGCCCCCAACATGTATTGTCGGTGAAACAAGATGAAAACACAAACACAGATAGAAAGATAGGCCGAGCAAATGATGGGGCCCTCACTAACTAGAAAGGACAGGAAAGAAAAGCTGCTGTCTGCAATCACGCAAAAAACCCTGCCAAAAAATGTCCAACACGTCTGATAGAAAAAGGCCCTGAAGTCGCTAGACTTCAATTCCCTATATCAGCACTCAGGTATATTCTGAAGACAGAACAAAAGAGATCAACTGATCAGAGACAAAATGGGGATTCAGCCCAGTCCCAGCCAGGGCTGGCTGAACACAAAAACTAAGTAAACCAGACGAAAACTCATATGAACAATAGCAGAGAAAACTTAGCTTTAAGAAGGCAGGAACCAAACTGGAAACCAGTTGTGACAGTCAGGAGAAATCACCAGCAAGAAACTAGGGAGTCGGCTGCCTTAAATCCAAACAGAAAATCCTGATGTCCAATCACAGTCCTCTTCCTCAGGTGGCCGGTCTCTGCCATTTAGATCAGCTTCATTAACTTCACCAGAAGCCAGAGGCAAACCTGAAAATGAGCTCACAACAGTCCCCACCCTTGAGAAGGGGTCACTGAACTCTCATACACGCCACCGGGACGATCAGGATGGGCCCGATGAAAAGCACGCACCAATCTATCGGCATGAATATCAGAGGCAGAGACCCAAGAAATGTCCTCCTGGCCATAACCCTTACACTTGACCAAATACTGGAGTCTCCGTCTAGCCAGACGAGAATCCAGTATTGCCTGTAAAGAAATGTACAATAGATACATAAAGCACATTGGAAGACTATAAAACGGAGAATTTACTTGTGAAATAAAAATTCCTTAGTATTTCTCTGCACTTTTTCTATTAGTTTGATATACATTTTTATTTGTTAAAAATAACAAAGTAAAAAAGTCACAACAACATAAACCTGTGCAAATAGATTTCAGGTTTTATGAGAAAAAAAAAACTTTAGGTCTTTTAATATTAGGGGGTATTTCTCAGTGGTAGACAGTTAGACTGCAGATCAAGAGATCTTTGGTTTAACTCCAAGTGCCCCCTGAAGATGTGTTTACAATGGATTAATAATACTGTACATGATTTCTTACCTACATATTTATGCAAGCGTTTGAACCATGTGAAGTTGAATTCATGTTTTTGTGCTTTCTTAAAGCACATTGGTAGACTCTAAAACTAAGATTTGACTGGTAAAATAAAAATTCCTGAGAGTTCCTCTGTACTGTTTGCTAAAGTTAATTATTTTTAACAAAGAAAAATGCATATCAAAGTAAAAAACACAACCATATATAAACTAAAAAAAAATTTCAGGTTTCATGTTAAAAAAGAAGAGTTTACATTTTTCAAATATAGGTGGCATAGCTTAGTGGTAGAGCATTTGACTGCAGATCAAGAGGTCCTTGATTCAACTCCGAGTGCCCCCTGAAGGTACATTTTCAACAGATTAAAAATACATCCTTTGCTACCTATATATTTATACTAGATTTAGAACTGTATCAAGTTTAATTCATGTTTTCTTTATATGAATACTATTTAAGAAATGCAGCAAAAAGTTTGAGAAATTTTGCCTGTAAAGAAATGTACAAAAGATACATAAAGCACATTGGAACACTATAAAACTGAGAATTTGCTTGTGAAATAAAAATTCCCGAGTGTTTCTCTGTACTTTTTGTATTAGTTTGATATACATTTTTATTTGTTAAAAATAACAAAGTAAAAAAGTCACAACAACATAAAACTGCAAATAGATTTCAGGTTTAATGAGAAAAAAAAAAAAAGTTTAGGTCTTTTAATATTAGGGGGTATATCTCAGTGGTAGACAGTTAGACTGCAGATCAAGAGATCTTTGGTTTAACTCCAAGTGCCCCCTGAAGATGCATTTACAATGGATTAATAATACTGTACATGATTTCTTACCTACATATTTATGCAAGCTTTTGATCCATGTGAAGTTGAATTCATGTTTTTGTGCTTTCTTAAAGCACATTGGTAGACATTGGTAGACTTTAAAACCGGCAATGTCTTTACCTGTCTGTACATGTCATCCCCTGAAGAAGAGGTTTTTAACTTCGAAACGCGTTGGGAAATAAATATATTAAGCACACAACTTGTGAGGAGTGATGGTCTGGCAGCGCACATTTAATCCATAAAAAATCCTACTGGTGAATCTGAAGATTTATGGCCACAGCGTGGTCATTTGGATGTGCAGCAAGCTGACCTTGTTCCTTTATGCCTGTTACTCTCCTGCATAGGGTGAGTATAATTAATTGTTTTACTTCTCGATTTTCTCAGATAAGACCCTATTGCGCTCTTTTCCTTTCAGTTTCCACTAACATAAAGCACATTGGAAAACTATAAAACTGAGAATTTGCTTGTGATATAAAAATTACTGAGTGTTTCTCTGTACTTTTTGTATTAGTTTGTTATTTTTAACAAATAAAAATGTATATCAATGTAAAAAAATGCACAACATAAAACTGCAAATAGATTTCAGGTTTTATGAGAAAAAAAAAAAGTTTAGGTCTTTTAATATTAGGGGCTATATCTCAGTGGTAGACAGTTAGACTGCAGATCAAGAGATCTTTGGTGTAACTCCAAGTGCCCCCTGAAGATGCGTTTACAATGGATTAATAATACTGTACATGATTTCTTACCTACATATTTATGCAAGCTTTTGAACCATGTGAAGTTGAATTCATGTTTTTGTGCTTTCTTAAAGCACATTGGTAGACTCTAAAACTAAGAATTGACTGGTAAAATAAAAATTCCTGAGAGTTCCTCTGTACTTTTTGCTAAAGTTAATTATTTTTAACAAAGAAAAATGCATATCAAAGTAAAAAAACACAACCATATATAAACTGAAGAAAATTTCAGGTTTCTTTTTAAAAAAGAAGAGTTTACATTTTTCAAATATAGGTGGCATAGCTTAGTGGTAGAGCATTTGAACATTTTTCAGATTGCATGTTGAAAAAAAAAATTGAGCGTTGGCGGATTTCAAATATAGGGGGTATAGCTCAGTGGTAGAGCATTTGACTGCAGGTCAATAGGTCCTTGGTTCAACTCTGAGTGCCCCCTGAAGGTACATTTTCAACAGATTAAAAATACATGCTTTGCTACCTATATATTTATACTAGATTTAGAACCGTATGAAGTTGAATTCATGTTTTCTTTATATGAATACTATTTAAGAAATGCAGCAAAAAGTTTGAGAAATTTTGCCTGTACAGAAATCTACAAAAGATACATAAAGCACATTGGAAGACTATAAAACTGAGAATTTGCTTGTGATATAAAAATTACTGAGTGTTTCTCTGTACTTTTTGTATTACCGTATATACTCGAGTATAAGTCGATCCGAGTATAAGTCGACCCCCCTAATTTTGCCTCAAAAACCTGGGAAAACTTATTGACTCGAGTATAAGTCTAGGGTGGGAATTGCTGAAGATACTGGTAAATTTCAAAAATAAAAATAGATAAGAATGAATAATGGTGGCCCAAAATATTGAAATGCTGCGCAACTTATGCCCCATAAATGCTGCACATGAATAATGGTGGCCCAAATATTGAAATGCTGCACAACTTATGCCCCATAAATGCTGCACATGAATAATGGTGGCCCAAATATTGAAATGCTGCACAACTTATGCCCCATAAATGCTGCACATGATTAATGGTGGCCCAAATATTGAAATGCTGCACAACTTATGCCCCATAAATGCTGCATTACCGGCTCTTCAGTCCCTCTGCGCTGGCTCTTCAGTGACTCAGAGGGCGCGTACTATCCACGTCATCGCGCCCCCTGTACGTCACTGCCAGAAGACGCGCCGGGAGAGAGCGGCACAGAGCGACTTGAAACAACGCCGCCACGGCCCTCTCATCCGCCGCCGCCGGGACACTGACAGGCTGCAGGGGACCGCAGACAAGTACCGGGGAACGCGGAGACGACGGGGACCAGGTAAGATTGAACCGTGACCCGAATATAAGTCGAGGGGGGTGTTTTTCAGCCCAAAAAGGGGGCTGAAAAATGCGACTTATATTCGAGTATATACGGTAGTTTGTTATTTTTAACAAATAAAAATGTATATCAATGTAAAAAAAGGCACAACATAAAACTGCAAATAGATTTCAGGTTTTATGAGAAAAAAAAAAAGTTTAGGTCTTTTAATATTAGGGGCTATATCTCAGTGGTAGACAGTTAGACTGCAGATCAAGAGATCTTTGGTGTAACTCCAAGTGCCCCCTGAAGATGCGTTTACAATGGATTAATAATACTGTACATGATTTCTTATCTACATATTTATGCAAGCTTTTGAACCATGTGAAGTTGAATTCATGTTTTTGTCTTTCTTAAAGCACATTGGTAGACTCTAAAACTAAGATTTGACTGGTAAAATAAAAATTCCTGAGAGTTCCTCTGTACTTTTTGCTAAAGTTAATTATTTTTAACAAAGAAAAATGCATATCAAAGTAAAAAAACACAACCATATATAAACTGAAGAAAATTTCAGGTTTCTTGTTAAAAAAGAAGAGTTTACATTTTTCAAATATAGGTGGCATAGCTTAGTGGTAGAGCATTTGAACATTTTTCAGATTGCATGTTGAAAAAAAAAAAAATTGAGCGTTTGCGTTTTTCAAATATAGGGGGTATAGCTCAGTGGTAGAGCATTTGACTGCAGATCAAGAGGTCCTTGGTTCTACTCCGCGTGCCCCCTGAAGGTACATTTTCAACATATTAAAAATACATCCTTTGCTACCTATATATTTATACTAGATTTAGAACCGTATGAAGTTGAATTCATGTTTTCTTTATATGAATACTATTTAAGAAATGCAGCAAAAAGTTTGAGAAATTTTGCCTGTAAAGAAAACTACAAAAGATACATAAAGCACATTGGAAGACTATAAAACTGAGAATTTACTTGTGATATAAAAATTACTGAGTGTTTCTCTGTACTTTTTTGTGTTAGTTTGTTATTTTTAACAAATAAAAATGTATATCAATGTAAAAAAAGGCACAACAGCATAAAACTGTGCAAATAGATTTCAGGTTTTATGAGAAAAAAAAAAAAAAAGAGTTTAGGTCTTTTAACCCCTTCACCCCCAAGGGTGGTTTGCACGTTCATGACCGGGCCAATTTTTACAATTCTGACCACTGTACCTTTATGAGGTCATAACTCTGGAACACTTCCCTTGATCCTGGTGATTCTGACATTGTTTTCTCATGACATATTGTACTTCATGTTAGTGGTAAAATTTCATTCAAATAACTTGCGTTTATTTGTGAAAAAAATGGAAATTTGGCAAAAATTTTGAAAATTTCGCAATTTTCCAACTTTGAATTTTTATGCCCTTAAATCACAGAGATATAGCACACAAAAAACTTTATAACTAACATTTCCCACATGTTTACTTTACATCAGCACAATTTTGGAACCAAAATTTTTTTTTGTTTGGAAGTTATAAGGGTTAAAAGTTGACCAGCGATTTCTCATTTTTACAACACCATTTTATTTTTAGGACCACATCACATTTGAAGCCACTTTGAGGGGTCTATATGATAGAAAATACCCAAAAGTGACACCATTCTAAAAACTGAACCCCTTAAGGTGCTCAAAACCACATTCAAGAAGTTTATTAACCCATTAGGTGCGTCACAGGAATTTTTTTGAATATTTAAAAAGAAATGAACATCTAACTTTTTTTCACAAAAAAAATACTTCAGGTTCAATTTTTTTTATTTTACCAAGGGTAACAGGAAAAATTGGACTGCAAAAGTTATTGTGCAATTTGTCCTGAGTACGCTGATACCTGATTTGTGGGGGGAACGACTGTTTCGGCGCATGGCAGAGCTCAGAATGGAAGGAGCGCCGTTTGACTTTTTCAATGCAAAATTGGCTGGAATTCAGATCGGACGCCATGTCACGTTTGGAGAGTCCCTGATGTACCTAAACAGTGGAAACCCCCTACAAGTGACCCCATTTTGGAAACTAGACCCCCCAAGGAACTTATCTAGATATGTGGTGAGAACTTTGAACCCACAAGGACTTTACAGAAGTTTATAACGTACAGCGGTACAATTAAAAAATCATATTTTTTCCACAAAAATGATCTTTTCACCCCAATTTTTATTTTCCCAAGGGTAACAGGACCCTAAAAGTTATTGTGCAATTTGTCCTGAGTACGCTGATACCCCACATGTAGGGGTAAACCACTATTTGGGCGCATGGCAGAGCTCGGAAGGGAAGCAGCGCCATTTGACGTTTTTGGCTGGAATTGAGATCGGAGAACATGTCGCGTTTGGAAAACCCCTGATGTACCAAAACAGTGGAAATCCCCCACAAATGACACCATTTTGGAAACTAGACCCCCTAAGGCAGTGGTCCCCAACCTTTTTTGCACCAAGGACCGGCTTGAACCAAGACCATTCTTCCATGGCCCGGCAGGGCGGGGATGGAGGTGTGACAGGGGTGGGGCTTTTGTCATAAGGGGGCGGGGCTATGGACGCAGTTGTAGTTTAGCAATGCATACATACATTTAATTATAACATTTATAATGTGACTCAACTCACCATAGGTTTTGAATGAGTGGGAGCACCTGGCTTGTTTCTGTTTCAGTGGGAGCACTGGGCTACTTCTACTGATGACCGTCACTGCTAATGATGATTGGAACCTACAAGGAAATGGAGCATTGAGCACTTAAGAACAATTGTACTGGAGTACTGTACATGCAGATTATTTTCTAATCATCAGAAAATGTATGTATGGTTCCCCCCGTCCAGCTCTGTGTGGCTCCCCCTGTTGTATGCATGGCTCCCCTGTCCCATCCTGTATACATGGCTCTGCGCCCACTCTCCCATCCTGTATACATGGCTCTGCTCCCATCCTCCCATCCTGTATGCATGGCTCTGCTCCCACTCTTCTATCCTGTATACATGGCTCCCCTGTCCCATCCTGTATGCATGGCTCCGCTCCCACTCTCCCTCCCTTGTATACATGGCTCCGCTCCCACTCTCCCTCCCTTGTATATATGGCTCTGCTTCCACTCTCCCTCCCGTGTATATGGCTCCGCTCCCATTCTCCCTCCCCTGTGTATATGGCTCCGCTCCCATTCTCCCTCCCCTGTGTATATGGCTCCGCTCCCATTCTCCCTCCCCTGTGTATATGGCTCCGCTCCCATTCTCCCTCCCCTGTGTATATGGCTCCGCTCCCATTCTCCCTCCCCTGTGTATATGGCTCCGCTCCCATTCTCCCTCCCCTGTGTATATGGCTCCGCTCCCATTCTCCCTCCCCTGTGTATATGGCTCCGCTCCCATTCTCCCTCCCCTGTGTATATGGCTCCGCTCCCATTCTCCCTCCTGTGTATATGGCTCCGCTCCCATTCTCCCTCCCCTGTGTATATGGCTCCGCTCCCACTCTCTCTCCCTTATATTTATGGCTCCCCCATCCTCCCCCATCATACTTACCCTCACGTCGCTGAACTTCCTTCCCGTCGCTGCACTTCCCTGCATCTCGTGGCGCTTCATTTCCTTCCTGTGCGGAGCGGTCACGTGCTACCGCTCATTAAGGTCCATGAATATGGACGCCACACCTATGGGAGATGAGTGGCGTCCATATTCATGACCTTAAATGAGCGGTAGCACGTGACCGCTCAGCGCTGGATGAAGCCGCCGCGGGATGAAGCCGCCGCGGGATGAAGGGTGAGTATCAGCTGCTGCACCGCCCCCCGGCTCCCCTTGTGTCCGCGGACCGGCAAGGGCACTGCAACGGCCCGGTGCTGGGCCGCAGACCGGCGGTTGGGGACCCCTGCCCTAAGGAACTTATCTAGATGTGTGGTGAGAACTTTGAACCCCCATGGGCTTCACAGAAGTTTATAACATAAAGCCATGAAATTAAAAAATCATAATTTTTCCACAAACATGATCTTTTCACCCTCAATTCTTATTTTTCCAAGGGTAACAGGACCGTAAAAGTTATTGAGCAATTTGTTCTGAGTACGCTGATACCTCACATGTGGGGGTAAACCACTATTTGGGCGCATGGCAGAGCTCGGAAGGGAAGCAGCGCCATATGACGTTTTTGGCTGGAATTGAGATCGGACACCATGTCGCGATTGGAAAACCCCTGATGTACCTAAACAGTGGAAACCCCCCACAAATGACACCATTTTGGAAACTAGACCCCCTAAGGAACTTATCTAGATGTGTGGTGAGCACTTTGACCCCCCCAGTGCTTCACAGAAGTTTATAATGCCCGGGCGTGAAAATAAATAATTCGTATTTTTTCCACATACATGATCTTTTAGTCACCATTTTTTATTTTCCCAAGGGTACCAGGAGAAATTGGACCCCAAAAGTTGTTGTCCAATTTGTCCTGAGTATGCTGATACCCCATATGTGGGAGAAAACTACTGTATGGGCACACGTCGGGGCTCGGAAGGGAAGTAGTGACGTTTTGGAATGCAGACTTTGATGGAATGGTCTGCGGGTGTCATGTTGCCTTTGGAGAGCCCCTAATGTACCTAAACAGTGGAAACCCCCCACAAATGACACCATTTTGTAAACTAGACCCCCCAAGGAACTTATCTAGATGTGTGGTGAGCACTTTGAACCCCTCAGTGCTTCACAGAAGTTTATAATGCCCGGGCGTGAAAATAAATAATTCGTATTTTTTCCACAAACATGATCTTTTAGTCACCATTTTTTATTTTCCCAAGGGTATCAGGAGAAATTGGACCCCAAAAGTTGTTGTCCAATTTGTTCTGAGTATGCTGATACCCCATATGTGGGAGAAAACTACTGTATGGGCACACGTCGGGGCTCGGAAGGGAAGTAGTGACGTTTTGGAATGCAGACTTTGATGGAATGGTCTGCGGGTGTCATGTTGCCTTTGGAGAGCCCCTAATGTACCTAAACAGTCGAAACCCCCCACAAATGACCCCATTTTGAAAACTAGACCCACTAAGGAACTTATCTAGATGTGAGGTGAGCACTTTGAACCCCCAAGGGCTTCACTGAAGTTTATAATGCCAGGGCATGAAAATAAAAAAATAGTATTTTTTCCAGAAACATGATCAATTAGTCCCCAATTTTTTCATTTTCCCAAGGGTAACAGGAGAAATTGGACCCCCAAAAGTTGTTGTCCAATTTGGCCTGAGTACGCTGACACCCCATATGTGGGAGAAAACTACTGTATGGACACACATCGGGGCTCGGAAGGGAAGCAGTGACGTTTTAGAATGCAGACTTTGAAGGAATGGTCTGCGGGTGTCATGTGCGTTTGGAGAGCCCCTGATGTACCTAAACTATTGAAACTCCCCACAAGTGACCCCATTTTGGACACTAGACCCCCCACGGAACTTATCTAGATGTGTGGTGAGCACTTTGAACCCCCAAGTGCTTCACAGAAGTTTATAACACTCGGACGTGAAAATAAAAAAATCATTTTTTTCCACAAAAATGATATTTTTGCCCCCAATTTTTTATTTTCCTAAGGGTAACAGGAGAAATTGGACCCCAAAAATTGTTTTGCAATTTGTCCTGAGTAGGCTGATACCCTACATGTGGGGGTAAAACACTGTTTGGGCGCATGGCAGAGCTTGGAAGGGAAGGAGCACCATTTGACTTTTTCAACTCAGAATTGGCTGGAATTGAGATCAGATGCCATGTTGCATTTGGAGAGCCCCTGATGTGCCCAAACAGTGGAAACCCCCAATTATAACTCTAGCCCTAGCCCTAACCCTAGCCCTAACCCTAAGGCTGTGTGCACACGCTGCGGATTTTGCTGCGGTTCCGCAGCGGTTTTGGCTGCTGCGGACCCGCAGCAGTTTCTGCTGCGGTGTTCAGTACCATGATTCCCTATGGGAATCAAAAACCACAGTGCAGACGGTGCGGAATTTTCCGCGCGGATTATCTGCGGTTTTCAATCCGCAGAAAGAATTGACATGTCAATTCTTTCTGCGGATTCTCCTGCGGTTTGCCATCTCCTCTATTGAGGAGATGAAAAACCGCAGGACAAAACCGCAGAGCAATCCGCAGGTAAAAATCCGCGCGGATGAATCCGCACCTAATCCGCAGCGTGTGCACACAGCCTTACCCTAACGGGAAAATGGAGATAAATACTTATTTTTTAGTTTTATTATTTTTCCCTAACTAAGGGGGTGATAACGGGGGGTTTGACTTACTATTTATGGCGGTTTTTATGTTTGGCGGCTGTCACACGCTAAAAGACGCTTTTTATTGTAAAATAGTTTTTGCATCACCACATTTTGAGAACTATAATTTTTCCGTATTTTGACCCACTGAGTCATGTGAGGTCTTATTTTTTGCGGGACGAGTTGATGTTTTTATTGGTACCATTTTCGGGCACGTGACATTTTTTGATCGCTTTTTATTCCTATTTTTGGGACGCAGAATGAACAAAAACCAGCGTTTCATGAATTTCTTTTGGGGGGGTGCGTTTACACCGTTCTGCGTGCGGTAAAATTGATAAAGCGGTTTAATTCTCTGGGGTAGTACGGTTACAGCGATACCTCATTTAGGTCTTTTTTTATGTTTTTGTCGGTTTTATGCAATGAAAACTATTTTATATAAAAAATAATTATTTTTGCATCGCTTTATTCTGCGAGCTATAACTTTTTTATTTTTCACTGATGATGCTGTGTGGCGGCTCGTTTTTTGCGGGACAAGATGACGTTTTCAGTGGTACCATGGATATTTATATGCGTCTTTTTGATCGCGCGTTATTACACTTTTTGTTTGGCGGTATGATAATAAATCATTATTTTTTGCTTCGTTTTTTATTTTTATTTTTTAAGGGGTTCGCTAAAAGGGTTAACTAATGGGACAGTTTTATAGGGCGGGTCATTACGGACGCGGCAATACCTAATATGTGTACTTATATTGTTTTTTTTTTTTATTATTATTTCCAAAAAATGGATTTATTGAGGGAATATTTTTTTTTTTTTTCTAATTTATTTGGCGATTTTTTTTTAAATTTATTTTTACATTTTTTTTTAATTTTTTTTTTACTTTATTACATAGTCCCAGGTGGGACATCACTGTCCTGTGACAGATCGCTGATCTGTCACATCACAGATCACTGTGACAGATCAGCAATCTGTCACAGGCATTGAAGAAGACTTCCTCTAGCCTGCGCTTTGCAGGCAC
The DNA here is from genome assembly GCF_039654945.1 of Dendrobates tinctorius. Taxonomy (NCBI): domain Eukaryota; kingdom Metazoa; phylum Chordata; class Amphibia; order Anura; family Dendrobatidae; genus Dendrobates; species Dendrobates tinctorius. Next base: position 48,879,707 of record NW_027361676.1, on the reverse strand, counting down.
TGAGGAAGCCAGCTTCCTCAGGTCCCCGAAGGCCCCCGTCGCCATCTTGGATTCTGGGGCCTGGAGGATAGGAGCCCCCCGCAGCAGCGCTGCACATTGCGCTGCCGTGGGGGGCTCAGGGAAGCACGGAGGGAGCCCCCTCCCTGCCGATGCTTCCCTTTAACTCCCGGTATCATGTTTGATCGCGGTGTGCAAGGGGTTAACATGTCGGGGGTGGTCCGTGACCGCCCCTGACACATAGTGCCGGGTGTCAGCTGTGATAATCAGCTGACACCCGGCCGCGATCAGCGGCGCTCACTACGTGGGCGCCGCTGATCGCGGTAGACGTACTATCCCGTCCACGGTCATACGGGCCCGGGTACCGTGGACGGGATAGTACGTCTGATGTCAGGAAGGGGTTAATATTAGGGGCTATATCTCAGTGGTAGACAGTTAGACTGCAGATCAAGAAATCTTTGGTTTAACTCCAAGTGCCCCCTGAAGATGCGTTTACAATGGATTAATAATACTGTACATGATTTCTTACCTACATATTTATGCAAGCTTTTGAACCATGTGAAGTTGAATTCATGTTTTTGTGCTTTCTTAAAGCACATTGGTAGACTCTAAAACTAAGATTTGACTGGTAAAATAAAAATTCCTGAGAGTTCCTCTGTACTTTTTGCTAAAGTTAATTATTTTGAACAAAGAAAAATGCATATCAAAGTAAAAAAACACAACCATATATAAACTGAAGAAAATTTCAGGTTTCATGTTAAAAAAGAAGAGTTTACATTTTTCAAATATAGGTGGCATAGCTTAGTGGTAGAGCATTTGAACATTTTTCACAATGCATGTTGGAAAAAAAGTGAGCGTTTGCATTTTTCAAATATAGGGGGTATATCTCAGTGGTAGAGCATTTGACTGCAGATCAAGAGGTCCTTGGTTCAACTCCAAGTGCCCACTGAAGGTACATTTTCGACAGATTACCCAAATACATGCTTCGCTACCTATATATTTATACTAGATTTAGAACCGTATGAAGTTGATTTCATGTTTTCTTTATATGAATACTAGTTAAGAAATGCAGCAAAAAGTTTGAGAAATTTTTCCTGTAAAGAAATCTACAAAAGATACATAAAGCACATTGGAAGACTATAAAACTGAGAATTTACTTGTGATATAAAAATTACTGAGTGTTTCTCTGTACTTGTTGTATTAGTTTGTTATTTTTAACAAATAAAAATGTATATCAATGTAAAAAAAAGGCACAACAACATAAAAATGCAAATAGATTTCAGGTTTTATGAGAAAAAAAAAAAAGTTTAGGTCTTTTAATATTAGGGGGTATATCTCAGTGGTAGACGGTTAGACTGGAGATCAAGAGATCTTTGGTTTAACTCCAAGTGCCCCCTGAAAATGCGTTTACAATGGATTAATAATACTGTACATGATTTCTTACCTACATATTTATGCAAGCTTTTGAACCATGTGAAGTTGAATTCATGTTTTTGTCTTTCTTAAAGCACATTGGTACACTCTAAAACTAAGATTTGACTGGTAAAATAAAAATTCCTGAGAGTTCCTCTGTACTTTTTGCTAAAGTTAATTATTTTTAACAAAGAAAAATGCATATCGAAGTAAAAAAAACACAACCATATATAAACTGAAGAAAATGTCAGGTTTCATGTTAAAAAAGAAGAGTTTACATTTTTCAAATATAGGTGGCATAGCTTAGGCTGGTTTCACATTAGCGCTTTTTAAGCGCACGCACGGCCGGGGGTAGCTCCGCCCCCAAGCCGGCTCTCTGCCCGGCGTGCCCGCCCCTTGCTTGTAGCGCCGCCTCCTAGCGCACAGCGGCGCCTGCGATTGGCGCACCCTATCTTTAGCATAGGGTGCGCAGATCGTGCGCAGGCCGTGCGCTAGTTGCGCTTTGTCCTGTGCTTCACACTTTTGACGGTGCGCCGTGCGCGCCAAAATCCTAAAAGTTTGATTTTGGCGCGCACGGCGCACCGTCAAAAGTGCGCAGCGCAGGTCAAAGCGCAACTAGTGCATGGCCTGCGCACGATCTGCGCACCCTATGCTAAAGATAGGGTGCGCCGATCGCAGGCGCCGCTGTGCGCTAGGAGGTGGAGCTACAAGCAAGGGGCGGGCACGCCGGGCAGAGAGCCGGCTCGGGGGCGGAGCTACCCTCGGCCGTGCGTGCGCTTAAAAAGCGCTAATGTGAAACCAGCCTTAGTGGTAGAGCATTTGAACATTTTTCAGATTGCATGTTGAAAAAAAAAATTGAGCGTTTGCATTTTTCAAATATAGGGGGTATAGCTCAGTGGTAGAGTGCCCCCTGAAGGTACGTTTTCAACAGATTAAAAATACATGCTTTGCTACCTATATATTTATACTAGATTTAGAACCGTATGAAGTTGAATTCATGTTTTCTTTATATGAATACTATTTAAGAAATGCAGCAAAAAGTTTGAGAAATTTTGCCTGTAAAGAAATCTACAAAAGATACATAAAGCACATTGGAAGACTATAAAACTGAGAATTTACTTGTGATATAAAAATTACTGAGTGTTTCTCTGTACTTGTTGTATTAGTTTGTTATTTTTAACAAATAAAAATGTATATCAATGTAAAAAAAAGGCACAACAACATAAAACTGTGCAAATAGATTTCAGGTTTTATGAGAAAAAAAAAAAGTTTAGGTCTTTTAACCCCTTCACCCCCAAGGGTGGTTTGCACGTTCATGACCGGGCCAATTTTTACAATTCTGACCACTGTCCCTTTATGAGGTTATAACTCTGGAACGCTTCAACGGATCTAGGCGATTCCGAGATTGTTTTCTCGTGACATATTGTACTTCACTTTAGTGGTAAAAATTTTTTGCTATAACTTGCGTTTATTTATGAAAAAAACAGAAATATGGCAAAAATTTTGCAATTTTCAAACTTTGAATTTGTATGCCCTTAAAACAGAGAAATATGTGACACAAAATAGTTACTAAATAACATTTCCCACATGTCTACTTTACATCAGCATAATTTGGGAAACAACATTTTTTTTTGTTAGGAAGTTATAAGGGTTAAAATTTGACAAGCGATTTCTAATTTTTACAACAAAACTTACAAAACCATTTTTTTTAGGGACCACCTCACATTTGAAGTCACTTTGAGGGGTCTATATGGCAGAAAATACCCAAAAGTGACACCATTCTAAAAACTGCACCCCTGAAGCTACTCAAAACTACATTCAAGAAGATTATTAACCCTTCAGGTGCTTCACAGGAGCAGAAGCAACGTGGAAGGAAAAAATGAACATTTAACTTTTTAGTCACAAAAATAATATTTTAGCAACAATTTTTTTATTTTCCCAAGGGTAACAGGAGAAATTGGACCCCAAAAGTTGTTGTCAAATTTGTCCTGAGTATGCTGATGACCCCATTTTGGAAACTAGACCCCCTAAGGAACTTATCTAGATGTGTGGTGACCACTTTGAACCCCCAAGGGCTTCACAGAAGTTTATAACACCCGGGCGTGAAAATAAAAAATCATATTTTTTCCACAAACATGATCATTTAGTCCCCAATATTTTGTTTTCCCAAGGGTAACAGGAGAAATTGGACCCCAAAGGTTGTTGTCAAATTTGTCCTGAGTATGCTGATACCCAATATGTGGGGGGAACCACTGTTTAGGCACATGGCAGGGCTCAGAAGGGAAGGAGCCCCGTTTGACTTTTTCAACCTAAAATTGGCTGGAATTGAGATTGGACGCCATGTCACGTTTGATGAGCGTCTGATGTGCCTAAACAGTGGAAATCCCCCACAAGTGACCCCATTTTGGAAACTAGACCCCCTAAGGAACTTATCTAGATGTGTGGTGACCACTTTGAACCTCCAAGGGCTTCACAGAAGTTTATAATACCCGGGCGTGAAAATAAAAAATCATATTTTTTCCACAAACATGATCATTTAGTCCCCAATATTTTGTTTTCCCAAGGGTAACAGGAGAAATTGGACCCCGAAGGTTGTTGTCAAATTTGTCCTGAGTACGCTGCTACCCAATATGTGGGGGGGAACCACTGTTTAGGCACATGGCAGGGCTCAGAAGGGAAGGAGCCCCGTTTGTCGTTTTCAACCTAAAATTGGCTGGAATTGAGATTGGACGCCATGTCACGTTTGACGAGCGTCTGATGTGCCTAAACAGTGAAAACCCCCCACAAGTGACCCCATTTTGGAAACTAGACCCCCTAAGGAACTTATCTAGATGTGTGGTGACCACTTTGAACCCCCAAGGGCTTCACAGAAGTTTATAACACCCGGGCGTGAAAATAAAAAATCATATTTTTTCCACAAACATGATCATTTAGTCCCCAATATTGTGTTTTCCCAAGGGTAACAGGAGAAATTGGACCCCAAAGGTTGTTGTCAAATTTGTCCTGAGTACGCTGATACTCAATATGTGGGGGGAACCACTGTTTAGGCACATGGCAGGGCTCAGAAGGGAAGGAGCCCCGTTTGACTTTTTCAACCTAAAATTGGCTGGAATTGAGATCGGACGCCATGTCACGTTTGACGAGCGTCTGATGTGCCTAAACAGTGGAAACCCCCCACAAGTGACCCCATTTTGGAAACTAGACCCCCTAAGGAATTTATCTAGATGTGTGGTGAGCACTTTGAACCCCCAAGGGCTTCACAGAAGTTTATAACACCCGGGCGTGAAAATATAAAATCCTGTTTTGTTCCCACATAAATGATCATTTAGTCCCCAATTTTTAATTTTCCCAAGAGTAACAGGAGAAATTGGACCCCAAAAGTTGTTGTTCAATTTGTCCTGAGTACCCTGATACCCCACATGTGGGAGAAAACTACTGTTTGGGCACACGTCAGGGCTCGAAAGGGAAGTAATGACGTTTTGGAAAGCAGACAGATGGAATCGTCTGCGGGCGTCATGTTCCATTTGCAGAGCCCTTGATGTTCCTAAACAGTAGAAACCCCCAATAAGTGACCCCATTTTGGAAACTAGACCCCCTAAGGAACTTATCTAGATGTGTGGTGAGCACTTTGAACCCCCAAGTGTTTCACTAAAGATTATAGTGCCCAGGCGTGAAAATATAAAATCCTGTTTTGTTCCCACATAAATGATCATTTAGTCCCCAATTTTTAATTTTCCCAAGAGTAACAGGAGAAATTGGACCCCAAAAGTCGTTGTCCAATTTGTCCTGGGTACTCTGGTACCCCACATGTGGGAAAAAACTGTTTAGGCACACGTTGGAGCTCGATAGGGAAGTAGTGTTGTTTTGGAATGCAGACTTTGATGGTCTGCTGGCGTCATGTTCCATTTGCAGAGTCCCTGATGTGCCTAAACAGGAAAAAACCCCACATATGACATCATTTTGGATACTAGACCCCCAATGAACAAATCTAGATGTGCCCCCAACTAATCTAATGTAAATTAGTAGTGCATGGAGGTGTGGTACAATTTGAAGCAATCCTTCATGCACAGGCCAGGTTTTTCGGGGCAGGTGTCGCACTGGTAAGTGGTGTCCCTGCGTATTCCTTTTTTGTAACACACTCGACACCTTTTTTGCGGCTTACCTTTTCTTGGGGTTGGCGGGACCACCCCCGGAAAATGCTGACCTGGGACAATATGAGCACCTTCAGTTCCTGAAGTACTGGGGCCCGCTCCTTCCTGAGCGCCAAACATCATGGCCTTAACCACTACCTCCTGGAAATGAAGGTACTCCGTATCGCTGGGGCATGCACATTGTGACAGCAGGAATGCGTTGAGCATTGCCATTTGGACGATGTGCACGGCCAGCTTTTTGTACCACACCTTGGCCTTCCTCAATGCATTGTACGGTTGGAGGAGTTGATCGGAGAGATCAACTCCCCCCATTTTTTTGTTGTACCCCACTACACATGTCGGTTTGAGGACCTGTGTAGAGGTACCCCGTACAGTGCAGAGGGTACTGCCATCACCGTGTATGGTGGTCAAGAGATGGACATCTCTCTTGTCCTTGTACTTGACCACCAGCAGGTGGTTGCTACATTGGGCTCTGCTCTCACCTTTTCGGAGCATCTGCCCAAGTAGCGTCTTCGGGAGGCCTCTCTGATTTTTGCCGACAGTACCGCAGATGGATGAAGATAGATTGGGCAGGGATCAACAGTTAGGGTTGTAGTCAGGTGGCACAAAGGGGGGTGAAAAAATGAAAAACGGCAGGCACAAGCTTGGATAAGTGACGTGTGTCACTTATCCAACTTTTGCGGCTGCGGAATGTGTGAACGGAAGTGGCGCAAAGGGGGCTAAGGAAAAAAAGCGAGCGCGAGTGTTGATCGGTGAACTGCGTCACCGATCAACGCTCGCCGGCTGCGCACGGAGGTGGCGCAAAAGTGGGGTGGAGGGGGGTAAAAGGGGGTTGAAGGGGGGTAAGAGGGGGGTGGAGGGGGGATGGGGGGATAAAGATAGATTGGGCAGGGGATCAGGGATCAATTAACACTTACAATTGTAGTTTTCTTTCTTCTTCTTCTTCTTCTTTCTTCTGCAGGGATTGTGATGCTACAAGCTGTGGCACCACAATACCCAGCACAGGAGCTCTTGCTGCGTCCGACCTCTCTGCAGGAATCCTCAGCTAGAGTGAGGACCCCTGCAGACAGGTCAGACAGGTCAGAGGCAGGTCAGGGGGCAGGTCACAGAGCGGTCACATCGCTGCTGTGACCTGTCATTGGTGGGATCGAATGATTACATCGATCCCACCAATCCCTGATCTGCCTGGTGACCATGGCAACTGCCTAGAATCGGAGCTCACAGCTCCGATTACTAGGCAGGTCATGCCCAGGTCACCAGCAGGGCACAGAGCGGTCACATGGTGACCGCAGCTGTGCCCTGTGGTTGGCGCGATCGCCGATCTAATCGATCACGCCAGCCAACTCCTGCAGGCCCTGCTGGGCCTGCATCAGGCTCCAGCACGATCGGTGCTAATATAGCACCGATCCTGGCCGGTACTGGCAGGGCACAGCGGCGATATAGCGCCGCTGTGCACTGCGATTGGCGCGATCGATCAGATCGGCGATCGCGCCAATCCGGGTGCTTTTTGCCGGTGCCTGGCATTGCCAGGCACCGGCTCTAGGATCGAATACATCGGTACTCGATCCCCGCCTAGGACATCATTGTTTCAGCCAAGCTGATTGGCTGAAACAATGAGAAACGCTGCGATTGGCTGTTCAGAATTGAACAGCCAATCACAGCGCTCTGGATGCCGGGGGGGCGGGATTGCAGCCCGGGATGCCGACGCCATCTTTTCTAAGGTGAGATGGCGTCGGAATTTTAATGCGATCACCGCGACTTTGGTCACGGTATCGCATTAAAGGGACCGACGTACTATCCCGTCCACGGTCATACGGGCCCGGGTACCGTGGACGGGATAGTACGTCGGATGTCAGGAAGGGGTTAATATTAGGGGGTATATCTCAGTGGTAGACAGTTAGACTGCAGATCAAGAGATCTTTGGTTTAACTCCAAGTGCCCCCTGAAAATGCATTTACAATGGATTAATAATACTGTACATGATTTCTTACCTACATATTTATGCAAGCTTTTGAACCATGTGAAGTTGAATTCATGTTTTTGTCTTTCTTAAAGCACATTGGTAGACTCTAAAACTAAGATTTGACTGGTAAAATAAAAATTCCTGAGAGTTCCTCTGTACTTTTTGCTAAAGTTAATTATTTTTAACAAAGAAAAATGCATATCGAAGTAAAAAAACACAACCATATATAAACTGAAGAAAATGTCAGGTTTCATGTTAAAAAAGAAGAGTTTACATTTTTCAAATATAGGTGGCATAGCTTAGTGGTAGAGCATTTGAACATTTTTCAGATTGCATGTTGAAAAAAAAAAATTGAGCGTTTGCATTTTTCAAATATAGGGGGTATATCTCAGTGGTAGAGCATTTGACTGCAGATCAAGAGGTCCTTGGTTCAACTCTGAATGCACCCTGAAGGTACATTTTCAACAGATTAAAAATACATGCTTTGCTACCTATATATTTATACTAGATTTAGAACCGTATGAAGTTGAATTCATGTTTTCTTTATATGAATACTATTTAAGAAATGCAGCAAAAAGTTTGAGAAATTTTGCCTGTAAAGAAATCTACAAAAGATACATAAAGCACATTGGAAGACTATAAAACTGAGAATTTACTTGTGATATAAAAATTACTGAGTGTTTCTCTGTACTTGTTGTATTAGTTTGTTATTTTTAACAAATAAAAATGTATATCAATGTAAAAAAAGGCACAACAACATAAAACTGTGCAAATAGATTTCAGGTTTTATGAGAAAAAAAAAAAGTTTAGGTCTTTTAAGCCCTTCACCCCCAAGGGTGGTTTGCACGTTCATGACCGGGCCAATTTTTACAATTCTGACCACTGTCCCTTTATGAGGTTATAACTCTGGAACGCTTCAACGGATCTAGGCGGTTCTGAGATTGTTTTCTCGTGACATATTGTACTTCACTTTAGTGGTAAAAAATTTTCGCTATAACTTGCGTTTATTTATGAAAAAAACAGAAATATGGCAAAAATTTTGAAAATTTTGCAATTTTCAAACTTTGAATTTGTATGCCCTTAAAACAGAGAAATATGTGACACAAAATAGTTACTAAATAACATTTCCCACATGTCTACTTTACATCAGCACAATTTGGGAAACAACATTTTTTTTTGTTAGGAAGTTATAAGGGTTAAAATTTGACAAGCGATTTCTAATTTTTACAACAAAACTTACAAAACCATTTTTTTTAGGGACCACCTCACATTTGAAGTCACTTTGAGGGGTCTATATGGCAGAAAATACCCAAAAGTGACACCATTCTAAAAACTGCACCCCTGAAGCTACTCAAAACTACATTCAAGAAGATTATTAACCCTTCAGGTGCTTCACAGGAGCAGAAGCAACGTGGAAGGAAAAAATGAACATTTAACTTTTTAGTCACAAAAATAATATTTTAGCAACAATTTTTTTATTTTCCCAAGGGTAACAGGAGAAATTGGACCCCAAAAGTTGTCAAATTTGTCCTGAGTACGCTGATACCCAATATATGGGGGGAACCACTGTTTGGGTAAACAGTGGAAACCCCCCACAAGTGACCCCATTTTGGAAACTAGACCCCCTAAGGAACTTACCTAGATGTGTGGTGACCACTTTGAACCCCCAAGGGCTTCACAGAAGTTTATAACACCCGGGCGTGAAAATAAAAAATCATATTTTTTCCACAAACATGATCATTCAGTCCCCAATATTTTGTTTTCCCAAGGGTAACAGGAGAAATTGGACCCCAAAGGTTGTTGTCAAATTTGTCCTGAGTATGCTGATACCCAATATGTGGGGGGAACCACTGTTTAGGCACATGGCAGGGCTCAGAAGGGAAGGAGCCCCGTTTGACTTTTTCAACCTAAAATTGGCTGGAATTGAGATCGGACGCCATGTCACGTTTGACGAGCATCTGATGTGCCTAAACAGTGGAAACCCCCCACAAGTGACCCCATTTTGGAAACTAGACCACCTAAGGAACTTATCTAGATGTGTGGTGACCACTTTGAACCCCCAAGGGCTTCACAGAAGTTTATAACACCCGGGCGTGAAAATAAAAAATCATATTTTTTCCACAAACATGATCATTTAGTCCCCAATATTTTGTTTTCCCAAGGGTAACAGGAGAAATTGGACCCCAAAGGTTGTTGTCAAATTTGTCCTGAGTACGCTGATACCCAATATGTGGGGGGGAACCACTGTTTAGGCACATGGCAGGGCTCAGAAGGGAAGGAGCCCCGTTTGACTTTTTCAACCTAAAATTGGCTGGAATTGAGATTGGACGCCATGTCACGTTTGATGAGCGTCTGATGTGCCTAAACAGTGGAAACCCCCCACAAGTGACCCCATTTTGGAAACTAGACCCCCTAAGGAACTTATCTAGATGTGTGGTGACCACTTTGAACCCCCAAGGGCTTCACAGAAGTTTATAACACCCGGGCGTGAAAATAAAAAATCATATTTTTTCCACAAACATGATCATTTAGTCCCCAATATTGTGTTTTCCCAAGGGTAACAGGAGAAATTGGACCCCAAAGGTTGTTGTCAAATTTGTCCTGAGTACGCTGATACTCAATATGTGGGGGGGAACCACTGTTTAGGCACATGGCAGGGCTCACAAGGGAAGGAGCCCCGTTTGACTTTTTCAACCTAAAATTGGCTGGAATTGAGATCGGACGCCATGTCACGTTTGACGAGCATCTGATGTGCCTAAACAGTGGAAACCCCCCACAAGTGACCCCATTTTGGAAACTAGACCACCTAAGGAACTTATCTAGATGTGTGGTGACCACTTTGAACCCCCAAGGGCTTCACAGAAGTTTATAACACCCGGGCGTGAAAATAAAAAATCATATTTTTTCCACAAACATGATCATTTAGTCCCCAATATTTTGTTTTCCCAAGGGTAACAGGAGAAATTGGACCCCAAAGGTTGTTGTCAAATTTGTCCTGAGTACGCTGATACCCAATATGTGGGGGGGAACCACTGTTTAGGCACATGGCAGGGCTCAGAAGGGAAGGAGCCCCGTTTGACTTTTTCAACCTAAAATTGGCTGGAATTGAGATTGGACGCCATGTCACGTTTGATGAGCGTCTGATGTGCCTAAACAGTGGAAACCCCCCACAAGTGACCCCATTTTGGAAACTAGACCCCCTAAGGAACTTATCTAGATGTGTGGTGACCACTTTGAACCCCCAAGGGCTTCACAGAAGTTTATAACACCCGGGCGTGAAAATAAAAAATCATATTTTTTCCACAAACATGATCATTTAGTCCCCAATATTTTGTTTTCCCAAGGGTAACAGGAGAAATTGGACCCCAAAGGTTGTTGTCAAATTTGTCCTTAGTACGCTGATACCCAATATGTGGGGGGGAACCACTGTTTAGGCACATGGCAGGGCTCAGAAGGGAAGGAGCCCCGTTTGACTTTTTCAACCTAAAATTGGCTGGAATTGAGATCGGACGCCATGTCACGTTTGACGAGCGTCTGATGTGCCTAAACAGTGGAAACCCCCCACAAGTGACCCCATTTTGGAAACTAGACCCCCTAAGGAACTTATCTAGATGTGTGGTGAGCACTTTGAACCCCCAAGGGCTTCACAGAAGTTTATAACACCCGGGCGTGAAAATATAAAATCCTGTTTTGTTCCCACATAAATGATCATTTAGTCCCCAATTTTTAATTTTCCCAAGAGTAACAGGAGAAATTGGACCCCAAAAGTTGTTCTCCAATTTGTCCTGAGTACCCTGATACCCCACATGTGGGAGAAAACTACTGTTTGGGCACACGTCAGGGCTCGAAAGGGAAGTAATGACGTTTTGGAAAGCAGACTTTGATGGAATGGTCTGCGGGCGTCATGTTCCATTTGCAGAGCCCTTGATGTTCCTAAACAGTAGAAACCCCCCATAAGTGACCCCATTTTGGAAACTAGACCCCCTAAGGAACTTATCTAGATGTGTGGTGAGCACTTTGAACCCTCAAGTGTTTCACTAAAGATTATAATGCCCAGGCGTGAAAATATAAAATCCTGTTTTGTTCCCACATAAATGATCATTTAGTCCCCAATTTTTAATTTTCCCAAGAGTAACAGGAGAAATTGGACCCCAAAAGTTGTTCTCCAATTTGTCCTGAGTACCCTGATACCCCACATGTGGGAGAAAACTACTGTTTGGGCACACGTCAGGGCTCGAAAGGGAAGTAATGACGTTTTGGAAAGCAGACTTTGATGGAATGGTCTGCGGGCGTCATGTTCCATTTGCAGAGCCCTTGATGTTCCTAAACAGTAGAAACCCCCCATAAGTGACCCCATTTTGGAAACTAGACCCCCTAAGGAACTTATCTAGATGTGTGGTGAGCACTTTGAACCCCCAAGTGTTTCACTAAAGATTATAATGCCCAGGCGTGAAAATATAAAATCCTGTTTTGTTCCCACATAAATGATCATTTAGTCCCCAATTTTTAATTTTCCCAAGAGTAACAAGAGAAATTGGACCCCAAAAGTCGTTGTCCAATTTGTCCTGGGTACTCTGGTACCCCACATGTGGGAAAAAACTGTTTAGGCACACGTTGGGGCTCGATAGGGAAGTAGTGTTGTTTTGGAATGCAGACTTTGATGGTCTGCTGGCGTCATGTTCCATTTGCAGAGTCCCTGATGTGCCTAAACAGGAAAAAACCCACATATGACATCATTTTGGATACTAGACCCCCAATGAACAAATCTAGATGTGCCCCAACTAATCTAATGTAAATTAGTAGTGCATGGAGGTGTGGTACAATTTGAAGCAATCCTTCATGCACAGGCCAGGTTTTTCGGGGCAGGTGTCGCACTGGTAAGTGGTGTCCCTGTGTATTCCTTTTTTGTAACACACTCAACACCTTTTTTGCGGCTTACCTTTTCTTGGGGTTGGCGGGACCACCCCCGGAAAATGCTGACCTGGGACAATACGAGCACCTTCAGTTCCTGAAGTACTGGGGCCCGCTCCTTCCTGAGCGCCAAACATCATGGCCTTAACCACTACCTCCTGGAAATGAAGGTACTCCGTATCGCTGGGGCATGCACATTGTGACAGCAGGAATGCGTTTAGCATTGCCATTTGGACGATGTGCACGGCCAGCTTTTTGTACCACACCTTGGCCTTCCTCAATGCATTGTACGGTTGGAGGAGTTGATCGGAGAGATCAACTCCCCCCATTTTTTTGTTGTACCCCACTACACATGTCGGTTTGAGGACCTGTGTAGAGGTACCCCGTACAGTGCAGAGGGTACTGCCATCACCGTGTATGGTGGTCAAGAGATGGACATCTCTCTTGTCCTTGTACTTGACCACCAGCAGGTGGTCGCTACATTGGGCTCTGCTCTCACCTTTTCGGAGTATCTGCCCAAGTAGCGTCTTCGGGAGGCCTCTCTGATTTTTGCCGACAGTACCGCAGGCTGCGGTACGTGGCTCAGAGAGGGATTTGTAGAGTGGGATGCTGGTATAAAAGTTATCAGTGTAGAGGTGATAACCTTTATCCAGCAGTGGGTGCACCAAATCCCACACAATTTTCCCACTCACTCCCAGGAAAGGAGGACACTCAGGGAGTTCAATCCGGGTGTCCTTCCCTTCGTAAACTCTAAATTTGTGGGTGTACCCTGAGGTACTCTCACACAACTTATAGAGTTTGATTCCGTACCTGGCCCTCTTACTGGGCAGGTATTGATGGAATCGCAGCCTTCCCTTGAAGTGAACCAAGGACTCATCCACGCAGATGTCCCTTTGGGGCACATACACTTCAGCAAACTTTTTGTTGAAGTGTTCAATGACCGGCCGAACTTTGAACAGACGGTCAAAGTTGGGGTCATCTTGTGCGGGACACGCTGCATTATCAGTATAATGCAGAAACTTGTGGATGGCCTCAAAACGCGTCCGCGCCATGACCATTCGGAACACTGGAGTGTTGTATAAAATATCAACATTCCAATATTGCCGAATTTCCGGCTTCTTCAGTATCCCCATATGGAGGACCAGGCCCCAAAACTGCGTCATTTCAACTGCGTCTACAGGAGACCAGTTTGAAAATGTTGAACGCGGGTTTTGCTCCAAAAATTGACGAGCGTACAAATTAGTTTGCTCCACCATGAGGTTAACAAAATCCTCAGAGAAAAAGACTTTGAAAAAGTCAATTTCTGTGAGGCCGGTGGTGTCAAACTTGATTCCTGATTCTGCCACAAAATCAGGAATCAGTGGCTTGTAATTTTTGGGGGGCGAGGTCCATACGGGGAGCACTGGGTCAGCTGCGGGCATGGTGGGCGCTGCCTCATTTTCTGTCCTGGAGCGTCTGCGTGGCGGTTCCGCAGGACCCGAGGAGGAAGATGAGGAGGGGGAAGAGGAAGAAGAAGAGGATGAAGAATCCGAAAAATAAAGAAAAGTCGGATCGTCATCCAAATCGCTATCGGTTTCGGAGGCAAGTAAAGCATATGCCTCCTCCACTGAATAGCGCTGTTGGGATGAATTTGATGACATTTTTGTGTAAATATGGTGCTTGGGTGTACACTTTATTGAAAACTGTATGTGTATGTGAGGGGGGGGAGTGATTGGTGTAAACTTTCTGTAAAGAAAAAGCTGTGGAAAAAGTCTAAAACAGCAGGCCCTAGCTGATAAGTGTCACTTATCAAAACTAGGCTGCTTGATGTGCTCACGGGGTGGCGCAAGGGGGTGGGAAAAAAAAAAGGAAAACGGCAAACTCTGATAAGTGAACTGTGTCACTTATCCAAGTATCGCAGCTGCGGGATGTGTGTACGGAGGGGCTAAGGAAAAAAAAGCGAACTCAAGTGTTGATCGGTGAACTGCGTCACCAATCAATGCTCGGCGGCTGCGCACGGAGGTGGCGCAAAAGTGGGGTGGAGGGGGGTAAAAATAGGGGGAAGGGGGATGGGGGGATTGGGGTGGATGAAGAGAGATTGGGCAGGGATCAACAGTTAGGGTTGTAGTTAGGTGGCACAAAGGGGGGTGAAAAAAATGAAAAGCGGCAGGCACAAGCTTGGATAAGTGACGTGTGTCACTTATCCAACTTTTGCGGCTGCGGGATGTGTGTACTGAAGTGGCGCAAAGGGGGCTAAGGAAAAAAAAGCGAGCGCGAGTGTTGATCGGTGAACTGTGTCACCGATCAACGCTCGCCGGCTGCGCACGGAGGTGGCGCAAAAGTGGGGTGGAGGGGGGTAAAAGGGGGTTGAAGGGGGGTAAGAGGGGGGTGGAGGGGGGATGGGGGGATGAAGATAGATTGGGGGGGTGAAGATAGATTGGGCAGGGGATCAGGGATCAATTAACACTTACAATTGTAGTTTTCTTTCTTCTTCTTCTTCTTTCTTCTGCAGGGATTGTGATGCTACAAGCTGTGGCACCACAATACCCAGCACAGGAGCTCTTGCTGCGTCCGACCTCTCTGCAGGAATCCTCAGCTAGAGTGAGGACCCCTGCAGACAGGTCAGACAGGTCAGAGGCAGGTCAGGGGGCAGGTCACAGAGCGGTCACATCGCTGCTGTGACCTGTCATTGGTGGGATCGAATGATTACATCGATCCCACCAATCCCTGATCTGCCTGGTGACCATGGCAACTGCCTAGAATCAGAGATCACAGCTCCGATTACTAGGCAGGTTATGCCCAGGTCACCAGCAGGATCTAATCGATCACGCCAGCCAACTCCTGCAGGCCCTGCTGGGCCTGCATCAGGCTCCAGCACGATCGGTGCTAATACAGCACCGATCCTGGCCGGTACTGGCAGGGCACAGCGGCGATATAGCGCCGCTGTGCACTGCGATTGGCGCGATCGATCACATCGGCGATCGCGCCAATCCGGGTGCTTTTTGCCGGTGCCTGGCATTGCACTTGGCACTTGGCATTGGCACTTTAGTCGCGGTATCGCATTAAAGGGACCGACGTACTATCCCGTCCACGGTCATACGGGCCCGGGTACCGTGGACGGGATAGTACGTCAGATGTCAGGAAGGGGTTAATATTAGGGGGTATATATCAGTGGTAGACTGCAGATCAAGAGATCTTTGGTTTAACTCCAAGTGCCCCCTGAAGATGCGTTTACAATGGATTAATAATACTGTACATGATTTCTTACCTACATATTTATGCAAGCTTTTGAACCATGTGAAGTTGAATTCATGTTTTTGTGCTTTCTTAAAGCACATTGGTAGACTCTAAAACTAAGATTTGACTGGTAAAATAAAAATTCCTGAGAGTTCCTCTGTACTTTTTGCTAAAGTTAATTATTTTGAACAAAGAAAAATGCATATCAAAGTAAAAAAACACAACCATATATAAACTGAAGAAAATTTCATGTTTCATGTTAAAAAAGAAGAGTTTACATTTTTCAAATATAGGTGGCATAGCTTAGTGGTAGAGCATTTGAACATTTTTCAGATTGCATGTTGAAAAAAAAAGTGAGCGTTTGCATTTTTCAAATATAGGGGGTATAGCTCAGTGGTAGAGCATTTGAGGTCCTTGGTTCAACTCCGAGTGCCCCCTGAAGGTACATTTTCAACAGATTACAAATACATGCTTCGCTACCTATATATTTATACTAGATTTAGAACCGTATGAAGTTGAATTCATGTTTTCTTTATATGAATACTAGTTAAGAAATGCAGCAAAAAGTTTGAGAAATTTTGCCTGTAAAGAAATCTACAAAAGATACATAAAGCACTTTGGAAGACTATAAAACTGAGAATTTACTTGTGATATAAAAATTACTGAGTGTTTCTCTGTACTTGTTGTATTAGTTTGTTATTTTTAACAAATAAAAATGTGTATCAATGTAAAAAAAGGCACAACAACATAAAAATGCAAATAGATTTCAGGTTTTATGAGAAAAAAAAAAAAAGTTTAGGTCTTTTAATATTAGGGGGAATATCTCAGTGGTAGATACTTAGACTGGAGATCAAGAGATCTTTGGTTTAACTCCAAGTGCCCCCTGAAGATGCGTTTACAATAGATTAATAATACTGTACATGATTTCTTACCTACATATTTATGCTAGCTTTTAAACCATGTGAAGTTGAATTCATGTTTTTGTGCTTTTTTAAAGCACATTGGTAGACTCTAAAACTAAGATTTGACTGGTAAAATAAAAATTCCTGAGAGTTCCTCTGTACTTTTTGCTAAAGTTAATTATTTTTAACAAAGAAAAATGCATATCAAAGTTAAAAAACACAACCATATATAAACTGAAGAAAATTTCAGGTTTCATGTTAAAAAAGAAGAGTTTACATTTTTCAAATATAGGTGGCATAGCTTAGTGGTAGAGCATTTGAACATTTTTCAGATTGTATGTTGAAAAAAAAAGTGAGCGTTTGCATTTTTCAAATATAGGGGGTATAGCTCAGTGGTAGAGCATTTGACTGCAGATCAAGAGGTCCTTGGTTCAACTCTGAGTGCCCCCTGAAGGTACATTTTCAACAGATTAAAAATACATGCTTCGCTACCTATATATTTTTACTAGATTTAGAACCATATGAAGTTGAATTCATGTTTTCTTTATATGAATACTAGTTAAGAAATGCAGCAAAAAGTTTGAGAAATTTTGCCTGTAAAGAAATCTACAAAAGATACATAAAGCACTTTGGAAGACTATAAAACTCAGAATTTACTTGTGATATAAAAATTACTGAGTGTTTCTCTGTACTTGTTGTTTTAGTTTGTTATTTTTAACAAATAAAAATATATATCAATGTAAAAAAAGGCACAACAACATAAAAATGCAAATAGATTTCAGGTTTTATGAGAAAAAAAAAAAAAAAAAAAAAAGGAGTTTAGGTCTTTTAATATTAGGGGGTATATCGCAGTGGTAGACTGCAGATCAAGAGATCTTTGGTTTAACTCCAAGTGACCCCTGAAGATGCGTTTACAATGGATTAATAATACTGTACATGATTTCTTACCTACATATTTATGCAAGCTTTTGAACCATGTGAAGTTGAATTCATGTTTTTGTGCTTTCTTAAAGCACATTGGTAGACTCTAAAACTAAGATTTGACTGGTAAAATAAAAATTCCTGAGAGTTCCTCTGTACTTTTTGCTAAAGTTAATTATTTTGAACAAAGAAAAATGCATATCAAAGTAAAAAAACACAAACATATATAAACTGAAGAAAATTTCAGGTTTCATGTTAAAAAAGGAGAGTTTACATTTTTCAAATATAGGTGGCATAGCTTAGTGGTAGAGCATTTGAACATTTTTCAGATTGCAGGTTGAAAAAAAAAAGTGAGCGTTTGCGTTTATCAAATATATGGGGTATAGCTCAGTGGTAGAGCATTTGACTGCATATCAAGAGGTCCTGGGTTCAACTCCAAGTGCCCCTTCAAGGTACATTTTCAACACATTAAAAATACATGCTTCGCTACCTATATATTTATATTAGATTTAGAACCTTATGAAGTTGATTTCATGTTTTCTTTATATGAATACTAGTTAAGAAATGCAGCAAAAAGTTTGAGAAATTTTGCCTGTAAAGAAATCTACAAAACACACATAAAGCACATTGGAAGACTATAAAACTGAGAATTTACTTGTGATATAAAAATTACTGAGTGTTTCTCTGTACTTGTTGTATTAGTTTGTTATTTTTAACAAATAAAAATGTATATCAATGTAAAAAAGGGCACAACAACATAAAAATACAAATAGATTTCAGGTTTTATGAGAAAAAAAAAAAAGTTTAGGTCTTTTAATATTAGGGGGTATATCTCAGTGGTAGATAGTTAGACTGGAGATCAAGAGATCTTTGGTTTAACTCCAAGTGCCCCCTGAAGATGCATTTACAATGGATTAATAATACTGTACATGATTTCTTACCTACATATTTATGCAAGCTTTTGAACCACGTGAAGCTGAATTCATGTTTTTGTCTTTCTTAAAGCACATTGGTAGACTCTAAAACTAAGATTTGACTGGTAAAATAAAAATTCCTGAGAGTTCCTCTGTACTTTTTGCTAAAGTTAATTATTTTTAACAAAGAAAAATGCATATCAAAGTAAAAAAAACACAACCATATATAAACTGAAGAAAATTTCAGGTTTCATGTTAAAAAAGAAGAGTTTACATTTTTCAAATATAGGTGGCATATCTCAGTGGTAGAGCATTTGACTACAGATCAAGAGGTCCTTGGCTCAACTCCGAGTGCCCCCTGAACGTACATTTTCAACAGATTAAAAATACATGCTTCGCTACCTATATATTTATACTAGATTTAGAACCGTATGAATTTGAATTCATGTTTTCTTTATATGAATACTAGTTAAGAAATGCAGCAAAAAGTTTGAGAAATTTTGCCTGTAAAGAAAACTACAAAAGATACATAAAGCACTTTGGAAGACTATAAAACTGAGAATTTACTTGTGATATAAAAATTACTGAGTGTTTCTCTGTACTTGTTGTATTAGTTTGTTATTTTTAACAAATAAAAATGTGTATCAATGTAAAAAAAGGCACAACAACATAAAAATGCAAATAGATTTCAGGTTTTATGAGAAAAAAAAAAAAGTTTAGGTCTTTTAATATTAGGGGGTATATCTCAGTGGTAGATACTTAGACTGGAGATCAAGAGATCTTTGGTTTAACTCCAAGTGCCCCCTGAAGATGCGTTTACAATGGATTAATAATACTGTACATGATTTCTTACCTGCATATTTATGCAAGCTTTTGAACCATGTGAAGTTCAATTCATGTTTTTGTCTTTCTTAAAGCACATTGGTAGACTCTAAAACTAAGATTTGACTGGTAAAATAAAAATTCCTGAGAGTTCCTCTGTACTTTTTCCTAAAGTTAATTATTTTTAACAAAGAAAAATGCATATCGAAGTGAAAAAACACAACCATATATAAACTGAAGAAAATGTCAGGTTTCATGTTAAAAAAGAAGAGTTTACATTTTTCAAATATAGGTGGCATAGCTTAGTGGTAGAGCATTTGAACATTTTTCAGATTGCATGTTGAAAAAAAAAAATTGAGCGTCTGCATTTTTCAAATATAGGGGGTATAGCTCAGTGGTAGAGCATTTGACTGCAGATCAAGAGGTCCTTGGTTCTACTCCGAGTGCCCCCTGAAGGTATATTTTCAACAGATTAAAAATACATGCTTTGCTACCTATATATTTATACTAGATTTAGAACCATATGAAGTTGAATTCATGTTTTCTTTATATGAATACTATTTAAGAAATGCAGCAAAAAGTTTGAGAAATTTTGCCTGTAAAGAAATCTACAAAAGATACATAAAGCACATTGGAAGACTATAAAACTGAGAATTTACTTGTGATATAAAAATTACTGAATGTTTCTCTGTACTTGTTGTATTAGTTTGTTATTTTTAACAAATAAAAATGTATATCAATGTAAAAAAAGGCACAACAACATAAAACTGTGCAAATAGATTTCAGGTTTTATGAGAAAAAAAAAAAAGTTTAGGTCTTTTAATATTAGGGAGTATATCGCAGTGGTAGATAGTTAGACTGGAGATCAAAAGATCTTTTGTTTAACTCCAAGTGCCCCCTGAAGATGTGTTTACAATGGATTAATAATACTGTACATGATTTCTTACCTACATATTTATGCAAGCTTTTGAACCACGTGAAGTTGAATTCATGTTTTTGTCTTTCTTAAAGCACATTGGTACACTCTAAAACTAAGATTTGACTGGTAAAATAAAAATTCCTGAGAGTTCCTCTGTACTTTTTGCTAAAGCTAATTATTTTTAACAAAGAAAAATGCATATCAAAGTAAAAAAACACAACCATATATAAACTGAAGAAAATGTCAGGTTTCATGTTAAAAAAGAAGAGTTTACATTTTTCAAATATAGGTGGCATAGCTTAGTGGTAGAGCATTTGAACATTTTTCAGATTGCATGTTGAAAAAAAAAAGTGAGCGTTTGCATTTTTCAAATATATGGGGTATAGCTCAGTGGTAGAGCATTTGACTGCAGATCAAGAGGTCCTTGGTGCAACTCCGAGTGCCCACGGAAGGTACATTTTCAACACATTAAAAATACATGCTTCGCTACCTATATATTTATACTAGATTTAGAACCGTATGAAGTTGAATTCATGTTTTCTTTATATGAATACTAGTTAAGAAATGCAGCAAAAAGTTTGAGAAATTTTGCCTGTAAAGAAATCTGCAAAAGATATATAAAGCACATTGGAAGACTGTAAAACTGAGAATTTACTTGTGATATAAAAATTACTGAGTGTTTCTCTGTACTTGTTGTATTAGTTTGTTATTTTTAACAAATAAAAATGTATATCAATGTAAAAAAAGGCACAACAACATAAAAATGCAAATAGATTTCAGGTTTTATGAGAAAAAAAAAAAAAAAGAGTTTAGGTCTTTTAATATTAGGGGGTATATCTCAGTGGTAGACTGCAGATTAAGAGATCTTTGGTTTAACTCCAAGTGCCCCCTGAAGATGCGTTTACAATGGATTAATAATACTGTACATGATTTCTTACCTACATATTTATGCAAGCTTTTGAACCATGTGAAGTTGAATTCATGTTTTTGTGCTTTTTTAAAGCACATTGGTAGACTCTAAAACTAAGATTTGACTGGTAAAATAAAAATTCCTGAGAGTTCCTCTGTACTTTTTGCTAAAGTTAATTATTTTGAACAAAGAAAAATGCATATCAAAGTAAAAAAACACAACCATATATAAACTGAAGAAAATTTCAGGTTTCATGTTAAAAAAGAAGAGTTTACATTTTTCAAATATAGGTGGCATAGCTTAGTGGTAGAGCATTTGAACATTTTTCAGATTGCATGTTGAAAAAAAAAAGTGAGCGTTTGCATTTTTCAGATATAGGGGGTATAACTCAGTGGTAGAGCATTTGACTGCAGATCAAGAGGTCCTTGGTTCAACTCCGAGTGCCCACTGAAGGTACATTTTCAACAGATTAAAAATACATGCTTCGCTACCTATATATTTATACTAGAATTAGAACCGTATGAAGTTGAATTCATGTTTTCTTTATATGAATACTAGTTAAGAAATGCAGCAAAAAGTTTGAGAAATTTTGCCTGTAAAGAAATCTACAAAAGATATATAAAGCACATTGGAAGACTATAAAACTGAGAATTTACTTGTGATATAAAAATTACTGAGTGTTTCTCTGTACTTGTTGTATTAGTTTGTTATTTTTAACAAATAAAAATTTATATCAATGTAAAAAAGGCACAACAACATAAAACTGTGCAAATAGATTTCAGGTTTTATGAGGGGAAAAAAAAAAAAAAAAAAAAAAAAGTTTAGGTCTTTTAATATTAGGGGGTATATCTCTTTGGTAGACAGTTTGACTGCAGATCAAGAGATCTTTGGTTTAACTCCAAGTGCCCCCTGAAGGTGCGTTTACAATGGATTAATAATACTGTACATGATTTCTTACCTACATATTTATGCAAGCTTTTGAACCATGTGAAGTTGAATTCATGTTTTTGTCTTTCTTAAAGCACATTGGTAGACTCTAAAACTAAGATTTGACTGGTAAAATAAAAATTCCTGAGAGTTCCTCTGTACTTTTTGCTAAAGTTAATTATTTTGAACAAAGAAAAATGCATATCAAAGTAAAAAAACACAACCATATATAAACTGAAGAAAATTTCAGGTTTCATGTTAAAAAAGAAGAGTTTACATTTTTCAAATATAGGTGGCATAGCTTATTGGTAGAGCATTTGAACATTTTTCAGATTGCATGTTGAAAAAAAAAAGTGAGCGTTTGCATTTTTCAGATATAGGGGGTATAACTCAGTGGTAGAGCATTTGACTGCAGATCAAGAGGTCCTTGGTTCAACTCCGAGTGCCCACTGAAGGTACATTTTCAACAGATTAAAAATACATGCTTCGCTACCTATATATTTATACTAGAATTAGAACCGTATGAAGTTGAATTCATGTTTTCTTTATATGAATACTAGTTAAGAAATGCAGCAAAAAGTTTGAGAAATTTTGCCTGTAAAGAAATCTACAAAAGATATATAAAGCACATTGGAAGACTATAAAACTGAGAATTTACTTGTGATATAAAAATTACTGAGTGTTTCTCTGTACTTGTTGTATTAGTTTGTTATTTTTAACAAATAAAAATTTATATCAATGTAAAAAAGGCACAACAACATAAAACTGTGCAAATAGATTTCAGGTTTTATGAGGGGAAAAAAAAAAAAAAAAAAAAAAAGTTTAGGTCTTTTAATATTAGGGGGTATATCTCTTTGGTAGACAGTTTGACTGCAGATCAAGAGATCTTTGGTTTAACTCCAAGTGCCCCCTGAAGGTGCGTTTACAATGGATTAATAATACTGTACATGATTTCTTACCTACATATTTATGCAAGCTTTTGAACCATGTGAAGTTGAATTCATGTTTTTGTGCTTTCTTAAAGCACATTGGTAGACTCTAAAACTAAGATTTGACTGGTAAAATAAAAATTCCTGAGAGTTCCTCTGTACTTTTTGCTAAAGTTAATTATTTTGAACAAAGAAAAATGCATATCAAAGTAAAAAAACACAACCATATATAAACTGAAGAAAATTTCAGGTTTCATGTTAAAAAAGAAGAGTTTACATTTTTCAAATATAGGTGGCATAGCTTAGTGGTAGAGCATTTGAACATTTTTCAGATTGCATGTTGAAAAAAAAAGTGAGCGTTTGCATTTTTCAGATATAGGGGGTATAGCTCAGTGGTAGAGCATTTGACTGCAAATCAAGAGGTCCTTGGTTCAACTCCGAGTGCCCACTGAAGGTACATTTTCAACAGATTAAAAATACATGCTTCGCTACCTATATATTTATACTAGAATTAGAACCGTATGAAGTTGAATTCATGTTTTCTTTATATGAATACTAGTTAAGAAATGCAGCAAAAAGTTTGAGAAATTTTGCCTGTAAAGAAATCTACAAAAGTTATATAAAGCACATTGGAAGACTATAAAACTGAGAATTTACTTGTGATATAAAAATTACTGAGTGTTTCTCTGTACTTGTTGTATTAGTTTGTTATTTTTAACAAATAAAAATTTATATCAATGTAAAAAAGGCACAACAACATAAAACTGTGCAAATAGATTTCAGGTTTTATGAGGGGAAAAAAAAAAAAAAAAAAAAAAGTTTAGGTCTTTTAATATTAGGGGGTATATCTCTTTGGTAGACAGTTTGACTGCAGATCAAGAGATCTTTGGTTTAACTCCAAGTGCCCCCTGAAGGTGTGTTTACAATGGATTAATAATACTGTACATGATTTCTTACCTACATATTTATGCAAGCTTTTGAACCATGTGAAGTTGAATTCATGTTTTTGTCTTTCTTAAAGCACATTGGTAGACTCTAAAACTAAGATTTGACTGGTAAAATAAAAATTCCTGAGAGTTCCTCTGTACTTTTTGCTAAAGTTAATTATTTTGAACAAAGAAAAATGCATATCAAAGTAAAAAAAACACAACCATATATAAACTGAAGAAAATTTCAGGTTTCATGTTAAAAAAGAAGAGTTTACATTTTTCAAATATAGGTGGCATAGCTTAGTGGTAGAGCATTTGAACATTTTTCAGATTGCATGTTGAAAAAAAAGTGAGCGTTTGCATTTTTCAAATATAGGGCGTATTTCTCAGTGGTAGAGCATTTGACTGCAGATCAAGAGGTCCTTGGTTCAACTCTGAGTGCCCCCTGAAGGTACATTTTCAACAGATTACAAATACATGCTTCGCTACCTATATATTTATACTAGATTTAGAACCGTATGAAGTTGAATTCATGTTTTCTTTATATGAATACTAGTTAAGAAATGCAGCAAAAAGTTTGAGAAATTTTGCCTGTAAAGAAATCTACAAAAGATACATAAAGCACTTTGGAAGACTATAAAACTGAGAATTTACTTGTGATATAAAAATTACTGAGTGTTTCTCTGTACTTGTTGTATTAGTTTGTTATTTTTAACAAATAAAAATGTGTATCAATGTAAAAAAAGGCACAACAACATAAAAATGCAAATAGATTTCAGGTTTTATGAGAAAAAAAAAAAAGTTTAGGTCTTTTAATATTAGGGGGTATATCTCAGTGGTAGATACTTAGACTGGAGATCAAGAGATCTTTGGTTTAACTCCAAGTGCCCCCTGAAGATGCGTTTACAATGGATTAATAATACTGTACATGATTTCTTACCTGCATATTTATGCAAGCTTTTGAACCATGTGAAGTTCAATTCATGTTTTTGTCTTTCTTAAAGCACATTGGTAGACTCTAAAACTAAGATTTGACTGGTAAAATAAAAATTCCTGAGAGTTCCTCTGTACTTTTTCCTAAAGTTAATTATTTTTAACAAAGAAAAATGCATATCGAAGTGAAAAAACACAACCATATATAAACTGAAGAAAATGTCAGGTTTCATGTTAAAAAAGAAGAGTTTACATTTTTCAAATATAGGTGGCATAGCTTAGTGGTAGAGCATTTGAACATTTTTCAGATTGCATGTTGAAAAAAAAAAATTGAGCGTCTGCATTTTTCAAATATAGTGGGTATATCTCAGTGGTAGAGCATTTGACTGCAGATCAAGAGGTCCTTGGTTCTACTCCGAGTGCCCCCTGAAGGTATATTTTCAACAGATTAAAAATACATGCTTTGCTACCTATATATTTATACTAGATTTAGAACCATATGAAGTTGAATTCATGTTTTCTTTATATGAATACTATTTAAGAAATGCAGCAAAAAGTTTGAGAAATTTTGCCTGTAAAGAAATCTACAAAAGATACATAAAGCACATTGGAAGACTATAAAACTGAGAATTTACTTGTGATATAAAAATTACTGAATGTTTCTCTGTACTTGTTGTATTAGTTTGTTATTTTTAACAAATAAAAATGTATATCAATGTAAAAAAAGGCACAACAACATAAAACTGTGCAAATAGATTTCAGGTTTTATGAGAAAAAAAAAAAAGTTTAGGTCTTTTAATATTAGGGAGTATATTGCAGTGGTAGATAGTTAGACTGGAGATCAAAAGATCTTTGGTTTAACTCCAAGTGCCCCCTGAAGATGCGTTTACAATGGATTAATAATACTGTACATGATTTCTTACCTACATATTTATGCAAGCTTTTGAACCACGTGAAGTTGAATTCATGTTTTTGTCTTTCTTAAAGCACATTGGTAGACTCTAAAACTAAGATTTGACTGGTAAAATAAAAATTCCTGAGAGTTCCTCTGTACTTTTTGCTAAAGTTAATTATTTTGAACAAAGAAAAATGCATATCAAAGTAAAAAAACACAACCATATATAAACTGAAGAAAATTTCAGGTTTCATGTTAAAAAAGAAGAGTTTACATTTTTCAAATATAGGTGGCATAGCTTAGTGGTAGAGCATTTGAACATTTTTCAGATTGCATGTTGAAAAAAAAAAGTGAGCGTTTGCATTTTTCAAATATAGGGGGTATATCTCAGTGGTAGAGCATTTGACTGCATATCAAGAGGTCCTTGGTTCAACTCCGAGTGCCCCCTGAAAGTACATTTTCAACTGATTAAAAATACATGCTTCGCTACCTATATGTTTATACTAGATTTAGAACCGTATGAAGTTGAATTCATGTTTTCTTTATATGAATACTAGTTAAGAAATGCAGCAAAAAGTTTGAGAAATTTTGCCTGTAAAGAAATCTACAAAAGATATATAAAGCACATTGGAAGACTATAAAACTGAGAATTTACTTGTGATATAAAAATTACTGAGTGTTTCTCTGTACTTGTTGTATTAGTTTGTTATTTTTAACAAATAAAAATTTATATCAATGTAAAAAAGGCACAACAACATAAAACTGTGCAAATAGATTTCAGGTTTTATGAGGGGAAAAAAAAAAAAAAAAAAAAAAAGTTTAGGTCTTTTAATATTAGGGGGTATATCTCTTTGGTAGACAGTTTGACTGCAGATCAAGAGATCTTTGGTTTAACTCCAAGTGCCCCCTGAAGGTGCGTTTACAATGGATTAATAATACTGTACATGATTTCTTACCTACATATTTATGCAAGCTTTTGAACCATGTGAAGTTGAATTCATGTTTTTGTGCTTTCTTAAAGCACATTGGTAGACTCTAAAACTAAGATTTGACTGGTAAAATAAAAATTCCTGAGAGTTCCTCTGTACTTTTTGCTAAAGTTAATTATTTTGAACAAAGAAAAATGCATATCAAAGTAAAAAAACACAACCATATATAAACTGAAGAAAATTTCAGGTTTCATGTTAAAAAAGAAGAGTTTACATTTTTCAAATATAGGTGGCATAGCTTAGTGGTAGAGCATTTGAACATTTTTCAGATTGCATGTTGAAAAAAAAAGTGAGCGTTTGCATTTTTCAGATATAGGGGGTATAGCTCAGTGGTAGAGCATTTGACTGCAAATCAAGAGGTCCTTGGTTCAACTCCGAGTGCCCACTGAAGGTACATTTTCAACAGATTAAAAATACATGCTTCGCTACCTATATATTTATACTAGAATTAGAACCGTATGAAGTTGAATTCATGTTTTCTTTATATGAATACTAGTTAAGAAATGCAGCAAAAAGTTTGAGAAATTTTGCCTGTAAAGAAATCTACAAAAGTTATATAAAGCACATTGGAAGACTATAAAACTGAGAATTTACTTGTGATATAAAAATTACTGAGTGTTTCTCTGTACTTGTTGTATTAGTTTGTTATTTTTAACAAATAAAAATTTATATCAATGTAAAAAAGGCACAACAACATAAAACTGTGCAAATAGATTTCAGGTTTTATGAGGGGAAAAAAAAAAAAAAAAAAAAAAGTTTAGGTCTTTTAATATTAGGGGGTATATCTCTTTGGTAGACAGTTTGACTGCAGATCAAGAGATCTTTGGTTTAACTCCAAGTGCCCCCTGAAGGTGTGTTTACAATGGATTAATAATACTGTACATGATTTCTTACCTACATATTTATGCAAGCTTTTGAACCATGTGAAGTTGAATTCATGTTTTTGTCTTTCTTAAAGCACATTGGTAGACTCTAAAACTAAGATTTGACTGGTAAAATAAAAATTCCTGAGAGTTCCTCTGTACTTTTTGCTAAAGTTAATTATTTTGAACAAAGAAAAATGCATATCAAAGTAAAAAAAACACAACCATATATAAACTGAAGAAAATTTCAGGTTTCATGTTAAAAAAGAAGAGTTTACATTTTTCAAATATAGGTGGCATAGCTTAGTGGTAGAGCATTTGAACATTTTTCAGATTGCATGTTGAAAAAAAAGTGAGCGTTTGCATTTTTCAAATATAGGGCGTATTTCTCAGTGGTAGAGCATTTGACTGCAGATCAAGAGGTCCTTGGTTCAACTCTGAGTGCCCCCTGAAGGTACATTTTCAACAGATTACAAATACATGCTTCGCTACCTATATATTTATACTAGATTTAGAACCGTATGAAGTTGAATTCATGTTTTCTTTATATGAATACTAGTTAAGAAATGCAGCAAAAAGTTTGAGAAATTTTGCCTGTAAAGAAATCTACAAAAGATACATAAAGCACTTTGGAAGACTATAAAACTGAGAATTTACTTGTGATATAAAAATTACTGAGTGTTTCTCTGTACTTGTTGTATTAGTTTGTTATTTTTAACAAATAAAAATGTGTATCAATGTAAAAAAAGGCACAACAACATAAAAATGCAAATAGATTTCAGGTTTTATGAGAAAAAAAAAAAAGTTTAGGTCTTTTAATATTAGGGGGTATATCTCAGTGGTAGATACTTAGACTGGAGATCAAGAGATCTTTGGTTTAACTCCAAGTGCCCCCTGAAGATGCGTTTACAATGGATTAATAATACTGTACATGATTTCTTACCTGCATATTTATGCAAGCTTTTGAACCATGTGAAGTTCAATTCATGTTTTTGTCTTTCTTAAAGCACATTGGTAGACTCTAAAACTAAGATTTGACTGGTAAAATAAAAATTCCTGAGAGTTCCTCTGTACTTTTTGCTAAAGTTAATTATTTTGAACAAAGAAAAATGCATATCAAAGTAAAAAAACACAACCATATATAAACTGAAGAAAATTTCAGGTTTCATGTTAAAAAAGAAGAGTTTACATTTTTCAAATATAGGTGGCATAGCTTAGTGGTAGAGCATTTGAACATTTTTCAGATTGCATGTTGAAAAAAAAAGTGAGCGTTTGCATTTTTCAGATATAGGGGGTATAGCTCAGTGGTAGAGCATTTGACTGCAAATCAAGAGGTCCTTGGTTCAACTCCGAGTGCCCACTGAAGGTACATTTTCAACAGATTAAAAATACATGCTTCGCTACCTATATATTTATACTAGAATTAGAACCGTATGAAGTTGAATTCATGTTTTCTTTATATGAATACTAGTTAAGAAATGCAGCAAAAAGTTTGAGAAATTTTGCCTGTAAAGAAATCTACAAAAGTTATATAAAGCACATTGGAAGACTATAAAACTGAGAATTTACTTGTGATATAAAAATTACTGAGTGTTTCTCTGTACTTGTTGTATTAGTTTGTTATTTTTAACAAATAAAAATTTATATCAATGTAAAAAAGGCACAACAACATAAAACTGTGCAAATAGATTTCAGGTTTTATGAGGGGAAAAAAAAAAAAAAAAAAAAAAGTTTAGGTCTTTTAATATTAGGGGGTATATCTCTTTGGTAGACAGTTTGACTGCAGATCAAGAGATCTTTGGTTTAACTCCAAGTGCCCCCTGAAGGTGTGTTTACAATGGATTAATAATACTGTACATGATTTCTTACCTACATATTTATGCAAGCTTTTGAACCATGTGAAGTTGAATTCATGTTTTTGTCTTTCTTAAAGCACATTGGTAGACTCTAAAACTAAGATTTGACTGGTAAAATAAAAATTCCTGAGAGTTCCTCTGTACTTTTTGCTAAAGTTAATTATTTTGAACAAAGAAAAATGCATATCAAAGTAAAAAAAACACAACCATATATAAACTGAAGAAAATTTCAGGTTTCATGTTAAAAAAGAAGAGTTTACATTTTTCAAATATAGGTGGCATAGCTTAGTGGTAGAGCATTTGAACATTTTTCAGATTGCATGTTGAAAAAAAAGTGAGCGTTTGCATTTTTCAAATATAGGGCGTATTTCTCAGTGGTAGAGCATTTGACTGCAGATCAAGAGGTCCTTGGTTCAACTCTGAGTGCCCCCTGAAGGTACATTTTCAACAGATTACAAATACATGCTTCGCTACCTATATATTTATACTAGATTTAGAACCGTATGAAGTTGAATTCATGTTTTCTTTATATGAATACTAGTTAAGAAATGCAGCAAAAAGTTTGAGAAATTTTGCCTGTAAAGAAATCTACAAAAGATACATAAAGCACTTTGGAAGACTATAAAACTGAGAATTTACTTGTGATATAAAAATTACTGAGTGTTTCTCTGTACTTGTTGTATTAGTTTGTTATTTTTAACAAATAAAAATGTGTATCAATGTAAAAAAAGGCACAACAACATAAAAATGCAAATAGATTTCAGGTTTTATGAGAAAAAAAAAAAAGTTTAGGTCTTTTAATATTAGGGGGTATATCTCAGTGGTAGATACTTAGACTGGAGATCAAGAGATCTTTGGTTTAACTCCAAGTGCCCCCTGAAGATGCGTTTACAATGGATTAATAATACTGTACATGATTTCTTACCTGCATATTTATGCAAGCTTTTGAACCATGTGAAGTTCAATTCATGTTTTTGTCTTTCTTAAAGCACATTGGTAGACTCTAAAACTAAGATTTGACTGGTAAAATAAAAATTCCTGAGAGTTCCTCTGTACTTTTTCCTAAAGTTAATTATTTTTAACAAAGAAAAATGCATATCGAAGTGAAAAAACACAACCATATATAAACTGAAGAAAATGTCAGGTTTCATGTTAAAAAAGAAGAGTTTACATTTTTCAAATATAGGTGGCATAGCTTAGTGGTAGAGCATTTGAACATTTTTCAGATTGCATGTTGAAAAAAAAAAATTGAGCGTCTGCATTTTTCAAATATAGTGGGTATATCTCAGTGGTAGAGCATTTGACTGCAGATCAAGAGGTCCTTGGTTCTACTCCGAGTGCCCCCTGAAGGTATATTTTCAACAGATTAAAAATACATGCTTTGCTACCTATATATTTATACTAGATTTAGAACCATATGAAGTTGAATTCATGTTTTCTTTATATGAATACTATTTAAGAAATGCAGCAAAAAGTTTGAGAAATTTTGCCTGTAAAGAAATCTACAAAAGATACATAAAGCACATTGGAAGACTATAAAACTGAGAATTTACTTGTGATATAAAAATTACTGAATGTTTCTCTGTACTTGTTGTATTAGTTTGTTATTTTTAACAAATAAAAATGTATATCAATGTAAAAAAAGGCACAACAACATAAAACTGTGCAAATAGATTTCAGGTTTTATGAGAAAAAAAAAAAAGTTTAGGTCTTTTAATATTAGGGAGTATATTGCAGTGGTAGATAGTTAGACTGGAGATCAAAAGATCTTTGGTTTAACTCCAAGTGCCCCCTGAAGATGCGTTTACAATGGATTAATAATACTGTACATGATTTCTTACCTACATATTTATGCAAGCTTTTGAACCACGTGAAGTTGAATTCATGTTTTTGTCTTTCTTAAAGCACATTGGTAGACTCTAAAACTAAGATTTGACTGGTAAAATAAAAATTCCTGAGAGTTCCTCTGTACTTTTTGCTAAAGTTAATTATTTTGAACAAAGAAAAATGCATATCAAAGTAAAAAAACACAACCATATATAAACTGAAGAAAATTTCAGGTTTCATGTTAAAAAAGAAGAGTTTACATTTTTCAAATATAGGTGGCATAGCTTAGTGGTAGAGCATTTGAACATTTTTCAGATTGCATGTTGAAAAAAAAAAAGTGAGCGTTTGCATTTTTCAAATATAGGGGGTATATCTCAGTGGTAGAGCATTTGACTGCATATCAAGAGGTCCTTGGTTCAACTCCGAGTGCCCCCTGAAAGTACATTTTCAACTGATTAAAAATACATGCTTCGCTACCTATATGTTTATACTAGATTTAGAACCGTATGAAGTTGAATTCATGTTTTCTTTATATGAATACTAGTAAAGAAATGCAGCAAAAAGTTTGAGAAATTTTGCCTGAAAAGAAATCTACAAAAGATATATAAAGCACATTGAAAGACTATAAAACTGAGAATTTACTTGTGATATAAAAATTACTGAGTGTTTCTCTGTACTTGTTGTATTAGTTTGTTATTTTTAACAAATAAAAATGTATATCAATGTAAAAAAGGCACAACAACATAAAACTGTGCAAATAGATTTCAGGTTTTATGAGGGGAAAAAAAAAAAAGAGTTTAGGTCTTTTAATATTAGGGGGTATATCTCAGTGGTAGACAGTTAGACTGCAGATCAAGAGATCTTTGGTTTAACTCCAAGTGCCCCCTGAAGATGCGTTTACCATGGATTAATAATACTGTACATGATTTCTTACCTACATATTTATGCAAGCTTTTGAACCATGTGATGTTGAATTCATGTTTTTGTCTTTCTTAAAGCACATTGGTAGACTCTAAAACTAAGATTTGACTGGTAAAATAAAAATTCCTGAGAGTTCCTCTGTACTTTTTGCTAAAGTTAATTATTTTTAACAAAGAAAAATGCATATCAAAGTAAAAAAACACAACCATATATAAACTGAAGAAAATTTCAGGTTTCATGTTAAAAAAGAAGAGTTTACATTTTTCAAATATAGGTGGCATAGCTTAGTGGTAGAGCATTTGAACATTTTTCAGATTGCATGTTGAAAAAAAAAAGTGAGCGTTTACATTTTTCAAATATAGGGGGTATAGCTCAGTGGTAGAGCATTAGACTGCAGATCAAGCGGTCGTTGGTTCAACTCCGAGTTCCCCCTGAAGGTACATTTTCAACAGATTAGAAATACATGCTTCGCTACATATATATTTATACTAGATTTAGAACCGTATGAAGTTGATTTCATGTTTTCTTTATATGAATACTAGTTAAGAAATGCAGCAAAAAGTTTGAGAAATTTTGCCTGTAAAGAAATCTACAAAAGACACATAAAGCACATTGGAAGACTATAAAACTGAGAATTTACTTGTGATATAAAAATTACTGAGTGTTTCTCTGTACTTGTTGTATTAGTTAGTTATTTTTAACAAATAAAAATGTATATCAATGTAAAAAAGGGCACAACAACATAAAAATGCAAATAGATTTCAGGTTTTATGAAAAAAACAAGTTTAGGTCTTTTAATATTAGGGGGTATATCTCAGTGGTAGATAGTTAGACTGGAGATCAAGAGATCTTTGGTTTAACTCCAAGTGCCCCCTAAAGATGCGTTTACAATGGATTAACTAAATGTGTATTTCCTGAAGGAAGTACAGATAGTGGTTTGAAATGCTGCCCAGGCTGCCCCTTTAAGAGAGACTTGCCTGCTGCACCTGCAAGACTTTCAACTCAGGATCCGTTTTAACTGTGGGTGCCTCTCAGGGGCCACTTTGGTCTCAGGGTCCGATTTTGTGGGTGGGGCACCTCAGGGTCAGATTTGGTGGGTGGGGCCCCTCAGGGTCCGATTTGGTGGCCGGGTCCCCTCAGGGTCTGATTTGGTGGTTGGGGCCCCTCAGGGTCCAATCTTGTGGCCGGGGCCCCTCAGGGTCCGATTTTGTGGGTGGGGCCCCTCAGGATCCGATTTTGTGGCCGGGGCCCCTCAGGGTCCGATTTTGTGTCCGGGGCCCCTCATGGTCCGATTTGGTGGGCGGGGCCCCCTGGGTCCGATTTGGTGGGCGGGGCCCTTCAGGGTCTGATTTGGTGGCCGGGGCACCTCTGGGTCCGATTTGGAGGCCGGGGTGGTTCAGCCTACGATTTGGAGGCCGGGGTGGTTCAGCCTACGATTTGGAGGCCGGGGTGGCTCAGCCTCCGATTTGGAGGCCGGGGTCACTCAGCTTTCGATTTGGCGCGCCGGCCCTTTAAGACTCATTTCGGTGCGCTGGCCCTTTAAGAATCACTGTGGCACGTCGGCCCTTTAAGAGCCAGGGTGGCTCACTGGGCTTCTAAATCCACTTTGTCGCACATTCTATCTCAGGGGCATGTGTTATGTGATGAAGCTAGATTTGCATTTGTGCTGTGGGTTTCACTTTAAGAGCTGATATTATGTGGCAGAAGCTCTGTCCTTGGGATGTCATGTGACGTTCGTAGGCGTTGGCATAGTAACTGGGTCTGCCTGCGCATATCAATGAGCTCAACTGCCATTTCAATCGCCTCAGGGCACGTTGTGCCATTACCCATTGAAAAGCATTGGAGACAGTGCATTCCAATGACGGGAAAAAAAAATTTCAAACGCAAATTGCGCAAAAACTACAAATCCGATCGACACGAAAAATACTTAGCACACCTCTCGTGGACGCTGGCTTCGAAACAACACCTTAACGGAGTCTGTGCGTGTAGCGGTTCGGGCTGTATTAATTGCGGAAATCAACTTAATAATAATAACTAGATGTGTATTTCCTGAAGGAAGTACAGATAGTGGTTTGAAATGCTGCCCGGGCTGCCCCTTTAAGAGAGACTTGCCTGCTGCACCTGCAAGACTTTCAACTCAGGATCTGTTTTAACTGTGGGTGCCTCTCAGGGGCCACTTTGGCCTCAGGGTCCAATTTTGTGGGTGGGGCCCTCAAGGCCCGATTTTGTGGGTGGGGCCCCTCAGGGTCCAATTTTGTGGCCGGGGCACCTCAGGGTCCGATTTGGTGGGTGGGGCCCCTCAGGGGCTGATTTGGTGGGTGGGGCCCCTCAGGGTCCAATTTTGTGGCCGGGGGCCCCTCAGGGTCTGATTTGGTGGTTGGGGCCCCTCAGGGTCCGATTTTGTGGGTGGGGCCCCTCAGGGTCCGATTTTGTGGCCGGGGCCCCTCAGGGTCCAATTTGGTGGGTGGGGCCCCTCAGGGTCCGATTCTGTGGCCGGGGCCCCTCAGGGTCTGATTTGGTGGTTGGGGCCCCTCAGGGTCCGATTTTGTGGGTGGGGCCCCTCAGGGTCCGATTTTGTGGCCGGGGCCCCTCAGGGTCCAATTTGGTGGGTGGGGCCCCTCAGGGTCCGATTTGGTGGGTGAGGCCCCTCAGGGTCCGATTTTGCGGCCGGGGCACCTCAGGGTCCGATTTGGTGGGTGGGGCCCCTCAGGATCTGATTTGGTGGCCGGGTCCCCTCAGGGGCTGATTTGGTGGGTGGGGCCCCTCAGGGTCCAATTTTGTAGCCGGGGCCCCTCAGGGTCTGATTTGATGGTTGGGGCCCCTCAGGGTCCGATTTTGTGGGTGGGGCCCCTCAGGGTCCAATTTTGTGGCCGGGGCCCCTCAGGGTCCGATTTTGTGGTTGGGGCCCCACAGGGTCCGATTTTGTGGTTGGGGCCCCTCAGGGTCCGGTTTTGTGGTTGGGGCCCCTCAGGGTCCGATTTTGTGGCCGGCGCCCCTCAGGGTCCGATTTCGTGGCCGAGGCCCCTCAGGGTCCGATTTCGTGGCCGGGGCCCCTCAGGGTCCGATTTTGTGGCCGGGGCCCCTCAGGGTCTGATTTTGTGGCCGGGGCCCCTCAGGGTCCGATTTTGTGGGTGGGGCCCCTCAGGGTCCGATTTTGTGGTTGGGGCCCCTCAGGGTCTGATTTTGTGGCCGGGTCTACTCAGGGTCCGATTTTGTGGGTGGGGTCCCTTAGGGTCTGATTTTGTGGGTGGAGCCCCCTGGGTCCATTTTGGTGGGCAGGTCCACTCTGGGTCCGATTTTGTGGTTGGGGCCCCTCAGGGTCCGATTTTGTGGTTGGGGCCCCTCAGGGTTCAATTTTGTAGGTGGGGTCCCTCAGGGTCCGATTTTGTGGCCGGGGCCCGTAAGGGTCCGATTTTGTGGCCGGGGCCAGTCAGGGTCCGATTTTGTGGTTGGGGGCCCTCAGGGTCCGATTTTGTGGGTGGGGCCCTCAGGGTCCGATTTTGTGGGTGGGGCCCCTCAGGGTCCAATTTGGTGGGCGGGGCCACTCTGGGTCTGATTTGGTGGGCGAGGCCACTCTGGGTCCGATTTCGTGGGCGGGGCCACTCTGGGTCCGATTTGGATGCCAGGGTTGCTCAGCCTCCTTTTTGTAGGCCAGGGTCTATCAGCCTCCGATTTGGAGCCTTGGGTCACTCAGCTTTCGATTTGGCGCGCCGGCCCTTTAAGACTCATTTTGGTGCACCGGGTCTTTAAGAATCACTTTGGCGCGTCGGCCCTTTAAGAGCCAGGGTGGCTCACTGGGCTTCTAAATCCACTTTGTTGCACACATTCTCTCTCAGGGGCATGCGTCATGTGATGAAGCTAGATTTGCATTTGTGCTGTGGGTTTAGCTTTAAGAGATGATATTATGTGGCAAAAGCTCTGTTCTGGAGATGTCATGTGACGTTCGTAGGCGTTGGCATAGTAACTGGGTGTGCCTGCGCATATCAATGAGCTCAACTGCCATTTCAATCGCCTCAGGGCACGTTTTAAGCTTCCCATTGAAAAGCATTGACACAGTGCATTCCAATGACGGGAAAAAAAATTTTCAAACGCAAATTGCGCAAAAACTACAAATCCGATCGACACGAAAAATACTTAGCACACCTCTCATGGACGCTGGCTTCGAAACGACACCTCAACGGAGTCTGTGCGTGTAGCGGTTCGGGCCGCATTAATTGCGGAAATCAACTTAATAATAATAATAATAATAAGAAGAAGAAGTTAGCAGCGTTCGGATTACAATATAGTGGTTTTTTCAAACCACTATAACTAGATGTGTATTTCGTGAAGGAAGTACAGATAGTGGTTTGAAATGGTGCCCGGGCTGCCCCTTTAAGAGAGACTTGACTGCTGCCCCTGCAAGACTTTCAACTCAGGATCCGTTTTAACTGTGGGTGCCTCTCAGGGGCATCTTTGGCCTCATGGTCCGATTTTGTGGGTGGGGCCCCTCAGGGTCCGATTTTGTGGCCGGGGCCCCTCAGGGGCTGATTTGGTGGGTGGGGCCCCTAGGGGTCCGATTTGGTGGGCGGGGCCACTCTGTGTCCGATTTGGTGGGTGTGGCCCCTAAGGGTCCGATTTGGTGAGCAGGGCCCCTCAGGGTCCGATTTGGTGAGCGGGGCCCCTCAGGGTCCGATTTAGTGGGCGGGGTCACTCTGGGTCCGATTTGGTGGGCGGTGCTCCTCAGGGTACGATTTGGTGGGCGGGGCCACTCTGGGTCCGATTTGGTGTGCGGGGCCACTCAGGGTCTGATTTTTCTAGAGGGGCCATGCTGGGTCCGATTTGGGGGCCAGGGTGGATCAGACTCCGATTTGGAGGTCGGGGTGGCTCAGCCTCCGATTTGGAGCCTGGGGTCACTCAGCTTTCGATTTGGCGCTCCGGCCCTTTAAGACTCATTTCGGTGAGCCGTCCCTTTAAGAATCACTTTGGCGCGTAGGCCCTTTAAGGGCCAGTTTGGCTCACTGGGCTTCTAAATCCACTTTGGCGCACATTCTCTCTCAGTGGCATGCGTCATGTGATGAAGCTAGATTTGCATTTATGCTGTTGGTTTCGCTTTAAGAGCTGAAATTATCTGCCAGAAACGCTGTCCTAGAGAGGTCATGTGAAGTTCGTAGGCGTTGGCATAGTAACTGGGTGAGCCTGTGCATATCAATGAGCTTAACTGCCACCTCACGACTGTCCCATGTTTTCCCTATGGCAACATTTTCCCATTGAAATGCATTGAGGAAAATGTTTTTTCAAAAGCGCAAAAACTCCAAATCCGATCTACATGAAAAATACTTAGCACACCACTCGAGGACGCTGGCTTTGAAACGAGGCCTCAATGGAGTCTATGCGTGTAGCGGTTCGGGCCGCATTAATTGCGGAAATCAACTGAATAGTAATAATAATTCTAGATGTGTATTTCCTGAAGGAAGTACAGATAGTGGTTTGAAATGGTGCCCAGGCTGCCCCTTTAAGAGAGACTTGCCTGATGCCCCTGCAAGACTTTCAACTCAGGATCCGTTTTAACTGTGGGTGCATCTCAGGGGCCACTTTGGCCCCAGGGTCCGATTTTGTGGGTGGGGACCCTCAAGGCCCGATTTTGTGGGTGGGGCCCCTCAGGGTCCGATTTTGTGGCCGGGGCCCCTCAGGGTCCAATTTGGTGGGTGGGGCCCCTCAGGGTCCGATTTGGTGGCCGGGGCCCCTCAGGGTCCGATTTGGTGGGTGGGGCCCCTCAGGGTCCGATTTTGTGGCCTGGGCCCCTCAGGGTCCGATTTGGTGGGTGGGGCCCCTCAGGGTCCGATTTTGTGGCCGGGGCCCCTCAGGGTCCGATTTTGTGGCCGGAACCCCTCAGAGTCTGATTTTGTGGGTGGGCCCCTCAGGGTCCAATTTTGTGGCCAGGGCCCCTCAGGGTCCGATTTGGTGGGTGGGGCCCCTCAGGGTCCGATTTTGTGGCCGGGGCCCCTCAGGGTCTGATTTTGTGGCCATGGCCCCTCAGGGTCTGATTTGGTGGGTGGGGCCTCTTAGGATCCGATTTTGTGGCCGGGGCCCCTCAGGGTCCGATTTTGTGGCCGGGGCCCCTCAGGGTCCAATTTTGTGGTCGGGGCCCCTCAGGGTCCGATTTTGTGGCCGGAACCACTCAGGGTCCGATTTGGTGGGTGGGGCCCCTCAGGGTCCGATTTGGTGGGTGGAGCTCCTCAGGGTCCTATTTTGTGGGCGGGGCCACTCTTAGTCCGATTTAGTGGGTGGGGCCCCTCAGGGTCCGATTTTGTGACTGGGGCCCCTCTGGGTTCAATTTTGTGGCCGGGGTCTCTCAGGGTCCGATTTTGTGGCCGGGGCCCCTCAGGGTCCGATTTTGTGGTTGGGGCCCCTCAGGGTCCGATTTTGTGGTTGGGGACCCTCAGGGTCCGGTTTTGTGGTTGGGGGCCCTCAGGGTCCGATTTTGTGGCCGGGGCCCTTGAGGGTCTGATTTTGTGGTTGGGGCCCCTCAGGGTCTGATTTTGTGGCCGGCGCCCCTCTGGGTTCAATTTTGTGGCCGGGGTCTCTCAGGGTCCAATTTTGTGGTTGGAGCCCCTCAGGGTCCGATTTTGTGGCCGGGGCCCCTCTGGGTCCGGTTTGGTGGGCGGGGCCCTTCAGGGTCCGATTTTGTGGGCGGGGCCCCTCAGAGTCTGATTTTGTGGGCGAGGCCCCTCAGGGTCCGATTTCGTTGGCGGGGCCCCTCAGGGTCGGATTTTGTGGGCGGGGCCCCTCATGGTTCGATTTTGAGGCCGGGGCCCCTCAGGGTCCGATTTTGTGGGTGGGGCCCCTTAGGGTCCGATTTTGTGGGTTGGGCCCCTCAGGGTACAATTTGGTGGGCGGGGCCACTCTGGGTCTGATTTGGTGGGTGTGGCCCCTAAGGGTCCGATTTGGTGAGCAGGGCCCCTCAGGGTCCGATTTGGTGGGCGGTGCTCCTCAGGGTACGATTTGGTGGGCGGGGCCACTCTAGGTCCGATTTGGTGTGCGGGGCCACTCAGGGTCTGATTTTTCTAGCGGGGCCATGCTGGGTCCGATTTGGGGGCCAGGGTGGATCAGACTCCGATTTGGAGGTCGGGGTGGCTCAGCCTCCGATTTGGAGCCTGGGGTCACTCAGCTTTCGATTTGGCGCTCCGGCCCTTTAAGACTCATTTCGGTGAGCCGTCCCTTTAAGAATCACTTTGGCGCGTAGGCCCTTTAAGGGCCAGTTTGGCTCACTGGGCTTCTAAATCCACTTTGGCGCACATTCTCTCTCAGTGGCATGCGTCATGTGATGAAGCTAGATTTGCATTTATGCTGTTGGTTTCGCTTTAAGAGCTGAAATTATCTGCCAGAAACGCTGTCCTAGAGAGGTCATGTGAAGTTCGTAGGCGTTGGCATAGTAACTGGGTGAGCCTGTGCATATCAATGAGCTTAACTGCCACCTCACGACTGTCCCATGTTTTCCCTATGGCAACATTTTCCCATTGAAATGCATTGAGGAAAATGTTTTTTCAAAAGCGCAAAAACTCCAAATCCGATCTACATGAAAAATACTTAGCACACCACTCGAGGACGCTGGCTTTGAAACGAGGCCTCAATGGAGTCTGTGCGTGTAGCGGTTCGGGCCGCATTAATTGCGGAAATCAACTGAATAGTAATAACTAGATGTGTATTTCCTGAAGGAAGTACAGATAGTGGTTTGAAATGGTGCCCGGGCTGCCCCTTTAAGAGAGACTTGCCTGCTGCCCCTGCAAGTCTTTCAACTCAGGATCCGTTTTAACTGTGGGTGCCTCTCAGGGGCCACTTTGGCCTCAGGGTCTGATTTGGTGGGTGGGGCCCCTCAGGATCCGATTCGGTGGTCTGGGCTACTCAGGATTTGAATTAGTGGCCAGGATTCCTCAGGGTCCAATTTTGTGGGTGGGGCCCCTCAGGGTCTGATTTTGTGGGTGTGGGCCCTCAGGGTCCAATTTTGTGGGTGGGTCCCCTCAGGGTCCGATTTTGTGGGTGGGTCCCCTCAGGGTCCGATTTTATGGGTGGGGCCCCTCAGGGTCCGATTTTGTGGGTGGGGACCCTAATGGTCCGATTTTGTGGGTGGGGCCCCTCAGGGTCCGATTTTGTGGCCAGGTCCCCTCAGGGTCCGATTTCGTGGCCGGGGCCCCTCAGGGTCCGATTTTATGGCCGGGGCCCCTCAGGGTCTGATTTTGTGGGTGGGGCCCCTCAGGGTCCGATTTTGTGGCCGGGCCCCTCAGGGTCAGATTTTGTGGCCGAGGCCCCTCAGGGTCCGATTTTGTGGCCGGGGCCCCTCAGGGTCCGATTTTGTGGCCGGGGCCCCTCAGGGTCCGATTTTGTGGCTGGGGCCCCTCAGGGTCCGATTTTGTTGGTTGGGCCCCTCAGTGTCTGATTTTGAGGGTGGGGACCCTCAGGGTCCGATTTTGTGGGTGGGGCCCCTCAGGGTCCGATTTGGTGGGCGGGGCCCCTCAGGGTCCGATTTGGTGGGCGAAGCCCCTCAGGGTCCGATTTGGTGGGCGGGGCCGCTCAGGGTCCGATTTGGTGGGCGGGGCCCCTCAGGGTCCGATTTGGTGGGCGGGGCAACAATGGGTCTGATTTGGTTGGCGAGTCCACTCTGGGTCTGATTTGGTCGGCGGGGCCACTCTGGGTCCGATTTGGAGGCCAGGGTGGCTCAGCCTCCAATTTGCAGGCCATG
This sequence comes from Dendrobates tinctorius, assembly GCF_039654945.1. Lineage (NCBI taxonomy): Eukaryota > Metazoa > Chordata > Amphibia > Anura > Dendrobatidae > Dendrobates > Dendrobates tinctorius. The sequence continues at coordinate 48,838,883 of NW_027361676.1, read as the reverse complement.
GTCGATCAGCCTCCGATTTCGAGCCTGGGGTCACTCAGCTTTCGATTTGGCGCGCCGGCCCTTTAAGACTCATTTTGGTGCGTCGGCCCTTTAAGAATCACTTAGGCGCGTCGGCCGTTTAAGAGCAAGTTTGGCGCACTGGGCTTCTAAATCCACTTTGGTGCAAATTCTCTCTCAGGGGCATGCGTCATGTGATGAAGCTAGATTTACATTTGTGCTGTGGGTGTCGCTTTAAGAGCTGATATTATGTGGCAGGAGCTCTGTCCTGGAGGTGTCATGTGAAGTTAGTCGGCGTTGGCATAGTAACTGGGTGTGCCTGCGCATATCAATGAGCTTAACGCGATTTGAATCGCCTCAGGGCATGTTTTGACTGTGGCAACATTTTCCCATTGAAAAGCATAGAGGAAAATGTTTTTTCAAACGCAAATTGCGCAAAAACTACAAATCCGATCGACACGAACATTACTTAGCACACCTCTCGTGGATGCTGGCTTCGAAATGACACCTCAACGGAGTCTGTGCGTGTAGCGGTTCGGGCCACATTAATTGCGGAAAACAACGGAATAATAACAATAAGTTAGCAGCGTTTGGATTACAACATTAATACTAGATGTGTATTTCCTGAAGGAAGTACAGATAGTGGTTTGAAATGGTGACCGGGCTGCCCCTTTAACAGAGACTTGCCTGCTGCCACTGCAAGACTTTCAACACAGGATCTGTTTTAACTGTGGGTGCCTCTCAGGGGCCACTTTGGCCTCAGTGTCTGATTTGTTGGGTGGGGCCCCTAAGGATTCGATTCAGTGGCCTGGGCTCCTCATGGCTTGAATTGGTGGCCGGGATCCCTCAGGGTCTGATTTGGTGGGTGTGGCCCCTCAGGGTCTGATTTTGTGTTTGGGGCCCCTCAAAGCTGATTTTGTGGGTGGGGTCCCTCACGGTCCGATTTTGTGGCCGGGGCCCCTAAGGGTCTGACTTTGTGGGTGGGGCCCCTCAAGGTCCGATTTTGTGGGTGGGGCACCTCAGGGTCCGATTTTGTGGCCGGGGCCCCACAGGGTCCAATTTTGTGGCCAGGCCCCTCAGGGTCTGATTTTGTGGCCGGGGCCCCCCAGGGTACGATTTTGTGGGTGGTGCTCTTCAAGGTCCAATTTGTTGGGCGGGGCCACTCTGGGTCCAATTTGGTGGGCTGGGCCCCTCAGGGTCCGATTTGGTGGGCGGAGCACCTCAGGGTCCGATTTGGTGACCGGGGCCACTCTGGGTCCGATTTGGACTCCAGGGTGGCTCAGCCTCCGATTTGTAGGCCAGGGTCGATCAGCCTCCGATTTGGAGGCCGGGGCGGCTCAGCCTCCGATTTGGAGCCTGGGGTCACTCAGCTTTCGATTTAGCACGCTGGCCCTTTAAGACTCATTTCGGTGCGCCAGCCCCTTAAGAATCACTTTGGCGCGTCGGCCCTTTAAGAGCCAGTTTGGCTCACTGGGCTTCTAAATCCACTTTGGCGCACATTCTCTCTCAGGGGCATGCGTCATGTGATGAAGTTAGATTTGCATTTGTGCTGTGGGTTTCGCTTTAAGAGCAGAAATTATCTGCCAGAAACTGGGTCCTGGAAAGGTCATGTTACGTTCGTAGGCGTTGGCATAATAACTGTGTGTGCCTGCGCATATCAATGAGCTTAACTGCCATTTCAATCGCCTCAGGGCATGTTTTGTCTGTGGCAACATTTCCCCATTGAAATGCGTTGAGGAAAATGTTTTTTCAAATGTAAATTGCGCAAAAACTACAAATCCGATCGACACGAAAATTACTTAGCACACCTCTCGTGGACGCTGGCTTCGAAACGACACCTCAACGGAGTCTGTGCGTGTAGCGGTTTGGGCCGCATTAATTGCGGATATCAACTGAATAATAAGAATAAGTTAGCCGCTTTCGGATTACAACATTAATACTAGATGTGTATTTCCTGAAGGAAGTACAGATAGTGGTTTGAAATGGTGCCCGGGCTGCCCCTTTAAGAGAGACTTGCATGCTGCCCCTGCAAGACTTTCAACTCAGGATCCGTTTTAACTGTGGGTGCTTCTCAGGGGCCACTTTGGCCTCAGGGCTCTATTTTGTGGGTGGGGCCCCTCAGGGCCCGATTTTGTGGGTGGGGCCCCTCTGGGTCCGATTTTGTGGCCGGGGCCCCTTAGGGTCCGATTTGGTGGGTGGGGCCTTTCAGGTTCTGATTTGGTGGGTGGGTCCCCTCAGGATCCGATTTGGTGGGTGGGTCCCCTCAGGGTCCGATTTGGTGGGTGGGGCCCCTCAGGGTCCGATTTGGTGGCAGGGGCCTCTCAGGGTTCGATTTTGTGGCCGGAACCCCTCAGGGTCCGATTTTGTGGGTGGGGCACCTCAGGGTCCAATTTTGTGGCCGGGGCCCCTCAGGGTCTGATTTGGTGGGTGGGGCCCCTCAGGGTCCGATTTTGTGACCGGGGCCAATCAGGGTCCGATTTTGTGGGTGGGGCCCCTCAGGGTCCGATTTTGTGTCCGGGGCCCCTCAGGGTCCGATTTTGTGGTTGGGGCCTTTCAGAATCCGATTTGGTGGGCGGGGCCCCTCAGGGTTCAATTTGGTTGGCGGGGCCCCTCAGGGTCCAATTTGGTGGGCGGGGCCCCTCAGGGTTCAATTTGGTGAGCTGGGCCCCTCAGGGTCCGATTTGGTAAGTGGGGCCCCTCAGGGTCCGATTTGGTCAGCGGGGCCCCTCAGGGTCAGATTTGGTGGGCGGGGCCCCTCAGGGTCAGATTTTGTGGCTGGGGCCCCTCAGGGTCCGATTTTGTGGCCGATGCCCTTCAGGGTCTGATTTTGTGGCCGGGGCCCCTCAGGGTCCGATTTTGTGGGTGGGGCCCCACAGGGTCCGATTTTGTGGCCGGGGCTCCTCAGGGTCTGAATTTGTGGGTGGGGCCCCTCAGGGTCTGATTTTGTGGGTGGGGCCCCTCAGGGTCCGATTTTGTGGCCGGGGCCCCTCAGAGTCCGATTTTCTGGTTGGGGCCCCTCAGAGTATAATTTTGTGTCCAGGTCCGCTCAGGGTCCTATTTTGTGGGTGGGGCCCCTTAGGGTCTGATTTTGTGGGTGGAGCCCCCTGGGTCCAATTTGGTGGGCAGGGCCACTCTGGGTCCAATTTGGTGGGTGGGGCCCCTCAGGGTCCAATTTTGTGGTTGGGGACCCTCAGGGTCCGATTTAGTGGGCGGGGCCCCTCAGGGTCCGATTTTGTGGCAGGGGCCCCTCAGGGTCCGATTTTGTGGGTGGTAAACCTCGGGGGCCGATTTGGTGTTCGGGGCCACTCGGTGGGCCGATTTGGTGGGCGGGGCCACTCTGGGTCCGATTTGGTGGGCGGGGTCACTCTGGGTCTGATTTGGTGGGCGGGGTCACTCTGGGTCCGATTTGGTGGGCGGGGCTCCTCAGAGTCCGATTTTGTGGCCGGGGCCCTTCCGGGTCCAATTTTGTGGGTGGGGCCCCTCTGGGTTCGATTTTGTGGCCGGGGTCTCTCAGGGTCTGATTTTGTGGCCGGGGCCCCTCAGGGTCCGATTTTGTGGTTGGGGCCCCTCAGGGTCCGATTTTGTGGTTGGGGCCCCTCAGGGTCCGATTTTGTGGTTGGGGCCCCTCAGAGTGCGGTTTTGTGGTTGGGGGCCCTCAGGGTCCGATTTTGTGGCCGGGGCCCCTCAGGGTCTGATTTTGTGGTTGGGGTCCCTCAGGGTCCGATTTCGTGGCTGGGGCCCCTCAGGGTCCGATTTTGTGGCCGGAGCCCCTCAGGGTCCGATTTTGTGGTTGGGCCCCTCAGGGTCCGCTTTTGTGGCCGGGGCCCCTCAGGATTCGATTTTGTGGCCGGGGTCCCTCAGGGTTCGATTTTGTGGGTGGGGCCCCTCAGGGTCCGATTTTGTGACTGAGGCCCCTCAGGGTCCGATTTTGTTGGTTGGGCCCCTCAGGATCCGATTTTGAGGGTGGGGCCCCTCAGGGTCCGATTTTGTGGCCGGGGCCCTTCAGGGTCCGATTTTGTGGTTGGGGCCCCTCAGGGTCTGATTTTGTGGCCGGGTCTACTCAGGGTCCGATTTTGAGGGCGGGGCCCCTTAGGGTTCTATTTTGTGGTTGGGGGCCCTCAGGGTCCGATTTTGTGGGTGGGGCCCCTCAGAGTCCGATTTGGTTGGCGGGGCCCCTCAGGGTCCGATTTGGTGGGCGGGGCCCCTCAGGGTCCGATTTGGTGGGCGGGGCCTCTCAGAGTCCGATTTTGAGGGCGGGGCCCCTCAGGGTCCAATTTTGTGGGTGGGGCCCCTGAGGTTCCGATTTGGTGGGCGGGGCCCCTCTGGGTTTGATTTTGTGGCCGGGGTCTCTCGGTCTGATTTTGTGGCCGAGGCCCCTTAGGGTCCGATTTTGTGGTTGGGGGCCCTCAGGGTCCGATTTTGTGGGTGGGGCCCCTCAGAGTCCGATATGGTTGGCGGGGCCCCTCAGGGTCCGATTTGGTGGGCGGGGCCTCTCAGGGTCTGATTTTGTGGGTGGGGCCCCTCTGGGTTCGATTTTGTGGCCGGGGTCTCTCAGTGTCCGATTTTGTGGCCGGGGCCCCTCAGGGTCCGATTTTGTGGTTGGGGCCCCTCAGGGTCCGATTTTGTGGTTGGGGCCCCTCAGTGTCCGATTTTGTGATTGGGGCCCCTCAGGGTCCGGTTTTGTGGTTGGGGCCCCTCAGGGTCCGATTTTGTGGCCGGCGCCCCTCAGGGTCCGATTTCGTGGCCTGGGCCCCCTCAGGGTCCGATTTTGTGGCTGGGGCCCCTCAGGGTCCGATTTTGTGGCTGGGGCCCCTCAGGGTCCGATTTTGTGGTTGGGCCGCTCTGGGTCCGATTTTGTGGCCGGGGCCCCTCAGGGTCCGATTTTGTGGCTGGGGCCCCTCAGGGTCCGATTTTGTGGCTGGGGCCCCTCAGGGTCCGATTTTGTTGGTTGGGCCCTTCAGGATCCGATTTTGTGGCCGGGGCCCCTCAGGGTCCGATTTTGTGGTTGGGGCCCCTCAGGGTCCGATTTTCTGGCCGGGATCCCTCAGGGTCCGATTTTGTGGCCGGGACCCCTCAGGGTCCGATTTTGTGGCCGGGGCCCCTCAGGGTTCGATTTTGTGGCCAGGGCCCCTCAGGGCCCGATTTTGTGGCTGGGGCCCCTCAGGGTCCGATTTTGTAGGTTCGGCCCCTCAGGGTCCGATTTTGAGGGTGGGGCCCCTCAGGGTCCGATTTTGTGGCCGGGGCCCCTCAGGGTCCGATTTTGTGGCCGGGGCCCCTCAGGGTCCGATTTTGTGGCCGGGGCCCCTCAGGGTCTGATTTTGTGGCCGGGTCTACTCAGGGTCCAATTTTGAGGGCGGGGCCCCTCAGGGTCCGATTTGGTGGGCGGGGTCCCCAGGGTCCAATTTTGTGGGTGGGGCCCCTCTGGGTTCGATTTTGTGGCCGGGGTCTCTCAGGGTCCGATGTTGTGGTTGGGGCCCCTCAGGGTCCGATTTTGTGGTTGGGGCCCCTCAGGGTTCAATTTTGTAGGTGGGGTCCCTCAGGGTCCGATTTTGCGGCTGGGGCCGGTCAGGGTCCGATTTTGTGGCCAGGGCCAGTCAGGGTCCGATTTTGTGGTTGGGGCCCCTCAGGGTCCGATTTTATGGTTGGGGCCCCTCAGGGTCCGATTTTGTGGGTGGGGCCCCTCAGGGTCCGATTTTGTGGGTGGGGCCCTCAGGGTCCGATTTTGTGGGTGGGGCCCCTCGGTCCGATTTTGTGGGTGGGGCTCCTCAGGGTCCAATTTGGTGGGCGGGGCCACTCTGGGTCTGATTTGGTGGGCGAGGCCACTCTGGGTCCGATTTGGTAGGCGGGGCCACTCTGGGTCCGATTTGGATGCCAGGGTTGCTGAGCCTCCTTTTTGTAGGCCAGGGTCTATCAGCCTCCGATTTGGAGCCTTGGGTCACTCAGCTTTCGATTTGGCGCGCCGGCCCTTTAAGACTCATTTTGGTGCGCCGGCTCTTTAAGACTCACTTTGTCGCGTCGGCCCTTTAAGAGCCAGGGTGGCTCACTGGGCTTCTAAATCCACTTTGGCGCACACATTCTCTCTCAGGGGCATGTGTCATGTGATGAAGCTAGATTTGCATTTGTGCTGTGGGTTTTGCTTTAAGAGCTGATATTATGTGGCAGAAGCTCTCTCCTGGGGTCATCATGTGACGTTCGTAGGCGTTGGCATAGTAACTGGGTGTGACTGCGCATATCAATGAGCTCAACTGCCATTTCAATCGCCTCAGGGCACGTTTTAAGCTTCCCATTGAAAAGTATTGGAGACAGTGCATTCCAATGACGGGAAAAAAAAATTTCAAACGCAAATTGCGCAAAAACTACAAATCCGATCGACACGAAAAATACTTAGCACACCTCTCATGGACGCTGGCTTCGAAACGACACCTCAACGGAGTCTGTGCGTGTAGCGGTTCGGGCCGCATTAATTGCGGAAATCAACTGAATAATAATAAGAAGAATAAGTTAGCAGCGTTCGGATTACAATATAGTGGTTTTTTCAAACCACTATAACTAGATGTGTATTTCCTGAAGGAAGTACAGATAGTGGTTTGAAATGGTGCTCGGGCTGCCCCTTTAAGAGAGACTTGCCTGCTGCCCCTGCAAGACTTTCAACTCTGGATCTGTTACAACTGTGGGTGCCTCTCAGGGGCCACTTTGGCCTCAGGGCCCGATTTTGTGGGTGGTGCCCCTCAGGGTCCGATTTTGTGGCCGGGGCACCTCAGGGTCCGATTTGGTGGGTGGGGCCCCTCAGGGTCCGATTTGGTGGGTGGGGCCCCTCAGGGTCCGATTTGGTGGTTGGGGCCCCTCAGGGTCAGATTTTGTGGCCGGGGCCCCTCAGGGTCCGATTTTGAGGCCGGAACCCCTCAGGGTCCGATTTTGTGGTCGGGGCCCCTCAGGGTCCGATTTGATGGGAAGGGCCCGTCAGGGTCCAATTTGATGGTTTGGGCCTTTCAGAGTCCGATTTGGAGGGCGGGGCTCCTCAGGGTCTGATTTGGTGGGTGGGGCCCTCAGAGTCCGATTTTGTGGCCAGGGCACCTCAGGGTCCGATTTGGTGGGTGGGGCCCCTCAGGGTCCGATTTGGTGGGTGGGGCCCCTCAGGGTCCGATTTTGTGGCCGGGGTCCCTCAGGGTCCGATTTGGTGATTGGGGCCCCTCAGGGTCAGATTTTGTGGCCGGGGCCCCTCAGGGTCCGATTTTGTGGCCGGAACCCCTCAGGGTCCGATTTGATGGGAAGGGCCCGTCAGGGTCCAATTTGATGGTCGGGGCTCCTCAGGGTCCGATTTGGTGGCCGGGTCCCCTCAGGGTCCGATTTTGTGGCTGGGGTCCCTCAGGGTCCGATTTGGTGGCCGGGTCCCCTCAGGGTCCGATTTGGTGGGTGGGGCCCCTCAGGGTCCGATTTTGTGGCCGGGGTCCCTCAGGGTCCGATTTGGTGGTTGGGGCCCCTCAGGGTCCGATTTTGTGGTTGGGGCCTTTCAGAATCTGATTTGGTGAGCGGGGCCCCTCAGGGTCCGATTTGGTGAGCGGTGCCCCTCAGGGTCCGATTTGGTGGGCGGGACCCCTCAGGGTCAGATTTGGTGGGAGGGGCCCGTCAGGGTCAGATTTGGTGGGCGGGGCCCCTCAGGGTCCGATTTGGTGGCCGGGTCCCCTCAGGGTCCGATTTGGTGGGTGGGGCCCCTCAGGGTCCGATTTTGTGGCCGGGGTCCCTCAGGGTCCGATTTGGTGGTTGGGGCCCCTCAGGGTCCGATTTTGTGGTTGGGGCCTTTCAGAATCTGATTTGGTGAGCGGGGCCCCTCAGGGTCCGATTTGGTGAGCGGTGCCCCTCAGGGTCCGATTTGGTGGGCGGGACCCCTCAGGGTCAGATTTGGTGGGAGGGGCCCGTCAGGGTCAGATTTGATGGGCGGGGCCCCTCAGGGTCCGATTTTGTGGCCGGGGCCAGTCAGGGTCCGATTTGGTGGGCGGGGCACCTCAGGGTCCGATTTTGTGGCCGGGGCCCCTCAGGGTCCAATTTTGTGGGCGGGGCCCCTCAGGGTCCGATTTTGTGGCCGGGACCCCTCAGGGTCCGATTTGGTGGGCGGGGCCCCTCAGGGTCCGATTTTGTGGCCGGGACCCCTCAGGATTTGGTGTGCGGGGCCCCTCAGGGTCCGATTTGGTGGGCGGGGCCCCTCAGGGTCCGATTTTGTGGCCGGGGCCCCTCAGGGTCCGATTTTGTGGGTGGGGCCCCTCAGGGTCCGATTTTGTGGCTGGGGCCCCTCAGGGTCCGATTTTGTGGCCGGGGCCCCTCAGGGTTTGATTTTGTGGCCGGGGCCCCTCAGGGTCCGATTTTGTGGCCGGGGCCCCTCAGGGTCCGATTTTGTGGGTGGGGCCACTCTGGATCCGATTTGGTGGGTGGGGCCACTCTGGGTCCGTTTTGTTGGGCGGGGCCCATTAGGCTTTGATTTGGTGGGTGGGGTCACTCTGGGTAAGATTTGGAGACCGGGGTCGCTCAGCCTCCGATTTGGAGGCCGGGGTCGATGAGCTTCCGATTTGGAGGCCGGGGTCGATGAGCTTCCGATTTGGAGGCCGGGGTCGATGAGCCTCCGATTTGGAGGCTGGGGTCGATGAGCTTCCGATTTGGAGGCCGGGGTCGATGAGCTTCCGATTTGGAGGCCGGGGTCGATCAGCCTCCGATTTGGAGGCCGGGGTCGCTCAGCCTCCGATTTGGAGGCCGGGGTCGTCGAGCCTCCGATTTGGAGGCCGGGGTCGTCGAGCCTCCGATTTGGAGGCCGGGGTCGTCGAGCCTCCGATTTGGAGGCCGGGGTCGTCGAGCCTCCGATTTGGAAGCCGGGGTCGTCGAGCCTCCGATTTGGAGGCCGGGGTCGTCGAGCCTCCGATCTGGAGGCCGGGGTCGTCGAGCCTCCGATTTGGAGGCCGGGGTCGTCGAGCCTCCGAGTTGGAGGCCGGGGTCGTCGAGCCTCCGAGTTGGAGGCCGGGGTCGTCGAGCCTCCGATTTGGAGGCCGGGGTGGCTCAACCCCCCGATTTGGAGGCCGGGGTCGATCAGCATCCGATTTGGAGGACGGTTTGGCTCAGCCTCCGATTTGGAGGCCGGAGTGACTCAGCCTCCGATTTGGAGGCCGGGGTCGATCAGCCTCCGATTTGGAGGTCGGGGTGGCTCAGCCTCCGATTTGGAGCCTAGGGTCACTCAGCTTTCGATTTGGCGTGTCGGCCCTTTAAGACTCATTTCGGTGCGCCGGCCCTTTAACAATCACTTTGGCGCGTCAGCCCTTTAAGAGCTAGTTTGGCTCACTGGGGTTCTTCTAAATCAACTTTGGAGGACATTCTCTCTCAGGGGCATGTGTCATGTGATGAAGCTAGATTTGCATTTGTGCTGTGGGTTTCGCTTTAAGAGCTGATATTATGTGGCAGAAGCTCTGTCCTCGGGGCGTCATGTGACATTCGTAGGCGTTGGCATAGTAACTGGGTGAGCCTGCGCATTTCAATGAGCTCAACTGCCATTTCAATCGCCTCAGGGCACGTTTTGCCATTTCCCATTGAAAAGCATTGAGCCCGTGCAATCCAATGACGGGAAAAAAATTTTCTAACGCAAATTGCGCAAAAACTACAAATCCGATCGACACGAAAAATACTTAGCACACCACTCGTGGATGCTGGCTTCGAAACGACACCTCAACGGCGTCTGTGCGCGTAGCGGTTCGGGCCGCATTAATTGCGGAAATCAACTGGAAAATAATAAGAAGAACTAGATGTGTATTTCCTGAAGGAAGTACAGATAGTGGTTTGAAATCGTACCTGGCTGCGCCTTTAAGAGAGACTTGCCTGCTGCCCCTGCAAGACTTTCAACTCAGGATCCGTTTTAACTGTGAGTGCCTCTCAGGGGCCACTTTGGCCTCAGGGTCTGATTTGGTGGATGGGGCTCCTCAGGATCTGATTCCTTGGCCTGGGCTCCTCAGGGCTTGAATTGTTGGCCGGGATCCCTCAGGCTCCTATTTTGTGGGTGTGGCCCCTCAGGGTCCGATTTTGTGGGTGGGGCCCCTCAGGGTCCGATTTTGTGAGTGGGGCCCCTCAGGGTCCGATTTTGTGAGTGGGGCCCCTCAGGGTCTGATTTTGTGAGTGGGGCCCCTCAGGGTCCGATTTTGTGGTTGGGGCCCCTCAGGGTCCGTTTTTGTGGGTTGGGCCCCTCAGGGTCCGATTTTGTGGTTGGGCCCCTCAGGGTCCGATTTTGTGGCCGGGGCCCCACAGGGTCCGATTTTGTGTCCGGGGCCCCTCAGGGTCCGATTTTGTGGTTGGGGCCCCTCAGAGTCCGATTTTGTGGGTGGGGCCCCTCAGGGTCCGATTTGGTGGGTGGGGCCACTCTGGGTCCGATTTGGTGGGTGGGGCCACTCTGGGTCCGATTTGGTGGGCGGGGCTACTCAGGGTTCTATATGGTGGGCGGGGCCCCTCAGGGTCCGATTTGGTGGGCAGGGCCCCTCAGGGTCTGAATTGGCGGGCGGGTCCCCTCAGGGTCCGATTTGGTGGGCGTGGCCCCTCAGGGTCCGATTTGGTGGGCGGGGCCCCTCAGGGTCCAATGTGGTGGGTGGGGCCCCTCAGGGTCCAATTTTGTGGGCGGGGCCCCTCAGGGTCCGATTTTCAGGCCGGGGCCCCTCAGTGTCCGATTTTGTGGGTTGGGCCCCTCAGGGTCAGATTTTGTGGGTTTGGCCCCTCAGGGTCCGATTTTCTGGCCGGGGCCCCTCAGGGTCCGTTTTTGTGTCCGGCGCCCCTCAGGGTCCGATTTTGTGGTTGGGGCCCCTCAGGGTCCGATTTTGTTGCCGGGCCCCCTCAGGGTCCATTTTTGTGGCTGGGACCCATCAGGTTCCGATTTTGTGGCCGAGGCCCCTCAGGGTCCAATTTTGTTGGGGCCCCTCAGGGTCTGATTTTGTGGCAGGGGTCAATCAGCCTCCGATCTGGAGGCCGGGGTGGCTCAGCCTCCGATTTGGAGGCCGGGCTCGATCAGCCTCCGATTTGGAGGCCGGGGTCGATCAGCCTCCGATTTGAAGGCCGGGGTGGCTCAGCCTCCGATTTGGAGGCCGGGCTCGATCAGCCTCCGATTTGGAGGCCGAGGTCGATCAGCCTCCGATTTGAAGGCCGGGGTGGCTCAGCCTCCCATTTGGAGGCCGGGGTGGCTCAGCCTCCCATTTGGAGGCCGGGGTGGCTCAGCCTCCCATTTGGAGGCCGGGGTCGATCAGCCTTCGATTTGGAGGCCGGGGTGGCTCAGCCTCCGATTTGGAGGCCGGGGTGGCTCAGCCTCCGATTTGGAGGCCGAGGTGGGTCAGCCTCCGATTTGGAGGCCGGGGTGGATAAGCTTTCGATTTGGAGTCCGGGGTTGATAAGCCTCCGATTTGGAGGCCGGGGTCGATCAGCCTTCGATTTGGAGGCCGGGGTGGATAAGCCTCCGATTTGGAGGCTGGGGTGGATAAGCCTCCGATTTGGAGGCCGGGGTGGATAAGCCTCCGATTTGGAGGCCGGAGTGGATCAGCCTCCGATTTGAAGGCCGGGGTCGCTCAGCCTCCGATTTGGAGGCCGGGGTGGCTCAGCCTCCGATTTGGAGGCCGGGGTGGCTCAGCCTCCGATTTGGAGGCCGGGGTCGCTCAGCCTACGATATGGAGGCTGGGGTCGCTCAGCCTCCGATCTGGAGGCCGGGGTGGCTCAGTCTCCGATTTGGAGGTTCGGGGTGGATCAGCCTCTGATTTGGAGGCCGGGGTGGCTCAGCCTCCGATTTGGAGGCCGGGGTCGATCAGCCTCCGATTTGGAGGCCGAGGTGGCTCAGCCTCCGATTTGGAGCCTGGGGTCACTCAGCTTTCGATTTGGCGTGTCGGCCCTTTAAGACTCATTTCGGTGCCCGGCCCTATAACAATTACTTTGGCGCGTCGGCCCTTTAAGAGCTAGTTTGGCTCACTGGGCTTCTTCTAAAATCAACTTTGGCGGACATTCTCTCTCAGGGGCATGTGTCATGTGATGAAGCTAGATTTGCATTAGTGCTGTGGGTTTCGCTTTAAGAGCTGATATTATGTGGCAGAAGCTCTGTCATTGGGGCGTCATGTGACGTTCGTAGGCGTTGGCATAGTAACTGGGTCTGCCTGCGCATATCAATGAGCTTAACTGCCATTTCAATCGCCTCAGGGCACGTTTTGCCATTTCCCATTGAAAAGCATTGGAGACAGTGTATTCCAAAGACGGGAAAAAAAATTTCTAATGCAAATTGCGCAAAAACTACAAATCCAATCGACACGAAAATTACTTAGCACACCTCTCGTGGACGCTGGCTTCGAAACGACACCTCAACGGAGTCTGTGCGTGTAGCGGTTCGGGCCGCATTAATTGCGGAATTCAACTGAATAATAAGAATAAGTTAGCAGCGGTCGGATTACAACATTAATACTAGATGTGTATTTCCTGAAGGAAGTACAGATAGTGGTTTGAAATGGTGCCCGGGCTGCCCCTTTAAGAGAGACTTGCCTGCTGCCCCTGCAAGACTTTCAACTCAGGATCTGTTTTAACTGTGAGTGCCTCTCAGGGGCCAGTTTGGCCTCAGGGTCTGATTTAGTGGGTGGGGCGCCTCAGAATCTGATTCCTTGGCCTGGGCTCCTCAGGGCTTGAATTGTTGGCGGGGATCCCTCAGGCTCCGATTTTGTGGGTGTGGCCCCTCAGGGTCCGATTTTGTGGGTGGGGCCCCTCGGTCTGATTTTGTGGGTGGGGCCCCTCAGGGTCCGATTTTGTGGGTGGGGCCCCTCAGGGTCTGATTTTGTGGCCGGATCCCCTCAGGGTCCGATTTTGTGGGTGGGGCCCCTCAGGGTCCGATTTTGTGGCCGGGCCCCTCAGGGTCCAATTTTGTGGGTGGGGTCACTCTGGATCCGATTTTGTGGGTGGGGCCACTCTGGGTCCGATTTGGTGGGTGGTGCCACTCTGGGTCCGTTTGGTTGGGCGGGGCCCCTTAGGGTATGATTTGGTGGGAGGGACCACTCTGGGTCTGATTTGGTGGGCGAGACCACTCTGGGTCCAATTTAGTGGGCGGGACCTCAGAGGGTCCGATTTGGTGGGCGGGGCCACTCTTGGTCCGATGTAGTGGGAGGGGCCCCACAGGGTCCAATTTGGTGGGCGGGGCCTCTCAGGGTCCGGTTTGGTGGGCAGGGCCTCTCTGGGTTTGATTTGGTGGGTGGGGTCACTCTGGGTAAGATTTGGAGGCCGGGGTGGCTCAGCCTCTGATTTGGAGGACGGGGTGGCTCAGCCTCCGATTTGGAGGACGGGGTGGCTCAGCCTCCGATTTGGAGGCCGGGGTGGCTCAGCCTCCGATTTGGAGGCCAGGGTGGCTCAGCCTCCGATTTGGAGGCCAGGGTGGCTCAGCCTCCGAATTGGAGGCCGGGGTCGCTCAGGCTCCGATTTGTAGGCTGTGGTCGATCAGCCTCCGGTTTGGAGGCCGTGGTCGATCAGCCTCCGGTTTGGAGGCCGGGGTCGATCATCCTCCGATTTGGAGGCCGGGGTCGATCAGCCTCCGATTTGGAGGCCGGGGTCGATCAGCCTCCGATTTGGAGGCCGGGGTCGATCAGCCTCCAATTTGGAGGCCGGGGTCGATAAGCCTCCGATTTGGAGGCCGGGGTCGATCAGCCTCCGATTTGGAGGCCGGGGTGGCTCAGCCTCCGATTTGGAGGCCGGGGGTGGCTCAGCCTCCGATTTGGAGCCTGGGGTCACTCAGCTTTCGATTTGGCGTGTCGGCCCTTTAAGACTCATTTCGGTGCGCCGGCCCTTTAACAATCACTTTGGCGCGTCGGCCCTTTAAGAGCTAGTTTGGCTCAGTGGGCTTCTTCTAAATCAACTTTGGCGGACATTCTCTATCAGGTGCATTTGTCATGTGATGAAGCTAGATTTGCATTTGTGCTGTGGGTTTCGCTTTAAGAGCTGATATTATGTGGCAGAAGCTCTGTCCTTGGGGCGTCATGTGACGTTCGTAGGCGTTAGCATAGTAACTGGTTGTGCCTGCGCATATCAATGAGCTTAACGGCCATTTCAATCACCTCAGGGCACGTTTTGTCATTTCCCATTGAAAAGCATTGGAGACAGTGCATTCCAATGCCGGGAAAAAAAATTTTCAAACGCAAATTGCTCAAAAACTACAAATCCGATCGACACGAAAAATACTTAGCACACCTCTCATGGACGCTGGCTTCAAAATGACGCCTCAACGGAGTCTGTGCGTGTAGTGGTTCGGGTCGCATTAATTGCGGAAATCAACTGAATAGTAATAATAATACTAGATGTGTATTTCCTGAAGGAAGTACAGATAGTGGTTTGAAATGGTGCCCGGGTTGCCCCTTTAAGAGAGACTTGCCTGCTGCCCCTGCAAGGCTTTCAACTCAGGATCCGTTTTAACTGTGGGTGCCTCTCAGGGGCCACTTTGGCCTCAGGGTCCGATTTTGTGGGTGGGACCCCTCAGGGCCCGATTTTGTGGGTGGGGCCCCTCAGGGTCCGATTTTGTGTCCGGGGCACCTCAGGGTCTGATTTGGTGAGTGGGGCCCCTCAGGGTCCGATTTGGTGGGTGAGGCCCCTCAGGGTCCGATTTGGTGGGCGGGGCCACTCAGGGTCCGATTTGGTGAGTGGGGCCCCTCAGAGTTCGATTTGGTCAGCGGGGCCCCTCAGGGTCCGATTTTGTGGGTGGGGCCCCCAGGGTCCAATTTTGTGGGTAGGGCCCTTCAGGGTCCCATTTGGTGGGCGGGGCCTCTCAGGGTCCGATTTGGTGTCCGGGGCCCCTCAGGGTCCGATTTGGTGTCCGGGGCCCCTCAGGGTCCGATTTGGTGGGCGGGGCACCTCAGAGTCCGATTTGGTGGGCGGGGCCCTTCAGGGTCCAATTTGGTGGGCGGGGACACTGAGTCTGATTTGGTGGGTGGGGCCCCTCAGGGTCCGATTTGGTGGGCTGTGTCACTCTGGGTCCGTTTTGGTGGGTGGGGCCACTCAGGGTCTGATTTTTTTAGTGGGGCCACGCTGGGTCCGATTTGGTCGGCGGGGCCCTTCAGGGTCCAATTTGGTGGGCGGGGCCCGTCAGGGTCCAATTTGGTGGGCGGGGACACTCTGATTCTGATTTGGTGTCCGGGGCCCCTCAGGGTCCGATTTGGTGTCCGGGGCCCCTCAGGGTCCGATTTGGTGGGCGGGGCCCCTCAGGGTCCGATTTGGTGGGCGGGGCACCTCAGTGTCCAATTTGGTGGGCGGGTCCGATCAGGGTCCAATTTGGTGGGTGGGGCTCCTCAGTGTCCGACTTTGTGGTTGGGGCCCCTCAGGGTCTGATTTTGTGGGTGGGGCCCCTCAGGGTCAGATTTTGTGTCCGGGGCCACTCAGGGTCCGATTTTGTGGTTGGGGCCCTTCAGAATCCGATTTGGTTGGTCGGGGCCCCTCAGGGTCCGATTTGGTGGGCAGGGCCACTCAGGGTCCGATTTGGTGGGCGGGGCCCCTAAGGGTCCGATTTGGTGCACGGGGCCACTCAGTATCCGATTTGGTGGGCGGGGCCCCTCAGGGTCCGATTTGGTGAGCGGGGCCCCTCAAAGTTCAATTTGGTGAGCGGGGCCCTCAGGGTTCGATTTCGTCAGTGGGGCCCCTCAGGGTCCGATTTGGTGGGCGGGGCCCCTCAGGGTCCGATTTGGTGGGCGGGGTCCCTCAGGGTCCGATTTGGTGGGCGGGGCCCCTCAGGGTCCGATTTGGTGGGCGGGGGCGCACTTTGGCGCACATTCTCTCTCAGGGGCATGCTTCATGTGATGAAGCTAGATTTGCATTTGTGCTGTGGGTTTCGCTTTAAGAGCTGATATTATGTGGCAGAAGCTCTGTCCTGGGGGCGTCATGTGACGTTCGTAGGCGTTGGCATAGTAACTGGGTGTGTCTGCGCATATCAATGAGCTTTACTGCCATTTCTATCGCCTCAGGGCACGTTTTAAGTTTCCCATTGAAAAGCATTGAGACAGTGCATTCCAATGACGGGAAAAAAAATTTTCAAACGCAAATTGCACAGAAACTACAAATCCGATCGACACGAAAAATACTTAGCACACCTCTCGTGGACGCTGGCTTCGAAACGACACCTCAACGGAGTCTGTGCGTGTAGCGGTTCGGGCCGCATTAATTGCGGAAATCAACTGAATAACTTGTGATTGGCGCATTATAATTGTAATACTAGATGTGTATTTCCTGAAGGAAGTACAGATAGTGGTTTGAAATGGTGCCCGGGCTGCACCTTTAAGAGAGACTTGCCCGCTGACTCTGCAAGACGTTCAACTCAGGATCCGTTTTAACTGTGGGTGCCTCTCAGGGGCCACTTTGGCCTCAGGGTCCGATTTTTTGGCCGGGGCTCCTCAGGGTCCGATTTTGTGGGTGGGGCCCCTCTGGGTCTGATTTTCTGGCCAGGGCCCCTCAGGGTCTGATTTGGTGGGTGGGGCCCCTCAGGGTCCGATTTGGTGGCCGGGGCCCCTCAGGGTCCGATTTGGTGGGTGGGGCCCCTCAGGGTTCGATTTGGTGGTTGGGGCCCCTCAGGGTCCGATTTTGTGGCAGGGGCACCTCAGGGTCCGATTTTGTGGCCGGGGCCCCTCAGGGTCCTATTTTGTGGGTGGAGCCCCTCAGGGTCCAATTTGGTGGGCGGGGCCACTCTCGGTCTGATTTGGTGGGCGGGGCCCCTCTGGGTCCGATTTGGTGGGCAGGGCCCCTCTGGGTCCGGTTTGGTGGTCGGGGCCCCTCAGGGTCCGATTTGGTGGTCGGGGCCCCTCTGGGTCCGATTTGGTAAGCGGTTTTCCTCAGGGTCCGATTTGGTGGATGGGGCCACTCTGGGTCCGTTTTGGTGAGCGGGGCCACTCTGGGTGGCTCAGCCTCCAATTTGGAGGCCGGGGTGGCTCAGTCTCCAATTTGGCGGCCGGGGTGGCTCAGCCTTCGATTTGGCGGCCAGGGTGGCTCAGCCTTCGATTTGGTGGCCGGGGTGGCTCAGCCTTCGATTTGGCGGCCGGGGTGGCTCAGCCTCCGATTTGGAGGCCGGGGTGGCTCAGCCTCCGATTTGGAGGCCGGGGTGGCTCAGCCTCCGATTTGGAGGCCGGGGTGGCTCAGCCTCCGATTTGGAGGCCGGGGTGGCTCAGCCTCCGATTTGGAGGCCGGGGTGGCTCAGCCTCCGATTTGGAGGCCGGGGTGGCTCAGCCTCCGATTTGGAGGCCGGGGTGGCTCAACCTCCGATTTGGGGGCCGGAGTGGCTCAGCCTCCGATTTGGGGGCCGGGTGGCTCAGCCTCCGATTTGGGGGCCGGGGTGGCTCAGCCTCCAATTTGGGGGCCGGGGTGGCTCAGCCTCCGATTTGGAGGCCGTGGTGGCTCAGCCTCCGATTTTGATGCCGGGTTCAATCAGCCTCCGATTTGGAGCCTGGGGTCACTCAGCTTTCGATTTGGCGTGCCAGCCCTTTAAGACTTGTTTTGGTGCGCCGGCCCTTTAAGAATCACTTTGGCGTGTCAGCCCTTTAAGAGCCAGTATGGCGCACTGGGCTTCTAAATCCACTTTGGCGCACATTCTCTCTCATCGTCATGTGATGAAGCTGCCCCATGTCTTCCTATGGCAAAACTTTCCTATTGAAATGCATTGAGACAGTGCATTCCAATGATGTGGAAAAAAAATTTCAAACGCAAATTGCGCAAAAACTACAAATGCGATCGACACGAAAAATACTTAGCACACCACTCTTGCATGCTGGCTTCGAAACGACACCTCAACGGAGTCTGTGCATGTAGCGGTTCGGGCCACATTAATTGCGGAAATCAACTGAATAATAAGAATAAGTTAGCAGCGTTCAGATTACAACATTAATACTAGATGTGTATTTCCTGAAGGAAGTACAGATAGTGGTTTGAAATGGTGCCTGGGCTGCCCCTTTAAGAGAGACTTGCCTGCTGCCCCTGCAAGATTTTCAACTCAGGATCCATTTTAACTGTATGTGGCTCTCAGGGGCCACTTTGGCCTCAGGGTCTGATTTGGTGGGTGGGGCCCCTCAGGATCTGATTCCTTGGCCTGGGCTCCTCAGGGCTTGAATTGTTGGCCGGGATCCCTCAGGCTCCTATTTTGTGGGTGTGGCCCATCAGGGTCTGATTTTGTGGGTGTGGCCCCTCTGGGTCCGATTTGGTGGCCGGGGCCCTTCAGGGTCTGATTTTGTGGCCGGATCCCCTCAGGGTCCAATTTTGTGGGTGGGGCCCCTCAGGGTCCGATTTTGTGGCCGGGGCCCCTCAGGGTCCAATTTTGTGGGTGGGGCCCTTCAGGGCCCGATTTTGTGGCCAGGGCTCCTCAGGGTCCGATTTTGTGGTTGGGTCCCCTCAGGTTCCGATTTTGTAGGTGGAGCAAATCTGGGTCTGATTTGGTAGGCGGGGCCCCTCAGGGACTGACTTTCTGGCCGGGGCCCCTCAGGGTCCGATTTTGTGGGTGGGGCCCCTCAGGGTCCGATTTTGTGGTTGGGACCCCTTAGGGTCTGATTTTGTGGTTGGGGCCCCTCAGGGTCCGATTTTGTGGCCGGGGCCCCTCAGGGTCCGATTTTGTGGTTGGGGCCCCTCAGGGTCCAATCTTGTGGCCGGGGCCCCTCAGGGTCCGATTTTGTGGGTGGGGCCCCTCAAGGTCCGATTTTGTGGCCGGGGCCCCTCAGGGTCCGATTTGGTGGGTGGGGCCCCTCAGGGTCCGATTTGTTGAGCGGGGCCCCTCAGGGTCTGATTTGGTGGGCGGGGCCCCTCAGGGTCTGATTTGGTGGGCGGGGCCCCTCAGGGTCCAATTTGGTGGGCGGGGACCCTCGGGGTCCGATTTGGTGGGCGGGGCCCCTCGGGGTCCGATTTGGTGGGCGGGGACCCTCGGGGTCCGATTTGGTGCGTGGGGCCCCTCGGGGTCCGATTTGGTGAGCGGGGCCACTCTAGGTCTGATTTGGTAGGCGGGCCCCTCTGGGTCCGATTTGGTGGGCGGGGCCCCTCTGGGTCTGATTTGGTGGGCGGGGCCCCTCTGGGTCCGATTTGGTGGGAGGGGCCCCTCTGGTCCGATTTGGTGGGCGGGGCCCTTCAGGGTCCGATTTGGTGGGCGGGGTCAATCTGGGTCCGATTTGGTGGGCGGGGTCAATCTGGGTCCGATTTGGTGGGCGGGGCCCCTCAGGGTCCGATTTGATGGGCGGGGCCCCTCAGGGTCCGATTTGGTGGGCGGGGCCACTTTGGGTCCAATTTGATGGGCGGGGTCCTTCAGGGTCCGATTTGGTGGGCGGGGTCACTCTGGGTCCGATTTGGTGGGCGGGGCTTCTCAGGGTCTGATTTGGTGGGCGGGGCTCCTCAGGGTCCGATTTGGTGGACGGGGCCCTTCAGGGTCCGATTTGGTGGACGGGGCCACTCGGAGTCTGATTTGGTGGGCGGGGCCCCTCAGGATCCGATTTGGTGGGCTGTGCTACTCTGGGTCTGATTTTTTGAGCGGGCCACACTGGGTCCGATTTGGAGGCCAGGGTGGCTCAGCCTCCGATTTTGAGGCCGGGGTGGTTCAGCCTCCGATTTGGAGGCCGGGGTGGTTCAGCCTACGATTTGGAGGCCGGGGTCGCTCAGCTTTCGATTTGGCGCGCCGGCCCTTTAAGACTCATTTCGGTGCGCTGGCCCTTTAAGAATCACTGTGGCACGTCGGCCCTTTAAGAGCCAGGGTGGCTCACTGGGCTTCTAAATCCACTTTGTCGCACATTCTATCTCAGGGGCATGTGTCATGTGATGAAGCTAGATTTGCATTTGTGCTGTGGGTTTCACTTTAAGAGCTGATATTATGTGGCACAAGCTCTGTCCTTGGGATGTCATGTGACGTTCGTAGGCGTTGGCATAGTAACTGGGTCTGCCTGCGCATATCAATGAGCTCAACTGCCATTTCAATCGCCTCAGGGCACGTTTTGCCATTTCCTATTGAAATGCATTGGAGACAGTGCATTCCAATGACGGGAAAAAAAAAATTTCAAACGCAAATTGCGCAAAAACTACAAATCCGATCGACACGAAAAATACTTAGCACACCTCTCATGGACGCTGGCTTCGAAACGACACCTCAACGGCATCTGTGCGTGTAGCGGTTCGGGCCGCATTAATTGCGGAAATCAACTTAATAATAATAATAATAATAAGAAGAAGAAGAACTAGATATGTATTTCCTGAAGGAAGTACAGATAGTGGTTTGAAATGGTGCCCGGGCTGCCCCTTTAAAAGAGGCTTGCCTGCTGCCCCTGCAAGAATTTCAACTTAGGATCCGTTTTAACTGTGGGTGCCTCTCAGGGGCCACTTTGGCCTCAGTGTACGATTTTGTGGGTGGGGCCTCTCAGGGTTCGATTTTGTGGCCGGGGCCCCTCAGGGTCCGATTTGGTGGGTGGGGCCCCCAGGGTCCGATTTGGTGGCCGGGGCCCCTCAGGGTTTGATTTGGTGGGTGGGGCCCCTCAGGGTCCGATTTTGTGGACGGGGCCCCTCAGGGTCCGACTTTGTGGTTGGGGCCCCTCAGGGTCTGATTTTGTGGGTGGGGCCCCTCAGGGTCCGACTTTGTGGTTGGGGCCCCTCAGGGTCTGATTTTGTGGGTGGGGCCCCTCAGGGTCCAATTTTGTGTCCGGGGCCCCTCTGGGTCCGGTTGGGGCCCTTCAGAATCCGATTTGGTGGGCGGGGCCCCTCAGGGTCCGATTTGTTGGGCAGGGCCACTCAGGGTCCGATTTGGTGGGCGGGGCCACTCAGGGTCCGATTTGGTGGGCGGGGCCCCCTCAGAGTTCAATTTGGTGAGCGGGGCCCTCAGGGTTCGATTTGGTCAGTGGGGCCCCTCATGGTCCGATTTGGTGGGCAGGGCCACTCAGGGTGCGATTTGGTGGGCGGGGCCACTCAGAATCCGATTTGGTGGGCGGGGCCCCCTCAGAGTTCAATTTGGTGAGCGGGGTCCTCAGGGTCCGATTTGGTCAGTGGGGCCCCTCAGGGTCCGATTTGGTGGGCGGGGCTCCTCAGGGTCTGATTTGGTGGGTGGGGCCAAGCTGGGTCCGATATGGTGGGCGGGGCCACTCTGGGTCCGATTTGTAAGCCAGGGTCGATCAGCCTCCGGTTTGGAGGCTGGGGTGGCTCAGCCTCCGATTTCGAGCCTGGGGTCACTCAGCTTTCGATTTGGCGCGCTGGCCCTTTAAGACTCATTTTGGTGCGCCAGCCCTTTAAGAATCACTTAGGCGCGTTGGCCCTTTAAGAGCCAGTTTGGCGCACTGGGCTTCTAAATCCATTTTGGCGCACATTATCTTTCATGGGCTTGCGTCATGTCATGAAGCTAGATTTGCATTTGTGCTGTGGGTTTCGCTTTAAGAGCTGATATTATCTGGCAGAAACTGTGCCCTGCTGGGGTCATTTAAAGTTCGTAGGCATTGGCATAGTAACTGGGTGTGCCTGCGCATATCAATGAGCTTAACTGCCACCTCATGACTGCCCCATGTTTTCCCTATGGCAACATTTTCCCATTAAAATGCATTGAGACTGCATTCCAATGACAGGAAAATGTTTTTTTCAAACGCAAATTGTGCAAAAACTACAAATCCGATTGACACGAAAAATACTTAGCACACCTCTCGTGGACGCTGGCTTCGAAACGACGCCTCAACGGAGTCAGTGCATGTAGCGGTTCGGGTCGCATTAATTGCGGAAATCAACTGAACTGAATAGTAATAATAATACTAGATGTGTATTTCCTGAAGGAAGTACAGATAGTGGTTTGAAATGGTGCCCGGGCTGCCCCTTTAAGAGAGACTTGCCTGCTGCCCCTGCAAGACTTTCAACTCAGGATACGATTTAACTGTGGGTGCCTCTCAGGGGCCACTTTGGCCTCATGGTCTGATTTTGTGGGTGGGGCCCCTCAGGGCCTGATTTTGTGGGTGGGGCCCCTCAGGGTCCGATTTTGTGGTTGGGTCCCCTCAGGGTCCGATTTTGTGGTTGGGTCCCCTCAGGGTCCGATTTTGTGGCCGCGGCCCCTCAGGGTCCGATTTTGTGGCCGGGGCCCCTCTGGGTCCGATTTTGTGGGTGGGGCTCCTCTGGGTCCAATTTCGTGGGCGGGACCACTCTGGGTCCAGTTTGGTGGGCGGGGCCTCTCAGGGTCCGATTTTGTGGTTGGGTCCCCTCAGGGTCCGATTTTGTGGCCGGGGCCTATCAGGGTCCAATTTTGTGACTGGGGCCCATCAGGGTCCGATTTTGTGGCCGCGGCCCCTCAGGGTCTGATTTTGTGGCAGGGGCCCCTCAGGGTCTGATTTTGTGGCAGGGGCCCCTCAGGGTCTGATTTTGTGGCAGGGGCCCCTCTGGGTCTGATTTTGTGGGCGGAGCCCCTCTGGGTCCAATTTGGTGGGCGGGACCACTCTGGGTCCAATTTGGTGGGCGGGACCACTCTGGGTCCAATTTGGTGGGCGGGACCACTCTGGGTCCAATTTGGTGGGCGGGGCCTCTCAGGGTCCGATTTGGTGGGCGGGGCAACTCTGGGTAAGATTTGGAGGCTGGGGTCGCTCAGCCTCCAATTTGGAGGCCGGGGTCGTTGAGCTTCCGATTTGGAGGCCGAGGTCAAAGAGCCTCTGATTTGGAGGCCGGGGTGGCTCGGCCTCCGATTTGGAGGCCGGGGTGGCTCGGCCTCCGATTTGGAGGCCGGGGTGGCTCGGCCTCCGATTTGGAGGCCGGGGTGGATCGGCCTCCGATTTGGAGGCCGGGGTGGCTCGGCCTCCGATTTGGAGGCCGGGGTGGCTCGGCCTCCGATCTGGAGGCCGGGGTGGCTCGGCCTCCTATTTGGAGGCCGGGGTGGCTCGGCCTCCTATTTGGAGGCCGGGGTGGCTCGGCCTCCGATTTGGAGGCCGGGGTGGCTCGGCCTCCGATTTGGAGGCCGGGGTGGCTCGGCCTCCGATTTGGAGGCCGGGGTGGCTCGGCCTCCGATTTGGAGGCCGGGGTGGCTCGGCCTCCGATTTGGAGGCCGGGGTGGCTCGGCCTCCGATTTGGAGGCCGGGGTCGATCAGCCTCCGATTTGGAGGCCGGGGTGGCTCAGCCTCCGATTTGGAGGCCGGGGTCGATCAGCCTCCGATTTGGAGGCCGGGGTCGATCAGCCTCCGATTTGGAGGCCGGGGTCGATCAGCCTCCGATTTGGAGGCCGGGGTCGATCAGCCTCCGATTTGGTGTGTCGGCCCTTTAAGACTCATTTGGGTGCGCTGGCCCTTTAACAATCACTTTGGCGCGTTGGCCCTTTAAGAGCTAGTTTGGCTCACTGGGCTTCTTTTAAATCCACTTTGGCGCACACATTCTCTCTCAGGGGCATGTGTCATGTGATAAAGCTAAATTTGCATTTGTTCTGTGAGTTTCGCTTTAAGAGCTGATATTATGTGGCAGAGGCTCTGTGCTGGGGTTCATGTGAAGTTCGTAGGCGTTGGCATAGTAACTGGGTCTGCCTGCGCATATCAATGAGCTCAACTGTCATTTCAATCGCCTCAGGGCACGTTTTGCCATTTCCTATTGAAATGCATTGGAGACAGTGCATTCCAATGACGGGAAAAAAAATTTTCAAACGCAAATTGCGCAAAAACTACAAATCCGATCGACACGAAAAATACTTAGCACACCTCTCATGGACGCTGGCTTCGAAACGACACCTCAACGGAGTCTGTGGGTGAAGCGGTTCGGTCCGCATTAATTGCGGAAATCAACTTAATAATAATAATAATAAGAAGAAGAAGAATAAGTTAGCAGCGTTCGGATTACAATATAGTGGTTTTTTCAAACCACTATAACTAGATGTGTATTTCCTGAAGGAAGTACAGATAGTGGTTTGAAATGGTGCCCGGGCTGCCCCTTTAAGAGAGACTTGCCTGCTGCCCCTGCAAGACTTTCAACTCAGGATACGATTTAACTGTGGGTGCCTCTCAGGGGCCACTTTGGCCTCATGGTCTGATTTTGTGGGTGGGGCCCCTCAGGGCCTGATTTTGTGGGTGGGGCCCCTCAGGGTCCGATTTTTTTGGGTGGGGCCTCTCAGGGTCCGATTTTGTGGCCGGGCCACTCAGGGTCCGACTTGGTGGCCGGGGCCCCTCAGGGTCCGATTTGGTGGCAGGGGCCCCTCAGGGTCTGATTTGGTGGGTGGGGCCCCTCAAGGTCCAATTTTGTGGCTGGGGCCCCTCAGGGTCCAATTTTGTGGCCGGGGCCAATCAGGATCCGATTTTTGTGGCCGGAACCCCTCAGGGTCCAATTTTGCAGGTGGGGCCCCTCAGGGTCCGATTTTGTGGCCGGGGCCCGTTAGGGTACGATTTTGTGGGTGGGATCTCTCAGGGTCCGATTTGGTGGGCGGGGCCCCTCAGGGTCCAATTTGGTGGGCAGGTCCCCTCAGGGTCCGATTTTGTGGGTTGGGCCCCTCAGGGTCCGATTTTGTGACTGGGGCCCCTCAGGGTCCGATTTTGTGTCAGGGGCCCCTCAGGGTCCGATTTTGTGGTTGGGTCCCCTCAGGGTCCGATTTTGTGGTTGGGGCCCCTCAGGATCCGATTTTGTGGCCGCGGCCCCTCAGGGTCTGATTTTGTGGCCGCGGCCCCTCAGGGTCCGATTTTGTGGCAGGGGCCCCTCTGGGTCCGATTTTGTGGGTGGGGCCCCTCAGGGTCCGATTTTGTGGCCGGGGCCTATCAGGGTCCAATTTTGTGACTGGGGCCCATCAGGGTCCGATTTTGTGGCCGCGGCCCCTCAGGGTCAGATTTTGTGGCAGGGGCCCCTCTGGGTCTGATTTTGTGGGCGGAGCCCCTCTGGGTCCAATTTGGTGGGCGGGACCACTCTGGGTCCAATTTGGTGGGCAGGACCACTCTGGGTCCGATTTGGTGGGCGGGCCTCTCAGGGTCCGATTTGGTGGGCGGGGACACACAGGGTCCGATTTGGTGGGCGGGGCCACTCTGGGTAAGATTTGGAGGCTGGGGTCGCTCAGCCTCCAATTTGGAGGCCGGGGTCGTTGAGCTTCCGATTTGGAGGCCGAGGTCAAAAAGCCTCTGATTTGGAGGCCGGGGTCGATGAGACTCCGATTTGGAGGCCGGGGTGGCTCAGCCTCCGATTTGGAGGCTGGGGTGGCTCAGCCGCCGATTTGGAGGCCGGGGTGGCTCAGCCTCCGATTTGGAGGCCGGGGTGGCTCAGCCTCCGATTTGGAGGCCGGGGTGGATCAGCCTCCGATTTGGAGGCCGGGGTGGCTCAGCCTCCGATTTGGAGGCCGGGGTCGATCAGCCTCCGATTTGGAGGCCGGGGTGGCTCAGCCTCCGATTTGGAGACCGGGGTGGCTCAGCCTCCGATTTGGAGGCCGGGGTGGCTCAGCCTCCGATTTGGAGGCCGGGGTCGATCAGCCTCCGATTTGGAGGCCGGGGTGGCTCAGCCTCCGATTTGGAGGCCGGGGTGGCTCAGCCTCCTATTTGGAGGCCGGGGTGGCTCAGCCTCCTATTTGGAGGCCGGGGTGGCTCAGCCTCCGATTTGAAGGCCTGGGTCGATCAGCCTCCGATTTGGAGGCCGGGGTGGATCAGCCTCCGATTTGGAGGCCGGGGTGGATCAGCCTCCGATTTGGAGGCCGGGGTGGATCAGCCTCCGATTTGGAGGCCGGGGTGGATCAGCCTCCGATTTGGAGGCCGGGGTGGCTCAGCCTCCGATTTGGAGACCGGGGTGGCTCAGCCTCCGATTTGGAGGCCGGGGTGGCTCAGCCTCCGATTTGGAGGCCGGGGTGGCTCAGCCTCCTATTTGGAGGCTGGGGTGGCTCAGCCTCTGATTTGGAGGCCTGGGTCGATCAGCCTCCGATTTGGAGGCCGGGGTGGATCAGGCTCCGATTTGGAGGCCGGGGTGGATCAGGCTCCGATTTGGAGGCCGGGGTGGATCAGCCTCCCATTTGGAGGCCGGGGTGGCTCATTGTCCGATTTGGAGGCCGGGGTGGCTCAGCCTCCGATTTGGAGGCCGGGGTGGCTCAGTCTCCGATTTGGTGTGTCAGCCCTTTAAGACTCATTTGGGTGCGCTGGCCCTTTAACAATCACTTTGGCGCGTTGGCCTTTTAAGAGCTAGTTTGGCTGACTGGGCTTCTTTTAAATCCACTTTGGCGCACACATTCTCTCTCAGGGGCATGTGTCATGTGATGAAGCTAGATTTGCATTTGTGCTGTGCGTTTCGCTTTAAGAGCTGATATTATGTGGCAGAGGCTCTGTGCTGGGGTTCAAGTGAAGTTCGTAGGCGTTGGCATAGTAACTGGGTCTGCCTGCGCATATCAATGAGCTCACCTGTCATTTCAATCGCCTCAGGGCACGTTTTGCCATTTCCTATTGAAAAGCATTGGAGATAGTGCATTCCAATGACGGGAAAAAAAATTTTCAAACGCAAATTGCGCAAAAACTACAAATCCGATCGACACGAAAAATACTTAGCACACCTCTCATGGACGCTGGCTTCGAAACGACACCTCAACGGAGTCTGTGCGTGTAGCGGTTCGGGCCGCATTAATTGCGGAAATCAACTGAATAATAATAAGAAGAATAAGTTAGCAGCGTTCGGATTACAATATAGTGGTTTTTTCAAACCACTATAACTAGATGTGTATTTCCTGAAGGAAGTACAGATAGTGGTTTGAAATGGTGCCCGGGCTGCCTCTTTAAGAGAGACTTGTTTGCTGCCCCTGCAAGACTTTCAACTCAGGATCCGTTTTAAGTGTGGGTGCCTCTCAGGGGCCACTTTGGCCTCAGGGTCTGATTTGGAGGGTGGGGCCCCTCAGGATCCGATTCGGTGGCCAGGGCTCCTCAGGGTTTGAATTGATGGCTGGGATCCCACAGGGTCCAATTTTGTGGGTGTGGCCCCTCAGGGTCCGATTTTGTGGGTGTGGCCCCTCAGGGTGCGATTTTGTGGGTGGGGCCCCTCAGGGTCCAATTTTGTGGACGGGGTCCCTCAGGGTCCGATTTTGTGGTTGGGCCCCCTCAGGGTCCGATTTTGTGGGTGGGGCCCCTCAGGGTCCGATTTTGTGGGAGGGGACCATCAGGGTCCGATTTTGTGGCCCGGGCCCCTCAGGGTCCGATTTTGTGGGTGGGGCCACTCTGAGTCCGATTTGGTGGGCGGAGCCACTCTTGGTCCGATTTTGAGGCCAGAGTGGCTCATCCTCCGATTTGTAGGCCATGGTCGATCAGCCTCCGATTTGGAGCCTGGGGTCACTCAGCTTTCGATTTGGCGCGCCGGCCCTTTAAGAATCACTTAGGCGCATCGGCCCTTTAAGAGCCAGTTTGGTGCACTGGGCTTCTAAATCCACTTTGGCACACATTATCTTTCAGGGGCATGCATCATGTGATGAAGCTTGATTTGCATTTGTGCTTTGGGTTTCGCTTTAAGAGCTGAAATTATCTGCCAGAAACGCTGTCCTAGAGAGGTCATGTGAAGTTCTTAGGCGTTGGCATAGTAACTGGGTGTGCCTGCGCATATCAATGAGCTTAACTGCCACCTCACGACTGCCCCATGTTTTCCCTATGGCAACATTTTCCCATTAAAATGCATTGAGACAGTGCATTCCAATGACAGGAAAATGTTTTTTCAAATGCAAATTGCGCAAAAAATACAAATCCAATGGACATGAAAAATACTTAGCACACCTCTCGTGGACACTGGCTTCGAAACGACGCCTCAATGAGGTCTGTGCGTGTAGCAGTTCGGGTCGCATTATTTGCGGAAATCAACTGAATAGTAATAATAATACTAGATGTGTATTTCCTGAAGGAAGTACAGATAGTGGTTTGAAATGGTGCCCGGGCTGCCCCTTTAAGAGAGACTTGCCTGCTGCCCCTGCAAGACTTTCAACTCAGGATCCGTTTTAACTGTGGGTGCCTGTCAGGGGCCACTTTGGCCTGTGGGGCCCCTCAGGGTCTGATTTGGTGGGTGGGGCCCCTCAGGATCCGATTTGGTGGGCAGGGCCACTCTGGGTCTGATTTGGAGGCCAGGGTGGCTCAGCCTCCGATTTGTAGGCCAGGGTCGATCAGCCTCCGATTTGGAGCGTGGGGTCACTCAGCTTTCGATTTGGCGCGCCGGCCCTTTAAAACTCATTTCGGTGCGTCAGCCCTTTAAGAATCACTTAGGCGCGTCGGCCCTTTAAAAGCTAGTTTGGCGCACTGGGCTTCTAAATCCACTTTGGCGGACATTCTCTCTCAGGGGCATGCATCATGTGATGAAGCTAGATTTGCATTTGTGCTTTGGGTTTCGCTTTAAGAGCTGATATTATCTGGCAGAAACTGTGTCCTGCTGGGGTCATGTAAAGTTCGTATTCGTTGGCATAGTAACTGGGTGTGCCTGCGCCAGGGCCGACTCCAGGTTTTTGAGGGCCCCGGGCGAAAAAGTCTCAGTGGGCCCCCCCTTAACACATACCACGACTCATGCCGTGTGACATCCGTGGTGACCGCCAAAAACGGACTTGTCTCCGCGTGGATCACACGGACACGCATGTGATACACACAGACACTCGCTCTGTGGCAAAACACGTTCATGTGAAGGAGGCTACTGATTAGTAGTGTACGCATGAAAGAAAGAAGAGAGCGAGAGAAAGAACAGAGAGCGAACAGAAAGAAAGAAAGAGGGGAAATAAAGAACAGAGAAAGAAAGAGAGAAAGAATGGAAGGAAGAACAGAGAGAGAAAGATACAGAGAGCGAGAGAAAGAAAGAAAGAACATAGAAAGAACGAACAGAGAAAGAAAGAGAAAGAAAATAAAGAGCAAAGAGAAAGAAAGGAAGAACAGAGAGAGAAAGAGAAAGAAAAGAACAGAGAGAAAGAGAAAGAAAGAGGGTAAAGAAAGAAAGAACAGATAGAGAAAGAGTGGAAAGAAAGAACAGAGAGAAGGAAAAAAGAAAGAAAAAGAACAAAGAGAAAGAAAGAGTGGACAGAAAAAAAGAACAGAGAAAGAAAGAAAGTAAGAGGGGAAAAAAGAACAGAGGGAGAGAGTAAAAAAGAGGGGAAGAAAGAACGGAGAGAGAAAGAACACAGAGAAAAAGCATCAACAGAAAAAAAGAACAGGGAGAGAGAGAAAGAAGGAGGGGAAAGAAAGAAAGAACAGAGAGGTAGAGAGAAAAAGAAAGAGGGGAAAGAACAGATAGAAAGAAAGAGGGGAAGAAAGATCAGAGAGAGAGAAAGAAAAAGAGGAAAGAGAGAACAGAGAGAGAGAGAGAAAGAACAGAGAAAGAAAGAAAGAAAGAAAGAGAACAGAGAGAGAGAAAAAAAGATTAGAGAGAAAGAACAGAGAGAGAAAGAAACAGAGAAAGAAAAATTCTATAAAGATACTATAGCAGCCCAGCTCCCATTGTAGTGCCCACCTGAGCCTCCTGGTGCAGGACATATCATGATCCGCTCACATGCCCGACATCCCCGATTCCAAGGCGATCCCGCTGTCCGCTCTGTCAGAGGAGGACACGGTGATGGATCTGAAGCATTCCCTGAAGTGCCTCTATGGTTCCGTCACAATCTCCTACTGAAATGACCTAATTTCTGGTCAGCTTCCAGCACGTCACTTCCGGCAGAGCGTTACGTGCAAGTTTTAAATTGCTCCTTGGGGCTCCACTGTGTACTCCTGTGTCCCGCGGGGAAAGTATGCTCCCGGCTGGGGCAGTCTCACTCTCAAAATCAGGACTGTCTCGCTGGATCCGGGACGGTTGGGACTCGGGAGGTATAAATGCTCCCCACCATACACCTCGTACACACACGGCTCCGCTCCGTACACCCCCGGCTCTGCTCCGCTCCATAAACACACGGCTCAGCTCCGTACACACAGGGCTCCGTTCCATACATCTCGTACACACACGGCTTCGCTCCGTACACATCGTACACACACGGCTCTGCTCCGTACACCTCGTACACACACGGCTCTGCTCCGTACACCTTGTAAACCCCTCCTGACCCCACCAAACAACACACACGGCTCTGCTACATCCACCTTGTAAAACCTCTCCTGACCCCACACAAGTACACACATGGCTCTGCTACATCTACCTTGCAAAACCCCTCCTGACCCCAAACAAGTACACACACGGCTCTGCTACATCCACCTTGTAAAACACCTCCTGACCCCATACAAAGTACACACATGGCTCTGCTACATCCACCTTGTAAACCCCTCCTGACCCCACACAAGTACAAACACGGCTCTGCTACATCCACCTTGTAAAACCCCTCCTGACCCCACACAAGTACACACACGGCTCTGCTACATCCACCTTGTAAACCCCTCCTGACCCCACACAAGTACACACAAGGCTCTGCTACATCCACCTTGTAAAACACCTCCTGACCCCACACAAAGTACACACATGGCTCTGCTACATCCACCTTGTAAACCCCTCCTGACCCCACACAAGTACAAACACGGCTCTGCTACATCCACCTTGTAAAACCCCTCCTGACCCCACACAAGTACACACACGGCTCTGCTACATCCACCTTGTAAACCCCTCCTGACCCCACACAAGTACACACACGGCTCTGCTACATCCACCTTGTAAAACCCCTCCTGACCCCACACAAGTACACACACGGCTCTGCTACATCCACCTTGTAAACCCCTCCTGACCCCACACAAGTACACACACGGCTCTGCTACATACACCTTGTAAAACCCCCTCCTGACCCCACACAAGTACACACACGGCTCTGCTACATCCACCTTGCAAAACCCCTCCTGACCCCACACAAGTACACACACGGCTCTGCTACATCCACCTTGTAAAACCCCCTCCTGACCCCACACAAGTACACACACGGCTCTGCTACATCCACCTTGTAAACCCCTCCTGACCCTACAGAAGTACACACACGGCTCTGCTACATCCACCATGTAAAACCCCTCCTGACCCCACACAAGTACACACACGGCTCTGCTACATACACCTTGCTAAACCCCTCCTGACCCCACACAAGTACAAACACGGCTCTGCTACATCCACCTTGTAAAACCCCCTCCTCCTGACCTCACACAAGTACACACACGGCTCTGCTACATCCACCTTGTAAAACACCTCCTGACCCCACATAAGTACACACATGGCTCTGCTACATCCACCTTGTAAACCCCTCCTGACCCTACACAAGTACACACACGGCACTGCTACATCCACCTTGTAAACCCCACCTGACCTAACACAAGTACACACACGGCTCTGCTACATCCACCTTGTAAACCCCTCCTGACCCCACACAAGTACACACACGGCTCTTCTACATCCACCTTGTAAACCCCGACTGACCCCACACAAGTACACACACGGCTCTGCTACATCCACCTTGTAAAACCCCTCCTGACCCCACACAAGTACACACACGGCTCTGCTACATCCACCTTGTAAACCCCTCCTGACCCTACACAAGTACACACACGGCACTGCTACATCCACCTTGTAAAACACCTCCTGACCCCACACAAGTACACACACGCCTCTGCTACATCCACCTTGTAAACCCCACCTGACCTAACACAAGTACACACACGGCTCTGCTACATCCACCTTGTAAACCCCTCCTGACACCACACAAGTACACACACGGCACTGCTACATCCACCTTGTAAACCCCTCCTGACCCCACACAAGTACACACACGGCTCTGCTACATCCACCTTGTAAACCCCTACTGACCCCACACAAAGTACACACACGGTCTGCTACATCCACCTTGTAAAACCCCTCCTGACCCCACACAAGTACACACACGGCTCTGCTACATCCACCTTGTAAACCCCTCCTGACCCTACACAAGTACACACACGGCACTGCTACATCCACCTTGTAAAACACCTCCTGACCCCACACAAGTACACACACGCCTCTGCTACATCCACCTTGTAAACCCCACCTGACCTAACACAAGTACACACACGGCTCTGCTACATCCACCTTGTAAACCCCTCCTGACACCACACAAGTACACACACGGCACTGCTACATCCACCTTGTAAACCCCTCCTGACCCCACACAAGTACACACACGGCTCTGCTACATCCACCTTGTAAACCCCTACTGACCCCACACAAAGTACACACACGGCTCTGCTACATCCACCTTGTAAAACCCCTCCTGACCCCACACAAGTACAAACACGGCTCTGCTACTTCCACCTTGTAAACCCCTCCTGACCCCACACAAGTACACACACAGCTCTGCTACATCCACCTTGAAAAACACCTCCTGACCCCACACAAGTACACACACGGCTCTGCTACATCCACCTTGAAAAACACCTCCTGACCCCACACAAGTACACACACGGCACTGCTATATCCACCTTGTAAAACACCTCCTGACCCCACACAAAGTACACAAACAGCTCTGCTACATCACCTTGTAAACCGCTCCTGACCCCACACAAGTACACAAACGGCACTGCTACATCCACCTTGTAAACCCCTCCTGACCCCACACAAGTACACACACGGCACTGCACCATCCACCATGTAAAACCCCTCATGACCCCACACTAGTACACACACGGCTCTGCTACATCACCTTGTAAACCCCTCCTGACCCCACACAAGTACACACATGGCTCTGCTACATCCACCTTGTAAAACACCTCCTGACCCCACACAAATTACACACACGGCTCTGCTACATCCACCTTGTAAA
The DNA here is from genome assembly GCF_039654945.1 of Dendrobates tinctorius. Taxonomy (NCBI): domain Eukaryota; kingdom Metazoa; phylum Chordata; class Amphibia; order Anura; family Dendrobatidae; genus Dendrobates; species Dendrobates tinctorius. The sequence continues at coordinate 48,806,221 of NW_027361676.1, read as the reverse complement.
ACACCTCCTGACCCCACACAAAGTACACAAACAGCTCTGCTACATCACCTTGTAAACCCCTCCTGACCCCACACAAGTACACACACGGCACTGCTACATCCACCATGTAAAACCCCTCCTGACCCCACACAAGTACACACACGGCTCTGCTACATCCACCTTGTAAAACACCTCCTGACCCCACACAAAGTACATACACGGCTCTGCTACATCCACCTTGTAAAACACCTCCTGACCCCACACAAAGTACACAAACAGCTCTGCTACATCACCTTGTAAACCCCTCCTAACCCCACACAAGTACACACATGGCACTGCTACATCCACCTTGTAAAACACCCCCTGACCCCACACAAAGTACACACATGGCTCTGCTACATCACCTTGTAAACCCCTTCTGACCCCACACAAGTACACACACGGCTCTGCTACATCCACCTTGTAAACCCCTCCTGACCCCACACAAGTACACACACGGCTCTGCTACATCCACCTTGTAAACCCCTCCTGACCCCACACAAGTACACACACGGCTCTGCTACATCCACCATGTAAAACCCCTCCTGACCCCACACAAGTACACACACGGCACTGCTACATCCACCTTGTAAAACCCCTCCCTGACCCCACACAAGTACACACACGGCTCTGCTACATCACCTTGTAAAACACCTCCTGACCCCACACAAGTACACACACGGCTCTGCTACATCCACCTTGTAAACCCCTCCTGACCCCACACAAGTACACACACGGCTCTGCTACATCCACCATGTAAAACCCCTCCTGACCCCACACAAGTACACACACGGCACTGCTACATCCACCTTGTAAAACCCCTCCCTGACCCCACACAAGTAAACACACGGCTCTGCTACATCCACCATGTAAAACCCCTCCTGACCCCACACAAGTACACACACGGCACTGCTACATCCACCTTGTAAAACCCCTCCCTGACCCCACACAAATACACACACGGCTCTGCTACATCCACCTTGTAAACCCCTCCTGACCCCACAGAAGTACACACACGGCTCTGCTACATCCACCTTGTAAAACCCCTCCCTGACCCCACACAAATACACACACGGCACTGCTACATCCACCTTGTAAACCCCTTCTGACCCCACACAAGTACACAAACAGCTCTGCTACATCCACCTTGTTAAACCCCTCCCTGAGCCCACCGTACCACACATAAACGTTACCTCATCCATCCAGACCAGCACCATAATGACAAGCGACCAGCACAACAGAGTGCTGCAGCCACCCTGATCATGTGACCCCTGACTCCTCCCCTCCTGTGACCTCATCACAGGTCCTGTGTCAACACCGCACACAAGATTACAGCCGAAGGAAGCGATGATCATTGCTGGCAGTAAGGCTGTGTGCACACGATGCAGATATCCAGTGGATCCGCAGCGGATTTTACCGCGCAGAAACGTTGCATATCCGCATTGTGATGTACAGTAGCCTTAAAATCAATGAAAAAAAAACCGCTGTGCAGACGCTGGGGATTTTTCCGCGCGGTTTTCCTGCAGTTCAAAATCCACAGCATGTTACTTCTTTTGTGCGGTTTTCCATCTCCCCTGTCTCCAAATCCGCAGGGGGAAAACCGTACAAAAACCACAATAAAACTGCAGGAAAAATGGAAGAAATCCGCAGGAAAAATGCAGGTCATTTGACCAGTGGATTTATTCCATTCTGAGCAGAAAAATCCGCAGGGCCAAAAAGTCGTCTGCACTCAGCCTAAGGGGCTGCGTCACTGCGTGGGTCCCTCGCGGAGGGCGCAGGTTGGGGTCAGTACATGGGGGCATGGCGGCGGCCGGCGGGTATCCCAGACAGCGTGAGTGGGCCCTCCCATTTCACCAGGGCCCTGGCATTTGCCCGGGTGCTGACGCCGGCCCTGGCCTACGCATATCAATGAGCATAACTGCCACCTCACAACTGCACCGTGTTTTCACTATGGCAACATTTTCCCGTTAAAATGCATTGGAGACAGTGCATTCCAATGACAGGAAAATGTTTTTTAAAACGCAAATTGCGCAAAAACTACAAATCTGATCGACACGAAAAATACTTAGCACACCACTCGTGGACGCTGGCTTCGAAACAACACCTCAACGGAGTCTGTGCGTGTAGCGGTTCGGGTCGCATTAATTGCGGAAATCAACTGAATAGTAATAATAATACTAGATGTGTATTTCCTGAAGGAAGTACAGATAGTGGTTTGAAATGATGCCTGGGCTGCCCCTTTAAGAGAGACTTGCCTGCTGCCCCTGCAAGACTTTCATCTCAGGATCCATTTTAACTGTGAGTGCCTCTCAGGGGCCACTTTGGCCTCAGGGTCTGATTTGGTGGGTGGGGCGCCTCAGGATCTGATTCCTTGGCGGGGATCCCTCAGGCTCCGATTTTGTGGGTGTGGCCCCTCAGGGTCCGATTTTGTGGGTGTGGCCCCTCAGGGTCCGATTTTGTGGGTGGGGCCCCTCAGGGTCCGATTTTGTGGGTGGGGCCCCTCAGGGTCCAATTTTGTGGGTGGGGCCCCTCAGGGTCTAATTTTGTGGCCGGATCCCCTCAGGGTCCGATTTTGTAGGCGGGGCCCCTCAGGGTCCGATTTTGTGGCCGGGGCCCCGCAGGGTCCGATTTTGTGGCCGGGGCCCCTCAGGGTCCGATTTTGTGGTTGGGGCCCCTCAGGGTCCGATTTTGTGGGTGGGGCCCCTCAGGGTTTGATTTTGTGGCCGGATCCCCTCAGGGTCTGATTTTGTGGGTGGGGCCCCTCAGTGTCCGATTTTGTGGCTGGGGCCCCTCAGAGTCCAATTTTGTTGGTTGGGCCCCTCAGGATCCGATTTAGAGGGTGGGGCCCCTCAGGGTTCGATTTTGTGGCCTGGGCCCCTCAGGGTCCGATTTTGTGGTTGGGGCCCCTCAGGGTCTGATTTTGTGGCCGGGTCTACTCAGGGTCCGATTTTGAGGGTGGGGCCCCTTAGGGTCCTATTTTGTGGTTGGGGGCCCTCAGGGTCTGATTTTGTGGGTGGGGCCCCTTAGAGTCCAATTTGGTTGGCGGGGCCCCTCAGGGTCTGATTTGGTGGGCGGGGCCTCTCAGGGTCCGATTTTGAGGGAGGTGCCCCTCAGGGTCCGATTTTGAGGGCGGGGCCCCTGAGGGTTCGATTTTGTGGCCGGGGCCCCTCAGGGTCCGATTTTGGGGTTGGGGCCCCTCAGGGCCGATTTTGTGGTTGGGGGCGCTCAGGGTCCAATATTGTGGGTGGGGCCCCTCTGGGTTCGATTTTGTGGCCGGGGTCTCTCAGGGTCCGATTTTGTGGCCGAGGCCCCTCAGGGTCCGATTTTGTGGTTGGGGCCCCTCAGGGTCCGATTTTGTGGTTGGGGCCCCTCAGGGTCCGGTTTTGTGGTTGGGGCCCCTCAGGGTCCGATTTTGTGCCCGGCACCCGTCAGGGTCTGATTTCGTGGCCGGGGCCCCTCAGGGTCCGATTTTGTGGCCGGGGCCCCTCAGGGTCCGACTTTGTGGATGGGCCGCTCAGGGTCCGATTTTGTGGCCGGGGACCCTCAGGGTCCGATTTTGTGGCTGGGGCCCCTCAGGGTCCGATTTTGTGGCCGGGGCCCCTCAGGGTCCGATTTTGTGGCCGGGGCCCCTCAGGGTCCGATTTTGTGGCCGGGGCCCCTCAGGGTCTGATTTTGTGGCCGGGTCTACTCAGGGTCCGATTTTGTGGGTGGGGCCCCTTAGGGTCTGATTTTGTGGGTGGAGCCCCCTGGGTCCATTTTGGTGGGCAGGTCCACTCTGGGTCCGATTTTGTGGTTGGGGCCCCTCAGGGTCCGATTTTGTGGTTGGGGCCCCTCGGGGTTCAATTTTGTAGGTGGGGTCCCTCAGGGTCCGACTTTGTGGCCGGGTCCCGTCAGGGTCCGATTTTGTGGCCGGGGCCAGTCAGGGTCCGATTTGTGGGTGGGGCCCCTCAGGGTCCGATTTTGTGGGTGGGGCCTTCAGGGTCCGATTTTGTGGGTGGGGCTCCTCAGGGTCCAATTTGGTGGGCGGGGCCACTCCGGGTCTGATTTGGTGGGCGAGGCCACTCTGGGTCCGACTTCGTGGGCGGGGCCACTCTGGGTCCGATTTGGATGCCAGGGTTGCTCAGCCTCCTTTTTGTAGGCCAGGGTCTATCAGCCTCCGATTTGGAGCCTTGGGTCACTCAGCTTTCGATTTGGCGCGCCGGCCCTTTAAGACTCATTTTGGTGCGCCGGCTCTTTAAGAATCAATTTGGCGCGTCGGCCCTTTAAGAGCCAGGGTGGCTCACTGGGCTTCTAAATCCACTTTGGCGCACACATTCTCTCTCAGGGGCATGCGTCATGTGATGAAGCTAGATTTGCATTTGTGCAGTGGGTTTAGCTTTAAGAGCTGATATTATGTGGCAAAAGCTCTGTTCTGGAGATGTCATGTGACGTTCGTAGGCGTTGGCATAGTAACTGGGTCTGCCTGCGCATATCAATGAGCTCAACTGCCATTTCAATCGCCTCAGGGCACGTTTTAAGCTTCCCATTGAAAAGCATTGGAGACAGTGCATTCCAATGACGGGAAAAAAAATTTTCAAACGCAAATTGCGCAAAAACTACAAATCCGATCGACACGAAAAATACTTAGCACACCTCTCATGGACGCTGGCTTCGAAACGACACCTCAACGGAGTCTGTGCGTGTAGCGGTTCGGGCTGCATTAATTGCGGAAATCAACTTAATAATAATAATAATAAGAAGAAGAATAAGTTAGCAGCGTTCGGATTACAATATAGTGGTTTTTTCAAACCACTATAACTAGATGTGTATTTCCTGAAGGAAGTACAGATAGTGGTTTGAAATGGTGCCCGGGCTGCCCCTTTAAGAGAGACTTGCCTGCTGCCCCTGCAAGACTTTCAACTCAGGATACGATTTAACTGTGGGTGCCTCTCAGGGGCCACTTTGGCCTCATGGTCTGATTTTGTGGGTGGGGCCCCTCAGGGCCTGATTTTGTGGGTGGGGCCCCTCAGGGCCTGATTTTGTGGGTGGGGCCCCTCAGGGTCCGATTTTTTGGGTGGGGCCCCTCAGGGTCCGATTTTGTGGCCGGGGCCACTCAGGGTCCGATTTGGTGGCCGGGGCCCCTCAAGGTCCGATTTGGTGGCCGGGGCCCCTCAGGGTCTGATTTGGTGGGTGGGGCCCCTCAAGGTCCGATTTTGTGGCTGGGGCCCCTCAGGGTCCGATTTTGTGGCCGGGGCCAATCAGGATCCGATTTTAGTGGCCGGAACCCCTCAGGGTCCAATTTTGCAGGTGGGACCCCTCAGGGTCCGATTTTGTGGCCGGGGCCCGTCAGGGTTCGATTTTGTGGGTGGGACCTCTCAGGGTCCGATTTGGTGGGCGGGGCCCCTCAGGGTCCAATTTGGTGGGCAGGGCCCCTCAGGGTCCGATTTTGTGGGTTGGGCCCCTCAGGGTCCGATTTTGTGGCCGGGGCCCCTCAGGGTCCGATTTTGTGTCAGGGGCCCCTCAGGGTCCGATTTTGTGGTTGGGTCCCCTCAGGGTCCGATTTTGTGGTTGGGCCCCTCAGGGTCCGATTTTGTGGCCGCGGCCCCTCAGGGTCTGATTTTGTGGCCGCGGCCCCTCAGGGTCCGATTTTGTGGCAGGGGCCCCTCTGGGTCCGATTTTGTGGGTGGGGCCCCTCTGGGTCCAATTTGGTGGGCGGGACCACTCTGGGTCCAATTTGGTGGGCGGGGCCTCTCAGGGTCCGATTTTGTGGTTGGGTCCCCTCAGGGTCCGATTTTGTGGTTGGGGCCCCTCAGGGTCCGATTTTGTGGCCGGGGCCTATCAGGGTCCAATTTTGTGACTGGGGCCCATCAGGGTCCGATTTTGTGGCCGCGGCCCCTCAGGGTCTGATTTTGTGGCAGGGGCCCCTCTGGGTCTGATTTTGTGGGCGGAGCCCCTCTGGGTCCAATTTGGTGGGCGGGACCACATTGGGTCCAATTTGGTGGGCGGGACCACTCTGGGTCCGATTTGGTGGGCGGGGCCTCTCAGGGTCCGATTTGGTGGGCGGGCCCCACAGGGTCCGATTTGGTGGGCGGGGCCACTCTGGGTAAGATTTGGAGGCTGGGGTCGCTCAGCCTCCAATTTGGAGGCCGGGGTCGTTGAGCTTCCGATTTGGAGGCCGAGGTCAAAAAGCCTCTGATTTGGAGGCCGGGGTCGATGAGCCTCCGATTTGGAGGCCGGGGTGGCTCAGCCTCCGATTTGGAGGCCGGGGTGGATCAGCCTCCGATTTGGAGGCCGGGGTGGATCAGCCTCCGATTTGGAGGCCGGGGTGGATCAGCCTCCGATTTGGAGGCCGGGGTCGCTCAGCCTCCGATTTGGAGGCCGGGGTGGCTCAGCCTCCGATTTGGAGGCCGGGGTGGATCAGCCTCCGATTTGGAGGCCGGGGTGGATCAGCCTCCGATTTGGAGGCCGGGGTCGCTCAGCCTCCGATTTGTAGGCCGGGGTGGCTCAGCCTCCGATTTGGAGGCCGGGGTGGCTCAGCCTCCGGTTTGGAGGCCGGGGTGGCTCAGCCTCCGATTTGGATGCCGGGGTCGATCAGCCTCCGATTTGGAGGCCGGGGTGGCTCAGCCTCCGATTTGGAGGCCGGGGTGGCTCAGCCTCCGATTTGGAGGCCGGGGTGGCTCAGCCTCCGATTTGGAGGCCGGGGTGGATCAGCCTCCGATTTGGAGGCCGGGGTGGATCAGCCTCCGATTTGGAGGCCGGGGTGGCTCAGCCTCCTATTTGGAGGCCGGGGTCGATCAGCCTCCTATTTGGAGGCTGGGGTGGCTCAGCCTCTGATTTGGAGGCCTGGGTCGATCAGCCTCCGATTTGGAGGCCGGGGTGGATCAGGCTCCGATTTGGAGGCCGGGGTGGATCAGGCTCCGATTTGGAGGCCGGGGTGGATCAGCCTCCGATTTGGAGGCCGGGGTGGATCAGCCTCCGATTTGGAGGCCGGGGTGGCTCATTGTCCGATTTGGAGGCCGGGGTGGCTCAGCCTCCGATTTGGTGTGTCGGCCCTTTAAGACTCATTTGGGTGCGCTGGCCCTTTAACAATCACTTTGGCGCGTTGGCCCTTTAAGAGCTAGTTTGGCTGACTGGGCTTCTTTTAAATCCACTTTGGCGCACACATTCTCTCTCAGGGGCATGTGTCATGTGATGAAGCTAGATTTGCATTTGTGCTGTAGGTTTGCTTTAAGAGCTGATATTATGTGGGAGAGGCTCTGTGCTGGGGTTCAAGTGAAGTTCGTAGGCGTTGGCATAGTAACTGGGTCTGCTTGCGCATATCAATGAGCTCAACTGTCATTTCAATCGCCTCAGGGCACGTTTTGCCATTTCCTATTGAAAAGCATTGGAGACAGTGCATTCCAATGACGGGAAAAAAAATTTTCGAACGCAAATTGCGCAAAAACTACAAATCCGATCGACACGAAAAATACTTAGCACACCTCTCATGGACGCTGGCTTCGAAACGACACCTCAACGGAGTCTGTGCGTGTAGCGGTTCGGGCCGCATTAATTGCGGAAATCAACTTTATAATAATAAGAAGAATAAGTTAGCAGCGTTCGGATTACAATATAGTGGTTTTTTCAAATCACTATAACTAGATGTGTATTTCCTGAAGGAACTACAGATAGTGGTTTGAAATGGTGCCCGGGCTGCCCCTTTAAGAAAGACTTGCCTGCTGCCTCTGCAATACTTTCAACTCAGGATCCGTTTTAAGTGTGCGTGCCTCTCAGGGGACCCTTTGGCCTCAGGGTCTGATTTGGTGGGTGGGCCCCTCAGGATCTGATTCGGTGGCCTGGGCTCCTCAGGGTTTTAAATGGTGGCCAGGATCCCTCAGGGTCCAATTTTGTGGGTGTGGCCCCTCAGGGTCCGATTTTGTGGGTGTGGCCCCTCAGGGTCTGATTTTGTGGGTGGGGCCCCTCAGGGTCCGATTTTGTGGGTGGGTCTCCTCAGGGTCCGATTTTGTGGTTGGGGCCCCTCAGGGTCCGATTTTGTGGGTGGGGCCCCTCAGGGTCCTATTTTGTGGGTGTGGCCCCTCAGGGTCCGATTTTGTGGGTGTGGCCCCTCAGGGTCTGATTTTGTGAGTGGGGCCCCTCAGGGTCCGATTTTGTGGGTGGGTCTCCTCAGGGTCCGATTTTGTGGTTGGGGCCCCTCAGGGTCCGATTTTGTGGGTGGGGCCCCTCAGGGTCCTATTTTGTGGCCGGAACCCCTCAGGGTCCAATTTTGTGGCCAGGGCCCCTCAGGGTATGATTTTTTGGGTGGGGCCCATTAGGGTCCGATTTTGTGGTTAGGGCCCTTCAGGATCCGATTTTGAGGCTGGGGCCCCTCAGGGTCCGATTTTGTGGCCGAGGCCCCTCAGGGTCCGATTTTGTGGGTGGGGCCCCTTACGGCCCGATTTTGTGGTTGGGGCTCCTCAGTGTCTGATTTGGTGGGCGAGGCCACTCTGGGTCAGATTTGGTGGGCGGGGCCACTCTGGGTCCGATTTGGTGGGCGGGGCCACTCTGGGTCCAATTTGGTGGGCGGGGCCCCACAGAGTCCGATCTGGTGGGCAGGGCCACTCTAGGTTCTATTTGTAGGCCGGGGTCAATCAGCCTCAGATTTGGAGCCTGGGGTCACTCAGCTTTCGATTTGGCGTGCCAACCCTAGACTCATTTTGGTGCGTCGGCCCTGTGGGGTCATGTAAAGTTCGTAGACATTGGCATAGTAACTGTGTCTGCCTGCGCATATCAATGAGCTTAACTGCCATTTGAATCGCCTCACGACTGCCGCATGTTTTCCCTATGGCAAAATTTTCCAATTGAAATGCATTGAGACAGTGCATTCCAATGACAGGAAAATGTTTTTTCAAACACAAATTGCGCAAAAACTATAAATCTGATCGACATGAAAAACACTTAGCACACCTCTCGTGAACACTGGCTTCGAAACGACACCTCAACGGAGTCTGTGAGTGTAGCGGTTCGGGCTGCATTAATTGCAGAAATAAACTGAATAGTAATAATAATACTAGATGTGTATTTCCTGAAGGAAGTACAGATAGTGGTTTGAAATGGTGCCCGGGCTGCCCCTTTAAGAGAGACTTGCCTGCTGCCCCTGCAAGACTTTCAACTCAGGATATGATTTAACTGTGGGTGCCTCTCAGGGGCCACTTTGGCCTCAGGGTCTAATTTTGTGGGTGGGGCCCCTCAGGGCCTGATTTTGTGGGTGGGGCCCCTCAGGGTCTGATTTTGTGGGTGGGGCCCCTCAGGGTCCGATTTTGTGGCCGGGGCCACTCAGGGTCCGATTTGGTGGCCGGGGCCCCTCAGGGTCCGATTTGGTGGCTGGGGCCCCTCAGGGTCTGAATTGGTGGGTGGGGCCCCTCAAGGTCCGATTTTGTGGCTGGGGCCCCTCAGGGTCCGATTTTGTGGCCGGGGCCACTCAGGATCCAATTTTTGTGGCCGGAACCCCTCAGGGTCCGATTTTGTGGGTGGGGCCCCTCAGGGTCCGATTTTGTGGCCGGGGCCACTCAGGGTCCGATTTGGTGGCCGGGGCCCCTCAGGGTCCAATTTGGTGGCCGGGGCCCCTCAGGGTCAGATTTGGTGGGTGGGGCCCCTCAAGGTCCGATTTTGTGGTTGGGGCCCCTCAGGGTCCGATTTTGTGGCCGGGGCCTATCAGGGTCCAATTTTGTGACTGGGGCCCATCAGGGTCCGATTTTGTGGCCACGGCCCCTCAGGGTTTGATTTTGTGGCAGGGGCCCCTCTGGGTCTGATTTTGTGGGCGGAGCCCCACTGGGTCCAATTTGGTGGGCGGGACCACTCTGGGTCCAATTTGGTGGGCGGGGCCTCTCAGGGTCCGATTTGGTGGGCGGGGCCCAACAGGGTCTGATTTGGTGGGCGGGGCCCCTCAGGGTTCGATTTGGTGGGCGGGGCCTCTCTGGGTCTGATTTGGTGGGTGGGGCCACTCTGGGTAAGATTTGGAGGCTGGGGTCGCTCAGCCTCCAATTTGGAGGCCGGGGTCGTTGAGCTTCCGATTTGGAGGCCGAGGTCAAAGAGCCTCCGATTTGGAGGCAGGGGTCGATGAGCTTCCGATTTGGAGGCCGGGGTCGATGAGCCTCCGATTTGGAGGCCGGGGTCGATGAGCCTCCGATTTGGAGGCCGGGGTGGCTCAGCCTCCGATTTGGAGGCCGGGGTGGCTCAGCCTCCGATTTGGAGGCCGGGGTGGCTCAGCCTCCGATTTGGAGGCCGGGGTGGCTCAGTCTCCGATTTGGAGGCCGGGGTCGATCAGCCTCCGATTTGGAGGCCGGGGTCGATCAGCCTCCGATTTGGAGGCCGGGGTCGATCAGCCTCCGATTTGGAGGCCGGGGTCGATCAGCCTCCGATTTGGAGGCCGGGGGTCGATCAGCCTCCGATTTGGAGGCCGAGGTGGCTCAGCCTCCGATTTGGAGGCCGGGGTGGCTCAGCCTCCCATTTGGAGGTCGGGGTGGCTCAGCGTCCGATTTGGAGGCCGGGGTGGCTCAGTCTCCGATTTGGAGGCCGGGGTGGCTCAGCCTCCGATTTGGAGGCCGGGGTGGCTCAGTCTCCGATTTGGTGTGTCGGCCCTTTAAGACTCATTTGGGTGCGCTGGCCCTTTAACAATCACTTTGGCGCGTTGACCCTTTAAGAGCTAGTTTGGCTCACTGGGCTTCTTTTAATTCCACTTTGGCGCACACATTCTCTCTCAGGGGCATGTGTCATGTGATGAAGCTAGATTTGCATTTGTGCTGTGAGTTTCGCTTTAAGAGCTGATATTATGTGGCAGAGGCTCTGTGCTAGGGTTCAAGTGAAGTTCGTAGGCGTTGGCATAGTAACTGGGTCTGCCTGTGCATATCAATGAGCTCAACTGTCATTTCAATCGCCTCAGGGCACGTTTTGCCATTACCCATTGAAAAGCATTGGAGACAGTGCATTCCAATGACGGGAAAAAAATTTTCAAATGCAAATTGCGCAAAAACGAAAAATCCGATCGACACGAAAAATACTTAGCACACCTCTCGTGGACGCTGGCTTCGAAACGACACCTCAACGGAGTCTGTGCGTGTAGCGGTTCGGGCCGCATTAATTGCGGAAATCAACTTAATAATAATAATAAGAAGAATAAGTTAGCAGCGTTCGGATTACAATATAGTGGTTTTTTCAAACCACTATAACTAGATGTGTATTTCCTGAAGGAAGTACAGATAGTGGTTTGAAATGGTGCCCGGGCTGCCCCTTTAAGAGAGACTTGCCTGCTGCCCCTGCAAGACTTTCAACTCAGGATACGATTTAACTGTGGGTGCCTCTCAGGGGCCACTTTGGCCTCATGGTCTGATTTTGTGGGTGGGGCCCCTCAGGGCCTGATTTTGTGGGTGGGGCCCCTCAGGGTCCGATTTTGTGGGTGGGGCCCCTCAGGGTCCGATTTTGTGGCCGGGGCCACTCAGGGTCCGATTTGGTGGCCGGGGCCCCTCAGGGTCCGATTTGGTGGCCGGGGCCCCTCAGGGTCTGATTTGGTGGGTGGGGCCCCTCAAGGTCCGATTTTGTGGCTGGAGCCCCTCAGGGTCCGATTTTCTGGCCGGGGCCAATCAGGATCCGATTTTTGTGGCCGGAACCCCTCAGGGTCCAATTTTGCAGGTGGGGCCCCTCAGGGTCCGATTTTGTGGCCGGGGCCCGTCAGGGTCCGATTTTGTGGGTGGTTCCTCTCAGGGTCCAATTTGGTGGGCGGGGCCCCTCAGGGTCCAATTTGGTGGGCAGGGCCCCTCAGGGTCCGATTTTGTGGGTTGGGCCCCTCAGGGTCCGATTTTGTGGCCAGGGCCCCTCAGGGTCCGATTTTGTGTCAGGGGCCCCTCAGGGTCCGATTTTGTGGTTGGGTCCCCTCAGGGTCCGATTTTGTGGTTGGGGCCACTCAGGGTCCGATTTTGTGGCCGCGGCCCCTCAGGGTCTGATTTTGTGGCCGCGACCCCTCAGGGTCCGATTTTGTGGCAGGGGCCCCTCTGGGTCCGATTTTGTGGGTGGGGCCCCTCTGGGTCCAATTTGTTGGGCGGGACCACTCTGGGTCCGATTTTGTGGTTGTGTCCCCTCAGGGTCCGATTTTGTTGTTGGGGCCCCTCAGGGTCCGATTTTGTGGCCGGGGCCTATCAGGGTCCAATTTTGTGACTGGGGCCCATTAGGGTCCGATTTTGTGGCCGCGGCCCCTCAGGGTCTGATTTTGTGGCAGGGGCCCCTCTGGGTCTGATTTGGTGGGCGGAGCCCCTCTGGGTCCAATTTGGTGGGCGGGACCACTCTGGGTCCAATTTGGTGGGCGGGACCACTCTGGGTCCGATTTGGTGGGCGGGGCCACTCTGGGTAAGATTTGGAGGCTGGGGTCGCTCAGCCTCCAATTTGGAGGCCGGGGTCATTGAGCTTCCGATTTGGAGGCCGAGGTCAAAAAGCCTCTGATTTGGAGGCCGGGGTCGATGAGCTTCCGATTTGGAGGCCGTGGTCGATGAGCCTCCGATTTGGAGGCCGGGGTGGCTCAGCCTCCTATTTGGAGGCCGGGGTGGCTCAGCCTCTGATTTGGAGGCCGGGGTGGCTCAGCCTCCGATTTGGAGGCCGGGGTGGCTCAGCCTCCGATTTGGAGGCCGGGGTGGCTCAGTCTCCGATTTGGAGGCCGGGGTGGCTCAGCCTCCGATTTGGAGGCCGGGGTGGATCAGCCTCTTATTTGGAGGCCGGGGTGGCTCAGCCTCCGATTTGAAGGCCTGGGTCGATCAGCCTCCGATTTGGAGGCCGGGGTGGATCAGCCTCCGATTTGGAGGCCGGGGTGGCTCAGCCTCCGATTTGGAGGCCGGGGTGGCTCAGCCTCCGATTTGGAGGCCGGGGTGGCTCAGCCTCCGATTTGGAGGCCGGGGTGGCTCAGCCTCCGATTTGGAGGCCGGGGTGGCTCAGCCTCCGATTTGGAGGCCGGGGTGGATCAGCCTCCGATTTGGAGGCAGGGGTGGCTCAGCCTCCGATTTGGAGGCCGGGGTGGCTCAGCCTCCGATTTGGAGGCCGGGGTGGATCAGCCTCCGATTTGGAGGCCGGGGTGGATCAGCCTCCGATTTGGAGGCCGGGGTGGCTCAGCCTCCGATTTGGAGGCCGGGGTCGATCAGCCTCCGATTTGGAGGCCGGGGTGGCTCAGCCTCCTATTTGGAGGCTGGGGTGTCTCAGCTTCTGATTTGGAGGCCTGGGTCGATCAGGCTCCGATTTGGAGGCCGGGGTGGATCAGGCTCCGATTTGGAGGCCGGGGTGGATCAGGCTCCGATTTGGAGGCCGGGGTGGCTCATTGTCCGATTTGGAGGCCGGGGTGGCTCAGCCTCCGATTTGGAGGCCGGGGTGGCTCAGTCTCCGATTTGGTGTGTCGGCCCTTTAAGACTCATTTGGGTGCGCTGGCCCTTTAACAATCACTTTGGCGCGTTGGCCCTTTAAGAGCTAGTTTGGCTGACTGGGCTTTTAAATCCACTTTGGCGCACACATTCTCTCTCAGGGGCATGTGTCATGTGATGAAGCTAGATTTGCATTTGTGCTGTGGGTTTCGCTTTAAGAGCTGATATTATGTGGCAGAGGCTCTGTGCTGGTGTTCAAGTGAAGTTCGTAGGCGTTGGCATAGTAACTGGGTCTGCCTGCGCATATCAATGAGCTCAACTGCCATTTCAATCGCCTCAGGGCACGTTTTGCCATTACCCATTGAAAAGCATTGGAGACAGTGCATTCCAATGACGGGAAAAAAAATTTTCAAACGCAAATTGCGCAAAAACTACAAATCCAATCGACACGAAAAAAACTTAGCACACCTCTCATGGACGCTGGCTTCGAAGCGACACCTCAACGGAGTCTGTGCGTGTAGCGGTTCGGGCCACATTAATTGCGGAAATCAACTTAATAATAATAAGAAGAAGAATAAGTTAGCAGCGTTCGGATTACAATATAGTGGTTTTTTCAAACCACTATAACTAGATGTGTATTTCCTGAAGGAAGTACAGATAGTGGTTTGAAATGGTGCCCGGGCTGCCACTTTAAGAGAGACTTGCCTGCTGCCCCTGCAAGACTTTCAACTCAGGATCCGTTTTAACTATGAGTGCCTCTCAGAGGCCACTTTGGCCTCAGGGTCTGATTTGGTGGGTGTTGCCCCTCAGGATCTGATTCCTTGGCCTGGGCTCCACAGGGCTTGGATTGTTGGCGGGGATCTCTCAGGCTCCGATTTTGTGGGTGTGGCCCCTCAGGGTCCGATTTTGTGAGTGGGGCCCCTCAGGTTCCGATTTTGTGAGTGGGGCCCCTCAGGGTCCGATTTTGTGGCCGGGGCCCCTCAGGGTCTGATTTTGTGGCCGGATCCCCTCAGGGTCCGATTTTCTGGCCGTGGCCCCTCATGGTCCGATTATGTGGGTTGGGCCCCTCAGGGTCCGATTTTGTGGCCAGGGCCCCTCACGGTCCGATTTTGTGGCCGGGGCCCCTCAGGGTCCGATTTTGTGGCCGGGGTCCCTCAGGGTCTGATTTTGTGGTTGGGACCAATCAGGGTCCGATTTTGTGGTTGGGGCCCCTCAGGGTCAGATTTGGTGGGTTGGGCCCCTTAGGGTCTGATTTTGTGGGCGGAGACCCTCTGGGTCCGATTTGGTCGGCGGGGCCACTCTGGGTCCGATTTGGTTGGCGGGACCACTCTGGGTCCGATTTACTGGGCGGGGCCCCACAGGGTCCGATTTGGTGGGCGGGGCCCGTCAGGGTCCGGTTTGGTGGGCAGGGCCTCTCTGGGTCCGATTTGGTGGGCGGGGCCACTCAGTAAGATTTGGTGGGCGGGGCCACTCTGGGTAAGATTTGGAGGCCGGGGTCGATGAGCTTCCGATTTGGAGGCTGAGGTCAAAGAGCCTCCGATTTGGAGGCCGGGGTGGCTCAGCCTCCGATTTGGAGGCCGGGGTGGCTCAGCCTCCGATTTGGAGGCCGGGGTCGATCAGCCTCCGATTTGGAGGCCGGGGTCGATCAGCCTCCGATTTGGAGGCTGGGGTGGCTCAGCCTCCGATTTGGAGGCTGGGGTGGCTCAGTCTCCGATTTGGAGGCCGGGGTGGCTCAGCCTCCAATTTGGAGGCCGGGGTCGATCAGCCTCCGATTTGGAGGCCGGGGTCGATCAGCCTCCGATTTGGAGGCCGGGGTGGCTCAGCCTCCCATTTGGAGGCCGGGGTGGCTCAGCCTCCGATTTGGAGGCCGGGGTGGCTCAGCCTCCCATTTGGAGGCCGGGGTCGATCAGCCTCCCATTTGGAGGCCGGGGTCGATCAGCCTCCCATTTGGAGGCCGGGGTCGATCAGCCTCCGATTTGGAGGCCGGGGTCGATCAGCCTCCGATTTGGAGGCAGGGGTGGCTCAGCCTCTGATTTGGAGGCCGGGGTGGCTCAGCCTCCGATTTGGAGGCTGGGGTGGCTCAGCCTCCGATTTGGAGGCCAGGGTGGCTCAGCCTCCGATTTGGAGGCCGGGGTCAATCAGCCTCCGATTTGGAGGCCGGGGTCGATCAGCCTCCGATTTGGAGGCCGGGGTCGATCCGCCTCCGATTTGGAGGCCGGGGTGGCTCAGCCTCCGATTTGAAGGCCGGGGTGGCTTAGCCTCCGATTTGGAGGCCGGGGTGGCTCAGCCTCCGATTTGGAGGCCGGGGTGGCTCAGCCTCCGATTTGGAGGCCGGGGTCGCTCAGCATCCGATTTGAAGGCCGGGGTGGCTCAGCCTCCGATTTGGAGGTCGGGGTGGCTCAGCCTCCGATTTGGAGGCCGGGGTGGCTCAGCCTCCGATTTGGAGGCCGGGGTCAATCAGCCTCCGATTTGAAGGCCGGGGTCAATCACCCTCCGATTTGGAGGCCGGGGTGGCTCAGCCTCCAATTTGGAGTCCGGGGTGGCTCAGCCTCCGATTTGGAGGCCGGGGTGGCTCAGCCTCCGATTTGGAGTCCGGGGTGGCTCAACCTCCAATTTGGAGGCCGGGGTGGCTCAGCCTCCGATTTGGAGGCCGGGGGGTCGATCAGCCTCCCATTTGGAGCCTGTGGTCACTCAGCTTTCGATTTGGCGTGTTGGCCCTTTAAGACTCATTTCGGTGCGCCGGCCCTTTAACAGTCACTTTTGCACTTCGGCCCTTTAAGAGCCAGTTTGGCTCACTGGGCTTCTAAATACACTTTGGCGCACATTCTCTCTCAGGGGCATGTGTCATGTGATGAAGCTAGATTTGCATTTGTGCTGTGGGTTTCGCTTTAAGAGCTGATATTATGTGGCAGAAGCTCTGTTCTGGAGATGTCATGTGACGTTCGTAGGCGTTGGAATCGTAACTGGTTCTGCCTGCGCATATCAATGAGCTCAACTGCCATTTCAATCGCCTCAGGGCATGTTTTGCCATTTCCCCATTCAAATGCATTGGAGACAGTGCATTCCAATGACGGGAAAAAAATTTTCGAACGCAAATTGCGCAAAAACTACAAATCTGATCGACACGAAAAATACTTAGCACACCTCTCATGGGCGCTGGCTTCGAAACGACACCTCAACGGAGTCTGTGCGTGCAGCGGTTCGAGCTGTATTAATTGCGGAAATCAACTTAATAATAATAACTAGATGTGTATTTCCTGAAGGAAGTACAGATAGTGGTTTGAAATGGTGCCCGGGCTGCCCCTTTAAGAGAGACTTGCCTGCTGCGCCTGCAAGACTTTCAACTCAGGATCCGTTTTAAATGTGGGTGCCTCTCAGGGGCCACTTTGGCTTCAGGGTCTGATTTGGTGGGTGGGACCCCTCAGGGCCCGATTTTGTGGGTTGGGCCCCTCTGGGTACGATTTTGTGGCTGGGGCACCTCAGGGTCCGATTTTGTGGGTGGGGCCGCTTAGGAACCGATTTGGTGGACGGGGCCACTCAGGGTCCAATTTGGTGGGCGGGGCCACTCAGGGCCCGATTTGGTGAGTGGGGCCCCTCAGAGTTCAGTTTGGTCAGCGGGGCCCCTCAGGGTCTGATTTTGTGTGTGGGGCCCCTCAGGGTCCGATTTTGTGGTTGGGGCCACTCTGGGTCTGATTTGGTGGGCGGGGCCACTCTGGGTCCGATTTGGTGGGCGGGGCACTTCAGGGTCCAATTTGGTGGGTGGGGACACTGAATCTGATTTTGTGGGTTGGGCCCCTCAGGGTCCAATTTTGTGGCCGGGGCCCCTCAGGGTCCGATTTTGTGGCCGGTGCCTCTCAGGGTCCGATTTTGTGGTTGGGGCCCCTCAGGGTCCGATTTTGTGTCCGGAGCCTCTCAGGGTCCAATTTTGTGGTTGGGGCCCCTCAGGATCCTATTTTGTGGCCGGGGCCCCTCAGGGTCCGATTTTGTGGCCGGGGCCCCTCAGGGTCCAATTTTGTGGGTGGGGCCCCTCAGGGTCCAGTTTTTTGGCCGGGGCCCCTCAGGGTCCAATTTTGTGGGTGGGGCCCCTCAGGGTCCAATTTTGTGGGTGGGGCCCCTCAGGGTCCGATTTTGTGGTTGGGACCCCTCAGGGTTCGATTTTGTGGTTGGGGCCCCTCAGGATCCAATTTTGTGACAGGGGCCCTCAGGGTCCGATTTTGTGGGTGGGGCCCCTCAGGATCTGATTTTGTGGTTGGGGCCCCTCAGGGTTCAATTTTGTAGGCGGGGCCCCTCAGGGTCCGATTTTATGGCCTGGGCCCGTGAGGGTCCGATTTTGTGGCCGGGGCCCGTGAGGGTCCGATTTTGTGGCCGGGCCCGTGAGGGTCCGATTTTGTGGCCGGGGCCCCTCAGGGTCCGATTTTGTGGTTGGGGCCCCTCAGGGTCCGATTTTGTGGGACGGGGCACCTCAGGGTCCGATTTTGTGAGTGGGGCCCCTCAGGGTCCGATGTTGTGGCCGGGGCCCCTCAGGGTCTGATTTTGTGGCCGGATCCCCTCAGGGTCCGATTTTGTGGGTGGGGCCCCTCAGGGTCCGATTTGGTGGGCGGGGCCACTCAGTGTCCGATTTGGTGAGTGGGGCCTCTCAGAGTTCAATTTGGTCAGCGGGGCCCCTCAGGGTCCGATTTGGTGAGTGGGGCCCCTCAGAGTTCAATTTGGTCAGCGGGGCCCCTCGGTCCGATTTTGTGGGTGGGGCCCCTCAGGGTCCGATTTTATCGTTGGGGCCTTTCAGAATCCGATTTAGTAGGCGGGGCCCCTCAGGTTCCGAATTGGTGGGCGGGGCCCCTCAGGGTCCGATTTGGTGGGCAGGACCCTTCAGGGTCTGATTTGGTGGGCGGGGCCCCTCAGGGTCCGATTTGGTGGGCGGGGCCACTCTGGGTCCGATTTGGTGGGCGGGGCCACTCTGGGTCCGATTTGGTGGGCGGGGCCACTCTGGGTCCAATTTGGTGGGCGGGGCCACTCTGGGTCCGATTTGGTGGGCGGGGCACTTCAGGGTCCAATTTGGAGGGCGGGGACACTGAGTCTGATTTTGTGGGTTGGGCCCCTCAGGGTCCGATTTGGTGGCCGGGGCCCCTCAGGGTCCGATTTGGTGGCCGGGGCCCCTCAGGGTCTGATTTGGTGGGTGGGGCCCCTCAAGGTCCGATTATGTGGCTGGGGCCCCTCAGGGTCCGATTTTGTGGCCGGGGCCAATCAGGATCCGATTTTTGTGGCCGGAACCCCTCAGGGTCCAATTTTGCAGGTGGGGCCCCTCAGGGTCCGATTTTGTGGCCGGGGCCCGTTAGGGTCCGATTTTGTGGGTGGGACCTCTCCGGGTCCGATTTGGTGGGCGGGGCCCCTCAGGGTCCAATTTGGTGGGCAGGGCCCCTCAGGGTCCGATTTTGTGGGTTGGGCCCCTCAGGGTCCGATTTTGTTGCCGGGGCCCCTCAGGGTCCGATTTTGTGTCAGGGGCCCCTCAGGGTCCAATTTTGTGGTTGGGTCCCCTCAGGGTCCGATTTTGTGGTTGGGGCCCCTCAGGGTCCGATTTTGTGGCCGCGGCCCCTCAGGGTCTGATTTTGTGGCCGCGACCCCTCAGGGTCCGATTTTGTGGCAGGGGCCCCTCTGGGTCCGATTTTGTGGGTGGGGCCCCTCTGGGTCCAATTTGGTGGGCGGGACCACTATGGGTCCAATTTGGTGGGCGGGGCCTCTCAGGGTCCGATTTTGTGGTTGGGTCCCCTCAGGGTCCGATTTTGTGGTTGGGGCCCCTCATGGTCCGATTTTGTGGCCGGGGCCTATCAGGGTCCAATTTTGTGACTGGGGCCCATCAGGGTCCGATTTTGTGGCCGCGGCCCCTCAGGGTCTGATTTTGTGGCAGGGGCCCCTCTGGGTCTGATTTTGTGGGCGGAGCCCCTCTGGGTCCAATTTGGTGGGCGGGACCACTCTGGGTCCAATTTGGTGGGCGGGACCACTCTGGGTCCGATTTGGTGGGCGGGGCCTCTCAGGGTCCGATTTGGTGGGCGGGGCCCCACAGGGTCCGATTTGGTGGGCGGGGCCACTCTGGGTAAGATTTGGAGGCTGGGGTCGCTCAGCATCCAATTTGGAGGCCGGGGTCGTTGAGCTTCCGATTTGGAGGCCGAGGTCAAAAAGCCTCTGATTTGGAGGCCGGGGTTGATGAGCCTCCGATTTGGAGGCCGGGGTGGCTCAGCCTCCGATTTGGAGGCCGGGGTGGCTCAGCCTCCGATTTGGAGGCCGGGGTGGCTCAGCCTCCGATTTGGAGGCCGGGGTGGCTCAGCCTCCGATTTGGAGGCCGGGGTGGCTCAGCCTCCGATTTGGAGGCCGGGGTGGCTCAGCCTCCGATTTGGAGGCCGGGGTGGATCAGCCTCCGATTTGGAGGCCGGGGTGGATCAGCCTCCGATTTGGAGGCCGGGGTGGCTCAGCCTCCGATTTGGAGGCCGGGGTGGCTCAGCCTCCGATTTGGAGGCCGGGGTGGCTCAGCCTCCGATTTGGAGGCCGGGGTGGATCAGCCTCCGATTTGGAGGCCGGGGTGGCTCAGCCTCCGATTTGGAGGCCGGGGTGGCTCAGCCTCCGATTTGGAGGCCGGGGTGGATCAGCCTCCGATTTGGAGGCCAGGGTGGCTCAGCCTCCGATTTGGAGGCCGGGGTGGCTCAGCCTCTTATTTGGAGGCCGGGGTGGATCAGCCTCCGATTTGGAGGCCGGGGTGGATCAGCCTCCGATTTGGAGGCCGGGGTGGATCAGCCTCCGATTTGGAGGCCGGGGTGGATCAGCCTCCGATTTGGAGGCCGGGGTGGCTCAGCCTCCGATTTGGAGGCCGGGGTGGCTCAGCCTCCGATTTGGAGGCCGGGGTGGCTCAGCCTCCGATTTGGAGGCCGGGGTGGATCAGCCTCCGATTTGGAGGCCGGGGTGGATCAGCCTCCGATTTGGAGGCCGGGGTGGCTCAGCCTCCTATTTGGAGGCCGGGGTGGCTCAGCCTCCTATTTGGAGGCCGGGGTGGCTCAGCCTCCTATTTGGAGGCTGGGGTGGCTCAGCCTCCGATTTGGTGGCCGGGGTGGATCAGGCTCCGATTTGGAGGCCGGGGTGGATCAGGCTCCGATTTGGAGGCCGGGGTGGATCAGCCTCCGATTTGGAGGCTGGGGTGGCTCATTGTCCGATTTGGAGGCCGGGGTGGCTCATCCTCCGATTTGGAGGCCGGGGTGGCTCAGTCTCCGATTTGGTGTGTCGGCCCTTTAAGACTCATTTGGGTGCGCTGGCCCTTTAACAATCACTTTGGCGCGTTGGCCCTTTAAGAGCTAGTTTGGCTGACTGGGCTTCTTTTAAATCCACTTTGGCGCACACATTCTCTCTCAGGGGCATGTGTCATGTGATGAAGCTAGATTTGCATTTGTGCTGTGGGTTTGCTTTAAGAGCTGATATTATGTGGCAGAGGCTCTGTGCTGGGGTTCAAGTGAAGTTCGTAGGCATTGGCATAGTAACTGGTTCTGCCTGCGCATATCAATGAGCTCAACTGTCATTTCAATCGCCTCAGGGCACGTTTTGCCATTTTCTATTGAAAAGCATTGGAGACAGTGCATTCCAATGACGGGAAAAAAAATTTTCAAACGCAAATTGCGCAAAAACTACAAATCCGATCGACACGAAAAATACTTAGCACACCTCTCATGGACGCTGGCTTCGAAACGACACCTCAACGGAGTCTGTGCGTGTAGCGGTTCGGGCCGCATTAATTGCGGAAATCAACTTAATAATAATAAGAAGAATAAGTTAGCAGCGTTCGGATTACAATATAGTGGTTTTTTCAAACCACTATAATAATAAGAAGAATAAGTTAGCAGCGTTCGGATTACAATATAGTGGTTTTTCAAACCACTATAACTAGATGTGTATTTCCTGAAGGAAGTACAGATAGTGGTTTGAAATGCTGCCCAGGCTGCCCCTTTAAGAGAGACTTGCCTGCTGCACCCGCAAGACTTTCAACTCAGGATCCGTTTTAACTGTGGGTGCCTCTCAGGGGCAACTTTGGCCTCAGGGCCCGATTTTGTGGGTGGGGCCCTCAGGGCCCGATTTTGTGGGTGGGGCCCCTCAGGGTCCGATTTGGTGACCGGGTCCCCTCAGGGCTGATTTGGTGGGTGGGGCCCCTAAATGTCCGATTTTGTGGCCGGGGCCCCTCAGGGTCTGATTTGGTGGTTGGGGCCCCTCAGGGTCCAATCTTGTGGCCGGGGCCCCTCAGGGTCCAATTTGATGGGCGGGGCCCCTCTGGGTCCAATTTCGTGGGCAGGGCCCCTCAGGGTCTGATTTGGTGGGCGGGGCCCCTCAGGGTCCAATTTTCTGGCAGAGGCCTCTCAGGGTCCGATTTTGTTGGGGCCCCTCAGAGTCTGATTTTGTGGCAGGGGCCCCTCAGGGTCCGATTTTGTGGGTGGGGCCCCTTAGGGTCTGATTTGGTGGGCGGGACCACTCTGGGTCCGATTTGGTGGGCGGGACCACTCTGGGTCCAATTTGGTGGGCGGGACCTCTCAGGGTCCGATTTGATGGGCGGGGCTACTCTGGGTCCGATTTGCTGGGCGGGGCCACTCTGGGTCTGATTTGGTGAGCGGAGCCCCTATGGGTCCGATTTCTTGAGCGGGTCCACGCTGGGTCCGATTTGGAGGCCGGGTCGATCAGTTTTCGATTTGGCGCACTGGCCCTTTAAGAATCACTTTGGCGTGTCGGCCGTTTTAGAGACAGGGTGGCTCACTGGGCTTCTAAATCCACTTTGGCGCACATTCTCTCTCAGGGGCATGCGTCATGTGATGAGGCTAGATTTGCATTTGTGCTGTGGGTTTCGCTTTAAGAGCTGATATTATGTGGCAGAAGCTCTGTCTTGGAGAGGTCATGTGACGTTCGTAGGCGTTGGCATAGTAACTGGGTCTGCTTGCACATATCAATGAGCTTAACTGCCATTTCAATCGCCTCAGGGCATGCTTTGTCTATAGCAAAATTTCCCCATTCAAATGCATTGAGACAGTGCATTCCAATGACGGGAAAAAAAAATTTCAAACGCAAATTGCGCAAAAACTACAAATCCGATCAACACGAAAAATACTTAGCACACCTCTCATGGATGCTGGCTTCGAAACGACACCTCAACGGAGTCTGTGCGTGCAGCGGTTCGGGCCGCATTAATTGCGGAAATCAACTTAATAATAATAACTAGATGTGTATTTCCTGAAGGAAGTACAGATAGTGCTTTGAAATGGTGCCCCGGCTGCCCCTTTAAGAGAGACTTGACTGCTGCCCCTGCAAGACTTTCAACTCAGGATCCGTTTTAACTGTGTGCCTCTCAGGGGTCACTTTGGCCTGTGGGGCCCCCCGGGTCTGATTTGGTGGGTGGGGCCCCTCAGGATCCGATTCGGCGGCCTGGGCTCCTCAGGGCTTGAATTGGTGGGCGGGGCCCCTCAGAGTCTGATTTGGTGAGCGGGGCCCCTCAGGGTCCAGTTTTGTGGGTGGGGCCCCTTAGAGTCCGATTTTGTGGCCGGGGCCCCTCGGTCCGAATTTCTGTCCGGGGCCCCTCAAGGTCCTTTTCTGTGGGTGGGGCCCCTTAAGGTCTGATTTTGTGGGCGAAGCCCCTCTGGGTCCTATTTGGTGGGCGGGGCCACTCTGGGTCTGATTTAGTGGGCGGGGCCTCTCAGGGTCCGATTTGGTGGGCGTGGCCCCTCAGGGTCCAATTTGGTGGGCGTGGCCCCTCAGGGTCCAATTTGGTGGGTGTGGCCCCTCAGGGTCCGATTTTGTGGTTATAGCCCCTCAGGGTCCGATTTTGTGGGTGGGCCCCTCAAGGTCCGATTTTGTGGGTGGGGCCCCTCAGGGTCTGATTTTGTGGGTGGAGCCCCTCTGGGTCCAATTTGGTGGGCGGGGCCACTCTGGGTCCGATTTGGTGTGCGGGGCCCTTCTGGGTCCGATTTGGTGGGTGGGGCCCCTCAGGGTCTGATTTGGTGGGTGGGGCCCCTCAGGGTTCGAATTTGTGGGTGTGGCCCCTCAGGGTCCGATTTTGTGGGTGGGGCCCCTCAAGGTCCGATTTTGTGGCCGGGGCCCCTCAGGGTCCGATTTTGTGGGTGGGGCCCCTCAGGGTCCGATTTTGTGAGTGGGGTTCCTCAGGGTCCGATTTTGTGGCCGGGGCCCCTCAGGGTCCGATTTTGTGGTTGGGGCCCCTCAGGGTCCAATTTTGTGAGTGGGGCTCCTCAGGGTCCGATTTTCTGGGTGGGGCCCCTCAGGGTCCGATTTTGTGGTCGGGGCCCCTCAGGGTCCGATTTTGTGGCCGGGGCCCCTCAGGGTCCGATTTTGTGGCTGGGGCCCCTCAGGGTCCGATTTTGTGGCCGGGGCCCCTCAGGGTCCGATTTGATGGTTGGGGCCCCTCAGGGTCCGATTTTGTGGCCGGGGCCCCTCAGGGTCCGATTTTGTGGCCGGAACCCCTCAGGGTCAGATTTTGTGGGTGGGCCCCTCGGGGTCCGATTTTGTGGCCGGGGCCCCTCAGGGTCTGATTTTGTGGCTGGGGTCCCTCAGGGTCTGATTTTGTGGCCGGGGCCCCTCAGGGTCCAATTTTGTAGTCGGGGCCCCTCAGGGTCCGATTTGGTGGCTGGGGCCCCTCAGGGTCTGATTTTGAGGCTGGGGCCCTCTGGGTCTGATTTGTTGGCGGGGCCACTCTTGGTCCAATTTGGTGGGGGGCCCCTCAGGGTCCGATTTGGTGGGCGGGGCCCCTCAGGGTCCGATTTGGTGGGCGGGGCCCCTCAGGGTCTGATTTGGTGGGTGGGGCTCCTCAGGGTCTGACTTTGTGGTTGGGGCCTCTCAGGGTCTGATTTTGTGGTTGGGGCCCTTCAAAATCTGATTTGGTGGGCGGGTCCCCTAAGAGTCTGATTTGGTGGGCGGGGCCACTCAGAATCTGATTTGGTTGGGCGGGGACCCTCAGGGTCCGATTTGGTGAGCGGGGCCCCTCAGAGTTCAATTTGGTGAGCGGGGCACCTCAGGGTTCGATTTGGTCAGTGGGGCCACTCAGGGTCCGATTTGGTCAGCGGGGCCCCTCAGGGTCAGATTTGGTGGGTGGGGCCCCTCAGGGTCTGATTTTGTGGTTGGGGCCCCTTGGGGTCCGATTTTGTGGGTGGAGCTCCTCAGGGTCTGATTTTGTGTCCGGGGCCCCTCAGGGTCCGATTTTGTGTCCGGGGCCCCTCAGGGTCCGATTTTGTGCTTGGGGCCCTTCAGAATCTGATTTGGTGGGCGGGGCCCCTCAGGGTCCGATTTGGTGAGCGGCGCCCCTCAGGGTCCGATTTGGTGAGCAGGGCCCCTCAGGGTCCGATTTGGTGAGCGGGGCCCCTCAGGGTCCGATTTGGTGGGCGGGGCCCCTCAGGATCTGATTTGGTGGGCGGGGCCCCTCAGGGTCCGATTTCGTGAGCGGGCCCCTCAGAGTTCAATTTGGTGAGCGGGGCCCCGCTGGGTCCAATTTGGTGGGCGGGACCACTCTGGGTCCAATTTGGTGGGCGGGACCACTCTGGGTCCTATTTGGTGGGCGGGACCACTCTGGGTCCGATTTGGTGGGCAGGGCCCCACAGGGTCCGATTTGGTGGGCGGGGCCACTCTGGGTAAGATTTGGAGGCTGGGGTCGCTCAGCCTCCAATTTGGAGGCCGGGGTCATTGAGCTTCTGATTTGGAGGCCGAGGTCAAAGAGCCTCTGATTTGGAGGCCGGGGTCGATGAACTTTCGATTTGGAGGCCGGGGTCGATGAGCCTCCGATTTGGAGGCCGGGGTGGATCAGCCTCCGATTTGGAGGCCGGGGTGGCTCAGCCTCCAATTTGGAGGCCGGGGTCGATCAGCCTCCGATTTGGAGGCCAGGGTGGCTCAGCCTCCTATTTGGAGGCCGGGGTGGCTCAGCCTCCGATTTGGAGGCCGAGGTCAAAGAGCCTCCGATTTGGAGGCCGGGGTCGATGAACTTCCGATTTGGAGGCCGGGGTCGATCAGCCTCCGATTTGGAGGCCGGGGTGGCTCAGCCTCCGATTAGGAGGCCGGGGTGGCTCAGCCTCCGATTAGGAGGCCGGGGTGGCTCAGCCTCCGATTTGGAGGCCGGGGTGGCTCAGCCTCCGATTTGGAGGCCGGGGTGGCTCAGCCTCCGATTTGGAGGCCGGGGTGGCTCAGCCTCCGATTTGGAGGCCGGGGTGGCTCAGCCTCCGATTTGGAGGCCGGGGTGGCTCAGCCTCCGATTTGGAGGCCGGGGTGGATCAGCCTCCGATTTGGAGGCCGGGGTGGATCAGCCTCCGATTTGGAGGCCGGGATGGATCAGCCTCCGATTTGGAGGCCGGGGTGGATCAGCCTCTGATTTGGAGGCCGGGGTCGATCAGCCTCCGATTTGGAGGCCAGGGTGGCTCAGCCTCCTATTTGGAGGCCGGGGTGGCTCAGCCTCCGATTTGGAGGCCGGGGTCGATCAGCCTCCTATATGGAGGCAGGGGTCAATCAGCCTCCGATTGGGAGGCCGGGGTCGATCAGCCTCCGATTTGGAGGCCGGGGTGGCTCAGCCTCCGATTTGGAGGCCGGGGTGGCTCAGCCTCCGATTTGGAGGCCGGGGTGGCCCAGCCTCCGATTTGGAGGCCGGGGTGGCTCAGCCTCCGATTTGGAGGCCGGGGTGGCTCAGCCTCCGATTTGGAGGCCTGGGTCGATCAGCCTCCGATTTGGAGGCCGGGGTGGATCAGCCTCCGATTTGGAGGCCGGGGTGGATCAGCCTCCGATTTGGAGGCCGGGGTGGATCAGCCTCCGATTTGGAGGCCGGGGTGGATCAGCCTCCGATTTGGAGGCCGGGGTGGATCAGCCTCCGATTTGGAGGCCAGGGTGGCTCAGCCTCCGATTTGGAGGCCGGGGTCTATCAGCCTCCGATTTGGAGGCCGGGGTGGCTCAGCCTCCAATTTGGAGGCCGGGGTGGCTCAGCCTCCTATTTGGAGGCTGGGGTGGCTCAGTCTCCGATTTGGAGGCCGGGGTGGCTCAGCCTCCGATTTGGAGGCCGGGGTGGCTCAGCCTCTGATTTGGAGGCCTGGGTCGATCAGCCTCCGATTTGGAGGCCGGGGTGGATCAGGCTCTGATTTGGAGGCCGGGGTGGATCAGCCTCCGATTTGGAGGCCGGGGTGGCTCAGTCTCCGATTTGGTGTGTCGGCCCTTTAAGACTCATTTGCGTGCGCTGGCCCTTTAACAATCACTTTGGTGCGTTGGCCCTTTAAGAGCTAGTTTGGCTGACTGGGCTTCTTTTAAATCCACTTTGGCGCACACATTCTCTCTCAGGGGCATGTGTCATGTGATGAAGCTAGATTTGCATTTGTGCTGTGGGTTTCGCTTTAAGAGCTGATATTATGTGGCAGAGGCTCTGTGCTGGGGTTCAAGTGAAGTTCGTAGGCGTTGGCATAGTAACTGGGTCTGCCTGCGCATATCAATGAGCTCAACTGTCATTTCAATCGCCTCAGGGCACGTTTTGCCATTTCCTATTGAAAAGCATTGGAGACAGTGCATTCCAATGACGGGAAAAAAAATTTTCAAACGCAAATTGCGCAAAAACTACAAATCCGATCGACACGAAAAATACTTAGCACACCTCTCATGGACGCTGGCTTCGAAACGACACCTCAATGGAGTCTGTGCGTGTAGCGGTTCGGGCCGCATTAATTGCGGAAATCAACTTAATAATAAGAAGAATAAGTTTGCAGCGTTCGGATTACAATATAGTGGTTTTTTCAAACCACTATAACTAGATGTGTATTTCCTGAAGGAAGTACAGATAGTGGTTTGAAATGGTGCCCGGGCTGCCACTTTAAGAGAGACTTGCCTGCTGCCCCTGCACGACTTTCAACTCAGTATCCGTTTTACCTGTGGGTGCCTCTCAGGGGCCACTTTGGCCTGTGGGGCCCCTCAGGGTCTGATTTGGTGGGTGGGGCCCCTCAGGATCTGATTCAGTGGACTGGGCTCCTCAGGGCTTTAATTGGTGGGCCGATTTGGTGGGCGAGGACTCTCAGGGTCCGGTTTGGTGGGCACGGCCCCTCAGGGTCTGATTTGGCGGGTGGAACCCCTCTGGGTGGGCGGGGCCCCTAAGAGTTTGATTTGGTGGGTGGGGCACCACAGGGTCCGATTTGATGGGCGGGGCCTCACAGGGTCTGATTTGGTGGGAGGGGCCACTCTGGGTCCAATTTGGTGGGCGGGGCCCCACAGGGTCCGATTTGGTGAGTGGGGCCCCACATGTCCAATTTCGTGGGCGGGGCTCCTCTGGTTCCGATTTGGTAGATGGGGCCTCAGGGTCCGATTTGGTGAGCGGGACTCTTCAGGGTATGATTTGGCAGGCGGGCCCATGAGGGTCTGATTTGGTGGGCGGCGCCCCTCATGGCCTGATTTGGTGGGCAGGGCCACTCTGGGTCTGATTAGGTGGGCGGGGCCCCTTGGGGTCAGATTTGGTGGGTGGGACCCCTCAGGGTCTGATGTGGTGGGCGGGGCCACTCTGGGTCCAATTTGATGGGCGGGGCCCTTCAGGGTACAATTTGGTAGGCGGGGCCACTCTGGGTCTGATTTGGTGAGCGGGGCCCCTCAGGTCCAATTTGGTGGGCGGGGCCTCTCTGGGTCCGATTTGGTGGGCGGGGCCACTCTGGGGCCGATTTGTTGGCCTGGGTAGCTCAGCCTCCGATTTGTAGGCCAGGGTTGATCAGCCTCCGATTTGGAGCCTGGGGTCACTCAGCATTCGATTTGGCGCGCCGGCCCTTTAAGGCTCATTTTGGTGCGCCGGCCCTTTAAGATTCACTTAGGCGCGTTGGCTGTTTAAGAGCTAGTTTGGCGCACTGGGCTTCTAAATTCACTTTGGCGTACATTCTCTCTCAGGGGCACGCGTCATGTGATGAAGCTAGATTTGCATTTGTGCTGTGGGTTTCGCTTTAAGAGCTGATATTATCGCCAGAAACTGTGTCCTGACGGGGTCATGTGAAGTTCTTTGGCGTTGGCATAGTAACTGGGTCTGCCTGCGCATATCAATGAGCTAAACTGCCATTTGAATCGCCTCAGGGCATATTTTCTCTAAGGCAAAATTTCCCCATGGAAAAGCATTGAGACAATACATTCAAAAGACGGGGAAAAAAAATTTCTAATGCAAATTGCGCAAAAACTACAAATCCAATCGACACGAAAATTACTTAGCACACCTCTCGTGGACGCTGGCTTCGAAACGACACCTCAAGGGAGTCTGTGCATGTAGCGGTTCGGGCCGCATTAATTGCGGAAATCAACTGAATAATAAGAATGAGTTAGCAGCGGTCGGATTACAACATTAATACTAGATATGTATTTCCTGAAGGAAGTACAGATAGTGGTTTGAAATGGTGCCCGGGCTGCCCCTTTAAGAGAGACTTGCCTGCTGCCCCTGCAAGACTTTCAACTCAGGATCCGTTTTAACTGTGGGTGCCTCTCAGGGGCCACTTTGGCCTCAGTGTCTGATTTTGTGGATGGGGCCCCTCAGGGGCCGATTTGTGGGTGGGGCCTCTCTGGGTCCGATTTTTTGGCCGGGGCCCCTCAGGGTCCGATTTGGTGGGTGGGGCCCCTCAGGGTCCGATTTTGTGGGTGTGGCCCCTCAGGGTCTGATTTTGTGGCCGGGGCCCCTCAGGGTCCGATTTGGTGGTTGGGGCCCCTCAGGGTCCGATTTTGTGGACAGGGCCCATCAGGGTCCGATTTTGTGGCCCGAACCCCTTAGGGCCCGATTTTGTGGGTGGGGCCTCTCAGGGTCCGATTTTGTGGCTGGGGCCCCTCAGGGTCCGATTTGGTGGGTGGGGCCCCTCAGGGTCCGATTTGGTGGGTGGGGCCCCTCAGGGTCCGATTTTGTGGCCGGGGCCCCTCAGGGTCCGATTTGGTGGTTGGGGCCCCTCAGGGTCCGATTTTGTGGCCGAGGCCCATCAGGGTCCGATTTTGTGGCCGGAACCCCTCAGGGTCCGATTTTGTGGGTGGGGCCCCTCAGGGTCCAATTTTGTGGTTGGGGCCCCTCTGTGTCCGATTTGGTGGCTGGGGCACCTCAGGGTCCGATTTTGTGGGTGGGGTCCCTGGGTCCGATTTGGTGGGCGGGGCCGATCAGGGTCCAATTTGGTGGGTGGGGCTCCTCAGTGTCCGACTTTGTGGTTGGGGCCCCTCAGGGTCTGATTTTGTGGATGGGGCCCCTCAGGGTCCGATTTTGTGTCCGGGGCCCCTCTGGGTCCGATTTTGTGGTTGGGGCCGTTCAGAATCCGATTTGGTGTGCGGGGCCACTCAGGGTCCGATTTGGTGGGCAGGGCCCCTAAGGGTCCAATTTGGTGGGCGGGGCCCCTCGGGGTCCGATTTGGTGAGCGGGGCCCCTCAGAGTTCGATTTGGTGAGCGGGGCCCTCAGGGTTCGATTTGGTCAGTGGGGCCCCTCAGGGTCCGATTTGGTGGGTGGGGCCCCTCAGGGTCTGATTTGTTGGGCGGGGCTCCTCAGGGTCCGATTTGGTGAGCGGGGCCACTTAGGGTCCGATTTGGTGAGCGGGGCCGCTCAGGGTCTGATTTGGTGGGCGGGGCCCCTCAGGGTCCAAGTTGGTGGGCGGGGCCCATCAGGGTCCGATTTGGTGGGCGGGGCCCATCAGGGTCCGATTTGGTGGGCGGGGCCCATCAGGGTCCAATTTGGTGGGCGGGGCACCTCAGGGTCCAATTTGGTGGGCGGGGCACCTCAGGGTCCGATTTGGTGGGCGGGGCCCCTCAGGGTCCGATTTGGTGGGCGGGGTCCCTCAGGGTCCGATTTGGTGGGCGGGGGGCACACTTTGGCGCACATACTCTCTCAGGGGCATGCTTCATGTGATGAAGCTAGATTTGTATTTGTGCTGTGGGTTTCGCTTTAAGAGCTGATATTATGTGGCAGAAGCTCTGTCCTGGGGGCGTCATGTGACGTTCGTAGGCGTTGGCATAGTAACTGGGTGTGCCTGCGCATATCAATGAGCTTTACTGCCATTTCAATCGCCTCAGGGCACGTTTTAAGTTTCCCATTGAAAAGCATTGATACAGTCCATTCCAATGACGGGAAAAAAAATTTTCAAACGCAAATTGCACAGAAACTACAAATTCGATCGACACGAAAAATACTTAGCACACCTCTAGTGGACACTGGCTTCAAAACGACACCTCAACGGAGTCTGTGCGTGTAGCGGTTCGGGCCGCATTAATTGCGGAAATCAACTGAATAACTTGTGATTGGCGCATTATAATTGTAATACTAGATGTGTATTTCCTGAAGGAAGTACAGATAGTGGTTTGAAATGGTGCCCGGGCTGCCCCTGCAAGACTTGCAACTCAGGATCCGTTTTAACTGTATGTGCCTCTCAGGGGCCACTTTGGCCTCAGGGTCTGATTTGGTGGGTGGGGCCCCTCAGGATCTGATTGTTTGGCTTGGGCTCCTCAGGGCTTGAATTGTTGGCCGGGATCCCTCAGGCTCCTATTTTGTGGGTGTGGCCCCTCAGGGTCCGATTTTGTGGGTGTGGCCCCCAGGGTCCGATTTCGTGGGTGTGGCAGCTCAGGGTCCGATTTCGTGGGTGTGGCCCCTCAAGGTCTGATTTTGTGGGTGTGGCCGCTCTGGGTCCGATTTTGTGGGTGGGCCCCTCAGGGTCCGATTTTGTGAGTGGGGCCCCTCAGGGTCCGATTTTGTGGCCGGGGCCCCTCAGGATCTGATTTTGTGGCCGGATCCCCTCAGGGTCTGATTTTGTGGGTGGGGCCCCTCAGGGTCCGATTTTGTGGCCGGGTCCCCTCAGGGTCCAATTTTGTGGGTGGGGCCCTTCAGGGCCCGATTTTGTGGCCGGGGCTCCTCAGGGTCCGATTTTGTGGTTGGGGCCCCTCAGGTTCCGATTTTGTGGGTGGTGCCACTCTGGGTCTGATTTGGTAGGCGGGGCCCCTCAGGAACTGATTTTCTGGCCGGGCCCCTCAGGGTCCTATTTTGTGGATGGGGCCCCTCAGGGTCCTATTTTGTGGGTGGGGCCCCTCAGGGTCCGATTTTGTGGTTGGGACCCCTCAGGGTCCGATTTTGTGGTTGGGGCCCCTCAGGGTCCGATTTTGTGGTTGGGGCCCCTCAGGGTCCGATTTTGTGACCGGGGCCCCTCAGGGTCTGATTTTGTTGGGGCCCCTCAGGGTCTGATTTTGTGGCCAGGGCCCCTCAGGGTCTGATTTTGTGGCCAGGGCCCCTCAGGGTCTGATTTTGTGGATGGGGCCCCTTAGGGTCTGATTTTGTGGGCGGAGCCCCTCTGGGTCCCATTTGGTGGGCGTGAACACTCTGGGACCGATTTGGTGGGTGGGGCCACTCGGGGGTCGATTTAGTGGGCGGGGCCACTTGGGGGTCGATTTGGTGGGTGGGGCCACTCGGAAGCCGATTTGGTGGGTGGGGCCACTCGGGGCCCGATATGGTGGGCGGGGCCACTCGGGCGATTTGGTGGGCGGGGCCACTCGGGCGGTTTGGTGGGCGGGGCCACTCGGGGGCCGATTTGGTGGGAGGGGCCTCTCAGGGCGATTTGGTGGGCGGGTCCACTTGGGGGGCCAATTTGGTGGGCGGGGCCACTCGGGGGCCGATTTGGTGGGCGGGGCCACTCGGGGCCGATTTGGTGGGCGGGGCTACTCTGGGTCCGATTTGGTGAGTGGAGCCCCTCTGGGTCTGATTTGGTGAGCGGAGTCCCTCTGGGTCCGATTTCTTGAGCGGGGCCACGCTGGGTCCAATTTGGAGGCCAGGGTTGATCAGCCTCCAATTTGGAGGCCGGGGTGGCTAAGCCTCCGATTTGGAGCCTGGGGTCACTCAGTTTTCGATTTGGCGCGCTGGCCCTTTAAGAATCACTTTGGCGCGTCGGCCGTTTTAGAGACAGGGTGGCTCACTGGGCTTCTAAATCCACTTTGCCGCACATTCTCTCTCAGGGGCATGCTTCATGTGATGAAGCTAGATTTGCATTTGTGCTGTGGGTTTCGCTTTAAGAGCTGATATTATGTGGCAGAAGCTCTGTCCTGGGGGCGTCATGTGATGTTCGTACGCGTTGGCATAGTAAATGGGTGTGCCTGCGCATATCAATGAGCTTTACTGCCATTTGAATTGCCTCAGGGCACGTGTTAAGTTGCCCATTGAAAAGCATTGAGACATGCATTCCAATGACGGGAAAAAATTTTCAAACGCAAATTGTGTAAAAACTACAAATCCGATCGACACGAAAAATACTTAGCACACCTCTCGTGGATGCTGGCTTCGAAACAACACCTCAACGGAGTCTGTGCGTGTAGCGGTTCGGGCCGCATTAATTGCGGAAATCAACTGAATAAAAAGAAAAAGTTAGCAGCGTTCGGATTACAACATTAATACTAGATGTGTATTTCCTGAAGGAAGTACAGATAGTGGTTTGAAATGGTGCCCGGGCTGCCCCTTTAAGAGAGACTTGCCTGCTGCCCCTGCAAGACTTTCATCTCAGGATCCGTTTTAAATATGGGTGCCTCTCAGGGGCCACTTTGGCCTCAGGGTCTGATTTTGTGGGTGGGACCCCTCAGCGCCTGATTTTGTGGGTGGGGCCACTCAGGGTCCGATTTTGTGGCCGGGGCACCTCAGGGTCCGATTTGGTGGGTGGGGCCCCTCATGGTCCGATTTTGTGGCCGGGGCACCTCAGGGTCCAATTATGTTGGTGGGGCCCCTCAGGGTCCGATTTGGTGGGCGGGGCCACTCGGGGTCCGATTTGGTGGGCTGTGCCACTCGGGGTCCGTTTTGGTGGGCGGGGCCCCTCAGGGTCCGATTTGGTGGGCTGGGCCACTCTGGGTCCGTTTTGGTGGGCTGGGCCACTCGGGGTCTGATTTTTTTAGCGGGGCCACGCTGGGTCCGATTTGGAGGTCGGGGTGGCTCAGCCTCCGATTTGGAGCCTGGGGTCACTCAGCTTTCGATTTGGCGCCCCGGCCCTTTAAGACTCATTTCGGTGCGCCGGCCCTTTAAGAATCACTTTGGAGCGTCGGCCCTTTAAGAGCCAGTTTGGCTCACTGGGCTTCTAAATCCACTTTGGCGCAAATTCTCTCTCAGTGGCATGCGTCATGTGATGAAGCTAGATTTGCATTTAAGCTGTTGGTTTCGCTTTAAGAGCTGAAATTATCTGCCAGAAACGCTGTCCTAGAGAGGTCATGTGAAGTTCGGAGGCGTTGGCATAGTAACTGGGTGAGCCTGCGCATATCAATGAGCTTAACTGTCACCTCACGACTGTCCCATGTTTTCCCTATGGCAACATTTTCCCATTGAAATGCATTGAGGAAAATGTTTTTTCAAACGCAAATTGCGCAAAAACTCCAAATCCGATCGACATGAAAAATACTTAGCACACCTCTTGAGGACGCTGGCTTTGAAACGAGGCCTCAACGGAGTCTGTGCGTGTAGCGGTTCGGGCCGCATTAATTGCGGAAATCAACTGAATAGTAATAATAATACTAGATGTGTATTTCCTGAAGGAAGTACAGATAGTGGTTTGAAATGGTGCCCGGGCTGCCCCTTTAAGAGAGACTTGCCTGCTGCCCCTGCAAGACTTTCAACTAAGGATCCGTTATTACAGTGGGTGCCACTAAGGGTCCGATTTTGTGGGCGGGCCCCTGAGGGTCCAATTTGGTGGGCGGGGCCCCTCAGGGTCCAATTTTGTGGGTGGGGCCCCTCTGGGTTCGATTTTGTGGCCGGGGTCTCTCAGGGTCCGATTTTGTAGCCGGGGCCCCTCAGGGTCCGATTTTGTGGTTGGGGCCCCTCAGGGTCCGATTTTGTGGCTGGGGACCCTCAGGGTCTGGTTTTGTGGTTTGGGGCCCTCAGGGTCCGATTTTGTGGCCGGGGCCACTCAGGGTCTGATTTTGTGGTTGGGGCCCCTCAGGGTCCGATTTTGTGGTTGGGGTCCCTCAGGGTCTGATTTTGTGGCCGGGTCTACTCAGGGACCGATTTTGAGGGCGGGGCCCCTTAGGGTCCTATTTTGTGGTTAGGGGCCCTCAGGGTCCGATTTTGTGGGTGGGGCCCCTCAGAGTCCGATTTGGTTGGCGGGGTCCCTCGGGTCCGATTTGGTGGACGGGGCCTCTCAGGGTCCGATTTTGAGGGCGGGGCCCCTCAGGGTCCGATTTTGTGGGCGGGGCCCCTGAGGGTCCAATTTGGTGGGCGGGGCCCCTCTGGGTTCGATTTTGTGGCCGGGGTCTCTCAGGGTCCGATTTTGTGGCCGGGGCCCCTTAGGGTCCGATTTTGTGGTTGGGGGCCCTCAGGGTCCGATTTTGTGGTTGGGGCCCCTCAGGGTCCGGTTTTGTGGTTGGGGCCCCTCAGGGTCCGGTTTTGTGGTTGGGGCCCCTCAGGGTCCGATTTTGTGGCCGGCGCCCCTCAGGGTCCGATTTCGTGGCCGGGGCCCCTAAGGGTCCGATTTTGTGGCTGGGGCCCCTCAGGGTCCGATTTTGTGGCCGGGGCCCCTGAGGGTCCGATTTTGTTGGTTGGGCTCCTCAGGGTCCGATTTTGTTGGTTGGGCCTTTCAAGATCCAATTTTGAGGGTGGGGCCCCTCAGGGTCCGATTTTGTGGCCGGGGCCCCTCAGGGTCCGATTTTGTGGTTGGGGCCCCTCAGGGTCTGATTTTGTGGCCGGGTCTACTCAGGGTCCGATTTTGAGGGCGGGGCCCCTCAGGGTCCAATTTGGTGGGCGAGGCCCCTCAGGGTCCAATTTGGTGGGCGAGGCCTCCAGGGTCCAATTTTGTGGGTGGGGCCCCTCTGGGTTCGATTTTGTGGCCGGGGTCTCTCAGGGTCCGATTTTGTGGCCGGGGCCCCTCAGGGTTCGATTTTGTGGTTGGGGCCCCTCAGGGTCCGATTTTGTGATTGGGGGCCCTCAGGGTCCGATTTTGTGGGTGGGGCCCCTCAGAGTCCGATTTGGTTGGCGGGGCCCCTCAGGGTCCGATTTTGAGGGCGGGGCCCCTGAGGGTACAATTTGGTGGGTGGGGCCCCTCACAGTCCAATTTTGTGGGTGGGGCCCCTCTGGGTTCATTTTGTGGCTGGGGTCTCTCAGGGTCCGATTTTGTGGCCGGGGCCCCTTAGGGTCCGATTTTGTGGTTGGGGCCCCTCAGGGTCCGATTTTGTGGCCAGCGCCCCTCAGGGTCCGATTTCGTGGCCGGGGCCCCTCAGGGTCCGATTTTGTGGCCGGGACCCCTCAGGGTCCGATTTTGTGGGTGGGGCCCCTCAGGGTCCGATTTTGTGGCTGGGGCCCCTCAGGGACCGATTTTGTTGGTTGGGCCCCTCAGGATCCGATTTTGAGGGTGGGGCCCCTCATTGTCCGATTTTGTGGCCGTGGCCCCACAGGGTCCGATTTTGTGGTTGGGGCCCCTCAGGGTCCGATTTTGTGGCCAGCGCCCCTCAGGTCCGATTTCGTGGCCGGGGCCCCTCAGGGTCCAATTTCGTGGCAGGGGCCCCTCAGGATCCGATTTTGTGGCCGGGACCCCTCAGGGTCCGATTTTGTGGGTGGGGCCCCTCAGGTCCGATTTTGTGGCTGGGGCCCCTCAGGGTCCTATTTTGTTGGTTGGGCCCCTCAGGATCCGATTTTGAGGGTGGGACCCCTCATGGTCCGATTTTGTGGCCGGGGCCCCATAGGGTCCGATTTTGTGGTTGGGGCCCCTCAGGGTCTGATTTTGTGGCCGGGTCTACTCAGGTCCGATTTTGAGGGTGGGGCCCCTCAGGGTCCGATTTTGAGGGCGGGGCCCCTCAGGGTCTGATTTTGTGGGCGGGGCCCCTGAGGGTCCGATTTGGTGGTCCAATTTTGTGGGTGGGGCCCCTCTGAGTTCGATTTTGTGGCCGGGGTCTCTCAGGGTCCGATTTTGTGGCCAGGGCCCCTCAAGGTCCGGTTTTGTGGTTGGGGGCCCTCAGGGTCCGATTTTCTGTCCGGGGCCCCTCAGGGTCTGATTTTGTGGCTGGGGCCCCTCATGATCCGATTTTGTGGCTGGGGCCCCTCAGGGTCCGATTTTGTGGATGGGCCGCTCAGGGTCCGATTTTGTGGCCGGGGCCCCTCAGTGTCCGATTTCGTGGCCGGGGCCCCTCAGGGTCCGATTTCGTGGCTGGGGCCCCTCATGATCCGATTTTGTGGCTGGGGCCCCTCAGGGTCCGATTTTGTGGATGGGCCGCTCAGGGTCCGATTTTGTGGCCGGGGCCCCTCAGGGTCCGATTTTGTTGCTGGGGCCCCTCAGGTTCCGATTTTGTGGATGGGCCGCTCAGGGTCCGATTTTGTGGCCAGGGCCCTTCAGGTTCCGATTTTGTGGCCGGGGCCCCTCAGGGTCAGATTTTGTGGCCGGGTCTACTCAGGGTCCGATTTTGTGGGTGGGGCCCCTTAGGGTCTGATTTTGTGGGTGGAGCCCACTGGGTCCATTTTGGTGGGCGGGGCCACTCTGGGTCCGATTTGGTGGGCGGGGCCCCTCGGGGTCTGATTTGTTAGGCGGGTCTCCTCAGGGTCAGATTTGGTGGGCGTGGCCTCTCTCGGTCCGATTTAGTGGGCAGTGCCCCTCAGGGTCCGATTTGGTGGGCGGGGCCCCTCAGGGTCCGATTTGGTGGGCGGGGCCCCTCTGCTTCCGATTTGGTGGGCGGGGCCCTTCATGGTCCGATTTGGTGGGCGGGGTCTCTCTGGGTCCGATTTGGTGGACGGAGCTCCTCAGGGTCCGATTTGGTGGGCAGGGCCCCTCTGGGTCCGATTTGGTGGGCGGGGCCCTTCAGGGTCCGATTGGGTGGGTGGGGCCACTCTGAGTCTGATTTGGTGGGCGGGGGCCCTCAGTGTCCGATTTGGTGGGCTGTGCCACTCTGGGCCCGTTTTTGGTGGGCGGGGCCACTCTGGGTCTGATTTGGAGGCCAGGGTGGCTCAGCCTCCAATTTTAAGGCCGGGGTGGCTCAGCCTCCGATTTGGAGCCTGGGGTCACTCAGCTTTCGATTTGGCGCTTCGGCCCTTTAAGACTCATTTCGGTGCGGCGGCCCTTTTAGAATCACTTTGGCGCTTCGGCCCTTTAAGAGCCAGTTTGGCTCACTGGGCTTCTAAATCCACTTTGGCGCACATTCTCTCTCAGAGCATGCGTCATGTGATGAAGTTAGATTTGCATTTATGTTGTTGGTTTCGCTTTAAGAGCTGAAATTATCTGCCAAAAACGCTGTCCTGGAGAGGTCACGTAAAGTTTGTAGGCGTTGGCATAGTAACTGGGTGAGTCTGCGCATATCAATGAGCTTAACTGCCACCTCACGGCTGTCCCATGTTTTCCCTATGGCAACATTTTCCCATTGAAATGCATTGAGGAAAATGTTTTTTCAAACGCAAATTGCGCAAAAACTCCAAATCCGATCGACATGAAAAATACTTAGCACACCACTCGTGGACGCTGACTTCGAAATGAGGCCTCAACGGAGTCTGTGCGTGTAGCGGTTCGAGCTGCATTAATTGCGGAAATCAACTGAATAGTAATAATAATACTAGATGTGTATTTCCTGAAGGAAGTAC
This sequence comes from Dendrobates tinctorius, assembly GCF_039654945.1. NCBI lineage: Eukaryota > Metazoa > Chordata > Amphibia > Anura > Dendrobatidae > Dendrobates > Dendrobates tinctorius. The sequence goes on along the minus strand of NW_027361676.1, from coordinate 48,768,321 downwards.
AGATAGTGGTTTGAAAGGTGCCCGGGCTGCCCCTTTAAGAGAGACTTGCCTGCTGCCCCTGCAAGACTTTCAACTCAGGATCCATTTTAACTGTGGGTGCCTCTCAGGGGCCACTTTGGCCACTATTATCTGGCAGAAACTGTGTCCTGCTGGGGTCATGTAAAGTTCGTATTCGTTGGCACAGTAACTGGGTGTGCCTGCGCCAGGGCCGACTCCAGGTTTTTGAGGGCCCCGGGCGAAAAAGTCTCAGTGGGCTCCCCTTAACACATACCACGACTCATGCCGTGTGACATCCGTGGTGACCGCCAAAAACGGACTTGTCTCCGTGTGGATCACACGGACATGCATGTGATCCACACGGACACTCGCTCTGTGGCAAAACACGTTCATGTGAAGGCGGCTACTGATTAGTAGTGTACGCATGAAAGAAAGAAGAGAGAGAAAGAACAGAGAGAGAACAGAAAGAAAGAAAGAGGGGAAATAAAGAACAGAGAAAGAGAAAGAATGGAAGGAAGAACAGAGAGAGAAAGATACAGAGAGCGAGAGAAAGAAAGAACGAACAGAGAAAGAAAGAGAAAGAAAGAAAGAAAGAAAATAAAAAACAAAGAGAAAGAAAGGAAAAACAGAGAGAGAAAGAAAGAAAAGAACAGAGAGAAAGAGAAAGAAAGAGGGTAAAGAAAGAAAGAACAGATAGAGAAAGAGGGGAAAGAAAGAACAAAGAGAAAGAAAGAGTGGACAGAAAAAAAGAACAGAGAGAGAAAGAAAGAAAGAGGGGAAAAAAAGAACAGAGAGGGAGGGAGAGAGAAAAAAAAGAGGGGAAGAAAGAACGGAGAGAGAAAGAACAGAGAGAAAAAGCTTCGACAGAGAAAAAGAACAGGGAGAGAGAGAAAGAAGGAGGGGAAAGAAAGAACAGAGAGGTAGAGAGAAAAAGAAAGAGGGGAAAGAACAGATAGAAAGAAAGAGGGGAAAGAAAGATCAGAGAGAGAGAAAGAAAAAGAGGAAAGCGAGAACAGAGAGAGAGAAAGAACAGAGACAGAAAGAAAGAAAGAGAACAGAGAGAGAGAAAGAACAGAGAGAGAAAAAAAAGATTAGAGAGAAAGAACAGAGAGAGAAAGAAAAAGAGAAAGAAAAATTCTATAAAGATACTATAGCAGCCCAGCTCCCATTGTAGTGCCCACCTGAGCCTCCTGGTGCAGGACATATCATGATCCGCTCACATGCCTGACATCCCCGATTCCAAGGTGATCCCGCTGTCCGCTCTGTCAGAGGAGGACACGGTGATGGATCTGAAGCATTCCCTGAAGTGCCTCCATGGTTCCGTCAAAATCTCCTACTGAAATTACCTCATTTCTGGTCAGCTTCCAGCACATCACTTCTGGCAGAACGTTACGTGCAAGTTTTAAATTGCTCCTTGGGGCTCCGCTGTGTACTCCTGTGTCCCGCGGGGAAAGTATGCTCACGGCTGGGGCAGTCTCTCTCTCAAAATCGGGACTGTCTCGCTGGATCCGGGACGGTTGGGACTCGGGAGGTATAAATGCTCCCCACCATACACCTCGTACACACACGGCTCCGCTCCGTACACCTTGTACACACGCAGCTTCACTCTATACACCCCCGGCTCTGCTCCGCTCCATAAACACACGGCTCAGCTCCGTACACACAGGGCTCCGTTCCGTACATCTCGTACACACACGGCTCTGCTCCATACACCTCGTACACACACGGCTTCGCTCCGTACACATCGTACACACACGGCTCTGCTCCGTACACCTCGTACACACACAGCTCTGCTCCGTATACATCATACACACACGGCTCTGCTCCGTACACCTCATACACACACGGGTCTGCTCCGTACACCTCGTACACACACGGCTCTGCTCCGTACACCTTGTAAACCCCTCCTGACCCCACCAAAGAACACACACGGCTCTGCTACATCCACCTTGTAAACCCCTCCTGACCCCACACAAGTACACACACGGCTCTGCTACATCCACCATGTAAAACCCCTCCCTGACACCACACAAGTACACACACGGCTCTGCTACATCCACCTTGTAAAACCCCTCCCTGACCCCACACAAGTACACACACGGCTCTGCTCCATACACCTCGTACACACACGGCTTCGATCCATACACATCGTACACACACGGCTCTGCTCCGTACACCTCGTACACACACGGCTCTGCTCCGTACACATCGTACACACACGGCTCTGCTCCGTACACCTCGTACACACACGGGTCTGCTCCGTACACCTCGTACACACACGGCTCTGCTCCGTACACCTTGTAAACCCCTCCTGACCCCACCAAAGAACACACACGGCTCTGCTATATCCACCTTGTAAACCCCTCCCTGACCCCACACAAGTACACGCATGGCTCTGCTACATCCACCTTGTAAACCCCTCCCTGACCCCACACAAGTACACACACGGCTCTGCTACATCCACCTTGTAAACCCCTCCCTGACCCCACACAAGTACACGCACGGCTTTGCTACATCCACCTTGTAAACCCCTCCTGACCGCACACAAGTACACACACGGCTCTGCTACATCCACCTTGTAAAACACCTCCTGACCCCACACAAGTACACGCACGGCTCTACTACATCCACCTTGTAAACCCCTCCTGACCGCACACAAGTACACACGGCTCTGCTACATCCACCTTGTAAACCCCTCCTGACCCCACACAAGTACACACACGGCTCTGCTACATCCACCTTGTAAACCCCTCCTGACCCCACACAAGTACACGCACGGCCCTGCTACATCCACCTTGTAAACCCCTCCCTGACCCCATACAAGTACACGCACGGCTCTGCTACATCCACCTTGTAAACCCCTCCCTGACCCCACTGTCCCACACATAAACGTTACCTCATCCATCCAGACCAGTACCATAATGAAAAGCGACCAGCACTGCAGAGTCCTGCAGCCACCCTGATCATGTGACTCCTGACACCTCCCCTCCTGTGACATCATCACAGGTCCTGTGTCAACACCGCACACAAGATTACAGCCGAAGGAAGCGATGATCATTGCTGGCTGTAAGGGGCTGCGTCACTGCGTGGGTCCCTCGCGGAGGGCGCAGGATGGGGTCAGTACATGGGGGGCATGGCAGCGGCCGGCGGGTATCCCAGACAGTGTGAGTGGGCCCTCCCATCTCGCCAGGGCCCCAGCACTTGCCCGAGTGCGCTGGGTGCTGACGCCGGCCCTGCCCTGTGCATATCAATGAGCTTAACTGCCATCTCACGACTGCCCCATGTTTTCCCTATGGCAACATTTTCCCATTAAAATGCATTGAGTCAGTGCATTCCAATGACAGGAAAATGTTTTTTCAAACGCAAATTGTGCAAAAACTACAAATCCGATCGACACAAAAAATAGCACATCTCTCATGGACGCTGGCTTCGAAACGACACCTCAACGGAGTCTGTGTGTGTAGCGGTTCGGGTCGCATTAATTGCGGAAATCAACTGAATAGTAATAATAATACTAGAAGTGTATTTCCTGAAGGAAGTACAGATAGTGGTTTGAAATGGTGCCCGGGCTGGGGTTGCTCAGCCTCCGATTTGGAGGCCGAGGTGGCTCAGCCTCCTATTTGGAGGCCGGGGTGGCTCAGCCTCCTATTTGGAGGCCGGGATGGCTCATCATCCGATTTGGAGGCAGGGGTGGCGCAGCCTCCTATTTGGAGGCCGGGGTGGCGCAGCCTCCTATTTGGAGGCCGGGGTGGTTCATCATCCGATTTGGAGGCCGGTTTGGCTCAGCCTCCTATTTGGAGGTCGGGGTGGCTCAGCCTCTGATTTGGAGGCAGAGGTGGCTCAGCCTCCGATTTGGAGGCCGGGGTCGATCAGCCTTCGATTTGGAGGCCGGGGTGGCTCAGCCTCCGATTTGGAGGCCGGGGTGGCTCAGCCTCCTATTTGGAGGCCGGGATGGCTCAGCCTCCTATTTGGAGGCTGGGATGGCTCATCGTCCGATTTGGAGGCAGGGGTGGCGCAGCCTCCTATTTGGAGGCCGGGGTGGCGCAGCCTCCTATTTGGAGGCCGGGGTGGTTCATCATCCGATTTGGAGGCCGGTTTGGCTCAGCCTCCTATTTGGAGGTCGGGGTGGCTCAGCCTCTGATTTGGAGGCAGAGGTGGCTCAGCCTCCGATTTGGAGGCCGGGGTCGATCAGCCTTCGATTTGGAGGCCGGGGTGGCTCAGCCTCCGATTTGGAGGCCGGGGTGGCTCAGCCTCCTATTTGGAGGCCGGGATGGCTCATCGTCCGATATGGAGGCAGGGGTGGCGCAGCCTCCTATTTGGAGGCCGGGGTGGCGCAGCCTCCTATTTGGAGGCCGGGGTGCTTCATCGTCCGATTTGGAGGCCGGTTTGGCTCAGCCTCCTATTTGGAGGTTAGGGTGGCTCGGCCTCTGATTTGGAGGCAGAGGTGTCTCAGCCTCCGATTTGGAGGCCGGGGTCGATCAGCCTCTGATTTGGAGGCCGGGGTCGATCAGCCTCTGATTTGGAGGCCGGAGTGACTCAGCCTCCGATTTGGAGGCCGGGGTGGCTCAGCCTCCGATTTGGAGGCCGGGGTGGCTCAGCCTCCGATTTGGAGGCCGGGGTGGCTCAGCCTCCGATTTGGAGGCAGGGGTGGCTCAGCCTCCGATTTGGAGGCCGGGGTGGCTCAGCCTCCGATTTGGAGGCCGGGGTGGCTCAGCCTCCGATTTGGAGGCCGGGGTGGCTCAGCCTCCGATTTGGAGGCCGGGGTGGCTCAGCCTCCGATTTGGAGGCCGGGGTGGCTCAGCCTCCGATTTGGAGGCCGGGTTGGCTCAGTCTCCGATTTGGAGGCCGGGGTCGATCAGCCTCCAATTTGGAGGCCGGGGGTTGATCAGCCTCCGATTTGGAGGCCGGGGTGGCTCAGCCTCCGATTTGGCGTGTAGGCCCTTTAAGACTCATTTTGGTGCGTCGGCCCTTTAACAAACACTTTGGCGCGTGGGCCCTTTAAGAGCTAGTTTGGCTCACTGGGCTTCTACATCAACTTTGGTGGACATTCTCTCTCAGGGGCATGTGTCATGTGATGAAGCTAGATTTGCATTTGTGCTGTGGGTTTCGCTTTAAGAGCTGATATTATGTGGTAGAAGCTCTGTCCTCGGGGCATCATGTGACGTTCGTAGGCGTTGGCATAGTAACTGGGTGTGCCTGCGCATATCAATGAGCTTAACTGCCATTTCAATCGCCTCAGGGCATGTTTTGCCAATTCCCATTGAAAAGCATTGGAGACAGTGCATTCCAATGACAGGAAAAAAAATTTTCAAACGCAAATTGCGCAAAAACTACAAATCCAATTGACACGAAAAATACTTAGCACACCTCTCGTGGACGCTGGCTTCGAAACGACACCTCAACGGAGTCTGTGCGCGTAGCGGTTCGGGCCGCATTAATTGCGGAAATCAACTTAATAAAACGAAAAAGTTAGCAGCGTTCGGATTACAACATTAATACTAGATGTGTATTTCCTGAAGGAGGTACAGATAGTGGTTTGAAATGGTGCCCGGGCTGCCCCTTTAAGAGAGACTTGCCTGCTGCCCCAGCAAGACTTTCAACTCAGGATCCGTTTTAAGTGTGGGTGCCTCTCAGGGGCCACTTTGGCCTCAGGGTCTGATTTGGTGGGTGGGGCCCCATAGGATCAGATTCGGTGGCCTGGGCTCCTCAGGGTTTGAATTGGTGGCCGGGATCCCTCAGGGTCCAATTTTGTTGGTGTGGCCACTCAGGGTCTGATTTTGTGGGTGTGGCCCCTCAGGGTCCGATTTTGTGGGTGTGGCCCCTCAGGGTCCGATTTTGTGGGTGGGTCCCCTCAGGGTCTGATTTTGTGGGTGGGGCCCCTCAGGGTCCAATTTTGTGGGTGGGGCCCCTCATGGTCTGATTTGCTGGGTGGGGCCCCTCAGGGTCCTATTTGGTGGGCGGGGCCCCTCATGGTCAGATTTGGTGGGCGGGACCCCTTAGGGTCCGATTTCGTGGTTGGGGCCTTTCAGAATCCGATTTGGTGGGCGGGGTCCCTCAGGGTCCGATTTGGTGAGCGGGGCCCCTCAGGGCCCGATTTGGTGAGCGTGGCCCCTCAGGGTCCGATTTGGTGGGCGGGGCCACCCAGGGTCCGATTTAGAGGGCAGGGCCCCTCAGGGTCTGATTTGGTGGGCGGGGCCCCTCATGGTCTGATTTTGTGGCCGGGGCCAATCAGGGTCCGATTTTGTGGGTGGGGCCACTGTGGGTTCGATTTTGTGGTTGGGGCCCCTCAGGGTCCGATTTTATGAGTGGGGCCCCTCAGGGTCTGATTTTGTGTCCGGGGCCCATCAGGGTCCCTCTTTGTGGTTGGGGCCTTTCAGAATCCGATTTGGTGAGTGGGGCCCCTCAGGGTCCGATTTGGCGAGCGGGGCCCCTCAGGGTCCGATTTGGTGGGCGGGGCCCCTCAGGGTCAGATTTGGAGGGTGGGGCCCCTCAGGGTCCGATTTTGTGGCCGGGTCCCCTCAGGGTCTGGATTTGTGGGTGAGGCCCCTCAGGGTCCGATTTTGTGGCCGGTGCCTCTCAGGCTCCGATTTTGTGGTTGGGGCCCCTCAGGGTCCAATTTTGCGGCCGGAGCCTCTCAGGGTCCGATTTTGTGTTTGGGGCCCCTCAGGATCTGATTTTGTGGCCGGGGTCCCTCAGGGTTCGATTTTGTGGCCGGGGTCCCATGAGGGTCCAATTTTGTGGGTGGGGCCCCTCAGGGTCCGATTTTGTGGGTGGGGCCCCTCAGGATCCGATTTTGTGGTTGGGGCCCATCAGGGTTCAATTTTGTAGGTGGGGTCCCTCAGGGTCCGATTTTGTGGCCGGGGCCCGTTAGGGTCCGATTTTGTGGCCGGGGCCCGTCAGGGTCCGATTTTGTGGCCGGGGCCCGTCGGGGTCCCATTTTGTGGTTGGGGCCCCTCAGGGTCCGATTTTGTGGGTAGGGCCCCTCAGGGTCTGATTTTGTGAGTGGGGCCACTCGGGGTCCGATGTTGTGGCCGGATCCCCTCAGGGTCCGATTTTGTGGGTGGGGCCCCTCAGGGTCCAATTTTGTGGCCGGGGCCCCTCAGGGTCCAATTTTGTGGGTGGGGCCCCTTAGGGTCCGATTTTGTGGGTGGGGCCCCTCAGGGTACAATTTGGTGGGCTGGGCCACTCTGGGTACAATTTGGTGGGCGGGGCCACTCTGGGTACAATTTGGTGGGCGGGGCCACTCTGGGTACAATTTGGTGGGCGGGGCCACTCTGGGTCCGATTTGGTGAGCTGGGCCACTCTGGGTCCGATTTGGTGAGCTGGGCCCCTCAGGGTCTGATTTGGTGGGCGGGATGTATCAGAGTCCGATTTGGTGGGAGGGGCCCCTCAGGGTCCAATTTGGTTGACGGGGACCCTCGGGGTCCGATTTGGTGGGCGGGATCCCTTGGGGTCCGATTTGGTGGGCGGGGCCGCTCGGGGTCCGATTTAGTGGGCGGGGCCCCTCGGGGTCCGATTTGGTGGGTGGGGCCCCTCGGGGTCCGATTTGGTGGGCGGGGCCCCTCAGAGTTCAATTTGGTCAGCGGGGACCCTCAGGGTCCGATTTTGTGGGTGGGGCCCCTCAGGGTCCGATTTTGTGGTTGGGGCCTTTCAGAATCCGATTTGGTGGGCGGGGCCCCTCAGGGTCCGATTTGGTGGGCGGGGCCCCTCAGGGTCCCATTTGGTGGGCGGGGCCCCTCAGGGTCCCATTTGGTGGGCGGGGCCCCTCAGGGTCCCATTTGGTGGGCGGGGCCCCTCAGGGCCCCATTTGGTGGACGGGGCCACTCTGGGTCCGATTTGGTGGGCGGGGCCACTCTGGGTCTGATTTGGTGGACGGGGCCCTTCAGGGTCCAATTTGGTGGGCGGGGACACTGAGTCTGAATTTGTGGGTTGGGCCCCTCAGGGTCCGATTTTGTGGCCGGGGCCCCTCAGGGTCCGATTTTGTGTCCGGGGCCCCTCAGGGTCCGATTTTGTAGCCGGTGCCTCTCAGGGTCCGATTTTGTGGTTGGGGCCCCTCAGGGTCTGATTTTGAGGGTGGGGCCCCTCAGGGTCTAATTTGGTGGGCGGGGCCCCTCAGGGTCCGATTTGGTGGGCGGGGCCCCTCAGGGTCCGATTTGGTGGGCGGGGCCCCTCAGGGTCCGATTTGGTGGGCGGGGCCCCTCAGGGTCCGATTTGGTGGGCGGGGACCCTCAGGGTCCGATTTGGTGGGCGGGGCCCCTCAGGGTCCGATTTGGTGGGCGGGACCCCTCAGGGTCCGATTTGGTGGGCGGGGCCACTCTGGGTCTGATTTGGTGGGTGGGGCCACTTTGGGTCCGATTTGGTGGACGGGGCCCTTCAGGGTCCAATTTGGTGGGCAGGGACACGGAGTCTGAATTTGTGGGTTGGGCCCCTCAGGGTCCGATTTTGTGGCCGGGGCCCCTCAGGGTCCGATTTTGTGTCCGGGGCCCCTCAGGGTCCAATTTTGTAGCCGGTGCCTCTCAGGGTCCGATTTTGTGGTTGGGGCCCCTCAGGGTCTGATTTTGAGGGTGGGGCCCCTCAGGGTCTAATTTGGTGGGAGGGGCCCCTCAGGGTCTGATTTTGTGGGTTGGGCCCCTCAGGGTCCGATTTCGTGACCTGGGCCCCTTAGGGTCTGATTTTGTGGCCGGGGTCTCTCAGGGTCCGATTGTGTGGGTGGGGCCCCTCAGGGTCTGGTTTTGTGGTTGGGGCCCCTCAGGGTCCGATTTTGTGGTTGGGGGCCCTCACGGTCTGATTTTGAGTCCGGGGCCCCTCAGGGTCTGATTTCGTGGTTGGGACCCCTCAGGGTCCGATTTTGTGGCCGGGGCCCCTCAGGGTCCGATTTTGTGGCCGGGGCCCCTCAGGGTCCGATTTTGTGTGTGGGGCCCCTCAGTGTCCGATTTTGTGGCTGGGGCCCCTCAGGGTCCGATTTTGTTGGTTGGGCCCCTCAGGATCCGATTTTGAGGGTGGGGCCCCTCAGGGTTCGATTTTGTGGCCTGGGCCCCACAGGGTCCGATTTTGTGGTTGGGGCCCCTCAGGGTCTGATTTTGTGGCCGGGTCTACTCAGGGTCCGATTTTGAGGGTGGGGCCCCTTAGGGTCCTATTTTGTGGTTGGGGGCCCTCAGGGTCTGATATTGTGGGTGGGGCCCCTTAGAGTCCGATTTGGTTGGCGGGGCCCCTCAGGGTCTGATTTGGTGGGCGGGGCCTCTCAGGGTCCGATTTTGAGGGAGGGGCCCCTCAGGGTCCGATTTTGAGGGCGGGGCCCCTGAGGGTCCGATTTTGTGGCCGGGGCCCCTCAGGGTCCGATTTTGGGGTTGGGGCCCCTCAGGGCCGATTTTGGGGTTGGGGCGCTCAGGGTCCAATTTTGTGGGTGGGGCCCCTTTGGGTTCGATTTTGTGGCCGGGGTCTCTCAGGGTCCGATTTTGTGGCCGGGGCCCCTCAGGGTCCGATTTTGTGGTTGGGGCCCCTCAGGGTCCGATTTTGTGGTTGGGGCCCCTCAGGGTCCGGTTTTGTGGTTGGGGCCCCTCAGGGTCCGATTTTGTGGCCGGCACCCGTCAGGGTCCGATTTTGTGGCTGGGGCCCCTCAGGGTCCGATTTTGTGGCCGGGGCCCCTCAGGGTCCGATTTTGTGGTTGGGCCGCTCAGGGTCCGATTTTGTGGCCGGGGCCCCTCAGGGTCCGATTTTGTGGGTGGGGCCCCTCAGTGTCCGATTTTGTGGCTGGGGCCCCACAGAGTACGATTTTGTTGGTTGGGCCCCTCAGGATCCGATTTTGAGGGTGGGGCCCCTCAGGGTTCGATTTTGTGGCCTGGGCCCCTCAGGGTCCGATTTTGTGGTTGGGGCCCCTCAGGGTCTGATTTTGTGGCCGGGTCTACTCAGGGTCCGATTTTGAGGGTGGGGCCCCTTAGGGTCCTATTTTGTGGTTGGGGGCCCTCAGGGTCTGATTTTGTGGGTGGGGCCCCTTAGAGTCCGATTTGGTTGGCGGGGCCCCTCAGGGTCTGATTTGGTGGGCGGGGCCTCTCAGGGTCCGATTTTGAGGGAGGGTCCCCTCAGGGTCCGATTTTGAGGGCGGGGCCCCTGAGGGTCCAATTTTGTGGCCGGGGCCCCTCAGGGTCCGATTTTGGGGTTGGGGCCCCTCAGGGCCGATTTTGTGGTTGGGGACGCTCAGGGTCCAATTTTGTGGGTGGGGCCCCTCTGGGTTCGATTTTGTGGCCGGGGTCTCTCAGGGTCCGATTTTGTGGTTGGGGCCCCTCAGGGTCCGATTTTGTGGTTGGGGCCCCTCAGGGTCCGGTTTTGTGGTTGGGGCCCCTCAGGGTCCGATTTTGTGGCCAGCACCCGTCAGGGTCCGATTTCGTGGCCGGGGCCCCTCAGGGTCCGATTTTGTGGCTGGGGCCCCTCAGGGTCCGATTTTGTGGCCGGGGCCCCTCAGGGTCCGATTTTGTGGTTGGGCCGCTCAGGGTCCGATTTTGTGGCCGGGGACCCTCAGGGTCCGATTTTGTGGCTGGGGACCCTCAGGGTCCGATTTTGTGGCTGGGGCCCCTCAGGGTCCGATTTTGTGGCTGGGGCCCCTCAGGGTCCGATTTTGTGGTTGGGGCCCCTCAGGGTCTGATTTTGTGGCCGGGTCTACTCAGGGTCCGATTTTGTGGGTGGGGCCCCTTAGGGTCTGATTTTGTGGGTGGAGCCCCCTGGGTCCATTTTGGTGGGCAGGTCCACTCTGGGTCCGATTTTGTGGTTGGGGCCCCTCAGGGTCCGATTTTGTGGTTGGGGCCCCTCGGGGTTCAATTTTGTAGGTGGGGTCCCTCAGGGTCCGATTTTGTGGCCGGGTCCCGTCAGGGTCCGATTTTGTGGCCGGGGCCAGTCAGGGTCCGATTTTGTGGGTGGGGCCCCTCAGGGTCCGATTTTGTGGGTGGGGCCACTCAGGGTCCGATTTTGTGGGTGGGGCCTTCAGGGTCCGATTTTGTGGGTGGGGCTCCTCAGGGTCCAATTTGGTGGGCGGGGCCACTCTGGGTCTGATTTGGTGGGCGAGGCCACTCTGGGTCCGACTTCGTGGGCGGGGCCACTCTGGGTCCGATTTGGATGCCAGGGTTGCTCAGCCTCCTTTTTGTAGGCCAGGGTCTATCAGCCTCCGATTTGGAGCCTTGGGTCACTCAGCTTTCGATTTGGCGCGCCGGCCCTTTAAGACTCATTTTGGTGCGCCGGCTCTTTAAGAATCAATTTGGCGCGTCGGCCCTTTAAGAGCCAGGGTGGCTCACTGGGCTTCTAAATCCACTTTGGCGCACACATTCTCTCTCAGGGGCATGCGTCATGTGATGAAGCTAGATTTGCATTTGTGCCGTGGGTTTAGCTTTAAGAGCTGATATTATGTGGCAAAAGCTCTGTTCTGGAGATGTCATGTGACGTTCGTAGGCGTTGGCATAGTAACTGGGTCTGCCTGCGCATATCAATGAGCTCAACTGCCATTTCAATCGCCTCAGGGCACGTTTTAAGCTTCCCATTGAAAAGCATTGACACAGTGCATTCCAATGACGGGAAAAAAAATTTTCAAACGCAAATTGCGCAAAAACTACAAATCCGATCGACACGAAAAATACTTAGCACACCTCTCATGGACGCTGGCTTCGAAACGACACCTCAACGGAGTCTGTGCGTGTAGCGGTTCGGGCTGCATTAATTGCGGAAATCAACTTAATAATAATAATAAGAAGAAGAAGAAGAACTAGATGTGTATTTCCTGAAGGAAGTACAGATAGTGGTTTGAAATGGTGCCCGGGCTGCCCCTTTAAGAGAGACTTGCCGGCTGCCCCTGCACGACTTTCAACTCAGTATCCGTTTTACCTGTGGGTGCCTCTCAGGGGCCACTTGGTGGGTGGGTGGGGCCCCTCAGGATCCGATTCAGTGGACTGGGCTCCTCAGGGCTTGAATTGGTGGGCCGATTTGGTGGGCGAGGCCCATCAGGGTCCGGTTTGGTGGGCACGGCCCCTCCGGGTCTGATTTGGCGGGTGGGACCCCTCTGGGTCCGATTTGGTGGGCGGGTCCCCTCAGAGTTCGATTTGGTGGGTGGGGCACCACAGGGTCCGATTTGATGGGCGGGGCCCCACAGGGTCTGATTTGGTGGGAGGGGCCACTCTGGGTCCAATTTGGTGGGTGGGGCCCCACAAGGTCCGATTTGATGAGTGGGGCCCCACATGTCCAATTTCGTGGGCGGGGCTCCTCTGGTTCCGATTTGGTAGATGGGGCCTCTCAGGGTCTGATTTGGTGGGCGGGGCTCTTCAGGGTATGATTTGGCAGGCGGGGCCCATGAGGGTCTGATTTGGTGGGCGGCGCCCCTCATGGCCTGATTTGGTGGGCAGGGCCACTCTGGGTCTGATTAGGTGGGCGGGGCCCCTTAGTGTCAGATTTGGTGGGTGGGACCCCTCAGGGTCTGATTTGGTGGGCAGGGCCACTCTGCGTCTGATTTGGTGAGCGGGGCCCCTCAGGGTCCAATTTGGTGGGCGGGGCCTCTCTGGGTCCGATTTGGTGGGTGGGGCCACTCAGCATTCGATTTGGCGCGCCGGCCCTTTAAGGCTCATTTTGGTGCGCCGGCCCTTTAAGATTCACTTAGGCGCGTCGGCTGTTTAAGAGCTAGTTTGGCGCACTGGGCTTCTAAATTCACTTTGGCGTACATTCTCTCTCAGGGGCACGCGTCATGTGATGCAGCTAGATTTGCATTTGTGCTGTGGGTTTCGCTTTAAGAGCTGAAATTATCGCCAGAAACTGTGTCCTGAGGGCGTCATGTGAAGTTCTTTGGCGTTGGCATAGTAAATGGGTCTGCCTGCGCATATCAATGAGCTGAACTGCCATTTGAATCGCCTCACTGCATATTTTCTCTAAGGCAAAATTTCCCCATTGAAAAGCATTGAGACAATACATTCAAATGACGGGAAAAAAATTTCTAATGCAAATTGCGCAAAAACTACAAATCCAATCGACACGAAAATTACTTAGCACACCTCTCGTGGACGCTGGCTTCGAAACGACACCTCAACAGAGTCTGTGCGTGTAGCGGTTCGGGCCGCATTAATTGCGGAAATCAACTGAATAATAAGAATAAGTTAGCAGCGGTCGGATTACAACATTAATACTAGATGTGTATTTCCTGAAGGAAGTACAGATAGTGGTTTGAAATGGTGCCTGGGCTGCCCCTTTAAGAGAGACTTGCCTGCTGCCTCTGCAAGACTTTCAACTCAGGATCCATTTTAACTGTGAGTGCCTCTCAGGGGCCACTTTGGCCTCAGGGTCTGATTTGGTGGGTGGGGCGCCTCAGGATCTGATTCCTTGGCGGGGATCCCTCAGGCTCCGATTTTGTGGGTGTGGCCCCTCAGGGTCCGATTTTGTGGGTGTGGCCCCTCAGGGTCCGATTTTGTGGGTGGGGCCCCTCAGGGTCCGATTTTGTGGGTGGGGCCCCTCAGGGTCCAATTTTGTGGGTGGGGCCCCTCAGGGTCTAATTTTGTGGCCGGATCCCCTCAGGGTCCGATTTTGTAGGCGGGGTCCCTCAGGGTCCGATTTTGTGGCCGGGGCCCCGCAGGGTCCGATTTTGTGGCCGGGGCCCCTCAGGGTCCGATTTTGTGGTTGGGGCCCCTCAGGGTCCGATTTTGTGGGTGGGGCCCCTCAGGGTTTGATTTTGTGGCCGGATCCCCTCAGGATCTGATTTTGTGGGTGGGGCCCCTCAGTGTCCGATTTTGTGGCTGGGGCCCCTCAGAGTCCGATTTTGTTGGTTGGGCCCCTCAGGATCCGATTTTGAGGGTGGGGCCCCTCAGGGTTCGATTTTGTGGCCTGGGCCCCTCAGGGTCCGATTTTGTGGTTGGGGCCCCTCAGGGTCTGATTTTGTGGCCGGGTCTACTCAGGGTCCGATTTTGAGGGTGGGGCCCCTTAGGGTCCTATTTTGTGGTTGGGGGCCCTCAGGGTCTGATTTTGTGGGTGGGGCCCCTTAGAGTCCGATTTGGTTGGCGGGGCCCCTCAGGGTCTGATTTGGTGGGCGGGGCCTCTCAGGGTCCGATTTTGAGGGAGGGGCCCCTCAGGGTCTGATTTTGAGGGCGGGGCCCCTGAGGGTCTGATTTTGTGGCCGGGGCCCCTCAGGGTCCGATTTTGGGGTTGGGGCCCCTCAGGGCCGATTTTGTGGTTGGGGGCGCTCAGGGTCCAATTTTGTGGGTGGGGCCCCTCTGGGTTCGATTTTGTGGCCGGGGTCTCTCAGGGTCCGATTTTGTGGCCGGGGCCCCTCAGGGTCCGATTTTGTGGTTGGGGCCCCTCAGGGTCCGATTTTGTGGTTGGGGCCCCTCAGGGTCCGATTTTGTGGTTGGGGCCCCTCAGGGTCCGATTTTGTGGCCGGGGCCCCTCAGGGTCCGATTTTGTGGTTGGGGCCCCTCAGGGTCCGATTTTGTGGTTGGGGCCCCTCAGGGTCCGGTTTTGTGGTTGGGGCCCCTCAGGGTCCGATTTTGTGGCCGGCACCCGTCAGGGTCTGATTTCGTGGCCGGGGCCCCTCAGGGTCCGATTTTGTGGCCGGGGCCCCTCAGGGTCCGATTTTGTGGTTGGGCCGCTCAGGGTCCGATTTTGTGTCCGGGGACCCTCAGGGTCCGATTTTGTGGCTGGGGCCCCTCAGGGTCCGATTTTGTGGCTGGGGCCCCTCAGGGTCCGATTTTGTGGCTGGGGCCCCTCAGGGTCCGATTTTGTGGCCGGGGCCCCTCAGGGTCCGATTTTGTGGTTGGGGCCCCTCAGGGTCTGATTTTGTGGCCGGGTCTACTCAGGGTCCGATTTTGTGGGTGGGGCCCCTTAGGGTCTGATTTTGTGGGTGGAGCCCCCTGGGTCCATTTTGGTGGGCAGGTCCACTCTGGGTCCGATTTTGTGGTTGGGGCCCCTCAGGGTCCGATTTTGTGGTTGGGGCCCCTCGGGGTTCAATTTTGTAGGTGGGGTCCCTCAGGGTCCGATTTTGTGGCCGGGTCCCGTCAGGGTCCGATTTTGTGGCCGGGGCCAGTCAGGGTCCGATTTTGTGGGTGGGGCCCCTCAGGGTCCGATTTTGTGGGTGGGGCCTTCAGGGTCCGATTTTGCGGGTGGGGCTCCTCAGGGTCCAATTTGGTGGGCGGGGCCACTCTGGGTCTGATTTGGTGGGCGAGGCCACTCTGGGTCCGACTTCGTGGGCGGGGCCACTCTGGGTCCGATTTGGATGCCAGGGTTGCTCAGCCTCCTTTTTGTAGGCCAGGGTCTATCAGCCTCCGATTTGGAGCCTTGGGTCACTCAGCTTTCGATTTGGCGCATTAAGACTCATTTTGGTGCGCCGGCTCTTTAAGAATCAATTTGGCGCGTCGGCCCTTTAAGAGCCAGGGTGGCTCACTGGGCTTCTAAATCCACTTTGGCGCACACATTCTCTCTCAGGGGCATGCGTCATGTGATGAAGCTAGATTTGCATTTGTGCAGTGGGTTTAGCTTTAAGAGCTGATATTAAGTGGCAAAAGCTCTGTTCTGGAGATGTCATGTGACGTTCGTAGGCGTTGGCATAGTAACTGGGTCTGCCTGCGCATATCAATGAGCTCAACTGCCATTTCAATCGCCTCAGGGCACGTTTTGCCATTTCCTATTGAAAAGCATTGGAGACAGTGCATTCCAATGATGGGAAAAAAAATTTTCAAACGCAAATTGCGCAAAAACTACAAATCCGATCGACACGAAAAATACTTAGCACACCTCTCATGGACGCTGGCTTCGAAACGACACCTCAACGGAGTCTGTGCGTGTAGCGGTTCGGGCTGCATTAATTGCGGAAATCAACTTAATAATAATAAGAAGAAGAAGAAGAAGAAGAAGTTAGCAGCGTTCAGATTACAATATAGTGGTTTTTTCAAACCACTATAATAAGTTAGCAGCGTTCGGATTACAATATAGTGGTTTTTTCAAACCACTATAACTAGATGTGTATTTCCTGAAGGAAGTACAGATAGTGGTTTGAAATGGTGCCCGGGCTGCGAC
Organism: Dendrobates tinctorius; assembly: GCF_039654945.1. Lineage (NCBI taxonomy): Eukaryota > Metazoa > Chordata > Amphibia > Anura > Dendrobatidae > Dendrobates > Dendrobates tinctorius. The sequence goes on along the minus strand of NW_027361676.1, from coordinate 48,752,298 downwards.
TTTAAGAGAGACTTGCCTGCTGCCCCTGCACGACTTTCAACTCAGTATCCGTTTTACCTGTGGGTGCCTCTCAGGGGCCACTTTGGCCTGTGGGGCCCCTCAGGGTCTGATTTGGTGGGTGGGGCCCCTCAGGATCCGATTCAGCCCATCCTCAGGGCTTGAATTGGTGGGCCGATTTGGTGGGCGAGGCCCCTCAGGGTCCGGTTTGGTGGGCGAGGCCCCTCAGGGTCTGATTTGGCGGGTGGGACCCCTCTGGGTCCGATTTGGTGGGCGGGGCCCCTCAGAGTTCGATTTGGTGGGTGGGGCACCACAGGGTCCGATTTGATGGGCGGGGCACCACAGGGTCTGATTTGGTGGGTGGGGCCCCTCTGGGTCCAATTTGGTGGGCGGGGCCCCTCTGGGTCTATATTTGGTGGGCGGGGCCCCTCTGGGTCCGATTTTCTGGCCGAGGCCTCTCAGGGTCCGATTTTGTTGGGGCCCCTCAGGGTCTGATTTTGTGGCAGGGGCCCCTCAGAGTCCGATTTTGTGGGTGGGACTCCTTAGGGTCTGATTTGGTGGGCGGGACCACTCTGGGTCCGATTTGGTGGGTGGGGCCCCTCAGGGTTCGATTTGGTGGGCGGGGCCCCTCAGGGTCCGATTTGGTGGGCGGGGGCCCACAGGGTCTGATTTGGTGGGCGGGGTCCCTCAGGGTCCGATTTGGTGGGCGGGGCCCCTCAGGGTCCGATTTTGTGGCCGGGGCCACTCAGGGTCCAATTTGGTGGGCGGGGCCACTCAGGGACCAATTTGGTGGGCGGGGCCACTCAGGGTCCGATTTGGTGAGTGGGGCCCCTTAGAGTTCAATTTGGTCAGCGGGGCCCCTCAGGGTCCGATTTTGTGGGTGGGGCCCCTCAGGGTCCGATTTTGTGGTTGGGTCCTTTCAGAATCCGATTTAGTAGGCGGGGCCCCTCAGGTTCTGAATTGGTGGGCGGAGCCCCTCAGGGTCCGATTTGGTGGGCGGGGCCCTTCAGGGTCCGATTTGGTGGGCGGGGCCCCTCAGGGTCCGATTTGGTGGGCGGGGCCACTCTGGGTCTGATTTGGTGGGCGGGGCCACTCTGGGTCCGATTTTGGGGCGGGGCACTTCAGAGTCCAATTTGGAGGGTGGGGACACTGAGTCTGATTTTGTGGGTTGGGCCCCTCAGGGTCCGATTTTGTGGCCGGGGCCCCTCAGGGTCTGATTTTGTGTCCGGGGCCCCTCAGGGTCCGATTTTGTGGCCGGTGCCTCTCAGGGTCCGATTTTGTGGTTGGGGCCCCTCAGGGTCCGATTTTGTGGGTTGGGCCCCTCAGGGTCCGATTTTGTGGCCGGGGCCCCTCAGGGTCCGATTTTGTGGTTGGGGCCCCTCAGGATCCGATTTTGTGGCCGGAGCCCCTCAGGGTCCGAATTTGTGGCCGGGGCCCCTCAGGTCAAATTTTGTGGGTGGGGCCTCTCAGGGTCCAGTTTTTTGGCCGGGGCCCCTCAGGGTCCAAATTTGTGGGTGGGGCCCCTCAGGGTAGAAATTTTGTGGGTGGGGCCCCTTAGGGTTCGATTTTGTGGTTGGGGCCCCTCAGGGTTCGATTTTGTGGTTGGGGCCCCTCAGGGTCCGATTTTGTGGGTGGGGCCCCTCAGGGTCCGATGTTGTGGCCGGGGCCCCTCAGGGTCTGATTTTGTGGCTGGATCCCCTCAGGGTCCGATTTTGTGGCTGGGGCCCCTCAGGGTCCGATTTTGTGGCCGGGGCCCCTCAGGGTCCGATTTTGTGGGTGGGGCCCCTCAGGGTCCAATTTGGTGGGTGGGCCACTCTGGGTCTGATTTGGTGGGCGGGGCCACTCTGGGTCCGATTTGGTGGGCGGGGCCATTCTGGGTCCAATTTGGATGCCAGGGTGGCTCAGCCTCCTTTTTGTAGGCCAGGGTCTATCAGCCTCCAATTTGGAGCCTTGGGTCACTCAGCTTTCGATTTGGCGCGCCGGCCCTTTAAGACTCATTTTGGTGCGCCGGCTCTTTAAGAATCACTTTGGCGCGTCGGCCCTTTAAGAGCCAGGGTGGCTCACTGGGCTTCTAAATCCACTTTGGCGCACATTCTCTCTCAGGGGCATACGTCATGTGATGAAGCTAGATTTGCATTTGTCCTGTGGGTTTTGCTTTAAGAGCTGATATTATATGGCAGAAGCTCTGTCTTGGAGAGGTCATGTGACGTTTGTAGGCGTTGGCATAGTAACTGGGTCTGCCTGCGCATATCAATGAGCTTAACTGCCATTTCAATCGCCTCAGGGCATGTTTTGTCTATAGCAAAATTTCCCCATTCAAATGCATTGGAGACAGTGCATTCCAATGACGGGAAAAAAAATTTTCGAACGCAAATTGCGCAAAAACTACAAATCAGATCGACACGAAAAATACTTAGCACACCTCTCATGGACGCTGGCTTCGAAACGACACCTCAACGGAGTCTGTGCGTGTAGCGGTTCGGGCCGCATTAATTGCGGAAATCAACTGAATAATAATAAGAAGAATAAGTTAGCAGCGTTCGGATTACAATATAGTGGTTTTTTCAAACCACTATAACTAGAAGTGTATTTCCTGAAGGAACTACAGATAGTGGTTTGAAATGCTGCCCAGGCTGCCCCTTTAAGAGAGACTTGCCTGCTGCACCTGCAAGACTTTCAACTCAGGATCCGTTTTAACTGTGGGTGCCTCTCAAGGGCCACTTTGGCCCCAGGGTCCGATTTTGTGGGTGGGGCCCCTCAAGGCCCGATTTTGTGGGTGGGGCCCCTCAGGGTCTGATTTTGTGGCCAGGGCCCCTCAGGGTCCGATTTGGTGGGTGGGGCCTCTCAGGGTCCGATTTGGTGGCCGGGTCCCCTCAGGGTCCGATTTGGTGGGTGGGGCCCCTCAGGGTCCGATTTTGTGTCCGGGGCCCCTCAGGGTCCGATTTTGTGGTTGGGGCCTTTCAGAATCCGATTTGGTGGGCGGGGCCGCTCAGGGTCCGATTTGGTGAGCGGGGCCCCTCAGGGTCCGATTGGTGAGCGGGGCCCCTCAGTGTCTGAATTGGTGGGCGGGGACCCTCGGGGTGCGATTTGGTGGGCGGGGCCCCTCAAGGTCCGATTTGGTGAGCTGGTCCCCTCAGAGTTCAATTTAGTGAGCAGGGCCCCTCAGGGTCCGATTTGGTGAGCGGGGCCCCTCAGGGTCAAATTTGGTGGGCGGTGCCCCTCAGGGTCTGAATTGGTGGGCGGGGACCCTCGGGGTGCGATTTGGTATGCGGGGCCCCTCAGAGTTCAATTTGGTGAGCAGGGCCCCTCAGGGTCCAATTTGGTGGGCGGTGCCCCTCAGGGTCTGAATTATTGGGCGGGGACCCTCGGGGTCCAATTTTGAGGGCGGGGCCCCTCAGGGTCTGATTTGGTGGGTGGGGCCCCTCAGGGTCTGATTTGGTGGGTGGGGCCCCTCAGGGTCCGATTTTGTGGGTGGGGCCCCTCAGGGTCCAATTTTGTGGGTGGGGCCCCTCAGGGTCCAATTTTGTGGGTGGGGCCCCTCAGGGTGCGATTTTGTGGGTGGGGCCCCTCAGGGTGCGATTTTGTGGCCGGGGTCTCTCAGGGTCCGATTTGGTGAGCGGGGCCCCTCAGGGTCAAATTTGGTGGGCGGTGCCCCTCAGGGTCTGAATTGGTGGGCGGGGACCCTCGGGGTGCGATTTGGTGAGCGGGGCCCCTCAGAGTTCAATTTGGTGAGCGGGGCCCCTCAGGGTCCAATTTGGTGGGCGGGGCCCCTCAGGGTCTGAATTGGTGGGCGGGGACCCTCGGGGTCCTATTTTGAGGGCGGGGCCCCTCAGGGTCTGATTTGGTGGGTGGGGCCCCTCAGGGTCCTATTTGGTGGGTGGGGCCCCTCAGGGTCCAATTTTTTGGGTGGGGCCCCTCAGGGTCCAATTTTGTGGGCGGGGCCCCTCAGGGTCTGATTTGGTGGGTGGGGCCCCTCAGGGTCCAATTTTGTGGGTGGGGCCCCTCAGGGTCCAATTTTGTGGGTGGGGCCCCTCAGGGTCCAATTTTGTGGGTGGGGCCCCTCAGGGTGCGATTTTGTGGCCGGGGTCTCTCAGGGTCCAATTTTGTGGGTGGGGCCCCTCAGGGTCCAATTTTGTGGGTGGGGCCCCTCAGGGTCCAATTTTGTGGGTGGGGCCCCTCAGGGTCCAATTTTGTGGTTGGGACTCCTCAGGGTTTGATTTTGTGGTTGGGGCCCCTCAGGACCCTATTTTGTGACCGGGGCCCTCAGGGTCTGATTTTGTGGGTGGGGCCCCTCAGGGTCCGATTTTGTGGTTGGGGCCCCTCAGGATCCGATTTTGTGGTTGGGGCCCCCTCAGGATCCGATTTTGTGGTTGGGGCCCCCTCAGGATCCGAGTTTGTGGTTGGGGCCCCTCAGGGTCCGATTTTGTGGCCGGGGCCCGTGAGGGTCCGATGTTGTGGCCGGGGCCCCTCGGTCTGATTTTGTGGCCGCATCCCCTCAGGGTCCGATTTTGTGGGTGGGGCCCCTCAGGGTCCGATTTTGTGGGTGGGGCCCCTCAGGGTCTGATTTTGTGGGTGGGGCCCCTCAGGGTCCGATTTTGTGGGTGGGGCCACTCTGAGTCTGATTTGGTGGGTGGGGCCACTCTGAGTCTAATTTGGTGGGCGGGGCCACTCTGGGTCCGATTTGGTGGGCAGGGCCACTCTGGGTCTGATTTGGATGCCAGGGTGGCTCAGCCTCCTTTTTGTAGGCCAGGGTCTATCAGCCTCCGATTTGGAGCCTTGGGTCACTCAGCTTTCGATTTGGCGCGCCGGCCCTTTAAGACTCATTTTGGTGCGTCGGCCCTTTAAGAGCCAGGGTGGCTCACTGGGCTTCTAAATCCACTTTGGCGCACATTCTCTCTCAGGGGCATGCGTCATGTGATGAAGCTAGATTTGCATTTGTGCTGTGGGTTTTGCTTTAAGAGCTGATATTACGTGGCAGAAGCTCTGTCTTGGAGAGGTCATGTGACGTTCGTAGGCGTTGGCATAGTAACTGGGTCTGCCTGCGCATATCAATGAGCTTAACTGCCTTTTCAATCGCCTCAGGGCATGTTTTGTCTATAGCAAAATTTCCCCATTCAAATGCATTGAGACAGTGCATTCCAATGACGGGAAAAAAAAATTTCAAACGCAAATTGCGCAAAAGCTACAAATCTGATCGACACGAAAAATACTTAGCACACCTCTCATGGACGCTGGCTTCGAAACGACACCTCAATGGCGTCTGTGCGTGTAGCGGTTCGGGCTGTATTAATTGCGGAAATCAACTTAATAATAATAATAAGAAGAATAAGTTAGCAGCGTTCGGATTACAATATAGTGGATTTTTTCAAACCACTATAACTAGATGTGTATTTCCTGAAGGAAGTACAGATAGTGGTTTGAAATGGTGCCCGGGCTGCCCCTTTAAGAGAGACTTGCCTGCTGCCTGATAGGAACTGAAGGAGTTAAATTGAGTTCTGTCTATGTTGCATTCTCTTGTTTAAAACCTTATCTGTTCTTCGAGGAGATGTCTCAGACATCTCCCTTGTGAACCAAGGTCAAATACCTCTGCTTTTTCGCCTAAGTGACTTTCTTTGTAGAAAACAAGTTGTAAAATCATTTGTACTGCGCATGTCTGTAAATGTCTAAATTCTTTATTATAAAAGACGGAAGCCTAACTGATAAGCCAGAGGCGTCTTGGCAGGCATCCCGAGTGGTATTATACAGCTAGTGTCTGTGTTATCCTTCTTGGCCGAGCAATTGATTAGAGACATATGGTGCTTCACACCTAAGAACATCGGTCCTTCAGATGAAAGAGTAATCTGAGGGATCCCGACAGTTTCCTGGCGCCCGAAACAGGGACCTGATATAGGCACCTCTCCAAGACTACCCGATCTACAGACCACTCCAGTTACTGATGAAATTGTGAACAGCAGACCTAAACACCTGGCCAGGTAAGAGATCAATTTTTCTCTTCTCTGCTCTTCATAATCTATCATTATAACTAAGGTCCGTATAAAGGGGAATCTAGTAGAGGTGGGGGCCGTAAAATCAGGTCCATATAAGAACTCTGAGGAAATCGGGTGTGACACGCATATGTAATTTCTGCTCGAATGAGAGGTTACTGTAGGTTCTGTCTGTGCACAGCTATTTTTAGAAAAAGAGCTGATGCAAATCAAAATGGGAGAGGTCTGACATTACGGAATATAAGGCTGGGTGAACAGTTCATACTGCGCAGCCCGGACGGACAAGTTTTTCACAATAGACGATTCCGCACTAGAAATAGAGGAGGTTGTTGAATGGCTACTTTGATTTGAAAGGTTGTGGAAAGTAGACAAATAAGCTGCACAGTAGGTATTCGTTCAAAGAGTGGTGATATTGCCTAACTGGGTCATGTGACAGCGTCCTTTCGGGGAGGTCACCGCCTAAGCTTAAATCAACACCCTTTACGAATAAACCTTGTGACAGATAAGAGTGTGACCGAATGAGCACAGGACCACGAAATGAGCCTGTGACAGGATATGACTGAAGAACCCCGATAGATGGACACTTTATTTACAATCCTGTGTGTTGTGGGAGTATTTCTGTTCGGATGCTACCTATCATATAAGTACACGAGACACGTAGTACACCGAGGAACAGACACTCCATTTAGCCTGTTAGCACCTTAGGAAGAAGGTAACGAGGTATAGTAGAGCCTAGTCTTGAGCTTACCCAATACACCACCTAAGGCAGGGGACTAACAGGAAGACAACAAGAGAAACAGGATAAGAATAAAAGATAAAATGGGGAACAGTCAGGGAAAGACACCTGAAGAAGGAAATCGGTTATGTGATATAATTGAGGATAGATATGGAAGTAGTGCAGCAAAGAACCTGGAAAAAGTATTAATCAAATCCAAAGTGCAAGATAGGCAGGCTGTGTGAATCCTTGTATATATGTCTATGAGAACCTCTGAATAAGATGAGAGATGAGTAATTGAGTATAAAAAAAATAAATAAAAAAAAAATCAGTGAATGAGCACGTATGAATGAATCATCACACATCATTTTTGTGTCAAGAGATTTGTGACCTTTCTAGTTGTGGTGGAATCCCGGACAGATGCGTTATAGATATTTCAAATCTACATCTGAGACTGAATGAATTGAGTAATGATATAGTTCGTGTTATATGTGGCATTGTATTGTAAAGTTTCCTGAATGCATTTGGCCAGAAAAAGGGCAGGGCATGGTTAATCTCATTATACAGTTATCTGCCCTTACAGTGAAATCCCGTGATTTTGAGTTTCTTTGTAGAAATTGATTTTGATAAGTCTAAAGAACTACAGAATTCTGTGAAGGACGACGCTGCATTCTGATGGGAGGGGGGAAGGATGGAGCTGCGTAGTTTTTCTTCTCCCTTCGCTCTTATCTCTGCTGAGTGTGAGTTGTGCTCAAAATTCTCTGTAATTCTATCCGTAAGGTACGCGCTGAAAGATTTGTGCATTTTAAAGCAACAGTACTTAATTGAAGATTGGAAGTTAAAAGTAAGATATGGTGCCTAATTTAGAAGGGAATTGTAAGTGATTGCTTGGTCATTAATGTGTTTGAACCTGCTTCTAGTTGTGTGATTGATTTGTATAGCAAATTGTGTCAAATTACAAGAGACAGAGAAGGAAGGAAGCAGTAAAACAAGTGGGACAAATATTGAAAAAGGCAAAAATACCAGAGTGTGAATGTTTGGATGTACAAAAAGGCACAGACAAGGGAAGAAAATAGCAAGTGAATAAATGATGCTTGAGAATGTGCAGCAGTGTGGAAGGTGTATTATGAATGTTTGATTGACAAAGTGTAACCAGAGACCCAGACAAAACAGATGGACTTGTAAACACTGTGGTCAGACTCAGACAAACCTAGACTGAATAGCTACTAGTGTTACCTGTGCTACTGACCTAAGAGAATTGCACTAAATCCTATCCAGACAAGATCATAAGAAGCTGACATGATAGTGTGGATAGTGGGTAGTGGGGACATTGGCCCTTGAGGAGTAAGCTGACAGTAGACATCAGACGGCCAACCCCATCAGGACCTAGAAGTGTGACTAGAATAAGAAAGATACAGGTGTATTATCCCTGGAGCCCCTCTGACCAGCTAGCTTTGCTGAAGCAGCTGCCTGCCCCTGAAGACCAACCATTCCCGTTTTACAGACACATAAAGGAAGTACAGCAGACATATAAGTGTACCTGGGCAGACCTAGAGAGGTTGGTGAGTTTAAAGGCAGGTGACGCACTAGATCATATAATTAAGACACACAGATGTGACAAAGAATCAGGCTTGGGGCATGGATGATAAATCTGCACGATCTGGGGAGACGTACTGTGAGTCACTAAGACAATGGGCTGCAGTGGAACAATCAGAGCAGTCTGTACTCCTGACTAATGTGACACAGCAAAGAGGAGAGAGAGTAGAGATATACCTTGGACGGTTACAGCTGAAATGGGCAGACATGGGGTACATTTGCATAAACCCACTTGATGTTAGAATACTGGTGAATGCATTCATTGACGGTATGAACAAAGACTTACGAGACGCAGTACAGACAGCCAGACCTGAATGGAGACATGTAGATCCGAAAGACCTCCTTAAGGTAGCTAAAGAAATTGAGCAAACAAGGACAATAAAACGACCTGTCATGTATGCTGGAGCACAAGGAAAAAAGTGGAGACGTAATAGGGAAGGCATGTGAGATCACACTGACGTTTCTTTTGACAATCTATTCCCCACATGACATCCATGCCATACTCCTACAAGTTCAACCAAAACATCTGTCTATGGCCAGACAGCTCCGACTTGAGTGTGCTCTACTAATTCCTGAGTATGTCACTCCTCAAAAGATGTAACGTTCTGAATCCAGCCACCCTCCTGCCTGTGGATTCAGAAAAGGGGGAATTGGTGACCGTATTGGCAAGTGAGGAAGGATACTTTGACATGACGCATGAACATGTCGGCATAGAACTGATGAGTCAGGAGACAGTTGGGTTTGCACACATTCATGAAAAACATGTTCCTAATGCAGACTTTGAGTTTCTTTTTTGTAGATGGCCCCAGATACCACCAGGATGGACGATTCTACACTGGATATGCAGTAGTATCCTCACATGAGGTAATCCGAGCGGAACCACTCTCTCCTCACATGTCGGCGCAGGAGGCAGAGTTGAAGGCACTCACTGAGGCGTGTAGAGCCGCTGCAGGTAAAGTCGCTAATATTTTCACAGATTCGAAGCCCATTAAAAATGCAGAGCTGGTGAAACAATTGATGGAGGCATTGATGTTACCAGTCCAGGTTGGCATTGTCAAGGTAAAAGCACACACAAAGGTGACTCCGTGGAGGTAGAGGGCAATAGAAGGGCGAACGAGGCTGCTAAAATAGCACAAGGCAGCCTAGAGAGAGCAGTGGACGGTGGCGGGGAGTCAGCGTATTCCAGCCACATTGGGTCTAGATGTCCTGAAATCCCTCCAGCAAAAGGCTGCCCAAACAGAGAAGGTACACCGGGGGAGACTGGGAGCTGAGCTGAACTCAAATGGAGTATGGGAGAATAAGGATAAAATGTGCCCACCAAAGTCCCTGTTCCCAATCATGGAGCAAGCAGCACATGGCCCCAATCACACCTCAAAAAGTCACATGTGTGCCATGGTAGATGCCTTCTGGATCGCTCCTGGCTTCAGTTGCGCAGCCGCGAAACTTGTACAATCATGCCTCATCTGTGCACAGCACAACCCAGGTAAAACAGTAAAAGTCCCTAAGAAAGCGACACCTAGGCCTCTCTACCTGTTTCAGAGACGGCAGATTGACGACATACAGCTACCAAGGTAGGAGTGTATGCAAATATCCTAGTATGTGTAGATCTCTTCTCTGGATGGCCAGAGGCCTACCCGGTGAAAACGGCTACAGCTCGAGCCACTGCAAAGAAACTGGTGATGGAACTAGTACCACGATTCGGTGTCCCTGAAACAATTGAATCAGACAGAGATCCAGATAGTGTGGAAGGAACTCACTGTCTACAACCTGGTGATTACGTATATGTCAAGAAACACTCCAGAAAGACCCTTGAACCCCGATATCAAGGACCTTACTAAGTACTCCTAACAACGCCTACTTCTGTTAAGTTGGAAGGACGACCAACCTGGATCCACGCATCGCATTGCAAACTAGCCACAGGAATTAACAAAGCATAAGAGTGCATAATGTTTTGGTTTGGTTTTGTTGCATTATCTGTAATAATGGTAGCTGCGTGGGATAGTTTAAATTCTCCAATGTCCTTGAATAATAAGTTTATACAACATCATGAAAAATTACTGAATGATTGGTCAAATCATTTGCTGGATCTGCACACGTTCACCAGTATCAGCCACTAGTATTCCGTTCCTTGTTATTCCTATGCCACCCGAGGAATTATTTGCCTGGACCAGTTGTTCTGATACACTTGCTAATAATGCCACAAATAATGTGAAGTTATGGAACACAACTGTTGGAATACCTATTGTGGGATGGGTAGGATACCCTTGGTGGCAGGGTAATCTTTCAGGAAGTAATACATACCTTCAATATCTGGCATATAAAGGGGGGGCTTGGGTACCCAGGAATAGAACTCGATTAACCTACCTGGGGCAAATTCCAATGTATGGCCTACAAGTTAGTTTTAATGTAACTTCCCACTCTACTGATGCCTTCAAACCAATACTGCTAGAAAGAAGGTTGCATAACACGTCCTGGGAGTATTCCAATTTATTTCCCCAGGGCAATAATGAAACTTGTTTTAATATTTCAGGTAATATACCTTGCAACGAGTCATCTGGATATGAGAAAGGAACTCCCACCTGTGGAAATCCCGATGTAGGGTATTGTAGCCCTTTAGGACAACTTCCAAATTGGTGTATGCTTCAGAATGTATCTGTGTTCATAGATTTAGTTCATAAACTGGTATTACAACATTCAGCCCTATGGGACCTACCTAGTGACATGTACTGGATATGTGGAGACAATGCATATAAATGGTTGCCAGTAGGGGTAAGAGGTACTTGTACTCTGGGTCGTTTGACTCCAGCTACCTTTGTTATTCCGAATGACCAGTTGAATACTCAGAGCATACCTAAACACACGTTGTACAAAAGAGCTGCTGACAATACACCTCGCCTCTCTGGGAGACCACATATAGTGCAGATGAGTGTGGCCAATAAAATTGTCAGCTCTATTTTTATTTATCCTATGATTACTCAAATGTGGGATAAATTAGTCAGGGCTACAGATTACTTAGATGACCAAATATGGGATATATTGGATATATTGAACACCACTGTTGCTGTCCAAAATCATTGTTGTTTGTATCTTCGTAATATATGTGCTATTGAAACTTGTTTTTTGGTGTATCTCTGTATGCAAGAAAAGATGTAGAAATAGATAAGGAAGTTTGACTGTAAACAACAAGAATTTAACTATTATTCCTTTGAGTCCTAGATTGACATCTCATTTCTGGCATGAAGGAGCGTACTCTTGCAATGATGGACGTGGCTTCAGTATGTGGGGGATGGAGAAGGTAGAAGACCTGTCTCCCTTGGGCAACCCGTCGGCCTGGGATAGTACCTGGTGAACGAGCCACTATCCGCTGTTGTTGCAGGATCCAGTGTTCCAGATTGTGGAAAATGAAGATGTCAAAGGGGGAATGATAGGAACTGAAGGAGTTAAATTGAGTTCTGTCTATGTTGCATTCTCTTGTTTAAAACCTTATCTGTTCTTCGAGGAGATGTCTCAGACATCTCCCTTGTGAACCAAGGTCAAATACCTCTGCTTTTTCGCCTAAGTGACTTTCTTTGTAGAAAACAAGTTGTAAAATCATTTGTACTGCGCATGTCTGTAAATGTCTAAATTCTTTACTATAAAAGACGGAAGCCTAACTGATAAGCCAGAGGCATCTTGGCAGGCATCCCGAGTGGTATTATACAGCTTGTGTCTGTGTTATCCTTCTCGAAGGAGCAATTGATTAGAGACATATGGTGCTTCACACCTAAGAACATCGGTCCTTCAGATGAAAGAGTAATCTGAGGGATCCCGACATGCCCCTGCAAGACTTTCAACTCAGGATACGATTTAACTGTGGGTGCCTCTCAGGGGCCACTTTGGCCTCATGGTCTGATTTTGTGGGTGGGGCCCCTCAGGGCCTGATTTTGTGGGTGGGGCCCCTCAGGGTCCAATTTTTTTGGGTGGGGCCTCTCAGGGTCCGATTTTGTGGCCGGGGCCACTCAGGGTCCGATTTGGTGGCTGGGGCCCCTCAGGGTCCGATTTGGTGGCCGGGGCCCCTCAGGGTCTGATTTGGTGGGTGGGGCCCCTCAAGGTCCGATTTTGTGGCTGGGGCCCCTCAGGGTCCGATTTTGTGGCCGGGGCCAATCAGGATCCGATTTTTGTGGCCGGAACCCCTCAGGGTCCAATTTTGCAGGTGGGGCCCCTCAGGGTCCGATTTTGTGGCCGGGGCCCGTCAGGGTCCGATTTTGTGGGTGGGACCTCTCAGGGTCCGATTTGGTGGGCGGGGCCCCTCAGGGTCCAATTTGGTGGGCAGGTCCCCTCAGGGTCCGATTTTGTGGGTTGGGCCCCTCAGGGTCTGATTTTGTGGCCGGGGCCCCTCAGGGTCCGATTTTGTGTCAGGGGACCCTCAGGGTCCGATTTTGTGGTTGGGTCCCCTCAGGGTCCGATTTTGTGGTTGGGGCCCCTCAGGGTCCAATTTTGTGGCCACGGCCCCTTAGGGTCTGATTTTGTGGCCACGGCCCCTCAGGGTCCGATTTTGTGGCAGGGGCCCCTCTGGGTCCGATTTTGTGGGTGGGGCCCCTCTGGGTCCAATTTGGTGGGCGGGACTACTCTGGGTCCAATTTGGTGGGCGGGGCCTCTCAGGGTCCGATTTTGTGGTTGGGTCCCCTCAGGGTCCGATTTTGTGGTTGGGGCCCCTCAGGGTCCGATTTTGTGGCCGGGGCCTATCAGAGTCCAATTTTGTGACTGGGGCCCATCAGGGTCCGATTTTGTGGCCGCGGCCCCTCAGGGTCTGATTTTGTGGCAGGGGCCCCTCTGGGTCTGATTTTGTGGGCGGAGCCCCTCTGGGTCCAATTTGGTGGGCAGGACCACTCTGGGTCCAATTTGGTGGGCGGGACCACTCTGGGTCCGATTTGGTGGGCGGGGCCTCTCAGGGTCCGATTTGGTGGGCGGGGCCCCACAGGATCTGATTTGGTGGGCGGGGCCACTCTGGGTAAGATTTGGAGGCTGGGGTCGCTCAGTCTCCAATTTGGAGGCCGGGGTCGTTGAGCTTCCGATTTGGAGGCCGAGGTCAAAAAGCCTCTGATTTGGAGGCCGGGGTCGATGAGACTCCGATTTGGAGGCCGGGGTGGCTCAGCCTCCGATTTGGAGGCCGGGGTGGCTCAGCCTCCGATTTGGAGGCCGGGGTGGCTCAGCCTCCGATTTGGAGGCCGGGGTGGCTCAGCCTCCGATTTGGAGGCCGGGGTGGCTCAGCCTCCGATTTGGAGGCCGGGGTGGATCAGCCTCTGATTTGGAGGCCGGGGTGGATCAGCCTCCGATTTGGAGGCCGGGGTCGATCAGCCTCCGATTTGGAGGCCGGGGTGGCTCAGCCTCCGATTTGGAGGCCGGGGTGGATCAGCCTCCGATTTGGAGGCCGGGGTGGCTCAGCCTCCGATTTGGAGGCCGGGGTGGCTCAGCCTCCTATTTGGAGGCTGGGGTAGCTCAGCCTCTGATTTGGAGGCCTGGGTCGATCAGCCTCCTATTTGGAGGCTGGGGTGGCTCAGACTCTGATTTGGAGGCCTGGGTCGATCAGCCTCCGATTTGGAGGCCGGGGTGGATCAGGCTCCGATTTGGAGGCCGGGGTGGATCAGGCTCCGATTTGGAGGCCGGGGTGGATCAGCCTCCCATTTGGAGGCCGGGGTGGCTCATTGTCCGATTTGGAGGCCGGGGTGGCTCAGCCTCCGATTTGGAGGCCGGGGTGGCTCAGTCTCCGATTTGGTGTGTCGGCCCTTTAAGACTCATTTGGGTGCGCTGGCCCTTTAGCAATCACTTTGGCGCGTTGGCCCTTTAAGAGCTAGTTTGGCTCACTGGGCTTCTTCTAAATCAAATTTGGCGGACATTCTCTCTCAGGGGCATGTGTCATGTGATGAAGCTAGATTTGCATTTGTGCTGTGAGTTTCGCTTTAAGAGCTGATATTATGTGGCAGAGGCTCTGTGCTGGGGTTCAAGTGAAGTTCGTAGGCGTTGGCATAGTAACTGGGTGTGCCTGCGCATATCAATGAGCTCAACTGTCATTTCAATCGCCTCAGGGCACGTTTTGCCACTTCCTATTGAAAAGCATTGGAGACAGTGCATTCCAATGACGGGAAAAAAATTTTTCAAAAGCAAATTGCGCAAAAACTACAAATCCGATCGACACGAAAAATACTTAGCACACCTCTCATGGACGCTGGCTTCGAAACGACACCTCAACGGAGTCTGTGCGTGTAGCGGTTCGGGCCGCATTAATTGCAGAAATCAACTTAATAATAATAAGAAGAAGAATAAGTTAGCAGCGTTCGGATTACAATATAGTGGTTTTTTCAAACCACTATAACTAGATGTGTATTTCCTGAAGGAAGTACAGATAGTGGTTTGAAATGGTGCCCAGGCTGCCCCTTTAAGAGAGACTTGCCTGATGCCCCTGCAAGACTTTCAACTCAGGATCCGTTTTAACTGTGGGTGCCTCTCAGGGGCCACTTTGGCCCCAGGGTCCGATTTTGTGGATGGGGCCCCTCAGGGTCCGATTTTGTGGCCGTGACCCCTCAGAGTCCGATTTGGTGGGTGGGGCCCTCAGGGTCTGATTTTGTGGCTGGGGTCCCTCAGGGTCTGATTTTGTGGGTGAGGCCCCTCAGGGTCCGATTTTGTGACCGGGGCCCCTCAGGGTCTGATTTTGTGGTTGGGGCCCCTCAGGGTCCGATTTTGTGGCCGGGGTCTCTCAGGGTCCGATTTTGTGGCTGGGGCCCCTCAGGGTCTGGATTTGTGGGTGGGGCCCATCAGGGTCCGATTTTGTGGGTGGGGTCCCTCAGGGTCCGATTTTGTGGCTGGGGCCCCTCATGGTCTGATTTTGTGGCTGTGGCCCCTCAGGGTCTGATTTTGAGGGTGGGGCCCCTCAGGGTCTAATTTGATGGGCGGGGGAGCACTTTGGCGCACATTCTCTCTCAGGGGCATGTGTCATGTGATGAAATTAGATTTGCATTTGTGCTGTGGGTTTCGCTTTAAGAGCTGATATTATGTGGCAGAAGCTCTGTCCTTGGGGCGTCATGTGATGTTCGTAGGCGTTGGCATAGTAACTGGGTGTGCCTGAGCATATCAATGAGCTTTGCTGCCATTTCAATCGCCTCAGGGCACGTTTTAAGTTTCCCATTGAGAAGCATTGAGACAGTGCATTCCAATGACGGGAAAAAAAATTTCAAAAGCAAATTACGCAAAAACTACAAATCCGATCAACACGAAAAACACTTAGCACACCTCTCGTGGATGCTGGCTTCGAAACGACACCTCAACGGAGTCTGTGCGTGTAGCGGTTCGGGCCGCATTAATTGCGGAAATCAACTGAATAAAAAGAAAAAGTTAGCAGCGTTCGGATTACAACATTAATACTAGATGTGTATTTCCTGAAGGAAGTACAGATAGTGGTTTGAAATGCTGCCCGGGCTGCCCCTTAAAGAGAGACTTGCCTGCTGCACCTGCAAGACTTTCAACTCAGGATCCGTTTTAACTGTGGGTGCCTCTCAGGGGCCACTTTGGCCTCAGGGCCCGATTTTGTGGGTGGGGCCCCTTAGGGTCTGATTTTGTGGCCGGGGCCCCTCATGGTCTGATTTGGTGGTTGGGGCCCCTCAGGGTCCAATCTTGTGGCCGGGGCCCCTCAGGGTCCAATCTTGTGGCCGGGGCCCCTCAGGGTCCAATCTTGTGGGTGGGGCCCCTCAGGGTCCAATCTTGTGGCCGGGGCCCCTCAGGGTCCGATTTTGTGGGTGGGGCCCCTCAGGGTCCGATTTTGTGGGTGGGGCCCCTTAGGGTCTGATTTTGTGGGTGGAGCCCCCTGGGTCCATTTTTGTGGCCAGGGCCCCTCAGGGTCTGATTTGGTGGTTGGGGCCCCTCAGGGTCCAATCTTGTGGCCGGGGCCCCTCAGGGTCCAATCTTGTGGCCGGGGCCCCTCAGGGTCCGATTTTGTGGGTGGGGCCCCTCAGGGTCCGATTTTCTGGGTGTGGCCCCTCAGGGTCTGATTTGGTGGCTGGGGCCCCTCACGGTCTGATTTGGTGGGTGGGGCCCCTCAGGGTAAGATTTGGAGGCTGGGGTCGCTCAGCCTCCAATTTGGAGGCCGGGGTCGTTGAGCTTCCGATTTGGAGGCCGAGGTCAAAAAGCCTCTGATTTGGAGGCCGGGGTCGATGAGACTCCGATTTGGAGGCCGGGGTGGCTCAGCCTCCGATTTGGAGGCCGGGGTGGCTCAGCCTCCGATTTGGAGGCCAGGGTGGCTCAGCCTCCGATTTGGAGGCCGGGGTGGCTCAGCCTCCGATTTGGAGGCCGGGGTGGATCAGCCTCCGATTTGGAGGCCGGGGTGGATCAGCCTCCGATTTGGAGGCCGGGGTGGCTCAGCCTCCGATTTGGAGGCCGGGGTGGCTCAGCCTCCGATTTGGAGGCCGGGGTGGCTCAGCCTCCGATTTGGAGACCGGGGTGGCTCAGCCTCCGATTTGGAGGCCGGGGTGGCTCAGCCTCCGATTTGGAGGCCGGGGTCGATCAGCCTCCGATTTGGAGGCCGGGGTGGCTCAGCCTCCGATTTGGAGGCCGGGGTGGCTCAGCCTCCTATTTGGAGGCCGGGGTGGCTCAGCCTCCTATTTGGAGGCCGGGGTGGCTCAGCCTCCTATTTGAAGGCCTGGGTCGATCAGCCTCCGATTTGGAGGCCGGGGTGGATCAGCTTCCGATTTGGAGGCCGGGGTGGATCAGCCTCCGATTTGGAGGCCGGGGTGGATCAGCCTCCGATTTGGAGGCCGGGGTGGATCAGCCTCCGATTTGGAGGCCGGGGTGGATCAGCCTCCGATTTGGAGGCCGGGGTGGATCAGCCTCCGATTTGGAGGCCGGGGTGGATCAGCCTCCGATTTGGAGGCCGGGGTGGCTCAGCCTCCGATTTGGAGGCCGGGGTGGCTCAGCCTCCGATTTGGAGGCCGGGGTGGCTCAGCCTCCGATTTGGAGGCCGGGATGGCTCAGCCTCCGATTTGGAGGCCGGGGTGGCTCAGCCTCCGATTTGGAGGCCGGGGTGGATCAGCCTCCGATTTGGAGGCCGGGGTGGATCAGCCTCCGATTTGGAGGCCGGGGTGGCTCAGCCTCCGATTTGGAAGCCGGGGTGGATCAGCCTCCGATTTGGAGGCCGGGGTGGATCAGCCTCCGATTTGGAGGCCGGGGTGGATCAGCCTCCGATTTGGAGGCCGGGGTGGCTCAGCCTCCGATTTGGAGGCCGGGGTCGATCAGCCTCCGATTTGGAGGCCGGGGTGGCTCAGCCTCCTATTTGGAGGCTGGGGTGGCTCAGCCTCTGATTTGGAGGCCTGGGTCGATCAGCCTCCGATTTGGAGGCCGGGGTGGATCAGGCTCCGGTTTGGAGGCCGGGGTGGATCAGCCTCCCATTTGGAGGCCGGGGTGGCTCATTGTCCGATTTGAAGGCCGGGGTGGCTCAGTCTCCGATTTGGTGTGTCGGCCCTTTAAGAATCATTTGGGTGCACTGGCCCTTTAACAATCACTTTGGAGCGTTGGCCCTTTAAGAGCTAGTTTGGCTGACTGGGCTTCTTTTAAATCCACTTTGGCGCACACATTCTCTCTCAGGGGCATGTGTCATGTGATGAAGCTAGATTTGCATTTGTGCTGTGGGTTTCGCTTTAAGAGCTGATATTATGTGGCAGAGACTCTGTGCTGGGGTTCAAGTGAAGTTCGTAGGCGTTGGCATAGTAACTGGGTCTGCCTGCGCATATCAATGAGCTCAACTGTCATTTCAATCGCCTCAGGGCACGTTTTGCCATTTCCTATTGAAAAGCATTGGAGACAGTGCATTCCAATGACGGGAAAAAAAATTTTCAAACGCAAATTGCGCAAAAACTACAAATCCGATCGACACGAAAAATACTTAGCACACCTCTCATGGACGCTGGCTTCGAAACGACACCTCAACGGAGTCTGTGCGTGTAGCGGTTCGGGCCGCATTAATTGCGGAAATCAACTTAATAATAATAAGAAGAAGAATAAGTTAGCAGCGTTCGGATTACAATATAGTGGTTTTTTCAAACCACTATAACTAGATGTGTATTTCCTGAAGGAAGTACAGATAGTGGTTTGAAATGGTGCCCGGGCTGCCCCTTTAAGAGAGACTTGTCTGCTGCCCCTGCAAGACTTTCAACTCAGGATCCGTTTTAACTGTGAGTGCCTCTCAGAGGCCACTTTGGCCTCAGGGTCTGATTTGGTGGGTGGGGCCCCTCAGGATCCGATTCCTTGGCCTGGGCTCCTCAGGGCTTGAATTGTTGGCGGGGATCTCTCAGGCTCCGATTTCGTGGGTGTGGCCCCTCAGGGTCCGATTTTGTGGGTGGGGCCCCTCAGGTTCCGATTTTGTGAGTGGGGCCCCTCAGGGTCCGATTTTGTGGCCGGGGCCCCTCAGGGTCTGATTTTGTGGCCGGATCCCCTCAGGGTCCGATTTTCTGGCAGTGGCCCCTCAGGGTCCGATTATGTGGGTTGGGCCCCTCAGGGTCCGATTTTGTGGCCAGGGCCCCTCAGGGTCCGATTTTGTGGCCGAGGCCCCTCAGGGTCTGATTTTTTGGCCGGGGCCCCTCAGGGTCTGATTTTGTGGTTGGGGCCCTTCAGGGTCAGATTTGGTGGGTTGGGCCCCTTAGGGTCTGATTTTGTGGGCGGAGACCCTCTGGGTCCGATTTGGTCGGCGGGGCCACTCTGGGTCCGATTTGGTTGGCGGGACCACTCTGGGTCCGATTTAATGGGCGGGGCCCCACAGGGTCCGATTTGGTGGGCGGGGCCCCTCAAGGTCCGGTTTGGTGGGCAGGGCCTCTCTGGGTCCGATTTGGTGGGCGGGGCCACTCGGTAAGATTTGGTGGGCGGGGCCACTCTGGGTAAGATTTGGAGTCCGGGGTCGATGAGCTTCCGATTTGGAGGCCGAGGTCAAAGAGCCTCCGATTTGGAGTCCGGGGTGGCTCAGCCTCCGATTTGGAGGCCGGGGTGGCTCAGCCTCCGATTTGGAGTCCGGGGTGGCTCAGCCTCCGATTTGGAGGCCGGGGTGGCTCAGCCTCCGATTTGGAGGCCGGGGTCGATCAGCCTCTGATTTGGAGGCCGGGGTTGATCAGCCTCCGATTTGGAGGCCGGGGTCGATCAGCCTCCGATTTGGAGGCCGGGGTGGCTCAGCCTCCCATTTGGAGGCCGGGGTGGCTCAGCCTCCCATTTTTAGGCCGGGGTCAATCAGCCTCCCATTTGGAGGCCGGGGTCGATCAGCCTCCCATTTGGAGGCCGGGGTCGATCAGCCTCCGATTTGGAGGCAGGGGTGGCTCAGCCTCCGATTTGGAGGCCGGGGTGGCTCAGCCTCCGATTTGGAGGCCGGGGTGGCTCAGACTCCGATTTGGAGGCCGGGGTGGCTCAGCCTCCGATTTGGAGGCCGGGGTGGCTCAGCCTCCGATTTGGAGGCCGGGGTGGCTCAGCCTCCGATTTGGAGGCCGGGTGGCTCAGCCTCCGATTTGGAGGCCGGGGTGGCTCAGCCTCCGATTTGGAGGCCGGGGTGGCTCAACCTCCGATTTGGAGGCCGGGGTCGATCAGCCTCCGATTTGGAGGCCGGGGTGGCTCAGCCTCAGATTTGGAGGCCGGGGTGGCTCAGCCTCCGATTTGGAGGCCGGGGTGGCTCAGCCTCCGATTTGGAGGCCGGGGTGGCTCAGCCTCCGATTTGAAGGCCGGGGTGGCTCAGCCTCCGATTTGGAGGCCGGGGTGGCTCAGCCTCCGATTTGGAGGCCGGGGTGGCTCAGCCTCCGATTTGGAGGCCGGGGTGGCTCAGCCTCCGATTTGGAGGCCGGGGTGGCTCAGCCTCCGATTTGGAGGCCGGGGTGGCTCAGCCTCCGATTTGGAGGCCGGGGTCAATCAGCCTCCGATTTGAAGGCCGAGGTCAATCACCCTCCGATTTGGAGGCCGGGGTGGCTCAGCCTCCAATTTGGAGGCCGTGGTGGCTCAGCCTTCGATCTGGAGGCCGGGGTGGCTCAGCCTCCGATTTGGAGGCCGGGGTGGCTCAGCCTCCGATTTGGAGGCCGGGGTGGCTCAGCCTCCGATTTGGAGGCCGGGGTGGCTCAGCCTTCGATCTGGAGGCCGGGGTGGCTCAGCCTCCGATTTGGAGTCCGGGGTGGCTCAACCTCCAATTTGGAGGCCGGGGTGGCTCAGCCTCCGCTTTGGAGGCCGGGGGGTCGATCAGCCTCCCATTTGGAGCCTGTGGTCACTCAGCTTTTGATTTGGCGTGTTGGCCCTTTAAGACTCATTTCGGTGCGCCGGCCCTTTAACAGTCACTTTTGCACTTCGGCCCTTTAAGAGCCAGTTTGGCTCACTGGGCTTCTAAATACACTTTGGCGCACATTCTCTCTCAGGGGCATGTGTCATGTGATGAAGCTAGATTTGCATTTGTGCTGTGAGTTTCGCTTTAAGAGCTGATATTATGTGGCAGAAGCTCTGTTCTGGAGAGGTCATGTGACGTTCGTAGGCGTTGGCATAGTAACTGGTTCTGCCTGCGCATATCAATGAGCTCAACTGCCATTTCAATCGCCTCAGGGCACGTTTTGCCATTTCCCATTCAAATGCATTGGAGACAGTGCATTCCAATGACGGGAAAAAAAATTTTCGAACGCAAATTGCGCAAAAACTACAAATCTGATCTACACGAAAAATACTTAGCACACCTCTCATGGGCGCTGGCTTCGAAACGACACCTCAACGGAGTCTGTGCATGTAGCGGTTCGGGATGTATTAATTGCGGAAATCAACTTAATAATAATAATAAGAAGAAGAATAAGTTAGCAGCGTTCGGATTACAATATAGTGGTTTTTTCAAACCACTATAACTAGATGTGTATTTCCTGAAGGAAGTACAGATAGTGGTTTGAAATGGTGCCCGGGCTGCCCCTTTAAGAGAGACTTGCCTGCTGCCCCTGCAAGACTTTCAACTCAGGATACGATTTAACTGTGGGTGCCTCTCAGGGGCCACTTTGGCCTCAGGGTCTGATTTTGTGGGTGGGGCCCCTCAGGGCCTGATTTTGTGGGTGGGGCCCCTCAGGGTCCGATTTTGTGGGTGGGGCCCCTCAGGGTCCGATTTTGTGGCCGGGGCCACTCAGGGTCCGATTTGGTGGCCGGGGTCCCTCAGGGTCCGATTTGGTGGCCGGGGCCCCTCAGGGTCTGATTTTGTGGCTGGGGCCCCTCAAGGTCCGATTTTGTGGCTGGGGCCCCTCAGGGTCCGATTTTGTGGCCGGGGCCACTCAGGATCCGATTTTTGTGGCCGGAACCCCTCAGGGTCCAATTTTGTGGGTGGGGCCCCTCAGGGTCCGATTTTGTGGCTGGGGCCCGTCAGGATCCGATTTTGTGGGTGGGGCCTCTCAGGGTCCGATTTGGTGGGCAGGGCCCCTCAGGGTCCAATTTGGTGGGCAGGGCCCCTCAGGGTCCGATTTTGTGGGCTGGGCCCCTCAGGGTCCGATTTTGTGGCCGGGGCCCCTCAGGGTCCGATTTTGTGTCAGGGGCCCCTCAGGGTCCGATTTTGTGGTTGGGTCCCCTCTGGGTCCAATTTTGTGGGTGGGGCCCCTCTGGGTCCAATTTGGTGGGCGGGACCACTCTGGGTCCAATTTGGTGGGCGGGGCCTCTCAGGGTCCGATTTTGTGGTTGGGTCCCCTCAGGGTCCGATTTTGTGGTTGGGGCCCCTCAGGGTCCGATTTTGTGGCCGGGGCCTATCAGGGTCCAATTTTGTGACCGGGGCCCATCAGGGTCCGATTTTGTGGCCGCGGCCCCTCAGGGTCTGATTTTGTTGCAGGGGCCCCTCTGGGTCTGATTTTGTGGGCGGAGCCCCACTGGGTCCAATTTGGTGGGAGGGACCACTCTGGGTCCAATTTGGTGGGCGGGACCACTCTGGGTCCAATTTGGTGGGCGGGGCCTCTCAGGGTCCGATTTGGTGGGCGGGGCCCCACAGGGTCCGATTTGGTGGGCGGGGCCCCTCAGGGTCCGATTTGGTGGGCAGGGCCTCTCTGGGTCTGATTTGGTGGGTGGGGCCACACTGGGTAAGATTTGGAGGCTGGGGTCGCTCAGCCTCCAATTTGGAGGCCGGGGTCGTTGAGCTTCCGATTTGGAGGCCGAGGTCAAAGAGCCTCCGATTTGGAGGCAGGGGTCGATGAGCTTCCGATTTGGAGGCCGGGGTCGATGAGCCTCCGATTTGGAGGCCGGGGTGGCTCAGCCTCCGATTTGGAGGCCAGGGTGTCTCAGCCTCCGATTTGGAGGTCGGGGTGGCTCAGCCTCCGATTTGGAGGCCGGGGTGGCTCAGCCTCCGATTTGGAGGCCGGGGTGGCTCAGCCTCCGATTTGGAGGCCGGGGTGGATCAGCCTCCGATTTGGAGGCCGGGGTGGCTCAGTCTCCGATTTGGAGGCCGGGGTGGCTCAGCGTCCGATTTGGAGGCCGGGGTGGCTCAGCCTCCGATTTGGAGGCCGGGGTGGCTCAGCCTCCGATTTGGAGGCCGGGGTGGCTCAGTCTCCGATTTGGTGTGTCGGCCCTTTAAGACTCATTTGGGTGCGCTGGCCCTTTAACAATCACTTTGGCGCGTTGGCCCTTTAAGAGCTATTTGGCTCACTGGGCTTCTTTTAAATCCACTTTGGCGCACACATTCTCTCTCAGGGGCATGTGTCATGTGATGAAGCTAGATTTGCATTTGTGCTGTGAGTTTCGCTTTAAGAGCTGATATTATGTGGCAGAGGCTCTGTGCTGGGGTTCAAGTGAAGTTCGTAGGCGTTGGCATAGTAACTGGGTCTGCCTGCGCATATCAATGAGCTCAACTGTCATTTCACTCGCCTCAGGGCACGTTTTGCCATTTCCTATTGAAAAGCATTGGAGACAGTGCATTCCAATGATGGGAAAAAAAATTTTCAAACGCAAATTGCGCAAAAACTACAAATTCGATCGACACGAAAAATACTTAGCACACCTCTCATGGACGCTGGCTTCGAAACGACACCTCAACGGAGTCTGTGCGTGTAGCGGTTCGGGCCGCATTAATTGCGGAAATCAACTTAATAATAAGAAGAAGAAGAATAAGTTAGCAGCGTTCGGATTACAATATAGTGGTTTTTTCAAACCACTATAACTAGATGTGTATTTCCTGAAGTAAGTACAGATAGTGGTTTGAAATGGTGGCCAGGCTGCCCCTTTAAGAGAGACTTGCCTGCTGCCCCTGCAAGACTTTCAAGTCAGGATACGATTTAACTGTGGGTGCCTCTCAGGGGCCACTTTGGCCTCAGGGTCTGATTTTGTGGGTGGGGCCCCTCAGGGCCTGATTTTGTGGGTGGGGCCCCTCAGGGTCCGATTTTGTGGGTGGGGCCCCTCAGGGTCCGATTTTGTGGCCGGGGCCACTCAGGGTCCGATTTTGTGGCTGGGGCCACTCAGGGTCCGATTTGGTGGCCGGGGCCCCTCAGGGTCTGATTTGGTGGCCGGGGCCCCTCAGGGTCTGATTTGGTGGGTGGGGCCCCTCAAGGTCCGATTTTGTGGCTGGGGCCCCTCAGGGTCCGATTTTGTGGAAGGGGCCACTCAGGATCCGATTTTTGTGGCTGGAACTCCTCAGGGTCCAATTTTGTGGGTGGGGTCCCTCAGGGTTCGATTTTGTGGCTGGGGCCCCTCAGGGTCCGATTTGGTGGGCGGGGCCCCTCAGGGTCCAATTTGGTGGGCAGGGCCCCTCAGGGTCCAATTTGGTGGGTTGGGCCCCTCAGGGTCCGATTTTGTGGCCGGGGCCCCTCAGGGTCCGATTTAGTGTCAGGGGACCCTCAGGGTCCGATTTTGTGGTTGGGTCCCCTCAGGGTCCGATTTTGTGGTTGGGGCCCCTCAGGGTCCGATTTTGTGGCCGCGGCCCCTCAGGGCCTGATTTTGTGGCCGCGGCCCCTCAGGGTCCGATTTTGTGGGCGGAGCCCCAATGGGTCCAATTTGGTGGGCGGGACCACTCTATGTCCAATTTGGTGGGCGGGACCACTCTGGGTCCAATTTGGTGGGCGGGGCCTCTCAGGGTCCGATTTGGTGGGCGGGGCCCCACAGGGTCCGATTTGGTGGGTGGGGCCCCTCAGGGTCCTATTTGGTGGGCAGGGCCTCTCTGGGTCTGATTTGGTGGGTGGGGCCACTCTGGGTAAGATTTGGAGGCTGGGGTCGCTCAGCCTCCAATTTGGAGGCCGGGGTCGTTGAGCTTCCGATTTGGAGGCCGAGGTCAAAGAGCCTCAGATTTGGAGGCAGGGGTCGATGAGCTTCCGATTTGGAGGCCGGGGTCGATGAGCCTCCGATTTGGAGGCCGTGGTGGCTCAGCCTCCGATTTGGAGGCTGGGGTGGCTCAGCCTCCGATTTGGAGGCCGGGGTGGATCAGCCTCCGATTTGGAGGCCGGGGTGGCTTAGCCTCCGATTTGGAGGCCGGGGTGGCTCAGCTTCCGATTTGGAGGCCGGGGTCGATCAGCCTCCGATTTGGAGGCCGGGGTGGCTCAGCCTCCGATTTGGAGGCCGGGGTGGCTCAACCTCCGATTTGGAGGTCGGGGTGGCTCAGCCTCCGATTTGGAGGCCGGGGTGGCTCAGCCTCCGATTTGGAGGCCGGGGTGGCTCAGCCTCCGATTTGGTGTGTCGGCCCTTTAAGACTCATTTGGGTGCGCTGGCCCTTTAACAATCACTTTGGCGCGTTGGCCCTTTAAGAGCTAGTTTGGCTCACTGGGCTTCTTCTAAATCAAATTTGGCGGACATTCTCTCTCAGGGGCATGTGTCATGTGATGAAGCTAGATTTGCATTTGTGCTGTGAGTTTCGCTTTAAGAGCTGATATTATGTGGCAGAGGCTCTGTGCTGGGGTTCAAGTGAAGTTCGTAGGCGTTGGCATAGTAACTGGGTCTGCCTGCTCATATCAATGAGCTCAACTGTCATTTCAATCGCCTCAGGGCACGTTTTGCCATTTCCTATTGAAAAGCATTGGAGACAGTGCATTCCAATGACGGAAAAAAAAAAATTTCAAACGCAAATTGCGCAAAAACTACAAATCCGATCGACACGAAAAATACTTAGCACACCTCTCATGGACGCTGGCTTCGAAACGACACCTCAACGGAGTCTGTGCGTGTAGCGGTTCGGGCCGCATTAATTGCGGAAATCAACTTAATAATAATAAGAAGAATAAGTTAGCAGCGTTCGGATTACAATATAGTGGTTTTTTCAAACCACTATAACTAGATGTGTATTTCCTGAAGGAAGTACAGATAGTGGTTTGAAATGGTGCCCGGGCTGCCCCTTTAAGAGAGACTTGCCTGTTGCCCCTGCAAGACTTTCAACTCAGGATCCGTTTTAACTGTGGGTGCCTCTCAGGGGCATCTTTGGCCTCATGGTCCGATTTTGTGGGTGGGGCCCCTCAGGGCCCGATATTGTGGGTGGGGACCCTCAGGGTCCGATTTGGTAGGTGGGGCCCCTCGGGGTCCGATTTGGTGGGCGGGGCCACTCTGGGTCCGATTTGGTGGGTGTGGCCACTAAGGGTCCGATTTGGTGAGCAGGGCCCCTCAGGGTCCGATTTGGTGAGCGGGGCCCCTCAGGGTCCGATTTAGTGGGCGGGGTCACTCTGGGTCCAATTTGGTGAGCAGTGCTTCTCTGGGTCCGATTTGGTGGGCGGGGCCCTTCAGGGTCCGATTTGGTGTGCTGTGCCACTCTGGGTCCGTTTTGGTGGGCGGGGCCACTCAGGGTCTGATTTTTTTAGCGGGGCTACGCTGGGTCCGATTTGGAGGCCAGGGTGGATCAGCCTCCGATTTGGAGGTCGGGGTGGCTCAGCCTCCGATTTGGAGCCTGGGGTCACTCAGCTTTCGATTTGGCGCGCCGGCCCTTTAAGACTCAATTCAGTGAGCTGGCCCTTTAAGAATCACTTTGGCGCGTTGGCCCTTTAAGAGCCAGTTTGGCTCACTGGGCTTCTAAATCCACTTTGGCGCACATTCTCTCTCAGTGGCATGCGTCATGTGATGAAGCTAGATTTGCATTTATGCTGTTGGTTTCGCTTTAAGAGCTGAAATTATCTGCCAGAAACGCTGTCCTAGAGAGGTCATGTGAAGTTCGTAGGCGTTGGCATAGTAACTGGGTGAGCGTATCAATGAGCTTAACTGCCACCTCATGACTGTCCCATGTTTTCCCTATGGCAACATTTTCCCATTGAAATGCATTGAGGAAAATGTTTTTTCAAACGCAAATTGCGCAAAAACTCCAAATCCGATCTACATGAAAAATACTTAGCACACCACTCGTGGACGCTGGCTTCGAAGCAAGGCCTCAACGGAGTCTGTGCGTGTAGCGGTTCGGGCCGCATTAATTGCGGAAATCAACTGAATAGTAATAATAATACTAGATGTGTATTTCCTGAAGGAAGTACAGATAGTGGTTTGAAATGCTGCCCAGGCTGCCCCTTTAAGAGAGACTTGCCTGCTGCACCTGCAAGACTTTCAACTCAGGATCCGTTTTAACTGTGGGTGCCTCTCAGGGGCCACTTTGGCCTCAGGGTCCGATTTTGTGGGTGGGGCCCTCGGGGCCCGATTTTGTGGGTGGGGCCCCTCAGGGTCCGATTTGGTGGGTGGGGCCCCTCAGGGTCCAATCTTGTGGCCGGGCCCCTCAGGGTCCAATTTTGTGGGTGGGGCCCCTCAGGGTCCAATTTTGTGGCCGGGGCCCCTCAGGGTCCGATTTGGTGGGTGGGGCCCCTCAGGGTCCGATTTGGTGAGCGGGGCCCCTCAGGGTCCGATTTAGTGAGCGGGGCCCCTCAGGGTCTGATTTGGTGGGTGGGGCCCCTCAGAGTCCGATTTGGTAGGTGGGGCCCCTCCGGGTCCTATTTGGTGAGCGGGGCCACTCTAGGTCTGATTTGGTAGGCAGGCCACTCTGGGTCCGATTTGGTGGGCGGGGCCCCTCAGAGTTCAATTTGGTCAGCGGGGCCCCTCAGGGTCCGATTTTGTGGTTGGGGCATTTCAGAATCCGATTTAGTGGGCGGGGCCCCTCAGGGTCCGATTTGGTGGGCAGGGCCCCTCAGGGTCCGCTTTTGTGGCCGGGTCCCCTCAGGGTCTGGATTTGTGGGTGGGGCCCCTCAGGGTCCGATTTTGTGGGTGGGGCCCCTCAGAGTCCGATTTTGTGGGTGGGGCCCCTCAGGATCTGATTTTGTGGCCGGGGTCCCTCATGGTCCGATTTTGTGGCCAGGGCCCTGAAGGTCCAATTTTGTGGGTGGGGCCCCTCAGGGTCCGATTTTGTGGGTGGGGCCCCTCAGGATCCGATTTTGTCTTTGGGGCCCCTCAGGGTTCAATTTTGTAGGTGGGGTCCCTCAGGGTCCGATTTTGTGGCCGGGGCCCCTCAGTGTCCGATTTTGTGGCCGGGGCCCATCAGGGTCCGATTTTGTGGTTGGGGCCCCTCAGGGTTCGATTTTGTGGGTAAGGCCCCTCAGGGTCCGATTTTGTGAGTGGAGCCCCCTGGGTCCATTTTGGTGGGCGGGGCCTCTCTGGGTCCGATTTAGTGGGCGGTGCCCCTCATGGTCCGATTTGGTGGGCGGGGCCCCTCATGGTCCGATTTTGTGAGTGGAGCCCCCTGGGTCCATTTTGGTGGGCGGGGCCCCCCTGGGTCTGATTTGGTGGGCGGGGCCCCTCTGGGTCCGATTTGGTGGGCGGGGCCCTTCAGGGTCCGATTTGGTGGGTGGCGACCCTCTGGGTCCGATTTGGTGGGCGGGGCCCTTCAGGGTCCGATTTGGTGGGCGGGGTCAATCTGGGTCCGATTTGGTGGGCGGGGCTCCTCAGGTTCCGATTTGGTGGGCGGGGCCCCTCAGGGTCCGATTTGATGGGCGGGGCCACTTTGGGTCCGATTTGATGGGCGCGGCCCTTCAGCGTCCGATTTGGTGGTCGGGGTCACTCTGGGTCCGATTTGGTGGGCGGGGCTTCTCAGGGTCTGATTTGGTGAGTGGGGCTCCTCAGGGTCCGATTTGGTGGACGGGGCCCCTCAGGGTCTGATTTGGTGGTTGGGGCCCCTCAGGGTCTGATTTTGTGGCTGGGGCCCCTCAGAGTCCGATTTTGTGGCTGGGGCCCCTCAGGGTCTGATTTTGTGGGTGGGGCCCCTCAGGGTCTAATTTGGTGGGCGGGGCCCCTCTGGGTCTGATTTTGTGGGTTGGGCCCCTCAGGGTCCGATTTTGTGGCCGGGGCCCCTCAGGGTCCGATTTTGTGTCTGGGGCCCCTCAGGGTCCGATTTTGTGGCCAGTGCCTCTCAGGGTCCGATTTTGTGGATGGGGCCCCTCAGGGTCCGATTTTGCAGCCGGAGCCTCTCAGGGTCCGATTTTGTGGTTGGGGCCCCTCAGGATCTGATTTTGTGGCCGGGGTCCCTCAGGGTCCGATTTTGTGGCCGGGGCCCCTGAGGGTCCAATTTTGTGGGTGGGGCCCCTCAGGGTCCGATTTTGTGGGTGGGGCCCCTCAGGATCCGATTTTGTGGTTGGGGCCCCTCAGGGTTCAATTTTGTAGGTGGGGTCCCTCAGGGTCCGATTTTGTGGCCGGGGCCCGTCATGGTCCGATTTTGCGGCCGGGGCCCGTCAGGGTCCGATTTTGTGGTTGGGGCCCCACAGGGTCCGATTTTGTTGGTAGGGCCCCTCAGGGTCCGATTTTGTGGGTAGGGCCCCTCAGGGTCCGATTTTGTGAGTGGGGCCACTCAGGGTCCGATGTTGTGGCCGGATCCCCTCAGGGTCCGATTTTGTGGGTGGGGCCCCTCAGGGTCCAATTTTGTGGTCGGGGCCCCTCAGGGTCCAATTTTGTGGGTGGGGCCCCTTAGGGTCCGATTTTGTGGGTTGGGCCCCTCAGGGTACAATTTGGTGGGCGGGGCCACTCTGGGACTGATTTGGTGGGCGGGGCCACTCTGGGTCCAATTTGGTGGGCGGGGCCACTCTGGGTCCGATTTGGTGAGCTGGGCCCATCAGGGTCTGATTTGGTGGGCGGGATCTATCAGAGTCCGATTTGGTGGGCGGGGCCCCTCAGGGTCCGATTTGGTTGGCGGGGACCCTCGGGGTCCGATTTGGTGGGCGGGATCCCTCGGGGTTCGATTTGGTGGGCGGGATCCCTCGGGGTTCGATTTGGTGGGCGGGGCCCCTCAGAGTTCAATTTGGTCAGCGGGGACCCTCAGGGTCCGATTTTGTGGTTGGGGCCTTTCAGAATCCGATTTAGTGGGCGGGGCCTTTCAGGGTCCGATTTGGTGGGCGGGGCCCCTCAGGGTCCAATTTGGTGGGCGGGGCCCCTCAGGGTCCAATTTGGCGGGCGGGGCCACTCTGGGTCTGATTTGGTGGGCGGTGCCACTTTGGGTCCGATTTGGTGGATGGGGCCCTTCAGGGTCCAATTTGGTTTGCGGGGACACTGAGTCTGATTTTGTGGGTTGGGCCCCTCAGGGTCCGATTTTGTGGCCGGGGCCCCTCAGGGTCCGATTTTGTGTCCGGGGCCCCTCAGGGTCCGATTTTGTAGCCGTTGCCTCTCAGGGTCCGATTTTGCGGTTGGGGCCCCTCAGGGTCCGATTTTTGGGGCCGGGGCCCCTCAGGGTCCGATTTTGCGGGTGGATCCCCTCAGGGTCCGATTTTGCGGGTGGGGCCCCTCAGGGTCCGATTTTGCGGGTGGGGCCCCTCAGGGTCCGATTTTGCGGGTGGGGCCCCTCGGGGTCCGATTTTTTTTTGGGTGGGGCCCCTCGGGGTCCGATTTTGCGGATGGGGCCCCTCAGGGTCCGATTTTGTGGCCGGGGCCCCTTAGGGTCCGATTTTGCGGTTGGGGCCCCTCAGGGTCCGATTTTTGGGGCCGGGGCCCCTCAGGGTCCGATTTTGTGGGTGGGGCCCCTCAGGGTCCGATTTTGTGGCTGGGGCCCCTCAGGGTCCGATTTTGTGGCTGGGGCCCCTCAGGGTCTGATTTTGTGGCTGGAGTCCCTCAGGGTCTGATTTTGTGGGTGGGGCCCCTCAGGGTCCGATTTTGTGACCGGGGCCCCTCTGGGTCTGATTTTGTGGTTGGGGCCCCTCAGGGTCCGATTTTGTGGCCGGGGTCTGTCAGGGTCCGATTTTGTGGCTGGGGCCCCTCAGGGTCTGGATTTGTGGATGGGGCCCATCCGGGTCAGATTTTGTGGGTGGGGCCCCTCAGGGTCCGATTTTGTGGCTGGGGCCCCTCATGGTCTGATTTTGTGGCTGTGGCCCCTCAGGGTCTGATTTTGAGGGTGGGGCCCCTCAGGGTCTAATTTGGTGGGCGGGGCCCCTCAGGGTCCGATTTTGTGGGTGGGGCCCCTCAGGGTCTGATTTTGTGGGTGGGGCCCCTCAGGGTCCGATTTTGTGGCTGGGGCCCCTCAGGGTCTGATTTTGTGGCTGGGGCCCATCAGGGTCCGATTTTGTGACTGGGGCCCCACAGGGTCTGATTTTGTGGGTGGGGCCCCTCAGGGTCCGATTTTGTGACTGGGGCCCCACAGGGTCTGATTTTGTGGGTGAGGCCCCTCAGGGTCCGATTTTGTGGCTGGGGTCCCTCAGGGTCTGATTTTGTGGGTGAGGCCCCTCAGGGTCCAATTTTGTGGCCGGGGCCCCTTAGGGTCTGATTTTGTGACTGAGGCCCCTCTGGGTTCGATTTTGTGGCCGGGGTCTCTCAGGGTCCGATTTTGAGGGTGGGGCCCCTCAGGGTCTAATTTGGTGGGTGGGGCCCCTCAGGGTCCGATTTTGTGGGTGGGGTCCCTCATGGTCTGATTTTGTGGGTGGGGCCCCTCAGGTTCTGATTTTGTGGTTGGGGCCCCTCAGGTTCTGATTTTGTGGTTGGGGTCCCTCAGGGTCTGATTTTGTGGGTGGGGCCCCTCAGGGTCCGATTTTGTGACTGGGGCCCCTCAGGGTCTGATTTTGTGGTTGGGGCCCCTCGGGGTCCGATTTTGTGGCCGGGGTCTCTCAGGGTCCGATTTTGTGGCCGGGTCCCCTCAGGGTCTGGATTTGTGGGTGGGCCCCTCAGGGTCCGATTTTGTGGGTGGGGCCCCTCAGAGTCCGATTTTGTGGCTGGGGCCCCTCAGGGTCTGATTTTGTGGCTGGGGCCCCTCAGGGTCTGATTTTAAGGGTGGGGCCCCTCAGGGTATAATTTGGTGGGCGGGGCCTCTCAGGGTCTGATTTTGTGGGTGGGGCCCCTCAGGGTCCGATTTCGTGACCTGGGCCCCTTAGGGTCTGATTTTGTGACTGGGGCCCCTCTAGGTTTGATTTTGTGGCCGGGGTCTCTCAGGGTCCGATTTTGTGGTTGGGGCCCCTCAGGGTCTGATTTTGTGGCCGGGCCCACTCAGGGTCCGATTTTGTGGGTGGGCCCCTTAGCGTCTGATTTTGTGGGTTGAGCCCCCTGGGTCCATTTTCGTAGGCGGTGCCCCTCATGGTCCGATTTAGTGGGCGGTGCCCCTCATGGTCTGATTTGGTGGGCGGGGCCCCTCATGATCCGATTTGGTGGGCGGGGCCCCCTGGGACCGATTTGGTGGGCGGGGCCCCTCTGGGTCCGATTTGGTGGGCGGGGCCCTTCAGGGTCCGATTTGGTGGGCGGGGCACCTCTGGGTCCGATTTGGTGGGCGGGGCCCTTCAGGGTCTGATTTGGTGGGCGGGGTCAAACTAGGTCCGATTTGGTGGGCGGGGCTCCTCGGGGTCCGATTTGGTGGGCGGGGTCAATCTGGGTCCGATTTGGTGGGCGGGGCTCCTCAGGTTCCGATTTGGTGGGCGGGGCCCCTCAGGTTCCGATTTGGTGGGCAGGGCCCCTCAGGGTCCGATTTGATGGGCGGGGCCCCTCTGGGTCCGATTTGGTAGGCGGGGCCACTCTGGGTCCGATTTGATCGGCGGGGCCCTTCAGGGTTCGATTTGGTGGGCGGGGTCACTCTGGGTCCGATTTGGTGGGCGGGGCTTCTCAGGGTCTGATTTGGTGGGCGGGGCTCCTCAGGGTCCGATTTGGTGGGCGGGGCCACTCGGAGTCTGATTTGGTGGGCGGGGCCCCTCAGGATTTTCAAACGCAAATTGCGCAAAAACTACAAATCCGATCGACACGAAAAATACTTAGCACACCTCTCGTGGACGCTGGCTTCGAAACAACACCTCAACGGCGTCTGTGCGTGTAGCGGTTCGGGCTGTATTAATTGCGGAAATCAACTTAATAATAATAAGAAGAAGTTAGCAGCGTTCGGATTACAATATAGTGGTTTTTTCAAACCACTATAACTAGATGTGTATTTCCTGAAGGAAGTACAGATAGTGGTTTGAAATGGTGCCCGGGCTGCCCCTTTAAGAGAGACTTGCCTGCTGCCCCTGCAAGACTTTCAAGTAAGGATACGATTTAACTGTGAGTGCCTCTCAGGGGCCACTTTGGCCTCAGGGTCTGATTTTGTGGGTGGGGCCCCTCAGGGCCTGATTTAGTGGGTGGGGCCCCTCAGGGTCCGATTTTGTGGGTGGGGCCCTTCAGGGTCCGATTTTGTGGCCGGGGCCACTCAGGATCCGATTTTTGTGGCTTGGGCCCCTCAGGGTCCAATTTTTTGGCCGCGGCCCATCAGGGTCTGATTTTGTGGCAAGGGCCCCTCTGGATCTGATTTTGTGGGCGGAGCCCCACTGGGTCCGATTTGGTGGGCGGGACCACTCTGGGTCCAATTTGGTGGGCGGGACCACTCTGGGTCCAATTTGGTGGGCGGGGCCTCTCAGGGTCCAATTTGGTGGGCGGGGCCCCACAGGGTCCAATTTGGTGGGCGGGGCCCCTCAGGGTCCAATTTGGTGGGCAGGGCCTCTCTGGGTCAGATTTGGAGGCTGGGGCCACTCTGGGTAAGATTTGGAGGCTGGGGTCGCTCAGCCTCCAATTTGGAGAACGGGGTCGTTGAGCTTCCGATTTGGAGGCCGAGGTCAAAGAGCCTCAGATTTGGAGGCCGGAGTCGATGAGCTTCCGATTTGGAGGCCGGGGTCGATGAGCCTCCGATTTGGAGGCCGGGGTGGCTCAGCCTCCGATTTGGAGGCCGGGGTGGCTCAGCCTCCGATTTGGAGGCCGGGGTGGATCAGCCTCCGATTTGGAGGCCGGGGTCGATCAGCCTCCGCTTTGGAGGCCGGGGTCGATCAGCCTCCGAGTTGGAGGCCGGGGTCGATCAGCCTCCGATTTGGAGGCCGGGGTGGCTCAGCCTCCGATTTGGAGGCCGGGGTGGCTCAGCCTCCGATTTGGAGGCCGGGGTGGCTCAGCCTCCGATTTGGAGGCCGGGGTGGCTCAGTCTCCGATTTGGAGGCCGGGGTGGCTCAGCCTCCGATTTGGAGGCCGGGGTCGATCAGCCTCCGATTTGGAGGCCGGGGTCGATCAGCCTCCGATTTGGAGGCCGGGGTGGCTCAGCCTCCGATTTGGAGGCCGGGGTGGCTCAGCCTCCGATTTGGAGGCCGGGGTGGCTCAGCCTCCGATTTGGAGGCCGGGGTGGCTCAGCCTCCGATTTGGAGGCCGGGGTGGCTCAGTCTCCGATTTGGTGTGTCGGCCCTTTAAGACTCATTTGGGTGTGCTGGCCCTTTAACAATCACTTTGGCGCGTTGGACCTTTAAGAGCTATTTGGCTCACTGGGCTTCTTTTAAATCCACTTTGGCGCACACATTCTCTCTCAGGGGCATGTGTCATGTGATGAAGCTAGATTTGCATTTGTGCTGTGAGTTTCGCTTTAAGAGCTGATATTATGTGGCAGAGGCTCTGTGCTGGGGTTCAAGTGAAGTTCGTAGGCGTTGGCATAGTAACTGGGTCTGCCTGCGCATATCAATGAGCTCAACTGTCATTTCAATCGCCTCAGGGCACGTTTTGCCATTTCCTATTAAAAAGCATTGGAGACAGTGCATTCCAATGACGGGAAAAAAAATTTTCAAACGCAAATTGCGCAAAAACTGCAAATCTGATCGACACGAAAAATACTTAGCACACCTCTCATGGACGCTGGCTTCGAAACGACACCTCAACGGAGTCTGTGCGTGTAGCGGTTCGGGCCGCATTAATTGCGGAAATCAACTTAATAATAAGAAGAAGAAGAATAAGTTAGCAGCGTTCGGATTACAATATAGTGGTTTTTTCAAACCACTATAATAATACTGTACATGATTTCTTACCTACATATTTATGCAAGCTTTTGAACCACATGAAGTTGAATTCATGTTTTTGTCTTTCTTAAAGCACATTGGTAGACTCTAAAACTGAGATTTGACAGGTAAAATAAAAATTCCTGAGAGTTCCTCTGTACTTTTTGCTAAAGCTAATTATTTTTAACAAAGAAAAAAGCATATCGAAGTAAAAAACACAACCATATATAAACTGAAGAAAATGTCAGGTTTCATGTTAAAAAAGAAGAGTTTACATTTTTCAAATATAGGTGGCATAGCTTAGTGGTAGAGCATTTGAACATTTTTCAGATTGCATGTTGAAAAAAAAAAATTGAGCGTTTGCATTTTTCAAAAATAGGGGGTATATCTCAGTGGTAGAGCATTTGACTGCAGATCAAGAGGTCCTTGGTTCAACTCCGAGTGCCCCCTGAATGTACATTTTCAACATATTAAAAATACATGCTTCGCTACCTATATATTTATACTAGTTTTAGAACCGTATGAATTTGAATTCATGTTTTCTTTACATGAATACTAGTTAAGAAATGCAGCAAAAAGTTTGAGAAATTTTGCATGAAAAGAAATCTACAAAAGATATATAAAGCACATTGAAAGACTATAAAACTGAGAATTTACTTGTGATATAAAAATTACTGAGTGTTTCTCTGTACTTGTTGTATTAGTTTGTTATTTTTAACAAATAAAAATGTATATCAATGTAAAAAAAGGCACAACAACATAAAAATGCAAATAGATTTCAGGTTTTATGAAAAAAAAAAAAAAAAAAAAAAAAAAAAAAGGTGTTTAGGTCTTTTAATATTAGGGGGTATATCTCAGTGGTAGACTGCAGATCAAGAGATCTTTGGTTTAACTCCAAGTGCCCCCTGAAGATGCGTTTACAATGGATTAATAATACTGTACATGATTTCTTACCTACATATTTATGCAAGCTTTTGAACCATGTGAAGTTGAATTCATGTTTTTGTGCTTTCTTAAAGCACATTGGTAGACTCTAAAACTAAGATTTAACTGGTAAAATAAAAATTCCTGAGAGTTCCTCTGTACTTTTTGCTAAAGTTAATTATTTTGAACAAAGAAAAATGCATATCAAAGTAAAAAAACACAACCATATATAAACTGAAGAAAATTTCAGGTTTCATGTTAAAAAAGAAGAGTTTACATTTTTCAAATATAGGTGGCATAGCTTAGTGGTAGAGCATTTGAACATTTTTCAGATTGCATGTTGAAAAAAAAAAAGTGAGCATTTGCATTTTTCAAATATAGGGGGTATATCTCAGTGGTAGAGCATTTGACTGCACATCAAGAGGTCCTTGGTTCAACTCCGAGTGCCCCCTGAATGTACATTTTCAACAGATTAAAAATGCATGCTTCGCTACCTATATATTTATACTAGTTTTAGATCTGTATGAATTTGAATTCATGTTTTCTTTACATGAATACTAGTTAAGAAATGCAGCAAAAAGTTTGAGAAATTTTGACTGAAAAGAAATCTACAAAAGATATATAAAGCACATTGAAAGACTATAAAACTGAGAATTTACTTGTGATATAAAAATTACTGAGTGTTTCTCTGTACTTGTTGTATTAGTTTGTTATTTTTAACATATAAAAATGTATATCAATGTAAAAAAGGCACAACAACATAAAACTGTGCAAATAGATTTCAGGTTTTATGAGAAAAAAAAAAGTTTAGGTCTTTTAATATTAGGGGGTATATCTCAGTGGTAGACAGTTAGACTGCAGATCAAGAGATCTTTGGTTTAACTCCAAGTGCCCCCTGAAGATGCGTTTACAATGGATTAATAATACTGTACATGATTTCTTACCTACATACAGTATTTATGCAAGCTTTTGAACCATGTGAAGTTGAATTCATGTTTTTGTGCTTTCTTAAAGCACATTGGTAGACTCTAAAACTAAGATTTGACTGGTAAAATAAAAATTCCTGAGAGTTCCTCTGTACTTTTTGCTAAAGTTAATTATTTTTAACAAAGAAAAATGCATATCAAAGTAAAAAAACACAACCATATATAAACTGAAGAAAATTTCAGGTTTCATGTTAAAAAGAAGAGTTTACATTTTTCAAATATAGGTGGCATAGCTTAGTGGTAGAGCATTTGAACATTTTTCAGATTGCATGTTGAAAAAAAAAATTGATCGTTTGCAGTTTTCAAATATAGTGGGTATAGCTCAGTGGTAGAGCATTTGACTGCAGATCAGGAGGTCCTTGGTTCAACTCCGAGTTCCCCCTGAATGTACGTTTATAACAAATTAAAAATACATGCTTCGCTACCTATATATTTATACTAGTTTTAGAACCGTATGAATTTGAATTCATGTTTTCTTTACATGAATAATAGTTAAGAAATGCAGCAAAAAGTTTGAGAAATTTTGCCTGAAAAGAAATCTACAAAAGATATATAAAGCACATTGAAAGACTATAAAACTGAGAATTTACTTGTGATATAAAAATTACTGAGTGTTTCTCTGTACTTGTTGTATTAGTTTGTTATTTTTAACAAATAAAAATGTATATCAATGTAAAAAAAGGCACAACAACATAAAAATGCAAATAGATTTCATGTTTTATGAGAGAAAAAAGAAGAGTTTTGGTCTTTTAATATAAGGGGGTATATCTCAGTGGTAGACTACAGATCAAGAGATCTTTGGTTTAACTCCAAGTGCCCCCTGAAGATGCGTTTACAATGGATTAATAATACTGTACATGATTTCTTACCTACATATTTATGCAAGCTTTTGAACCATGTGATGTTGAATTCATGTTTTTGTCTTTCTTAAAGCACATTGGTAGACTCTAAAACTAAGATTTGACTGGTAAAATAATAATTCCTGAGAGTTTCTCTGTACTTTTTGCTAAAGTTAATTATTTTGAACAAAGAAAAATGCATATCAAAGTAAAAAAACACAACCATATATAAACTGAAGAAAATTTCAGGTTTCATGTTAAAAAAGAAGAGTTTACATTTTTCAAATATAGGTGGCATAGCTTAGTGGTAGAGCATTTGAACATTTTTCAGATTGCATGTTGAAAAAAAAAAGTGAGCGTTTGCATTTTTCAAATATAGGGGGTATAGCTCAGTGGTAGAGCATTTAACTGTAGAGCAATAAGTCCTTGGTTCAACGCCGAGTGCCCCCTAAAGGTACATTTTCAACAGATTAAAAATATATGCTTCGCTACCTATATATTTATACTAGATTTAGAACCGTATGAACTTGATTTCATGTTTTCTTTATATGAATACTAGTTAAGAAATGCAGCAAAAAGTTTGAGAAATTTTGCCTGTAAAGAAATCTACAAAAGATATATAAAGCACAATGGAAGAGTATAAAACTGAGAATTTACTTGTGATATAAAAATTACTGAGTGTTTCTCTGTACTTGTTGTATTAGTTTGTTATTTTTAACAAATAAAAATGTATATCAATGTAAAAAAGGCACAACAACATAAAACTGTGCAAATAGATTTCAGGTTTTATGAGGGAAAAAAAAAAGAGTTTAGGTCTTTTAATATTAGGGGGTATATCTCAGTGGTAGACAGTTAGACTGCAGATCAAGAGATCTTTGGTTTAACTCCAAGTGCCCCCTGAAGATGCGTTTACAATGGATTAATAATACTGTACATGATTTCTTACCTACATATTTATGCAAGCTTTTGAACCATGTGAAGTTGAATTCATGTTTTTGTGTTTTCTTAAAGCACATTGATAGACTCTAAAACTAAGATTTGACTGGTAAAATAAAAATTCCTGAGAGTTCCTCTGTACTTTTTGCTAAAGTTAATTATTTTGAACAAAGAAAAATGCATATCAAAGTAAAAAAACACAACCATATATAAACTGAAGAAAATTTCAGGTTTCATGTTAAAAAAGAAGAGTTTACATTTTTCAAATATAGGTGGCATAGCTTAGTGGTAGAGCATTTGAACATTTTTCAGATTGCATGTTGAAAAAAAAAAGTGAGCGTTTGCATTTTTCAAATATAGGGGGTATATCTCAGTGGTAGAGCATTTGACTGCAGATCAAAAGGTCCTTGGTTCAACTCCAAGTCCCCCCTGAAGGTACATTTTCAACAGATTACAAATACATGCTTCGCTACCAATATATTTATACTAGATTTAGAACCGTATGAAGTTGAATTCATCTTTTCTTTATATGAATACTAGTTAAGAAATGGAGCAAAAAGTTTGAGAAATTTTGCCTGTAAAGAAATCTACAAAAGATATATAAAGCACATTGGAAGACTATAAAACTGAGAATTTACTTGTGATATAAAAATTACTGAGTGTTTCTCTGTACTTGTTGTATTAGTTTGTTATTTTTAACAAATAAAAATGTATATCAATGTAAAAAAGGCACAACAACATAAAACTGTGCAAATAGATTTCAGGTTTTATGAGGGAAAAAAAAAAAAAGAGTTTAGGTCTTTTAATATTAGGGGGTATATCTCAGTGGTAGACTGCAGATCAAGAGATCTTTGGTTTAACTCCAAGTGCCCCCTGAAGATGCGGTTACAATGGATTAATAATACTGTACATGATTTCTTACCTACATATTTATGCAAGCTTTTGAACCATGTGATGTTGAATTCATGTTTTTGTATTTCTTAAAGCACATTGGTAGACTCTAAAACTAAGATTTGACTGGTAAAATAAAAATTCCTGAGAGTTCCTCTGTACTTTTTGCTAAAGTTAATTATTTTTAACAAAGAAAAATGCATATCAAAGTAAAAAAACACAACCATATATAAACTGAAGAAAATTTCAGGTTTCATGTTAAAAAAGAAGAGTTTACATTTTTCAAATATAGGTGGCATAGCTTAGTGGTAGAGCATTTGAACATTTTTCAGATTGCATGTTGAAAAAAAAAAGTGAGCGTTTGCATTTTTCAAAAATAGGGGGTATAGCTCAGTGGTAGAGCATTTGACTGCATATCAAGAGGTCCTTGGTTCAACTCCAAGTGCCCCCTGAAGGTACATTTTCAACAGATTAAAAATACATGCTTCGCTACCTATATATTTATACTAGATTTAGAACCGTATGAAGTTGAATTCATGTTTTCTTTATATGAATACTAGTAAAGAAATGCAGCAAAAAGTTTGAGAAATTTTGCCTGAAAAGAAATCTACAAAAGATATATAAAACACATTGAAAGACTATAAAACTGAGAATATACTTGTGATATAAAAATTACTGAGTGTTTCTCTGTACTTGTTGTATTAGTTTGTTATTTTTAACAAATAAAAATGTATATCAATGTAAAAAAAGGCACAACAACATAAAAATGCAAATAGATTTCAGGTTTTATGAGAAAAAAAAAAAAAGAGTTTAGGTCTTTTAATATTAGGGGGTATATCTCAGTGGTAGACTGCAGATCAAGAGATCTTTGGTTTAACTCCAAGTGCCCCCTGAAGATGCGTTTACAATGGATTAATAATACTGTACATGATTTCTTACCGACATATTTATGCAAGCTTTTGAACCATGTGAAGTTGAATTCATGTTTTTGTGCTTTCTTAAAGCACATTGGTAGACTCTAAAACTAAGATTTGACTGGTAAAATAAAAATTCCTGAGAGTTCCTCTGTACTTTTTGCTAAAGTTAATTATTTTGAACAAAGAAAAATGCATATCAAAGTAAAAAAAACACAACCATATATAAACTGAAGAAAATTTCAGGTTTCATGTTAAAAAAGAAGAGTTTACATTTTTCAAATATAGGTGGCATAGCTTAGTGGTAGAGCATTTGAACATTTTTCAGATTGCATGTTGAAAAAAAAAATTGAGTGTTTGCATTTTTCAAATATAGGGGGTATAGCTCAGTGGTAGAGCATTTGACTGCAGATCAAGAGGTCCTTGGTTTAACTCCGAGTGCCCCTTGAAGCTACATTTTCAACAGATTAAAAATACATGCTTCGCTACCTATATATTTATACTAGATTTAGAACCGTATGAAGTTGAATTCATGTTTTCTTTATATGAATACTAGTTAAGAAATGCAGCAAAAAGTTTGAGAAATTTTGCCTGTAAAGAAATCTACAAAAGATATATAAAGCACATTGGAAGACTATAAAACTGAGAATTTACTTGTGATATAAAAATTACTGAGTGTTTCTCTGTACTTGTTGTATTAGTTTGTTATTTTTAACAAATAAAAATGTATATCAATGTAAAAAAGGCACAACAACATAAAAATGCAAATAGATTTCATGTTTTATGAGAGAAAAAAGAAGAGTTTTGGTCTTTTAATATAAGGGGGTATATCTCAGTGGTAGACTACAGATCAAGAGATCTTTGGTTTAACTCCAAGTGCCCCCTGAAGATGCGTTTACAATGGATTAATAATACTGTACATGATTTCTTACCTACATATTTATGCAAGCTTTTGAACCATGTGATGTTGAATTCATGTTTTTGTCTTTCTTAAAGCACATTGGTAGACTCTAAAACTAAGATTTGACTGGTAAAATAATAATTCCTGAGAGTTTCTCTGTACTTTTTGCTAAAGTTAATTATTTTGAACAAAGAAAAATGCATATCAAAGTAAAAAAACACAACCATATATAAACTGAAGAAAATTTCAGGTTTCATGTTAAAAAAGAAGAGTTTACATTTTTCAAATATAGGTGGCATAGCTTAGTGGTAGAGCATTTGAACATTTTTCAGATTGCATGTTGAAAAAAAAAAGTGAGCGTTTGCATTTTTCAAATATAGGGGGTATAGCTCAGTGGTAGAGCATTTAACTGTAGAGCAATAAGTCCTTGGTTCAACGCCGAGTGCCCCCTAAAGGTACATTTTCAACAGATTAAAAATATATGCTTCGCTACCTATATATTTATACTAGATTTAGAACCGTATGAACTTGATTTCATGTTTTCTTTATATGAATACTAGTTAAGAAATGCAGCAAAAAGTTTGAGAAATTTTGCCTGTAAAGAAATCTACAAAAGATATATAAAGCACAATGGAAGAGTATAAAACTGAGAATTTACTTGTGATATAAAAATTACTGAGTGTTTCTCTGTACTTGTTGTATTAGTTTGTTATTTTTAACAAATAAAAATGTATATCAATGTAAAAAAGGCACAACAACATAAAACTGTGCAAATAGATTTCAGGTTTTATGAGGGAAAAAAAAAAGAGTTTAGGTCTTTTAATATTAGGGGGTATATCTCAGTGGTAGACAGTTAGACTGCAGATCAAGAGATCTTTGGTTTAACTCCAAGTGCCCCCTGAAGATGCGTTTACAATGGATTAATAATACTGTACATGATTTCTTACCTACATATTTATGCAAGCTTTTGAACCATGTGAAGTTGAATTCATGTTTTTGTGCTTTCTTAAAGCACATTGATAGACTCTAAAACTAAGATTTGACTGGTAAAATAAAAATTCCTGAGAGTTCCTCTGTACTTTTTGCTAAAGTTAATTATTTTGAACAAAGAAAAATGCATATCAAAGTAAAAAAACACAACCATATATAAACTGAAGAAAATTTCAGGTTTCATGTTAAAAAAGAAGAGTTTACATTTTTCAAATATAGGTGGCATAGCTTAGTGGTAGAGCATTTGAACATTTTTCAGATTGCATGTTGAAAAAAAAAAGTGAGCGTTTGCATTTTTCAAATATAGGGGGTATATCTCAGTGGTAGAGCATTTGACTGCAGATCAAAAGGTCCTTGGTTCAACTCCAAGTCCCCCCTGAAGGTACATTTTCAACAGATTACAAATACATGCTTCGCTACCAATATATTTATACTAGATTTAGAACCGTATGAAGTTGAATTCATCTTTTCTTTATATGAATACTAGTTAAGAAATGGAGCAAAAAGTTTGAGAAATTTTGCCTGTAAAGAAATCTACAAAAGATATATAAAGCACATTGGAAGACTATAAAACTGAGAATTTACTTGTGATATAAAAATTACTGAGTGTTTCTCTGTACTTGTTGTATTAGTTTGTTATTTTTAACAAATAAAAATGTATATCAATGTAAAAAAGGCACAACAACATAAAACTGTGCAAATAGATTTCAGGTTTTATGAGGGAAAAAAAAAAAAAGAGTTTAGGTCTTTTAATATTAGGGGGTATATCTCAGTGGTAGACTGCAGATCAAGAGATCTTTGGTTTAACTCCAAGTGCCCCCTGAAGATGCGGTTACAATGGATTAATAATACTGTACATGATTTCTTACCTACATATTTATGCAAGCTTTTGAACCATGTGATGTTGAATTCATGTTTTTGTATTTCTTAAAGCACATTGGTAGACTCTAAAACTAAGATTTGACTGGTAAAATAAAAATTCCTGAGAGTTCCTCTGTACTTTTTGCTAAAGTTAATTATTTTTAACAAAGAAAAATGCATATCAAAGTAAAAAAACACAACCATATATAAACTGAAGAAAATTTCAGGTTTCATGTTAAAAAAGAAGAGTTTACATTTTTCAAATATAGGTGGCATAGCTTAGTGGTAGAGCATTTGAACATTTTTCAGATTGC
This sequence comes from Dendrobates tinctorius, assembly GCF_039654945.1. Taxonomy (NCBI): domain Eukaryota; kingdom Metazoa; phylum Chordata; class Amphibia; order Anura; family Dendrobatidae; genus Dendrobates; species Dendrobates tinctorius. The sequence continues at coordinate 48,709,357 of NW_027361676.1, read as the reverse complement.
ATGTTGAAAAAAAAAAGTGAGCGTTTGCATTTTTCAAAAATAGGGGGTATAGCTCAGTGGTAGAGCATTTGACTGCATATCAAGAGGTCCTTGGTTCAACTCCAAGTGCCCCCTGAAGGTACATTTTCAACAGATTAAAAATACATGCTTCGCTACCTATATATTTATACTAGATTTAGAACCGTATGAAGTTGAATTCATGTTTTCTTTATATGAATACAAGTAAAGAAATGCAGCAAAAAGTTTGAGAAATTTTGCCTGAAAAGAAATCTACAAAAGATATATAAAACACATTGAAAGACTATAAAACTGAGAATATACTTGTGATATAAAAATTACTGAGTGTTTCTCTGTACTTGTTGTATTAGTTTGTTATTTTTAACAAATAAAAATGTATATCAATGTAAAAAAAGGCACAACAACATAAAAATGCAAATAGATTTCAGGTTTTATGAGAAAAAAAAAAAAAGAGTTTAGGTCTTTTAATATTAGGGGGTATATCTCAGTGGTAGACTGCAGATCAAGAGATCTTTGGTTTAACTCCAAGTGCCCCCTGAAGATGCGTTTACAATGGATTAATAATACTGTACATGATTTCTTACCGACATATTTATGCAAGCTTTTGAACCATGTGAAGTTGAATTCATGTTTTTGTGCTTTCTTAAAGCACATTGGTAGACTCTAAAACTAAGATTTGACTGGTAAAATAAAAATTCCTGAGAGTTCCTCTGTACTTTTTGCTAAAGTTAATTATTTTGAACAAAGAAAAATGCATATCAAAGTAAAAAAAACACAACCATATATAAACTGAAGAAAATTTCAGGTTTCATGTTAAAAAAGAAGAGTTTACATTTTTCAAATATAGGTGGCATAGCTTAGTGGTAGAGCATTTGAACATTTTTCAGATTGCATGTTGAAAAAAAAAATTGAGTGTTTGCATTTTTCAAATATAGGGGGTATAGCTCAGTGGTAGAGCATTTGACTGCAGATCAAGAGGTCCTTGGTTTAACTCCGAGTGCCCCTTGAAGCTACATTTTCAACAGATTAAAAATACATGCTTCGCTACCTATATATTTATACTAGATTTAGAACCGTATGAAGTTGAATTCATGTTTTCTTTATATGAATACTAGTTAAGAAATGCAGCAAAAAGTTTGAGAAATTTTGCCTGTAAAGAAATCTACAAAAGATATATAAAGCACATTGGAAGACTATAAAACTGAGAATTTACTTGTGATATAAAAATTAATGAGTGTTTCTCTGTACTTGTTGTATTAGTTTGTTATTTTTAACAAATAAAAATGTATATCAATGTAAAAAAGGCACAACAACATAAAACTGTGCAAATAGATTTCAGGTTTTATGAGGGAAAAAAAAAAAAAAAAAAAAAAAAAAAAAAGAGTTTAGGTCTTTTAATATTGGGGGTATATCTCAGTGGTAGACAGTTAGACTGCAGATCAAGAGATCTTTGGTTTAACTCCAAGTGCCCCCTGAAGGTGCGTTTACAATGGATTAATAATACTGTACATGATTTCTTACCTACATATTTATGCAAGCTTTTGAACCATGTGAAGTTGAATTCATGTTTTTGTGCTTTCTTAAAGCACATTGGTAGACTCTAAAACTAAGATTTGACTGGTAAAATAAAAATTGCTGAGAGTTCCTCTGTACTTTTTGCTAAAGTTTATTATTTTTAACAAAGAAAAATGCATATCAAAGTAAAAAAACACAACCATATATAAACTGAAGAAAATGTCAGGTTTCATGTTAAAAAAGAAGAGTTTACATTTTTCAAATATAGGTGGCATAGCTTAGTGGTAAAGCATTTGAACATTTTTCAGATTGCATGTTGAAAAAAAAAATTGAGCGTTTGCATTTTACAAAAATAGAGGGTATATCTCAGTGGTAGAGCATTTGACTGCAGATCAAGAGGTCCTTGGTTCAACTCTGAGTGCCCCCTGAATGTACATTTTCAACAGATTAAAAATACATGCTTCGCTACCTATATATTTATACTAGTTTTAGAACCGTATGAATTTGAATTCATGTTTTCTTTATATGAATACTAGTTAAGAAATGCAGCAAAAAGTTTGAGAAATTTTGCCTGTAAAGAAATCTACAAAAGATACATAAAGCACTTTGGAAGACTATAAAACTGAGAATTTACTTGTGATATAAAAATTACTGAGTGTTTCTCTGTACTTGTTGTATTAGTTTGTTATTTTTAACAAATAAAAATATATATCAATGTAATAAAAGGCACAACAACATAAAGATGCAAATAGATTTCAGGTTTTATGAGAAAAAAAAAAAAAAAAAAAAAAAAAAAAAGGTGTTTAGGTCTTTTAATATTAGGGGGTATATCTTAGTGGTAGACTGCAGATCAAGAGATCTTTGGTTTAACTCCAAGTGCCCCCTGAAGATGCGGTTACAATGGATTAATAATACTGTACATGATTTCTTACCTACATATTTATGCAAGCTTTTGAACCATGTGAAGTTGAATTCATATTTTTGTGCTTTCTTAAAGCACATTGGTAGACTCTAAAACTAAGATTTGACTGGTAAAATAAAAATTCCTGAGAGTTCCTCTGTACTTTTTGCTAAAGTTAATTATTTTGAACAAAGAAAAATGCATATGAAAGTAAAAAAACACAACCATATATAAACTGAAGAAAATTTCAGGTTTCATGTTAAAAAAGAAGAGTTTACATTTTTCAAATATAGGTGGCATAGCTTAGTGGTAGAGCATTTGAATATTTTTCAGATTGCATGTTGAAAAAAAAAATTGAGTGTTTGCATTTTTCAAATATAGGGAGTATAGCTCAGTGGTAGAGCATTTGACTGCAGATCGAGAGGTCCTTGGTTTAACTCCGAGTGCCCCCTGAAGCTACATTTTCAACAGATTAAAAATACATGCTTCGCTACCTATATATTTATACTAGATTTAGAACCGTATGAAGTTGAATTCATGTTTTCTTTATATGAATACTAGTTAAGAAATGCAGCAAAAAGTTTGAGAAATTTTGCCTGTAAAGAAATCTACAAAAGATATATAAAGCACATTGGAAGACTATAAAACTGAGAATTTACTTGTGATATAAAAATTAATGAGTGTTTCTCTGTACTTGTTGTATTAGTTTGTTATTTTTAACAAATAAAAATGTATATCAATGTAAAAAAGGCACAACAACATAAAACTGTGCAAATAGATTTCAGGTTTTATGAGCGAAAAAAAAAAAAAAAAAAAAAAAAGAGTTTAGGTCTTTTAATATTGGGGGTATATCTCAGTGGTAGACAGTTAGACTGCAGATCAAGAGATCTTTGGTTTAACTCCAAGTGCCCCCTGAAGGTGCGTTTACAATGGATTAATAATACTGTACATGATTTCTTACCTACATATTTATGCAAGCTTTTGAACCATGTGAAGTTGAATTCATGTTTTTGTGCTTTCTTAAAGCACATTGGTAGACTCTAAAACTAAGATTTGACTGGTAAAATAAAAATTGCTGAGAGTTCCTCTGTACTTTTTGCTAAAGTTAATTATTTTTAACAAAGAAAAATGCATATCAAAGTAAAAAAACACAACCATATATAAACTGAAGAAAATGTCAGGTTTCATGTTAAAAAAGAAGAGTTTACATTTTTCAAATATAGGTGGCATAGCTTAGTGGTAAAGCATTTGAACATTTTTCAGATTGCATGTTGAAAAAAAAAAATTGAGCGTTTGCATTTTACAAAAATAGAGGGTATATCTCAGTGGTAGAGCATTTGACTGCAGATCAAGAGGTCCTTGGTTCAACTCTGAGTGCCCCCTGAATGTACATTTTCAACAGATTAAAAATACATGCTTCGCTACCTATATATTTATACTAGTTTTAGAACCGTATGAATTTGAATTCATGTTTTCTTTATATGAATACTAGTTAAGAAATGCAGCAAAAAGTTTGAGAAATTTTGCCTGTAAAGAAATCTACAAAAGATACATAAAGCACTTTGGAAGACTATAAAACTGAGAATTTACTTGTGATATAAAAATTACTGAGTGTTTCTCTGTACTTGTTGTATTAGCTTGTTATTTTTAACAAATAAAAATATATATCAATGTAATAACAGGCACAACAACATAAAGATGCAAATAGATTTCAGGTTTTATGAGAAAAAAAAAAAAAAGGAGTTTAGGTCTTTTAATATTAGGGGGTATATCTCAGTGGTAGACTGCAGATCAAGAGATCTTTGGTTTAACTCCAAGTGCCCCCTGAAGATGCGGTTACAATGGATTAATAATACTGTACATGATTTCTTACCTACATATTTATGCAAGCTTTTGAACCATGTGAAGTTGAATTCATATTTTTGTGCTTTCTTAAAGCACATTGGTAGACTCTAAAACTAAGATTTGACTGGTAAAATAAAAATTCCTGAGAGTTCCTCTGTACTTTTTGCTAAAGTTAATTATTTTGAACAAAGAAAAATGCATATCAAAGTAAAAAAACACAACCATATATAAACTGAAGAAAATTTCAGGTTTCATGTTAAAAAAGAAGAGTTTACATTTTTCAAATATAGGTGGCATAGCTTAGTGGTAGAGCATTTGAACATTTTTCAGATTGCATGTTGAAAAAAAAAATTGAGTGTTTGCATTTTTCAAATATAGGGAGTATAGCTCAGTGGTAGAGCATTTGACTGCAGATCGAGAGGTCCTTGGTTTAACTCCGAGTGCCCCCTGAAGCTACATTTTCAACAGATTAAAAATACATGCTTCGCTACCTATATATTTATACTAGATTTAGAACCGTATGAAGTTGAATTCATGTTTTCTTTATATGAATACTAGTTAAGAAATGCAGCAAAAAGTTTGAGAAATTTTGCCTGTAAAGAAATCTACAAAAGATATATAAAGCACATTGGAAGACTATAAAACTGAGAATTTACTTGTGATATAAAAATTAATGAGTGTTTCTCTGTACTTGTTGTATTAGTTTGTTATTTTTAACAAATAAAAATGTATATCAATGTAAAAAAGGCACAACAACATAAAACTGTGCAAATAGATTTCAGGTTTTATGAGGGAAAAAAAAAAAAAAAAAAAAAAAAAAAAAGAGTTTAGGTCTTTTAATATTGGGGGTATATCTCAGTGGTAGACAGTTAGACTGCAGATCAAGAGATCTTTGGTTTAACTCCAAGTGCCCCCTGAAGGTGCATTTACAATGGATTAATAATACTGTACATGATTTCTTACCTACATATTTATGCAAGCTTTTGAACCATGTGAAGTTGAATTCATGTTTTTGTGCTTTCTTAAAGCACATTGGTAGACTCTAAAACTAAGATTTGACTGGTAAAATAAAAATTGCTGAGAGTTCCTCTGTACTTTTTGCTAAAGTTAATTATTTTTAACAAAGAAAAATGCATATCAAAGTAAAAAAAACACAACCATATATAAACTGAAGAAAATGTCAGGTTTCATGTTAAAAAAGAAGAGTTTACATTTTTCAAATATAGGTGGCATAGCTTAGTGGTAAAGCATTTGAACATTTTTCAGATTGCATGTTGAAAAAAAAAAATTGAGCGTTTGCATTTTACAAAAATAGAGGGTATATCTCAGTGGTAGAGCATTTGACTGCAGATCAAGAGGTCCTTGGTTCAACTCTGAGTGCCCCCTGAATGTACATTTTCAACAGATTAAAAATACATGCTTCGCTACCTATATATTTATACTAGTTTTAGAACCGTATGAATTTGAATTCATGTTTTCTTTATATGAATACTAGTTAAGAAATGCAGCAAAAAGTTTGAGAAATTTTGCCTGTAAAGAAATCTACAAAAGATACAAAAAGCACTTTGGAAGACTATAAAACTGAGAATTTACTTGTGATATAAAAATTACTGAGTGTTTCTCTGTACTTGTTGTATTAGCTTGTTATTTTTAACAAATAAAAATATATATCAATGTAATAAAAGGCACAACAACATAAAGATGCAAATAGATTTCAGGTTTTATGAGAAAAAAAAAAAAAAAAAAAAAAAAAAAAAAAGGAGTTTAGGTCTTTTAATATTAGGGGGTATATCTCAGTGGTAGACTGCAGATCAAGAGATCTTTGGTTTAACTCCAAGTGCCCCCTGAAGATGCGGTTACAATGGATTAATAATACTGTACATGATTTCTTACCTACATATTTATGCAAGCTTTTGAACCATGTGAAGTTGAATTCATATTTTTGTGCTTTCTTAAAGCACATTGGTAGACTCTAAAACTAAGATTTGACTGGTAAAATAAAAATTCCTGAGAGTTCCTCTGTACTTTTTGCTAAAGTTAATTATTTTGAACAAAGAAAAATGCATATCAAAGTAAAAAAACACAACCATATATAAACTGAAGAAAATTTCAGGTTTCATGTTAAAAAAGAAGAGTTTACATTTTTCAAATATAGGTGGCATAGCTTAGTGGTAGAGCATTTGAACATTTTTCAGATTGCATGTTGAAAAAAAAAATTGAGTGTTTGCATTTTTCAAATATAGGGGGTATAGCTCAGTGGTAGAGCATTTGACTGCAGATCAAGAGGTCCTTGGTTTAACTCTGAGTGCCCCCTGAAGCTACATTTTCAACAGATTAAAAATACATGCTTCGCTACCTATATATTTATACTAGTTTTAGAACCGTATGAATTTGAATTCATGTTTTCTTTATATGAATACTAGTTAAGAAATGCAGCAAAAAGTTTGAGAAATTTTGCCTGTAAAGAAATCTACAAAAGATACATAAAGCACTTTGGAAGACTATAAAACTGAGAATTTACTTGTGATATAAAAATTACTGAGTGTTTCTCTGTACTTGTTGTATTAGTTTGTTATTTTTAACAAATAAAAATATATATCAATGTAATAAAAGGCACAACAACATAAAGATGCAAATAGATTTCAGGTTTTATGAGAAAAAAAAAAAGGAGTTTAGGTCTTTTAATATTAGGGGGTATATCTCAGTGGTAGACTGCAGATCAAGAGATCTTTGGTTTAACTCCAAGTGCCCCCTGAAGATGCGTTTACAATGGATTAATAATACTGTACATGATTTCTTACCTACATATTTATGCAAGCTTTTGAACCATGTGAAGTTGAATTCATATTTTTGTGCTTTCTTAAAGCACATTGGTAGACTCTAAAACTAAGATTTGACTGGTAAAATAAAAATTCCTGAGAGTTCCTCTGTACTTTTTGCTAAAGTTAATTATTTTGAACAAAGAAAAATGCATATCAAAGTAAAAAAACACAACCATATATAAACTGAAGAAAATTTCAGGTTTCATGTTAAAAAAGAAGAGTTTACATTTTTCAAATATAGGTGGCATAGCTTAGTGGTAGAGCATTTGAACATTTTTCAGATTGCATGTTGAAAAAAAAAAATTGAGCGTTTGCATTTTTCGAATATAGGGGGTATAGCTCAGTGGTAGAGCATTTGACTGCAGATCAAGAGGTCCTTGGTTCAACTCCGAGTGCCCCCTGAAGGTACATTTTCAACAGATTAAAAATACATGCTTCGCTACCTATATATTTATACTAGATTTAGAACCGTATGAAGTTGAATTCATGTTTTCTTTATATGAATACTAGTTAAGAAATGCAGCAAAAAGTTTGAGAAATTTTGCCTGTAAAGAAATCTACAAAAGATATATAAAGCACATTGGAAGACTATAAAACTGAGAATTTACTTGTGATATAAAAATTACTGAGTGTTTCTCTGTACTTGTTGTATTAGTTTGTTATTTTTAACAAATAAAAATATATATCAATGTAATAAAAGGCACAACAACATAAAGATGCAAATAGATTTCAGGTTTTATGAGAAAAAAAAAAAAAAAAAAAAAAGGAGTTTAGGTCTTTTAATATTAGGGGGTATATCTCAGTGGTAGACTGCAGATCAAGAGATCTTTGGTTTAACTCCAAGTGCCCCCTGAAGATGCGGTTACAATGGATTAATAATACTGTACATGATTTCTTACCTACATATTTATGCAAGCTTTTGAACCATGTGAAGTTGAATTCATATTTTTGTGCTTTCTTAAAGCACATTGGTAGACTCTAAAACTAAGATTTGACTGGTAAAATAAAAATTCCTGAGAGTTCCTCTGTACTTTTTGCTAAAGTTAATTATTTTGAACAAAGAAAAATGCATATCAAAGTAAAAAAACACAACCATATATAAACTGAAGAAAATTTCAGGTTTCATGTTAAAAAAGAAGAGTTTACATTTTTCAAATATAGGTGGCATAGCTTAGTGGTAGAGCATTTGAACATTTTTCAGATTGCATGTTGAAAAAAAAAATTGAGTGTTTGCATTTTTCAAATATAGGGAGTATAGCTCAGTGGTAGAGCATTTGACTGCACATCGAGAGGTCCTTGGTTTAACTCCGAGTGCCCCCTGAAGCTACATTTTCAACAGATTAAAAATACATGCTTCGCTACCTATATATTTATACTAGATTTAGAACCGTATGAAGTTGAATTCATGTTTTCTTTATATGAATACTAGTTAAGAAATGCAGCAAAAAGTTTGAGAAATTTTGCCTGTAAAGAAATCTACAAAAGATATATAAAGCACATTGGAAGACTATAAAACTGAGAATTTACTTGTGATATAAAAATTAATGAGTGTTTCTCTGTACTTGTTGTATTAGTTTGTTATTTTTAACAAATAAAAATGTATATCAATGTAAAAAAGGCACAACAACATAAAACTGTGCAAATAGATTTCAGGTTTTATGAGGGAAAAAAAAAAAAAAAAAAAAAAAAAAAAAGAGTTTAGGTCTTTTAATATTGGGGGTATATCTCAGTGGTAGACAGTTAGACTGCAGATCAAGAGATCTTTGGTTTAACTCCAAGTGCCCCCTGAAGGTGCGTTTACAATGGATTAATAATACTGTACATGATTTCTTACCTACATATTTATGCAAGCTTTTGAACCATGTGAAGTTGAATTCATGTTTTTGTGCTTTCTTAAAGCACATTGGTAGACTCTAAAACTAAGATTTGACTGGTAAAATAAAAATTGCTGAGAGTTCCTCTGTACTTTTTGCTAAAGTTAATTATTTTTAACAAAGAAAAATGCATATCAAAGTAAAAAAACACAACCATATATAAACTGAAGAAAATGTCAGGTTTCATGTTAAAAAAGAAGAGTTTACATTTTTCAAATATAGGTGGCATAGCTTAGTGGTAAAGCATTTGAACATTTTTCAGATTGCATGTTGAAAAAAAAAAATTGAGCGTTTGCATTTTACAAAAATAGAGGGTATATCTCAGTGGTAGAGCATTTGACTGCAGATCAAGAGGTCCTTGGTTCAACTCTGAGTGCCCCCTGAATGTACATTTTCAACAGATTAAAAATACATGCTTCGCTACCTATATATTTATACTAGTTTTAGAACCGTATGAATTTGAATTCATGTTTTCTTTATATGAATACTAGTTAAGAAATGCAGCAAAAAGTTTGAGAAATTTTGCCTGTAAAGAAATCTACAAAAGATACATAAAGCACTTTGGAAGACTATAAAACTGAGAATTTACTTGTGATATAAAAATTACTGAGTGTTTCTCTGTACTTGTTGTATTAGTTTGTTATTTTTAACAAATAAAAATATATATCAATGTAATAAAAGGCACAACAACATAAAGATGCAAATAGATTTCAGGTTTTATGAGAAAAAAAAAAAGGAGTTTAGGTCTTTTAATATTAGGGGGTATATCTCAGTGGTAGACTGCAGATCAAGAGATCTTTGGTTTAACTCCAAGTGCCCCCTGAAGATGCGTTTACAATGGATTAATAATACTGTACATGATTTCTTACCTACATATTTATGCAAGCTTTTGAACCATGTGAAGTTGAATTCATATTTTTGTGCTTTCTTAAAGCACATTGGTAGACTCTAAAACTAAAATTTGACTGGTAAAATAAAAATTCCTGAGAGTTCCTCTGTACTTTTTGCTAAAGTTAATTATTTTGAACAAAGAAAAATGCATATCAAAGTAAAAAAACACAACCATATATAAACTGAAGAAAATTTCAGGTTTCATGTTAAAAAAGAAGAGTTTACATTTTTCAAATATAGGTGGCATAGCTTAGTGGTAGAGCATTTGAACATTTTTCAGATTGCATGTTGAAAAAAAAAAATTGAGCGTTTGCATTTTTCGAATATAGGGGGTATAGCTCAGTGGTAGAGCATTTGACTGCAGATCAAGAGGTCCTTGGTTCAACTCCGAGTGCCCCCTGAAGGTACATTTTCAACAGATTAAAAATACATGCTTCGCTACCTATATATTTATACTAGATTTAGAACCGTATGAAGTTGAATTCATGTTTTCTTTATATGAATACTAGTTAAGAAATGCAGCAAAAAGTTTGAGAAATTTTGCCTGTAAAGAAATCTACAAAAGATATATAAAGCACATTGGAAGACTATAAAACTGAGAATTTACTTGTGATATAAAAATTACTGAGTGTTTCTCTGTACTTGTTGTATTAGTTTGTTATTTTTAACAAATAAAAATATATATCAATGTAATAAAAGGCACAACAACATAAAGATGCAAATAGATTTCAGGTTTTATGAGAAAAAAAAAAAAAAAAAAAAAGGAGTTTAGGTCTTTTAATATTAGGGGGTATATCTCAGTGGTAGACTGCAGATCAAGAGATCTTTGGTTTAACTCCAAGTGCCCCCTGAAGATGCGGTTACAATGGATTAATAATACTGTACATGATTTCTTACCTACATATTTATGCAAGCTTTTGAACCATGTGAAGTTGAATTCATATTTTTGTGCTTTCTTAAAGCACATTGGTAGACTCTAAAACTAAGATTTGACTGGTAAAATAAAAATTCCTGAGAGTTCCTCTGTACTTTTTGCTAAAGTTAATTATTTTGAACAAAGAAAAATGCATATCAAAGTAAAAAAACACAACCATATATAAACTGAAGAAAATTTCAGGTTTCATGTTAAAAAAGAAGAGTTTACATTTTTCAAATATAGGTGGCATAGCTTAGTGGTAGAGCATTTGAACATTTTTCAGATTGCATGTTGAAAAAAAAAATTGAGTGTTTGCATTTTTCAAATATAGGGAGTATAGCTCAGTGGTAGAGCATTTGACTGCACATCGAGAGGTCCTTGGTTTAACTCCGAGTGCCCCCTGAAGCTACATTTTCAACAGATTAAAAATACATGCTTCGCTACCTATATATTTATACTAGATTTAGAACCGTATGAAGTTGAATTCATGTTTTCTTTATATGAATACTAGTTAAGAAATGCAGCAAAAAGTTTGAGAAATTTTGCCTGTAAAGAAATCTACAAAAGATATATAAAGCACATTGGAAGACTATAAAACTGAGAATTTACTTGTGATATAAAAATTAATGAGTGTTTCTCTGTACTTGTTGTATTAGTTTGTTATTTTTAACAAATAAAAATGTATATCAATGTAAAAAAGGCACAACAACATAAAACTGTGCAAATAGATTTCAGGTTTTATGAGGGAAAAAAAAAAAAAAAAAAAAAAAAAAAAAGAGTTTAGGTCTTTTAATATTGGGGGTATATCTCAGTGGTAGACAGTTAGACTGCAGATCAAGAGATCTTTGGTTTAACTCCAAGTGCCCCCTGAAGGTGCGTTTACAATGGATTAATAATACTGTACATGATTTCTTACCTACATATTTATGCAAGCTTTTGAACCATGTGAAGTTGAATTCATGTTTTTGTGCTTTCTTAAAGCACATTGGTAGACTCTAAAACTAAGATTTGACTGGTAAAATAAAAATTGCTGAGAGTTCCTCTGTACTTTTTGCTAAAGTTAATTATTTTTAACAAAGAAAAATGCATATCAAAGTAAAAAAACACAACCATATATAAACTGAAGAAAATGTCAGGTTTCATGTTAAAAAAGAAGAGTTTACATTTTTCAAATATAGGTGGCATAGCTTAGTGGTAAAGCATTTGAACATTTTTCAGATTGCATGTTGAAAAAAAAAAATTGAGCGTTTGCATTTTACAAAAATAGAGGGTATATCTCAGTGGTAGAGCATTTGACTGCAGATCAAGAGGTCCTTGGTTCAACTCTGAGTGCCCCCTGAATGTACATTTTCAACAGATTAAAAATACATGCTTCGCTACCTATATATTTATACTAGTTTTAGAACCGTATGAATTTGAATTCATGTTTTCTTTATATGAATACTAGTTAAGAAATGCAGCAAAAAGTTTGAGAAATTTTGCCTGTAAAGAAATCTACAAAAGATACATAAAGCACTTTGGAAGACTATAAAACTGAGAATTTACTTGTGATATAAAAATTACTGAGTGTTTCTCTGTACTTGTTGTATTAGCTTGTTATTTTTAACAAATAAAAATATATATCAATGTAATAAAAGGCACAACAACATAAAGATGCAAATAGATTTCAGGTTTTATGAGAAAAAAAAAAAAAAAAAAAAAAAAAAAGAGTTTAGGTCTTTTAATATTAGGGGGTATATCTCAGTGGTAGACTGCAGATCAAGAGATCTTTGGTTTAACTCCAAGTGCCCCCTGAAGATGCGGTTACAATGGATTAATAATACTGTACATGATTTCTTACCTACATATTTATGCAAGCTTTTGAACCATGTGAAGTTGAATTCATATTTTTGTGCTTTCTTAAAGCACATTGGTAGACTCTAAAACTAAGATTTGACTGGTAAAATAAAAATTCCTGAGAGTTCCTCTGTACTTTTTGCTAAAGTTAATTATTTTGAACAAAGAAAAATGCATATCAAAGTAAAAAAACACAACCATATATAAACTGAAGAAAATTTCAGGTTTCATGTTAAAAAAGAAGAGTTTACATTTTTCAAATATAGGTGGCATAGCTTAGTGGTAGAGCATTTGAACATTTTTCAGATTGCATGTTGAAAAAAAAAATTGAGTGTTTGCATTTTTCAAATATAGGGGGTATAGCTCAGTGGTAGAGCATTTGACTGCAGATCAAGAGGTCCTTGGTTTAACTCCGAGTGCCCCCTGAAGCTACATTTTCAACAGATTAAAAATACATGCTTCGCTACCTATATATTTATACTAGATTTAGAACCGTATGAAGTTGAATTCATGTTTTCTTTATATGAATACTAGTTAAGAAATGCAGCAAAAAGTTTGAGAAATTTTGCCTGTAAAGAAATCTACAAAAGATATATAAAGCACATTGGAAGACTATAAAACTGAGAATTTACTTGTGATATAAAAATTAATGAGTGTTTCTCTGTACTTGTTGTATTAGTTTGTTATTTTTAACAAATAAAAATGTATATCAATGTAAAAAAGGCACAACAACATAAAACTGTGCAAATAGATTTCAGGTTTTATGAGGAAAAAAAAAAAAAAAAAAAAAAAAAAAAAAGAGTTTAGGTCTTTTAATATTGGGGGTATATCTCAGTGGTAGACAGTTAGACTGCAGATCAAGAGATCTTTGGTTTAACTCCAAGTGCCCCCTGAAGGTGCGTTTACAATGGATTAATAATACTGTACATGATTTCTTACCTACATATTTATGCAAGCTTTTGAACCATGTGAAGTTGAATTCATGTTTTTGTGCTTTCTTAAAGCACATTGGTAGACTCTAAAACTAAGATTTGACTGGTAAAATAAAAATTGCTGAGAGTTCCTCTGTACTTTTTGCTAAAGTTAATTATTTTTAACAAAGAAAAATGCATATCAAAGTAAAAAAACACAACCATATATAAACTGAAGAAAATGTCAGGTTTCATGTTAAAAAAGAAGAGTTTACATTTTTCAAATATAGGTGGCATAGCTTAGTGGTAAAGCATTTGAACATTTTTCAGATTGCATGTTGAAAAAAAAAAATTGAGCGTTTGCATTTTACAAAAATAGAGGGTATATCTCAGTGGTAGAGCATTTGACTGCAGATCAAGAGGTCCTTGGTTCAACTCTGAGTGCCCCCTGAATGTACATTTTCAACAGATTAAAAATACAGGCTTCGCTACCTATATTTTTATACTAGTTTTAGAACCGTATGAATTTGAATTCATGTTTTCTTTATATGAATACTAGTTAAGAAATGCAGCAAAAAGTTTGAGAAATTTTGCCTGTAAAGAAATCTACAAAAGATACATAAAGCACTTTGGAAGACTATAAAACTGAGAATTTACTTGTGATATAAAAATTACTGAGTGTTTCTCTGTACTTGTTGTATTAGTTTGTTATTTTTAACAAATAAAAATATATATCAATGTAATAAAAGGCACAACAACATAAAGATGCAAATAGATTTCAGGTTTTATGAGAAGAAAAAAAAAAAAAGAGTTTAGGTCTTTTAATATTAGGGGGTATATCTCAGTGGTAGACTGCAGATCAAGAGATCTTTGGTTTAACACCAAGTGCCCCCTGAAGATGCGTTTACAATGGATTAATAATACTGTACATGATTTCTTACCTACATATTTATGCAAGCTTTTGAACCATGTGATGTTTAATTCATGTTTTTGTCTTTCTTAAAGTACATTGGTAGACTCTAAAACTAAGATTTGACTGGTAAAATAAAAATTCCTGAGAGTTCCTCTGTACTTTTTGCTAAAGTTAATTATTTTTAACAAAGAAAAATGCATATCAAAGTAAAAAAACACAACCATATATAAACTGAAGAAAATTTCAGGTTTCATTTTAAAAAAGAAGAGTTTACATTTTTCAAATATAGGTGGCATAGCTTAGTGGTAGAGCATTTGAACATTTTTAAGATTGCATGTTGAAAAAAAAAAGTGAGCGTTTGCATTTTTCAATTATAGGGGGTATAGCTCAGTGGTAGAGCATTTGACTGCAGTTCAAGAGGTCCTTGGTTCAACTCCAAGTTCCCCCTGAAGGTACATTTTCAACAGATTAAAAATACATGCTTTGCTACCTATATATTTATACTAGATTTAGAACCGTATGAAGTTGAATTCATGTTTTCTTTATATGAATACTAGTTAAGAAATGCAGCAAAAAGTTTGAGAAATTTTGCCTGTAAAGAAATCTACAAAAGATATATAAAGCACATTGGAAGACTATAAAACTGAGAATTTACTTGTGATATAAAAATTAATGAGTGTTTCTCTGTACTTGTTGTATTAGTTTGTTATTTTTAACAAATAAAAATGTATATCAATGTAAAAAAAGGCACAACAACATAAAAATGCAAATAGATTTCAGGTTTAATGAGAAAAAAAAAAAAAAAGAGTTTAGGTCTTTTAATATTAGGGGGTATATCTCAGTGGTAGACTGCAGATCAAGAGATCTTTGGTTTAACTCCAAGTGCCCCCTGAAGGTGTGTTTACAATGGATTAATAATACTGTACATGATTTCTTACCTACATATTTATGCAAGCTTTTGAACCATGTGAAGTTGAATTCATGTTTTTGTGCTTTCTTAAAGCACATTGGTAGACTCTAAAACTAAGATTTGACTGGTAAAATAAAAATTGCTGAGAGTTCCTCTGTACTTTTTGCTAAAGTTAATTATTTTTAACAAAGAAAAATGCATATCAAAGTAAAAAAACACAACCATATATAAACTGAAGAAAATGTCAGGTTTCATGTTAAAAAAGAAGAGTTTACATTTTTCAAATATAGGTGGCATAGCTTAGTGGTAGAGCATTTGAACATTTTTCAGATTGCATGTTGAAAAAAAAAAATTGAGCGTTTGCATTTTTCGAATATAGGGGGTATAACTCAGTGGTAGAGCATTTAACTGCAGATCAAGAGGTCCTTGGTTCAACGCCGAGTGCCCCCTGAAGGTACATTTTCAACAGATTAAAAATACATGCTTCGCTACCTATATATTTATACTAGATTTAGAACCGTATGAAGTTGAATTCATGTTTTCTTTATATTAATACTAGTTAAGAAATGCAGCAAAAAGTTTGAGAAATTTTGCCTGTAAAGAAATCTACAAAAGATATATAAAGCACATTGGAAGACTATAAAACTGAGAATTTACTTGTGATATAAAAATTACTGAGTGTTTCTCTGTACTTGTTGTATTAGTTTGTTACTTTTAACAAATAAAAATGTATATCAATGTAAAAAAGGCACAACAACATAAAACTGTGCAAATAGATTTCAGGTTTTATGAGGGAAAAAAAAAAAAAAAAAAAAAGAGTTTAGGTCTTTTAATATTGGGGGTATATCTCAGTGGTAGACAGTTAGACTGCAGATCAGTAGATCTTTGGTTTAACTCCAAGTGCCCCCTGAAGGTGCCTTTACAATGGATTAATAATACTGTACATGATTTCTTACCTACATATTTATGCAAGCTTTTGAACCATGTGAAGTTGAATTCATGTTTTTGTGCTTTCTTAAAGCACATTGGTAGACTCTAAAACTAAGATTTGACTGGTAAAATAAAAATTGCTGAGAGTTCCTCTGTACTTTTTGCTAAAGTTTATTATTTTTAACAAAGAAAAATGCATATCAAAGTAAAAAAACACAACCATATATAAACTGAAGAAAATGTCAGGTTTCATGTTAAAAAAGAAGAGTTTACATTTTTCAAATATAGGTGGCATAGCTTAGTGGTAAAGCATTTGAACATTTTTCAGATTGCATGTTGAAAAAAAAAATTGAGCGTTTGCATTTTACAAAAATAGAGGGTATATCTCAGTGGTAGAGCATTTGACTGCAGATTAAGAGGTCCTTGGTTCAACTCTGAGTGCCCCCTGAATGTACATTTTCAACAGATTAAAAATACATGCTTCGCTACCTATATATTTATACTAGTTTTAAAACCGTATGAATTTGAATTCATGTTTTCTTTATATGAATACTAGTTAAGAAATGCAGCAAAAAGTTTGAGAAATTTTGCCTGTAAAGAAATCTACAAAAGATACATAAAGCACTTTGGAAGACTATAAAACTGAGAATTTACTTGTGATATAAAAATTACTGAGTGTTTCTCTGTACTTGTTGTATTAGTTTGTTATTTTTAACAAATAAAAATATATATCAATGTAATAAAAGGCACAACAACATAAAGATGCAAATAGATTTCAGGTTTTATGAGAAAAAAAAAAAAAAAAAAAAAAAAAAAAAAGGAGTTTAGGTCTTTTAATATTAGGGGGTATATCTCAGTGGTAGACTGCAGATCAAGAGATCTTTGGTTTAACTCCAAGTGCCCCCTGAAGATGCGGTTACAATGGATTAATAATACTGTACATGATTTCTTACCTACATATTTATGCAAGCTTTTGAACCATGTGAAGTTGAATTCATATTTTTGTGCTTTCTTAAAGCACATTGGTAGACTCTAAAACTAAGATTTGACTGTTAAAATAAAAATTCCTGAGAGTTCCTCTGTACTTTTTGCTAAAGTTAATTATTTTGAACAAAGAAAAATGCATATCAAAGTAAAAAAACACAACCATATATAAACTGAAGAAAATTTCAGGTTTCATGTTAAAAAAGAAGAGTTTACATTTTTCAAATATAGGTGGCATAGCTTAGTGGTAGAGCATTTGAACATTTTTCAGATTGCATGTTGAAAAAAAAAATTGAGTGTTTGCATTTTTCAAATATAGGGGGTATAGCTCAGTGGTAGAGCATTTGACTGCAGATCAAGAGGTCCTTGGTTCAACTCCGAGTGCCCCCTGAAGGTACATTTTCAACAGATTAAAAATACATGCTTCGCTACCTATATATTTATACTAGATTTAGAACCGTATGAAGTTGAATTCATGTTTTCTTTATATGAATACTAGTTAAGAAATGCAGCAAAAAGTTTGAGAAATTTTGCCTGTAAAGAAATCTACAAAAGATATATAAAGCACATTGGAAGACTATAAAACTGAGAATTTACTTGTGATATAAAAATTACTGAGTGTTTCTCTGTACTTGTTGTATTAGTTTGTTACTTTTAACAAATAAAAATGTATATCAATGTAAAAAAGGCACAACAACATAAAACTGTGCAAATAAATTTCAGGTTTTATGAGGGAAAAAAAAAAAAAAAAAGAGTTTAGGTCTTTTAATATTAGGGGGTATATCTCAGTGGTAGACTGCAGATCAAGAGATCTTTGGTTTAACTCCAAGTGCCCCCTGAAGATGCGTTTACAATGGATTAATAATACTGTACATGATTTCTTACCTACATATTTATGCAAGCTTTTGAACCATGTGATGTTTAATTCATGTTTTTGTCTTTCTTAAAGCACATTGGTAGACTCTAAAACTAAGATTTGACTGGTAAAATAAAAATTCCTGAGAGTTCCTCTGTACTTTTTGCTAAAGTTAATTATTTTTAACAAAGAAAAATGCATATCAAAGTAAAAAAACACAACCATATATAAACTGAAGAAAATTTCAGGTTTCATTTTAAAAAAGAAGAGTTTACATTTTTCAAATATAGGTGGCATAGCTTAGTGGTAGAGCATTTGAACATTTTTCAGATTGCATGTTGAAAAAAAAAAATTGAGCGTTTGCATTTTTCGAATATAGGGGGTATAACTCAGTGGTAGAGCATTTAACTGCAGATCAAGAGGTCCTTGGTTCAACGCCGAGTGCCCCCTGAAGGTACATTTTCAACAGATTAAAAATACATGCTTCGCTACCTATATATTTATACTAGATTTAGAACCGTATGAAGTTGAATTCATGTTTTCTTTATATGAATACTAGTTAAGAAATGCAGCAAAAAGTTTAAGAAATTTTGCCTGTAAAGAAATCTACAAAAGATATATAAAGCACATTGGAAGACTATAAAACTGAGAATTTACTTGTGATATAAAAATTACTGAGTGTTTCTCTGTACTTGTTGTATTAGTTTGTTACTTTTAACAAATAAAAATGTATATCAATGTAAAAAAGGCACAACAACATAAAACTGTGCAAATAGATTTCAGGTTTTATGAGGGGAAAAAAAAAAAAAAAAAAAAAAAAAAAAAGAGTTTAGGTCTTTTAATATTGGGGGTATATCTCAGTGGTAGACAGTTAGACTGCAGATCAGTAGATCTTTGGTTTAACTCCAAGTGCCCCCTGAAGGTGCGTTTACAATGGATTAATAATACTGTACATGATTTCTTACCTACATATTTATGCAAGCTTTTGAACCATGTGAAGTTGAATTCATGTTTTTGTGCTTTCTTAAAGCACATTGGTAGACTCTAAAACTAAGATTTGACTGGTAAAATAAAAATTGCTGAGAGTTCCTCTGTACTTTTTGCTAAAGTTTATTATTTTTAACAAAGAAAAATGCATATCAAAGTAAAAAAACACAACCATATATAAACTGAAGAAAATGTCAGGTTTCATGTTAAAAAAGAAGAGTTTACATTTTTCAAATATAGGTGGCATAGCTTAGTGGTAAAGCATTTGAACATTTTTCAGATTGCATGTTGAAAAAAAAAATTGAGCGTTTGCATTTTACAAAAATAGAGGGTATATCTCAGTGGTAGAGCATTTGACTGCAGATTAAGAGGTCCTTGGTTCAACTCTGAGTGCCCCCTGAATGTACATTTTCAACAGATTAAAAATACATGCTTCGCTACCTATATATTTATACTAGTTTTAAAACCGTATGAATTTGAATTCATGTTTTCTTTATATGAATACTAGTTAAGAAATGCAGCAAAAAGTTTGAGAAATTTTGCCTGTAAAGAAATCTACAAAAGATACATAAAGCACTTTGGAAGACTATAAAACTGAGAATTTACTTGTGATATAAAAATTACTGAGTGTTTCTCTGTACTTGTTGTATTAGTTTGTTATTTTTAACAAATAAAAATATATATCAATGTAATAAAAGGCACAACAACATAAAGATGCAAATAGATTTCAGGTTTTATGAGAAAAAAAAAAAAAAAAAAAAAAAAAAAAAAAAGGAGTTTAGGTCTTTTAATATTAGGGGGTATATCTCAGTGGTAGACTGCAGATCAAGAGATCTTTGGTTTAACTCCAAGTGCCCCCTGAAGATGCGGTTACAATGGATTAATAATACTGTACATGATTTCTTACCTACATATTTATGCAAGCTTTTGAACCATGTGAAGTTGAATTCATATTTTTGTGCTTTCTTAAAGCACATTGGTAGACTCTAAAACTAAGATTTGACTGTTAAAATAAAAATTCCTGAGAGTTCCTCTGTACTTTTTGCTAAAGTTAATTATTTTGAACAAAGAAAAATGCATATCAAAGTAAAAAAACACAACCATATATAAACTGAAGAAAATTTCAGGTTTCATGTTAAAAAAGAAGAGTTTACATTTTTCAAATATAGGTGGCATAGCTTAGTGGTAGAGCATTTGAACATTTTTCAGATTGCATGTTGAAAAAAAAAATTGAGTGTTTGCATTTTTCAAATATAGGGGGTATAGCTCAGTGGTAGAGCATTTGACTGCAGATCAAGAGGTCCTTCGTTTAACTCCGAGTGCCCCCTGAAGCTACATTTTCAACAGATTAAAAATACATGCTTCGCTACCTATATATTTATACTAGATTTAGAACCGTATGAAGTTGAATTCATGTTTTCTTTATATGAATACTAGTTAAGAAATGCAGCAAAAAGTTTGAGAAATTTTGCCTGTAAAGAAATCTACAAAAGATATATAAAGCACATTGGAAGACTATAAAACTGAGAATTTACTTGTGATATAAAAATTAATGAGTGTTTCTCTGTACTTGTTGTATTAGTTTGTTATTTTTAACAAATAAAAATGTATATCAATGTAAAAAAGGCACAACAACATAAAACTGTGCAAATAGATTTCAGGTTTTATGATGGGGAAAAAAAAAAAAAAAAAAAAAAAGAGTTTAGGTCTTTTAATATTGGGGGTATATCTCAGTGGTAGACAGTTAGACTGCAGATCAAGAGATCTTTGGTTTAACTCCAAGTGCCCCCTGAAGGTGCGTTTACAATGGATTGATAATACTGTACATGATTTCTTACCTACATATTTATGCAAGCTTTTGAACCATGTGAAGTTGAATTCATGTTTTTGTGCTTTCTTAAAGCACATTGGTAGACTCTAAAACTAAGATTTGACTGGTAAAATAAAAATTGCTGAGAGTTCCTCTGTACTTTTTGCTAAAGTTAATTATTTTTAACAAAGAAAAATGCATATCAAAGTAAAAAAACACAACCATATATAAACTGAAGAAAATGTCAGGTTTCATGTTAAAAAAGAAGAGTTTACATTTTTCAAATATAGGTGGCATAGCTTAGTGGTAAAGCATTTGAACATTTTTCAGATTGCATGTTGAAAACAAAAAATTGAGCGTTTGCATTTTACAAAAATAGAGGGTATATCTCAGTGGTAGAGCATTTGACTGCAGATCAAGAGGTCCTTGGTTCAACTCTGAGTGCCCCCTGAATGTACATTTTCAACAGATTAAAAATACATGCTTCGCTACCTATATATTTATACTAGTTTTAGAACCGTATGAATTTGAATTCATGTTTTCTTTATATGAATACTAGTTAAGAAATGCAGCAAAAAGTTTGAGAAATTTTGCCTGTAAAGAAATCTACAAAAGATGCATAAAGCACTTTGGAAGACTATAAAACTGAGAATTTACTTGTGATATAAAAATTACTGAGTGTTTCTCTGTACTTGTTGTATTAGTTTGTTATTTTTAACAAATAAAAATATATATCAATGTAATAAAAGGCACAACATAAAGATGCAAATAGATTTCAGGTTTTATGAGAAAAAAAAAAGGAGTTTAGGTCTTTTAATATTAGGGGGTATATCTCAGTGGTAGACTGCAGATCAAGAGATCTTTGGTTTAACTCCAAGTGCCCCCTGAAGATGCGTTTACAATGGATTAATAATACTGTACATGATTTCTTACCTACATATTTATGCAAGCTTTTGAACCATGTGAAGTTGAATTCATGTTTTTGTGCTTTCTTAAAGCACATTGGTAGACTCTAAAACTAAGATTTGACTGGTAAAATAAAAATTCCTGAGAGTTCCTCTGTACTTTTTGCTAAAGTTAATTATTTTGAACAAAGAAAAATGCATATCAAAGTAAAAAAACACAACCATATATAAACTGAAGAAAATTTCAGGTTTCATGTTAAAAAAGAAGAGTTTACATTTTTCAAATATAGGTGGCATAGCTTAGTGGTAGAGCATTTGAACATTTTTCAGATTGCATGTTGAAAAAAAAATATTGAGCGTTTGCATTTTTCGAATATAGGGGGTATAGCTCAGTGGTAGAGCATTTGACTGCAGATCAAGAGGTCCTTGGTTCAACTCCGAGTGCCCCCTGAAGGTACATTTTCAATAGATTAAAAATACATGCTTCGCTACCTATATATTTATACTAGATTTAGAACCGTATGAAGTTGAATTCATGTTTTCTTTATATGAATACTAGTTAAGAAATGCAGCAAAAAGTTTGAGAAATTTTGCCTGTAAAGAAATCTACAAAAGATATATAAAGCACATTGGAAGACTATAAAACTGAGAATTTACTTGTGATATAAAAATTACTGAGTGTTTCTCTGTACTTGTTGTATTAGTTTGTTACTTTTAACAAATAAAAATGTATATCAATGTAAAAAAGGCACAACAACATAAAACTGTGCAAATAGATTTCAGGTTTTATGAGGAAAAAAAAAAAAAAAAAAAAAAAAGAGTTTAGGTCTTTTAATATTAGATTAGATTAGATTAGATTAGATTAGATAAACTTTATTGATCCCGGAGGAAATTACAGTATTACAGCAGCAGAACAAAGATCAAGAACATTACAAGAACAATACACACTTTACAAAATAAGTCTATATGGACAGCAGATGCGGATAGACTGGTACTTAGGGGGTATATCTCAGTGGTAGACTGCAGATCAAGAGATCTTTGGTTTAACTCCAAGTGCCCCCTGAAGATGCGTTTACAATGGATTAATAATACTGTACATGATTTCTTACCTACATATTTATGCAAGCTTTTGAACCATGTGAAGTTGAATTCATGTTTTTGTGCTTTCTTAAAGCACATTGGTAGACTCTAAAACTAAGATTTGACTGGTAAAATAAAAATTCCTGAGAGTTCCTCTGTACTTTTTGCTAAAGTTAATTATTTTTAACAAAGAAAAATGCATATCAAAGTAAAAGAACACAACCATATATAAACTGAAGAAAATTTCAGGTTTCATGTTAAAAAAGAAGAGTTTACATTTTTCAAATATAGGTGGCATAGCTTAGTGGTAGAGCATTTGAACATTTTTCAGATTGCATGTTGAAAAAAAAAAGTGAGCGTTTGCATTTTTCAAATATAGGGGGTATAGCGCAGTGGTAGAGCATTTGACAGCAGATCAAGAGGTCCTTGGTTCAACTCCGAGTGCCCCCTGAATGTACATTTTCAACAGATTAAAAATACATGCTTCGCTACCTATATATTTATACTAGTTTTAGAACCGTAAGAATTTGAATTCAAGTTTTCTTTATATGAATACTAGTTAAGAAATGCAGCAAAAAATTTGAGAAATTTTGCCTGTAAAGAAATCTACAAAAGATACATAAAGCAATTTGGAAGACTATAAAACTGAGAATTTACTTGTGATATAAAAATTACTGAGTGTTTCTCTGTACTTGTTGTATTAGTTTGTTATTTTTAACAAATAAAAATATATATCAATGTAAAAAAGGCACAACAACATAAAACTGTGCAAATAGATTTCAGGTTTTATGAGGGAAAAAAAAAAAAAAAAAAAAAAAAAAAAAAGAGTTTAGGTCTTTTAATATTGGGGGTTTATCTCAGTGGTAGACAGTTAGACTGCAGATCAAGAGATCTTTGGTTTAACTCCAAGTGCCCCCTGAAGGTGCGTTTACAATGGATTAATAATACTGTACATGATTTCTTACCTACATATTTATGCAAGCTTTTGAACCATGTGATGTTGAATTCATGTTTTTGTCTTTCTTAAAGCACATTGATAGACTCTAAAACTAAGATTTGACTGGTAAAATAAAAATTCCTGAGAGTTCCTCTGTACTTTTTGCTAAAGTTAATTATTTTTAACAAAGAAAAATGCATATCAAAGTAAAAAAACACAACCATATATAAACTGAAGAAAATGTCAGGTTTCATGTTAAAAAAGAAGAGTTTACATTTTTCAAATATAGGTGGCATAGCTTAGTGGTAGAGCATTTGAACATTTTTCAGATTGCATGTTGAAAAAAAAAAATTGAGCGTTTGCATTTTTCAAAAATAGGGGGTATATCTCAGTGGTAGAGCATTTGACTGCATATCAAGAGGTCCTTGGTTCAACTCCGAGTGCCCCCTGAATGTACATTTTCAACAGATTAAAAATACATGCTTCGCTACCTATATATTTATACTAGTTTTAGAACCGTATGAATTTGAATTCATGTTTTCTTTATATGAATACTAGTTAAGAAATCCAGCAAAAAGTTTGAGAAATTTTGCCTGTAAAGAAATCTACAAAAGATACATAAAGCACTTTGGAAGACTATAAAACTGAGAATTTACTTGTGATATAAAAATTACTGAGTGTTTCTCTGTACTTGTTGTATTAGTTTGTTATTTTTAACAAATAAAAATATATATCAATGTAATAAAAGGCACAACAACATAAAGATGCAAATAGATTTCAGGTTTTATGAGAAAAAAAAAAAAAAAAAAAAAAGTTTAGGTCTTTTAATATTAGGGGGTATATCTCAGTGGTAGACTGCAGATCAAGAGATCTTTGGTTTAACTCCAAGTGCCCCCTGAAGATGCGTTTACAATGGATTAATAATACTGTACATGATTTCTTACCTACATATTTATGCAAGCTTTTGAACCATGTGAAGTTGAATTCATATTTTTGTGCTTTCTTCAAGCACATTGGTAGACTCTAAAACTAAGATTTGACTGGTAAAATAAAAATTCCTGAGAGTTCCTCTGTACTTTTTGCTAAAGTTAATTATTTTGAACAAAGAAAAATGCATATCAAAGTAAAAAAACACAACCATATATAAACTGAAGAAAATTTCAGGTTTCATGTTAAAAAAGAAGAGTTTACATTTTTCAAATATAGGTGGCATAGCTTAGTGGTAGAGCATTTGAACATTTTTCAGATTGCATGTTGAAAAAAAAAATTGAGCGTTTGCATTTTTCAAATATAGGGGGTATAGCTCAGTGGTAGAGCATATGACTGCAGATCAAGAGGTCCTTTGTTCAACTCCGAGTGCCCCCTGAAGGTACATTTTCAACAGATTAAAAATACATGCTTCGCTACCTATATATTTATACTAGATTTAGAACCGTATGAAGTTGAATTCATGTTTTCTTTATATGAATACTAGTTAAGAAATGCAGCAAAAAGTTTGAGAAATTTTGCCTGTAAAGAAATCTACAAAAGATATATAAAGCACATTGGAAGACTATAAAACTGAGAATTTACTTGTGATATAAAAATTACTGAGTGTTTCTCTGTGCTTGTTGTATTAGTTTGTTACTTTTAACAAATAAAAATGTATATCAATGTAAAAAAGGCACAACAACATAAAACTGTGCAAATAGATTTCAGGTTTTATGAGGGAAAAAAAAAAAAAAGAGTTTAGGTCTTTTAATATGAGGGGGTATATCTCAGTGGTAGACAGTTAGACTGCAGATCAAGAGATCTTTGGTTTAACTCCAAGTGCCCCCTGAAGGTGCGTTTGCAATGGATTAATAATACTGTACATGATTTCTTACCTACATATTTATGCAACTTTTGAACCATGTGAAGTTGAATTCATGTTTTTGTCTTTCTTAAAGCACATTGGTAGACTCTAAAACTAAGATTTGACTGGTAAAATACAAATTCCTGAGAGTTCCTCTGTACTTTTTGCTAAAGTTAATTATTTTGAACAAAGAAAAATGCATATCAAAGTAAAAAAACACAACCATATATAAACTGAAGAAAATTTCAGGTTTCATGTTAAAAAAGAAGAGTTTACATTTTTCAAATATAGGTGGCATAGCTTAGTGGTAGAGCATTTGAACATTTTTCAGATTGCATGTTGAAAAAAAAAAAAATTGAGCGTTTGCTTTTTTCTAATATAGGGGGTATAGCTCAGTGGTAGAGCATTTGACTGCAGATCAAGAGGTCCTTGGTTCAACTCCGAGTGCCCCCTGAAGGTACATTTTCAACAGATTAAAAATACATGCTTCGCTACCTATATATTTATACTAGATTTAGAACCGTAAGAAGTTGAATTCTTGTTTTCTTTATATGAATACTAGTTAAGAAATGCAGCAAAAAGTTTGAGAAATTTTGCCTGTAAAGAAATCTACAAAAGATATATAAAGCACATTGGAAGACTATAAAACTGAGAATTAACTTGTGATATAAAAATTACTGAGTGTTTCTCTGTACTTGTTGTATTAGTTTGTTACTTTTAACAAATAAAAATGTATATCAATGTAAAAAAGGCACAACAACATAAAACTGTGCAAATAGATTTCAGGTTTTATGAGGGGAAAAAAAAAAAAAAAAAAAAAAGAGTTTAGGTCTTTTAATATTAGGGGGTATATCTCAGTGGTAGACTGCAGATCAAGAGATCTTTGGTTTAACTCCAAGTGCCCCCTGAAGATGCGTTTACAATGGATTAATAATACTGTACATGATTTCTTACTTACATATTTATGCAAGCTTTTGAACCATGTGAAGTTGAATTCATGTTTTTGTGCTTTCTTAAAGCACATTGGTAGACTCTAAAACTAAGATTTGACTGGTAAAATAAAAATTCCTGAGAGTTCCTCTGTACTTTTTGCTAAAGTTAATTATTTTTAACAAAGAAAAATGCATATCAAAGTAAAAGAACACAACCATATATAAACTGAAGAAAATTTCAGGTTTCATGTTAAAAAAGAAGAGTTTACACTTTTCAAATATAGGTGGCATAGCTTAGTGGTAGAGCATTTGAACATTTTTCAGATTGCATGTTGAAAAAAAAAAGTGAGTGTTTGCATTTTTCAAATGTAGGGGGTATAGCTCAGTGGTAGAGATCAAGAGGTCCTTGGTTCAACTCCGAGTGCCCCCTGAAGGTACATTTTCAACAGCTTAAAAATACATGCTTTGCTACCTATACATTTATACTAGATTTAGAACCGTATGAAGTTGAATTCATGTTTTCTTTATATGAATACTAGTAAAGAAATGCAGCAAAAAGTTTGAGAAATTTTGCCTGAAAAGAAATCTACAAAAGATATATAAAGCACATTGAAAGACTATAAAACTGAGAATTTACTTGTGATATAAAAATTACTGAGTGTTTCTCTGTACTTGTTGTATTAGTTTGTTATTTTTAACAAATAAAAATGTATATCAATGTAAAAAAAGGCAAAACAACATAAAAATGCAAATAGATTTCATGTTTTATGAGAAAAAAAAAAAAAAAAAAAAAAAAAGGAGCTTAGGTCTTTTCATATTAGGGGGTATATCTCAGTGGTAGACTGCAGATCAAGAGATCTTTGGTTTAACTCCAAGTGCCCCCTGAAGATGCGTTTACAATGGATTAATAATACTGTACATGATTTCTTACCTATATATTTATGCAAGCTTTTGAACCATGTGAAGTTGAATTCATGTTTTTGTGCTTTCTTAAAGCACATTGGTAGACTCTAAAACTAAGATTTGACTGGTAAAATAAAAATTCCTGAGAGTTCCTCTGTACTTTTTGCTAAAGTTAATTATTTTGAACAAAGAAAAATGCATATCAAAGTAAAAAAACACAACCATATATAAACTGAAGAAAATTTCAGGTTTCATGTTAAAAAAGAAGAGTTTACATTTTTCAAATATAGGTGGCATAGCTTAGTGGTAGAGCATTTGAACATTTTTCAGATTGCATGTTGAAAAAAAAAAATTGAGCGTTTGCATTTTTCAAATATAGGGGGTTTAGCTCAGTGGTAGAGCATTTGACTGCAGATCAAGAGGTCCTTGGTTCTACTCCGAGTGCCCCCTGAAGGTACATTTTCAACAGATTAAAAATACATGCTTCGCTACCTATGTATTTATACTAGATTTAGAACCGTATGAAGTTGAATTCATGTTTTCTTTATATGAATACTAGTTAAGAAATGCAGCAAAAAGTTTGAGAAATTTTGCCTGTAAAGAAATCTACAAAAGATATATAAAGCACATTGGAAGACTATAAAACTGAGAATTTACTTGTGATATAAAAATTAATGAGTGTTTCTCTGTACTTGTTGTATTAGTTTGTTATTTTTAACAAATAAAAGTGTATATCAATGTAAAAAAGGCACAACAACATAAAACTGTGCAAATAGATTTCAGGTTTTATGAGGGAAAAAAAAAAAAAAAAAAAAAAAAGAGTTTAGGTCTTTTAATATTGGGGGTATATCTCAGTGGTAGACAGTTAGACTGCAGATCAAGAGATCTTTGGTTTAACTCCAAGTGCCCCCTGAAGGTGCATTTACAATGGATTAATAATACTGTACATGATTTCTTACCTACATATTTATGCAAGCTTTTGAACCATGTGATGTTGAATTCATGTTTTTGTCTTTCTTAAAGCACATTGATAGACTCTAAAACTAAGATTTGACTGGTGAAATAAAAATTCCTGAGAGTTCCTCTGTACTTTTTGCTAAAGTTAATTATTTTTAACAAAGAAAAATGCATATCAAAGTACAAAAACACAACCATATATAAACTGAAGAAAATGTCAGGTTTCATGTTAAAAAAGAAGAGTTTACATTTTTCAAATATAGGTGGCATAGCTTAGTGGTAGAGCATTTGAAGATTTTTCAGATTGCATGTTGAAAAAAAAAAAATGAGCGTTTGCATTTTTCAAAAATAGGGGGTATAGCTCAGTGGTAGAGCATTTGACTGCAGATCAAGAGGTCCTTGGTTCAACTCCGAGTGCCCCCTGGAGGTACATTTTCAACAGATTAAAAATACATGCTTCGCTACCTATATATTTATACTAGTTTTAGAACCGTATGAATTTGAATTCATGTTTTCTTTATATGAATACTAGTTAAGAAATCCAGCAAAAAGTTTGAGAAATTTTGCCTGTAAAGAAATCTACAAAAGATACATAAAGCACTTTGGAAGACTATAAAACTGAGAATTTACTTGTGATATAAAAATTACTGAGTGTTTCTCTGTACTTGTTGTATTAGTTTGTTATTTTTAACAAATAAAAATATATATCAATGTAATAAAAGGCACAACAACATAAAGATGCAAATAGATTTCAGGTTTTATGAGAAAAAAAAAAAAAAAAAAAAAAAGTTTAGGTCTTTTAATATTAGGGGGTATATCTCAGTGGTAGACTGCAGATCAAGAGATCTTTGGTTTAACTCCAAGTGCCCCCTGAAGATGCGTTTACAATGGATTAATAATACTGTACATGATTTCTTACCTACATATTTATGCAAGCTTTTGAACCATGTGAAGTTGAATTCATATTTTTGTGCTTTCTTCAAGCACATTGGTAGACTCTAAAACTAAGATTTGACTGGTAAAATAAAAATTCCTGAGAGTTCCTCTGTACTTTTTGCTAAAGTTAATTATTTTGAACAAAGAAAAATGCATATCAAAGTAAAAAAACACAACCATATATAAACTGAAGAAAATTTCAGGTTTCATGTTAAAAAAGAAGAGTTTACATTTTTCAAATATAGGTGGCATAGCTTAGTGGTAGAGCATTTGAACATTTTTCAGATTGCATGTTGAAAAAAAAAATTGAGCGTTTGCATTTTTCAAATATAGGGGGTATAGCTCAGTGGTAGAGCATTTGACTGCAGATCAAGAGGTCCTTTGTTCAACTCCGAGTGCCCCCTGAAGGTACATTTTCAACAGATTAAAAATACATGCTTCGCTACCTATATATTTATACTAGATTTAGAACCGTATGAAGTTGAATTCATGTTTTCTTTATATGAATACTAGTTAAGAAATGCAGCAAAAAGTTTGAGAAATTTTGCCTGTAAAGAAATCTATAAAAGATATATAAAGCACATTGGAAGACTATAAAACTGAGAATTTACTTGTGATATAAAAATTACTGAGTGTTTCTCTGTGCTTGTTGTATTAGTTTGTTACTTTTAACAAATAAAAATGTATATCAATGTAAAAAAGGCACAACAACATAAAACTGTGCAAATAGATTTCAGGTTTTATGAGGGAAAAAAAAAAAAAAAAAAAAAAAAAAAAAGAGTTTAGGTCTTTTAATATGAGGGGGTATATCTCAGTGGTAGACAGTTAGACTGCAGATCAAGAGATCTTTGGTTTAACTCCAAGTGCCCCCTGAAGGTGCGTTTGCAATGGATTAATAATACTGTACATGATTTCTTACCTACATATTTATGCAACTTTTGAACCATGTGAAGTTGAATTCATGTTTTTGTCTTTCTTAAAGCACATTGGTAGACTCTAAAACTAAGATTTGACTGGTAAAATAAAAATTCCTGAGAGTTCCTCTGTACTTTTTGCTAAAGTTAATTATTTTGAACAAAGAA
This sequence comes from Dendrobates tinctorius, assembly GCF_039654945.1. Taxonomy (NCBI): domain Eukaryota; kingdom Metazoa; phylum Chordata; class Amphibia; order Anura; family Dendrobatidae; genus Dendrobates; species Dendrobates tinctorius. Next base: position 48,678,872 of record NW_027361676.1, on the reverse strand, counting down.
AAATGCATATCAAAGTAAAAAAACACAACCATATATAAACTGAAGAAAATTTCAGGTTTCATGTTAAAAAAGAAGAGTTTACATTTTTCAAATATAGGTGGCATAGCTTAGTGGTAGAGCATTTGAACATTTTTCAGATTGCATATTGAAAAAAAAAAAAATTGAGCGTTTGCATTTTTCGAATATAGGGGGTATAGCTCAGTGGTAGAGCATTTGACTGCAGATCAAGAGGTCCTTGGTTCAACTCCGAGTGCCCCCCGAAAGGAACATTTTCAACAGATTAAAAATACATGCTTCGCTACCTATATATTTATACTAGATTTAGAACCGTAAGAAGTTGAATTCTTGTTTTCTTTATATGAATACTAGTTAAGAAATGCAGCAAAAAGTTTGAGAAATTTTGCCTGTAAAGAAATCTACAAAAGATATATAAAGCACATTGGAAGACTATAAAACTGAGAATTAACTTGTGATATAAAAATTACTGAGTGTTTCTCTGTACTTGTTGTATTAGTTTGTTACTTTTAACAAATAAAAATGTATATCAATGTAAAAAAGGCACAACAACATAAAACTGTGCAAATAGATTTCAGGTTTTATGAGGGGAAAAAAAAAAAAAAAAAAAAAAAGAGTTTAGGTCTTTTAATATTAGGGGGTATATCTCAGTGGTAGACTGCAGATCAAGAGATCTTTGGTTTAACTCCAAGTGCCCCCTGAAGATGCGTTTACAATGGATTAATAATACTGTACTTGATTTCTTACTTACATATTTATGCAAGCTTTTGAACCATGTGAAGTTGAATTCATGTTTTTGTGCTTTCTTAAAGCACATTGGTAGACTCTAAAACTAAGATTTGACTGGTAAAATAAAAATTCCTGAGAGTTCCTCTGTACTTTTTGCTAAAGTTAATTATTTTTAACAAAGAAAAATGCATATCAAAGTAAAAGAACACAACCATATATAAACTGAAGAAAATTTCAGGTTTCATGTTAAAAAAGAAGAGTTTACACTTTTCAAATATAGGTGGCATAGCTTAGTGGTAGAGCATTTGAACATTTTTCAGATTGCATGTTGAAAAAAAAAGTGAGCGTTTGCATTTTTCAAATATAGGGGGTATAGCTCAGTGGTAGAGATCAAGAGGTCCTTGGTTCAACTCCGAGTGCCCCCTGAAGGTACATTTTCAACAGCTTAAAAATACATGCTTTGCTACCTATACATTTATACTAGATTTAGAACCGTATGAAGTTGAATTCATGTTTTCTTTATATGAATACTAGTAAAGAAATGCAGCAAAAAGTTTGAGAAATTTTGCCTGAAAAGAAATCTACAAAAGATATATAAAGCACATTGAAAGACTATAAAACTGAGAATTTACTTGTGATATAAAAATTACTGAGTGTTTCTCTGTACTTGTTGTATTAGTTTGTTATTTTTAACAAATAAAAATGTATATCAATGTAAAAAAAGGCAAAACAACATAAAAATGCAAATAGATTTCATGTTTTATGAGAAAAAAAAAAAAAAAAAAAAAAAGGAGCTTAGGTCTTTTCATATTAGGGGGTATATCTCAGTGGTAGACTGCAGATCAAGAGATCTTTGGTTTAACTCCAAGTGCCCCCTGAAGATGCGTTTACAATGGATTAATAATACTGTACATGATTTCTTACCTATATATTTATGCAAGCTTTTGAACCATGTGAAGTTGAATTCATGTTTTTGTGCTTTCTTAAAGCACATTGGTAGACTCTAAAACTAAGATTTGACTGGTAAAATAAAAATTCCTGAGAGTTCCTCTGTACTTTTTGCTAAAGTTAATTATTTTGAACAAAGAAAAATGCATATCAAAGTAAAAAAACACAACCATATATAAACTGAAGAAAATTTCAGGTTTCATGTTAAAAAAGAAGAGTTTACATTTTTCAAATATAGGTGGCATAGCTTAGTGGTAGAGCATTTGAACATTTTTCAGATTGCATGTTGAAAAAAAAAAATTGAGCGTTTGCATTTTTCAAATATAGGGGGTTTAGCTCAGTGGTAGAGCATTTGACTGCAGATCAAGAGGTCCTTGGTTCTACTCCGAGTGCCCCCTGAAGGTACATTTTCAACAGATTAAAAATACATGCTTCGCTATCTATGTATTTATACTAGATTTAGAACCGTATGAAGTTGAATTCATGTTTTCTTTATATGAATACTAGTTAAGAAATGCAGCAAAAAGTTTGAGAAATTTTGCCTGTAAAGAAATCTACAAAAGATTTATAAAGCACATTGGAAGACTATAAAACTGAGAATTTACTTGTGATATAAAAATTAATGAGTGTTTCTCTGTACTTGTTGTATTAGTTTGTTATTTTTAACAAATAAAAATGTATATCAATGTAAAAAAGGCACAACAACATAAAACTGTGCAAATAGATTTCAGGTTTTATGAGGGAAAAAAAAAAAAAAAAAAAAAAAAGAGTTTAGGTCTTTTAATATTGGGGGTATATCTCAGTGGTAGACAGTTAGACTGCAGATCAAGAGATCTTTGGTTTAACTCCAAGTGCCCCCTGAAGGTGCATTTACAATGGATTAATAATACTGTACATGATTTTTTACCTACATATTTATGCAAGCTTTTGAACCATGTGATGTTGAATTCATGTTTTTGTCTTTCTTAAAGCACATTGATAGACTCTAAAACTAAGATTTGACTGGTGAAATAAAAATTCCTGAGAGTTCCTCTGTACTTTTTGCTAAAGTTAATTATTTTTAACAAAGAAAAATGCATATCAAAGTACAAAAACACAACCATATATAAACTGAAGAAAATGTCAGGTTTCATGTTAAAAAAGAAGAGTTTACATTTTTCAAATATAGGTGGCATAGCTTAGTGGTAGAGCATTTGAAGATTTTTCAGATTGCATGTTGAAAAAAAAAAAATGAGCGTTTGCATTTTTCAAAAATAGGGGGTATAGCTCAGTGGTAGAGCATTTGACTGCAGATCAAGAGGTCCTTGGTTCAACTCCGAGTGCCCCCTGGAGGTACGTTTTCAACAGATTAAAAATACATGCTTCGCTACCTATATATTTATACTAGATTTAGAACCGTATGAAGTTGAATTCATGTTTTCTTTATATGAATACTAGTTAAGAAATGCAGCAAAAAGTTTGAGAAATTTTGCCTGTAAAGAAATCTACAAAAGATATATAAAGCACCTTGGAAGACTATAAAACTGAGAATTTACTTGTGATATAAAAATTAATGAGTGTTTCTCTGTACTTGTTGTATTAGTTTGTTATTTTTAACAAATAAAAATGTATATCAATGTAAAAAAGGCACAACAACATAAAACTGTGCAAATAGATTTCAGGTTTTATGAGAAAAAAAAAAAAAGTTTAGGTCTTTTAATATTACGGGGTATATCTCAGTGGTAGATAGTTAGACTGGAGATCAAGAGATCTTTGGTTTAACTCCAAGTGCCCCCTGAAGATGCGTTTACAATGTATTAATAATACTGTACATGATTTCTTACCTACATATTTATGCAAGCTTTTGAACCACGTGAAGTTGAATTCATGTTTTTGTCTTTCTTAAAGCACATTGGTACACTCTAAAACTAAGATTTGACAGGTAAAATAAAAATTCCTGAGAGTTCCTCTGTACTTTTTGCTAAAGATAATTATTTTTAACAAAGAAAAATGCATATTGAAGTAAAAAAACACAACCATATATAAACTGAAGAAAATGTCAGGTTTCATGTTAAAAAAGAAGAGTTTACATTTTTCAAATATAGGTGGCATAGCTTAGTGGTAGAGCATTTGAACATTTTTCAGATGGCATGTTGAAAAAAAAAATTGAGCGTTTGCATTTTTCAAGAATAGGGGGTATATCTCAGTGGTAGAGCATTTGACTGCAGATCAAGAGGTCCTTGGTTCAACTCCAAGTGCCCCCTGAATGTACATTTTCAACAGATTAAAAATACATGCTTCGCTACCTATATATTTATACTAGATTTAGAACCGTATGAAGTTGAATTCATGTTTTCTTTATATGAATACTAGTAAAGAAATGCAGCAAAAAGTTTGAGAAATTTTGCCTGAAAAGAAATCTACAAAAGATATATAAAGCACATTGAAAGACTATAAAACTCAGAATTTACTTGTGATATAAAAATTACTGAGTGTTTCTCTGTACTTGTTGTATTAGTTTGTTATTTTTAACAAATAAAAATGTATATCAATGTAAAAAAAGGCACAACAACATAAAAATGCAAATAGATTTCAGGTTTTATGAAAAAAAAAAAAAGAGTTTAGGTCTTTTAATATTAGGGGGTATATCTCAGTGGTAGACTGCAGATAAAGAGATCTTTGGTTTAACTCCAAGTGCCCCCTGAAGATGCGTTTACAATGGATTAATAATACTGTACATGATTTCTTACCTACATATTTATGCAAGCTTTTGAACCATGTGAAGTTGAATTCATGTTTTTGTGCTTTCTTAAAGCACATTGGTAGACTCTAAAACTAAGATTTGACTGGTAAAATAAAAATTCCTGAGAGTTCCTCTGTACTTTTTGCTAAAGTTAATTATTTTGAACAAAGAAAAATGCATATCAAAGTAAAAAAAACACAACCATATATAAACTGAAGAAAATTTCAGGTTTCATGTTAAAAAAGAAGAGTTTACATTTTTCAAATATAGGTGGCATAGCTTAGTGGTAGAGCATTTGAACATTTTTCAGATTGCATGTTGAAAAAAAAAAATTGAGCGTTTGCATTTTTCAAATAAAGGGGGTATAGCTCAGTGGTAGAGCATTTGACTGCAGATTAAGAGGTCCTTGGTTCAACTCCGAGTGCCCCCTGAAGGTACATTTTCAACAGATTAAAAATACATGCTTCGCTACCTATGTATTTATACTAGATTTAGAACCGTATGAAGTTGAATTCATGTTTTCTTTATATGAATACTAGTTAAGAAATGCAGCAAAAAGTTTGAGAAATTTTGCCTGTAAAGAAATCTACAAAAGATATATAAAGCACATTGAAAGACTATAAAACTGAGAATTTACTTGTGATATAAAAATTAATGAGTGTTTCTCTGTACTTGTTGTATTAGTTTGTTATTTTTAACAAATAAAAATGTATATCAATGTAAAAAAGGCAAAACAACATAAAACTGTGCAAATAGATTTCAGGTTTTATGAGGGGAAAAAAAAAAAAAAAAAAAAAGAGTTTAGGTCTTTTAATATTAAGGGGTATATCTCAGTGGTAGACTGCAGATCAAGAGATCTTTGGTTTAACTCCAAGTGCCCCCTGAAGATGCGTTTACAATGGATTAATAATACTGTACATGATTTCTTACCTACATATTTATGCAAGCTTTTGAACCATGTGAAGTTGAATTCATGTTTTTGTGCTTTCTTAAAGCACATTGGTAGACTCTAAAACTAAGATTTGACTGGTAAAATAAAAATTCCTGAGAGTTCCTCTGTACTTTTTGCTAAAGTTAATTATTTTGAACAAAGAAAAATGCATATCAAAGTAAAAAAACACAACCATATATAAACTGAAGAAAATTCCAGGTTTCATGTTAAAAAAGAAGAGTTTACATTTTTCAAATATAGGTGGCATAGCTTAGTGGTAGAGCATTTGAACATTTTTCAGATTGCATGTTAGAGTCATGTGGGATAATAGGCTGGCTCCCCATTTGTCCCTTCGCTCTAAGGCTGGGAGTGGTCGATAACCCCAATCATGTTCACCGGTGTTCCATCCAACAAGAGCCCAATCCTCACAGTTTGACCCTTCCCCCCTTTCAGCAGTAGTGACACAGATGAATTGTGTATTAAACCTGATATGAAACTGTGCCATGGGGCCTGGACATTCTTATTGTGAGACAGTAGTCAAATTGATATGTTACTCTTGGGGTGGAGACATTATACCAGAAAGTCAGTATGCCCTTCTCATGAGTGACTACCCCTTGGTGACTGACTACCCCTTGAGCTAGGAAAAAGGATAAGTGCCAGATGGATGAAGAGTGGCAGCCGCTACTGGACTCTGGATCTGGCATCTCCTTGCAGTGGGAAGCGAGGACCCATGGACTGCTGCGATAGTTGACAGGACTTGGAACAGGCTGTCACCTCTAGGTTCAAGGGTACGTCTGTTGAACCTCTTGGTGATGAGGACTCAGTCACCGGGCAGGATCTGGTGGGCTCCTATGTCCTCAGGATCTGGGATGGATGAAAAGACTCGAAAATGCATTTTAGTCACATGTTTTTAAACTTAGTCTACATATAGGCAATTATACTTGTGCGTGTATGTGACCCAAGGGAAAGACTAAACTCTTATGCTATGACCCCTGTTTCCTGTATAGCATCAAGTATGTAGAGTTTTGTTCGAGGCCTTAAATTTTCCTTGTTCATCCTTAGGCGTATTTCATCCTGTATAACTTCATCTTAGGTCCATTTCTTCTTTTCTTCCTTGGATACTTGTTTCTGGAGTGTTATTCCTTTTCCTCTGTTTCCGTGTCAACCGGTATTACTGCTGCTTCTTTTGCTGTTACTTCAGCTAGTCTGTTGCCCACTGCTTCCCTTGAAGTGTCTCCAGTGTGTGCTTTTACTTTTACCACCGCAACTCTTCCTGGCATCAACAAGGACTCCATTAATTCTTGTATGGCTTTGTGGTGTCAGACTGGCGTTCCGTTAGCTGTGATGAAGCCTCTTTCCCTCCAGATTGATCTTGACAGCTTCATGTTGAGTGGACCTCTTGTATGCTTCTGTCAAGGCCCGCAGTCCTGCCTTTGGATGTAGGCAGTGGTTTTGCTGGCAGCAAGTTACTTCTGTGGCTACTGCTATACCAGTGTGCGAACGGCCTTCTTGGTCTGCATACCTTGGTCTATCCACAAAGAGCATCAGGTCAGGATCTTCCAGGTGTTCTCTTGCCTCATGACAGCAAGACAATCGCGTTCAGCCATTTCAGAGTCGACTACCTCTTCCACTAATGTGTCAGAGATGTGGTTTTCATCCTCCATCTTCCTCCCCCCTTTGGCAGAGGTAGAAGAGTAGCTGGATTATGGACAGCACATCTGGAGATGGTGACGTTGTCCGGGAGCAGAGTAGGGGATGGCAGGCAGAAAAATCAGAAGCTTTATCCAGCACAGGTGGGTTGCAAACACGGTTCTCATGCAGGTTTGGACTTCACGAGTCACTTGGTCAGGTTTTGGAGAGTAGAAGCCAGGAGGGCATTGTCTTCCTCCGTGAAGCTGTGTTAGGACTCCATTTACATGGTCAGGCTTCTTCATGACAAACAGACAAAACAGTTCAGTATAGCGTGGCAGTCCTAGAGCTGTGAAAATGTGATTGCAATTTAGCATATAAAACACACCGATACCTTCTTTGGTTAACCTTAAAATAGTTATAAAAAAGGTTGCATGTGTAGAAGAGCAGTATTGTCTTGGCTGTCTTCAGTCAGGGTCGGAGGTCATCCATATGTATTGTAAAAAAAAAGTGGCTGTGGGATGTATCCTCTTCCAGGGCTCCAGGACCGTGGTCATGGCTCGGGTGAACATAGAGAGGCTATACTGTGCCCCTTGAGGCATCATAGTCCAAATATATTGCTGGCCCTCGTGTGAAAACAAGCAGGTACTGGCTTGCAGCATGTAGAAATAAACTGAAGAAAACATTGGCCAGGTCAATCACCGTGAACCATAGAAAAATAAATAAAATTGATAAAAACAAAACATAGTGTGTGGGTTTGGTACCATAGATGTGTTCAGTACTATAACTTCATTGACAGCACATAAGTCATGTATTATCCATAACTTCATAGAAATAATTGCAAATTATGAAATGGAGGGTAAATATTGCAATTTCCTTGGCAGCTGGGCTACTGGCTTCTGCCCCACCTTTACAAAATGGATTTTCAGCCTGCCAATATTGAGTCTGGGATCAGTGCCATTAGTTCAACGCCCACATGATCTACAGATGTGTCTTGTAAAAAAGAAAAGACTACATACTTCTTCAGCAAGTAGATCAATATCCCTGATTACTCTTCTGATTGCATCGGGACCCACCAGGAATTTGAGAGGAGTATCCTCAACCTCTGTCTGGGTGAGAGATATTGTTTCTCTACTGTATTTTTGTGGGGGGGGGGCGAGCTGTTTACTAGGGTATCTGTCTCCTGGCATTTCCAGGAGTCCTTGCATGTAGTAGATTGTGTATAAAAGTATGAGCTTTGAGGCTTAAAAGATGATGATGATAATTATGTCCCCTCACCATATAACGATAAATACTGTAGATTATCAGTCTGAGCTATTTATTTCCTGTCTCCTCCGGTTCTGTTTACTTATATACCTCCATGTCATATTCATCTTTTTCTTCATTATTCTTTTCATAAACTACATTAATTAATAAAACTATAATGGATGCTGGACAGGATGTAGCATAAGACGTGCCGTCTATATAAATAGTTGGAAAGAAGGTACGGCTCTTTGGGTTGGTCATCTGACAGTCAGAACAAGTCTCACGATATTCTGCATTCTGCGTTTGACAGCTGGCACACGTCCAGTCATCTGGAATGTATATAGAGGTATAAATGAATGTAATGCAGATATTGCAACTGACATCTTCCTGTGTAAATATTTGTTTTGCACAAAATTCAGCAATCTTGTTATATTCCTCTCCTCATGCCTTTTTTCCTAACTTCCTCTGCCTTCTTATAAAATGCTTCAGGGTCCTGTAACACCTCATAATACCTGAGGCTGGGACGCTGCTCTCCACTCATTAACACATTCTTCTATCCCTTCTTATCTAATGCTCCTCCCCTCGTGATCAGAGGGTTTCTTAACGTACATTTTCTTTCTCACTCCACTATGGGTCATATCTGTCTTATAGATATTGACTGACTGCTCCCACCCATTCTATCATCTGAATTCTGAGTATATCTGAAAAACATGTGTATGTGTGCGTCTTGAAACAAATTCTCACGGGGTTATGAACAGTTGGATATGTTACTGTAAAAGTAAACATAGTGATGTCTAGCTATCTTGAACACAGTAATATAGGGAATTAACCAACAACTAACACCAGAGTATTTCACAAATCTTGTGTATCCAGAAACTGCGTAGTATAAAAATACCTTATAAATTGTTAAAATTTCTGTTTCCTCAAAACTTTCGCTCAAAAATATTTCAAAGAAAACCATCTCATAGAGAAATATAATAACATTAGAAAACAATAACTAAAAAGTAACAATAGACCTCGGATCTCACAGAGATATCTGTACAAATCAAGCAATTACCATTCAAGTAATTCTCTTTCTACCTGAACCAACTAACCTTATAATTATAGTATGCAGAACAAAACCAGTTTATCCAATTCTCTAATTTCACAACATATATATGTATACACACATAGAATGCATTCAAAAATTTTAACCACATGCTAGTACGCCTCCTGCAAATTATACACACTACAAACGACAAAAGACAATGAATTTAAAACTGGTACTGACATCAAATACTGCGAATCCTTGACACCAAAACAATTCGCAATTTACCTATCCATATGCCAGCCTGATTTGTAGAGGTGAAAAATCTACACCTGGGCAAACCATACTTTTCAGGGAGAGAGCAATCACTCAGTCACATCAACACGGTAATTGAAATTACCCTTCCACCCATATAACTTATGAACCTATGCTGCAGCTAAAACACCATCATATTAGCCAGATGATGTCCGGTGGGAAACCCGCAAGAAGTCACCAACCACTTAGAGGTTGGAAAATCACTGAGAGTAATCAAGCCCCTACTCCCACTTGCCCACTGGGAGAGACACAGTTCAGACTTCTGCGATCATCGGTCAAGCCGAGAGCAGGACCGGAACCAGAGTGACAGTGAATTTGCTCAGTACGTCTCCCTATCTATATTTTTTTTTTTTTCCTTTTCAGGCTGGCTGAGGTAACAATCACGTATGCAAACAACCAAAACAGCAAAGCAGAGAGGCAAAGCAGATAAGGCAGACAATTAAACTTTTAGATTACCGTAATTATAAATATGCTTGAAGGGTTACTGTGTGTATACTATAAAACAACTTATTACACTCTATATTTTATATCCTCCGGACCGAATACAGATAATGTAGCGTGATTGTTAAACACTTTGCATTCAGGAAATGCAGCTGAAATAGCAGTCTAACCAGTATGGCAGTATATTCAATATGAGAGCTGCGGACAGGCGTGTCACAACAATGCATCAATACTTCAAACATAAAAAAAAACTATTATGAATGTATTCCTTATCCCTTTCACTGTTCTTTTGTTACCAAGGCAACTAGGGCTGGGCTTTTTGTCACTTTAGGTATAGTAAATAGTGGTAATCACTTCTAGATAGGTGGTTGATATTTCAGCAGAGGGGGAAAAATTAGTAATCACCTCTTTCCTTAAAAATGTATATACCGTGTCATTCACGTCACCGGGCCCAGTTTATACCGTGGGCGTATGGCCGGACGTGAGCACCTATATGTGTATATATATAATATATACATAACTTCTTCGACCGTCTAAGGTCGGAACCAGGGTGATAACCCAGTGGAAACATCCCCTTTGTACTCTGCTCTGTTTGTTTCTAGTAGCGCTAGTGCAGTATGAAATAGTTTTTAACAGATACTTGACAGATTCTAGATACACCCTCTGAATTGGTTAGACCGGATAATACACACAGACAATTAAGGAATTATATACCTGACCGGGTCCGTAGGCTCAGGACTTTCAAACGTGGTCAGTTTAAGGGTTCAGAGAAGACAGCCAACTATCTCCTCCCAGCCGGACGTGAATACAGAAGGTTAGGTAAGATGATATATTTTCTCACCAGGTCTCGAGCTGCAGTCTCATCCCGCTGGAAAGACGTCCGTCCTGGGGGGAGATTTTGTTGCGGCTGTGATCATCTGGTATCGTCCTGAGCCCCACGTTGGGCGCCAACTGATGATTCTGTCACACTAAGGTGCGACCCGTCTTAATTGTCTGTGGCCGAATTGTAGCTTTGGCACAAGGTATACGTATACTCGAGAAAAGAATACACAAGACAAGAGGGTATCGTGTCAGTATGATTCTTCTCTGTCTTTAATCAAACGTGTACAGCTTTTATAACAGAATTTGAGCTACATCATCAGTTACATCATGGACATGTTTCCAGTTACTATTTGCTTTTCCCAGGTCGCTACACAATCATTATGTACATTTCTGGGTTACCATTTACTGCTCCCATATTGCTAAACAATACTTATATACACAAGTATTGTTTTCTAGCTTGGCTTACCCTGGTCCACCCAGTTTATTCAATATTTGATGAAGCTTAGGTGAGTGATACCATACAGAAACAACTCTAAGAAAATATAAGAAAATCAGAAGTATCTTAAAGCAACATGATCCCAATATCCAGCAAAGCGTCCATATAGTGATACAGTTTTGATTCTTGTATATATTCATGTGCCATATATTCTTCCCTTAACAGTTTAACTCCAAGTGCCCCCTGAAGATGCGTTTACAATGGATTAATAATACTGTACATGATTTCTTACCTACATATTTATGCAAGCTGTGGTAGAGCATTTGACTGCAGATCAAGAGGTGCTTGGTTCAACTCCGAGTGCCCCTGAAGGTACATTTTCAACAGATTAAAAATACATGCTTCGCTACCTATATATTTATACTAGATTTAGAACCGTATGAAGTTGAATTCATGTTTTCTTTATATGAATACTAGTTAAGAAATGCAGCAAAAAGTTTGAGAAATTTTGCCTGTAAAGAAATCTACAAAAGATATATAAAGCACATTGGAAGACTATAAAACTGAGAATTTACTTGTGATATAAAAATTAATGAGTGTTTCTCTGTACTTGTTGTATTAGTTTGTTATTTTTAACAAATAAAAATGTATATCAATGTAAAAAAGGCACAACAACATAAAACTGTGCAAATAGATTTCAGGTTTTATGAGGGAAAAAAAAAAAAAAAGAGTTTAGGTCTTTTAATATTGGGGGTATATCTCAGTGGTAGACAGTTAGACTGCAGATCAAGAGATCTTTGGTTTAACTCCAAGTGCCCCCTGAAGGTGCATTTACAATGGATTAATAATACTGTACATGATTTCTTACCTACATATTTATGCAAGCTTTTGAACCATGTGATGTTGAATTCATGTTTTTGTCTTTCTTAAAGCACATTGATAGACTCTAAAACTAAGATTTGACTGGTAAAATAAAAATTCCTGAGAGTTCCTCTGTACTTTTTGCTAAAGTTAATTATTTTTAACAAAGAAAAATGCATATCAAAGTAAAAAAACACAACCATATATAAACTGAAGAAAATGTCAGGTTTCATGTTAAAAAAGAAGAGTTTACATTTTTCAAATATAGGTGGCATAGCTTAGTGGTAGAGCATTTGAACATTTTTCAGATTGCATGTTGAAAAAAAAAAAATTGAGCGTTTGCATTTTTCAAATATAGGGGGTATAGCTCAGTGGTAGAGCATTTGACTGCAGATCAAGAGGTCCTTGGTTCAACTCCGAGTGCCCCCTGAATGTACATTTTCAACAGATTAAAAATACATGCTTCGCTACCTATGTATTTATACTAGATTTAGAACCGTATGAAGTTGAATTCATGTTTTCTTTATATGAATACTAGTTAAGAAATGCAGCAAAAAGTTTGAGAAATTTTGCCTGTAAAGAAATCTACAAAAGATATATAAAGCACATTGGAAGACCATAAAACTGAGAATTTACTTGTGATATAAAAATTAATGAGTGTTTCTCTGTACTTGTTGTATTAGTTTGTTATTTTTAACAAATAAAAATGTATATCAATGTAAAAAAGGCACAACAACATAAAACTGTGCAAATAGATTTCAGGTTTTATGAGAAAAAAAAAAAAAGTTTAGGTCTTTTAATATTAGGGGGTATATCTCAGTGGTAGATAGTTAGACTGGAGATCAAGAGATCTTTGGTTTACCTCCAAGTGCCCCCTGAAGATGCGTTTACAATGGATTAATAATACTGTACATGATTTCTTACCTACATATTTATGCAAGCTTTTGAACCACGTGAAGTTGAATTCATGTTTTTGTCTTTCTTAAAGCACATTGGTACACTCTAAAACTAAGATTTGACAGGTAAAATAAAAATTCCTGAGAGTTCCTCTGTACTTTTTGCTAAAGATAATTATTTTTAACAAAGAAAAATGCATATTGAAGTAAAAAAACACAACCATATATAAACTGAAGAAAATGTCAGGTTTCATGTTAAAAAAGAAGAGTTTACATTTTTCAAATATAGGTGGCATAGCTTAGTGGTAGAGCATTTGAACATTTTTCAGATGGCATGTTGAAAAAAAAATTGAGTGTTTGCATTTTTCAAATATAGGGGGTATAGCTCAGTGTTAGAGCATTTGACTGCAGATCAAGAGGTCCTTGGTTTAACTCCGAGTGCCCCCTGAAGCTACATTTTCAACAGATTAAAAATACATGCTTCGCTACCTATATATTTATACTAGATTTAGAACCGTATGAAGTTGAATTCATGTTTTCTTTATATGAATACTAGTTAAGAAATGCAGCAAAAAGTTTGAGAAATTTTGCCTGTAAAGAAATCTACAAAAGATATATAAAGCACATTGGAAGACTATAAAACTGAGAATTTACTTGTGATATAAAAATTAATGAGTGTTTCTCTGTACTTGTTGTATTAGTTTGTTATTTTTAACAAATAAAAATGTATATCAATGTAAAAAAGGCACAACAACATAAAACTGTGCAAATAGATTTCAGGTTTTATGAGGGAAAAAAAAAAAAAAAAAAAAAAAAGAGTTTCGGTCTTTTAATATTGGGGGTATATCTCAGTGGTAGACAGTTAGACTGCAGATCAAGAGATCTTTGGTTTAACTCCAAGTGCCTCCTGAAGGTGCGTTTACAATGGATTAATAATACTGTACATGATTTCTTACCTACATATTTATGCAAGCTTTTGAACCATGTGAAGTTGAATTCATGTTTTTGTGCTTTCTTAAAGCACATTGGTAGACTCTAAAACTAAGATTTGACTGGTAAAATAAAAATTGCTGAGAGTTTCTCTGTACTTTTTGCTAAAGTTAATTATTTTTAACAAAGAAAAATGCATATCAAAGTAAAAAAACACAACCATATATAAACTGAAGAAAATGTCAGGTTTCATGTTAAAAAAGAAGAGTTTACATTTTTCAAATATAGGTGGCATAGCTTAGTGGTAAAGCATTTGAACATTTTTCAGATTGCATGTTGAAAAAAAAAAATTGAGCGTTTGCATTTTACAAAAATAGAGGGTATATCTCAGTGGTAGAGCATTTGACTGCAGATCAAGAGGTCCTTGGTTCAACTCTGAGTGCCCCCTGAATGTACATTTTCAACAGATTAAAAATACATGCTTCGCTACCTATATATTTATACTAGTTTTAGAACCGTATGAATTTGAATTCATGTTTTCTTTATATGAATACTAGTTAAGAAATGCAGCAAAAAGTTTGAGAAATTTTGCCTGTAAAGAAATCTACAAAAGATACATAAAGCACTTTGGAAGACTATAAAATTGAGAATTTACTTGTGATATAAAAATTACTGAGTGTTTCTCTGTACTTGTTGTATTAGTTTGTTATTTTTAACAAATAAAAATATATATCAATGTAATAAAAGGCACAACAACATAAAGATGCAAATAGATTTCAGGTTTTATGAGAAAAAAAAAAAAAAAAAAGAGTTTAGGTCTTTTAATATTAGGGGGTATATCTTAGTGGTAGACTGTAGATCAAGAGATCTTTGGTTTAACTCCAAGTGCCCCCTGAAGGTGCGTTTACAATGGATTAATAATACTGTACATGATTTCTTACCTACATATTTATGCAAGCTTTTGAACCATGTGAAGTTGAATTCATGTTTTTGTGCTTTCTTAAAGCACATTGGTAGACTCTAAAACTAAGATTTGACTGGTAAAATAAAAATTCCTGAGAGTTCCTCTGTACTTTTTGCTAAAGTTAATTATTTTTAACAAAGAAAAATGCATATCAAAGTAAAAGAACACAACCATATATAAACTGAAGAAAATGTCAGGTTTCATGTTAAAAAAGAAGAGTTTACATTTTTCAAATATAGGTGGCATAGCTTAGTGGTAGATCATTTGAACATTTTTCAGATTGCATGTTGAAAAAAAAAAGTGAGCGTTTGCATTTTTCAAATATAGGGGGTATAGCTCAGTGGTAGAGCATTTGACTGCACATTAAGAGGTCCTTGGTTCAACTCCGAGTGCCCCCTGAAGGTACATTTTCAACAGATTAAAAATACATGCTTCGCTACCTATATATTTATACTAGATTTAGAACCGTATGAAGTTGAATTCATGTTTTCTTTATATGAATACTAGTTAAGAAATGCAGCAAAAAGTTTGAGAAATTTTGCCTGTAAAGAAATCTACAAAAGATATATAAAGCACATTGGAAGACTATAAAACTGAGAATTTACTTGTGATATAAAAATTACTGAGTGTTTCTCTGTACTTGTTTTATTAGTTTGTTACTTTTAACAAATAAAAATGTATATCAATGTAAAAAAGGCACAACAACATAAAACTGTGCAAATAGATTTCAGGTTTTATGAGGGAAAAAAAAAAAAAAAAAAAAAAAAGAGTTTAGGTCTTTTAATATTAGGGGGTATATCTCAGTGGTAGACAGTTAGACTGCAGATCAAGAGATCTTTGGTTTAACTCCAAGTGCCCCCTGAAGGTGCGTTTACAATGGATTAATAATACTGTACATGATTTCTTACCTACATATTTATGCAAGCTTTTGAACCATGTGAAGTTGAATTCATGTTTTTGTGCTTTCTTAAAGCACATTGGTAGACTCTAAAACTAAGATTTGACTGGTAAAATAAAAATTCCTGAGAGTTCCTCTGTACTTTTTGCTAAAGTTAATTATTTTTAACAAAGAAAAATGCATATCAAAGTAAAAGAACACAACCATATATAAACTGAAGAAAATTTCAGGTTTCATGTTAAAAAAGAAGAGTTTACATTTTTCAAATATAGGTGGCATAGCTTAGTGGTAGAGCATTTGAACATTTTTCAGATTGCATGTTGAAAAAAAAAAGTGAGCGTTTGCATTTTTCAAATATAGGGGGTATAGCGCAGTGGTAGAGCATTTGACAGCATATCAAGAGGTCCTTGGTTCAACTCCGAGTGCCCCCTGAATGTACATTTTCAACAGATTAAAAATACATGCTTCGCTACCTATATATTTATACTAGTTTTAGAACCGTAAGAATTTGAATTCAAGTTTTCTTTATATGAATACTAGTTAAGAAATGCAGCAAAAAGTTTGAGAAATTTTGCCTGTAAAGAAATCTACAAAAGATACATAAAGCAATTTGGAAGACTATAAAACTGAGAATTTACTTGTGATATAAAAATTACTGAGTGTTTCTCTGTACTTGTTGTATTAGTTTGTTATTTTTAACAAATAAAAATATATATCAATGTGAAAAAGGCACAACAACATAAAACTGTGCAAATAGATTTCAGGTTTTATGAGGGAAAAAAAAAAAAAAAAAAAAAGAGTTTAGGTCTTTTAATATTGGGGGTTTATCTCAGTGGTAGACAGTTAGACTGCAGATCAAGAGATCTTTGGTTTAACTCCAAGTGCCCCCTGAAGGTGCGTTTACAATGGATTAATAATACTGTACATGATTTCTTACCTACATATTTATGCAAGCTTTTGAACCATTTGATGTTGAATTCATGTTTTTGTCTTTCTTAAAGCACATTGATAGACTCTAAAACTAAGATTTGACTGGTAAAATAAAAATTCCTGAGCGTTCCTCTGTACTTTTTGCTAAAGTTAATTATTTTTAACAAAGAAAAATGCATATCAAAGTAAAAAAACACAACCATATATAAACTGAAGAAAATGTCAGGTTTCATGTTAAAAAAGAAGAGTTTACATTTTTCAAATATAGGTGGCATAGCTTAGTGGTAGAGCATTTGAACATTTTTCAGATTGCATGTTGAAAAAAAAAAATTGAGCGTTTGCATTTTTCAAAAATAGGGGGTATATCTCAATGGTAGAGCATTTGACTGCATATCAAGAGGTCCTTGGTTCAACTCCGAGTGCCCCCTGAATGTACATTTTCAACAGATTAAAAATACATGCTTCGCTACCTATATATTTATACTAGTTTTAGAACCGTATTAATTTGAATTCATGTTTTCTTTATATGAATACTAGTTAAGAAATCCAGCAAAAAGTTTGAGAAATTTTGCCTGTAAAGAAATCTACAAAAGATACATAAAGCACTTTGGAAGACTATAAAACTGAGAATTTACTTGTGATATAAAAATTACTGAGTGTTTCTCTGTACTTGTTGTATTAGTTTGTTATTTTTAACAAATAAAAATATATATCAATGTAATAAAAGGCACAACAACATAAAGATGCAAATAGATTTCAGGTTTTATGAGAAAAAAAAAAAAAAAGTTTAGGTCTTTTAATATTAGGGGGTATATCTCAGTGGTAGACTGCAGATCAAGAGATCTTTGGTTTAACTCCAAGTGCCCCCTGAAGATGCGTTTACAATGGATTAATAATACTGTACATGATTTCTTACCTACATATTTATGCAAGCTTTTGAACCATGTGAAGTTGAATTCATATTTTTGTGCTTTCTTAAAGCACATTGGTAGACTCTAAAACTAAGATTTGACTGGTAAAATAAAAATTCCTGAGAGTTCCTCTGTACTTTTTGCTAAAGTTAATTATTTTGAACAAAGAAAAATGCATATCAAAGTAAAAAAACACAACCATATATAAACTGAAGAAAATTTCAGGTTTCATGTTAAAAAAGAAGAGTTTACATTTTTCAAATATAGGTGGCATAGCTTAGTGGTAGAGCATTTGAACATTTTTCAGATTGCATGTTGAAAAAAAAAATTGAGCGTTTGCATTTTTCAAATATAGGGGGTATAGCTCAGTGGTAGAGCATTTGACTGCAGATCAAGAGGTCCTTGGTTCAACTCCGAGTGCCCCCTTAAGGTACATTTTCAACAGATTAAAAATACATGCTTCGCTACCTATATATTTATACTAGATTTAGAACCGTATGAAGTTGAATTCATGTTTTCTTTATATGAATACTAGTTAAGAAATGCAGCAAAAAGTTTGAGAAATTTTGCCTGTAAAGAAATCTATAAAATATATATAAAGCACATTGGAAGACTATAAAACTGAGAATTTACTTGTGATATAAAAATTACTGAGTGTTTCTCTGTGCTTGTTGTATTAGTTTGTTACTTTTAACAAATAAAAATGTATATCAATGTAAAAAAGGCACAACAACATAAAACTGCAAATAGATTTCAGGTTTTATGAGGGAAAAAAAAAAAAAAAGAGTTTAGGTCTTTTAATATTAGGGGGTATATCTCAGTGGTAGACAGTTAGACTGCAGATCAAGAGATCTTTGGTTTAACTCCAAGTGCCCCCTGAAGGTGCGTTTGCAATGGATTAATAATACTGTACATGATTTCTTACCTACATATTTATGCAACTTTTGAACCATGTGAAGTTGAATTCATGTTTTTGTCTTTCTTAAAGCACATTGGTAGACTCTAAAACTAAGATTTGACTGGTAAAATAAAAATTCCTGAGAGTTCCTCTGTACTTTTTGCTAAAGTTAATTATTTTGAACAAAGAAAAATGCATATCAAAGTAAAAAAACACAACCATATATAAACTGAAGAAAATTTCAGGTTTCATGTTAAAAAAGAAGAGTTTACATTTTTCAAATATAGGTGGCATAGCTTAGTGGTAGAGCATTTGAACATTTTTCAGATTACATGTTGAAAAAAAAAAAATTGAGCGTTTGCATTTTTCGAATATAGGGGGTATAGCTCAGTGGTAGAGCATTTGACTGCAGATCAAGAGGTCCTTGGTTCAACTCCGAGTGCCCCCTGAAGGTACATTTTCAACAGATTAAAAATACATGCTTCGCTACCTATATATTTATACTAGATTTAGAACCGTAAGAAGTTGAATTCTTGTTTTCTTTATATGAATACTAGTTAAGAAATGCAGCAAAAAGTTTGAGAAATTTTGCCTGTAAAGAAATCTACAAAAGATATATAAAGCACATTGGAAGACTATAAAACTGAGAATTAACTTGTGATATAAAAATTACTGAGTGTTTCTCTGTACTTGTTGTATTAGTTTGTTACTTTTAACAAATAAAAATGTATATCAATGTAAAAAAGGCACAACAACATAAAACTGTGCAAATAGATTTCAGGTTTTATGAGGGGGAAAAAAAAAAAAAAAAAAAAAAAAAAAAAAGAGTTTAGGTCTTTTAATATTAGGGGGTATATCTCAGTGGTAGACTGCAGATCAAGAGATCTTTGGTTTAACTCCAAGTGCCCCCTGAAGATGCATTTACAATGGATTAATAATACTGTACATGATTTCTTACTTACATATTTATGCAAGCTTTTGAACCATGTGAAGTTGAATTCATGTTTTTGTGCTTTCTTAAAGCACATTGGTAGACTCTAAAACTAAGATTTGACTGGTAAAATAAAAATTCCTGAGAGTTCCTCTGTACTTTTTGCTAAAGTTAATTATTTTTAACAAAGAAAAATGCATATCAAAGTAAAAGAACACAACCATATATAAACTGAAGAAAATTTCAGGTTTCATGTTAAAAAAGAAGAGTTTACACTTTTCAAATATAGGTGGCATAGCTTAGTGGTAGAGCATTTGAACATTTTTCAGATTGCATGTTGAAAAAAAAAGTGAGCGTTTGCATTTTTCAAATATAGGGGGTATAGCTCAGTGGTAGAGATCAAGAGGTCCTTGGTTCAACTCCGAGTGCCCCCTGAAGGTACATTTTCAACAGCTTAAAAATACATGCTTTGCTACCTATACATTTATACTAGATTTAGAACCGTATGAAGTTGAATTCATGTTTTCTTTATATGAATACTAGTAAAGAAATGCAGCAAAAAGTTTGAGAAATTTTGCCTGAAAAGAAATCTACAAAAGATATATAAAGCACATTGAAAGACTATAAAACTGAGAATTTACTTGTGATATAAAAATTACTGAGTGTTTCTCTGTACTTGTTGTATTAGTTTGTTATTTTTAACAAATAAAAATGTATATCAATGTAAAAAAAGGCACAACAACATAAAAATGCAAATAGATTTCATGTTTTATGAGAAAAAAAAAAAAAAAAAAAAAAAAAAAAAAGGAGCTTAGGTCTTTTCATATTAGGGGGTATATCTCAGTGGTAGACTGCAGATCAAGAGATCTTTGGTTTAACTCCAAGTGCCCCCTGAAGATGCGTTTGCAATGGATTAATAATACTGTACATGATTTCTTACCTACATATTTATGCAAGCTTTTGAACCACGTGAAGTTGAATTCATGTTTTTGTCTTTCTTAAAGCACATTGGTACACTCTAAAACTAAGATTTGACAGGTAAAATAAAAATTCCTGAGAGTTCCTCTGTACTTTTTGCTAAAGATAATTATTTTTAACAAAGAAAAATGCATATTGAAGTAAAAAAACACAACCATATATAAACTGAAGAAAATGTCAGGTTTCATGTTAAAAAAGAAGAGTTTACATTTTTCAAATATAGGTGGCATAGCTTACTGGTAGAGCATTTGAACATTTTTCAGATGGCATGTTGAAAAAAAAATTGAGCGTTTGCATTTTTCAAGATTAGGGGGTATATCTCAGTGGTAGAGCATTTGACTGCAGATCAAGAGGTCCTTGGTTCAACTCCAAGTGCCCCCTGAATGTACATTTTCAACAGATTAAAAATACATGCCTCGCTAACTATATATTTATACTAGTTTTAGAACCGTATGAATTTGAATTCATGTTTTCTTTATATGAATACTAGTTAAGAAATGCAGCAAAAAGTTTGAGAAATTTTGCCTGTAAAGAAATCTACAAAAGATACATAAAGCACTTTGGAAGACTATAAAACTGAGAATTTACTTGTGATATAAAAATTACTGAGTGTTTCTCTGTACTTGTTGTATTAGTTTGTTATTTTTAACAAATAAAAATATATATCAATGTAATAAAAGGCACAACAACATAAAGATGCAAATAGATTTCAGGTTTTATGAGAAAAAAAAAAAAAAGGAGTTTAGGTCTTTTAACATTAGGGGGTATATCTTAGTGGTAGACTGCAGATCAAGAGATCTTTGGTTTAACTCCAAGTGCCCCCTGAAGATACGTTTACAATGGATTAGTAATACTGTACATGATTTCTTACCTACATATTTATGCAACTTTTGAACCATGTGAAGTTGAATTCATGTTTTTGTCTTTCTTAAAGCACATTGGTAGACTCTAAAACTAAGATTTGACTGGTAAAATAAAAATTCCTGAGAGTTCCTCTGTACTTTTTGCTAAAGTTAATTATTTTGAACAAAGAAAAATGCATATCAAAGTAAAAAAACACAACCATATATAAACTGAAGAAAATTTCAGGTTTCATGTTAAAAAAGAAGAGTTTACATTTTTCAAATATAGGTGGCATAGCTTAGTGGTAGAGCATTTGAACATTTTTCAGATTGCATGTTGAAAAAAAAAAAAATTGAGCGTTTGCATTTTTCGAATATAGGGGGTATAGCTCAGTGGTAGAGCATTTGACTGCAGATCAAGAGGTCCTTGGTTCAACTCCGAGTGCCCCCTGAAGGTACATTTTCAACAGATTAAAAATACATGCTTCGCTACCTATATATTTATACTAGATTTAGAACCGTATGAAGTTGAATTCATGTTTTCTTTATATGAATACTAGTAAAGAAATGCAGCAAAAAGTTTGAGAAATTTTGCCTGAAAAGAAATCTACAAAAGATATATAAAGCACATTGAAAGACTATAAAACTCAGAATTTACTTGTGATATAAAAATTACTGAGTGTTTCTCTGTACTTGTTGTATTAGTTTGTTATTTTTAACAAATAAAAATGTATATCAATGTAAAAAAAGGCACAACAACATAAAAATGCAATTAGATTTCAGGTTTTATGAGAAAAAAAAAAAGAGTTTAGGTCTTTTAATATTAGGGGGTATATCTCAGTGGTAGACTGCAGATAAAGAGATCTTTGGTTTAACTCCAAGTGCCCCCTGAAGATGCGTTTACAATGGATTAATAATACTGTACATGATTTCTTACCTACATATTTATGCAAGCTTTTGAACCATGTGAAGTTGAATTCATGTTTTTGTGCTTTCTTAAAGCACATTGGTAGACTCTAAAACTAAGATTTGACTGGTAAAATAAAAATTCCTGAGAGTTCCTCTGTACTTTTTGCTAAAGTTAATTATTTTGAACAAAGAAAAATGCATATCAAAGTAAAAAAAACACAACCATATATAAACTGAAGAAAATTTCAGGTTTCATGTTAAAAAAGAAGAGTTTACATTTTTCAAATATAGGTGGCATAGCTTAGTGGTAGAGCATTTGAACATTTTTCAGATTGCATGTTGAAAAAAAAAAATTGAGCGTTTGCATTTTTCAAATAAAGGGGGTATAGCTCCCTGAAGGTACATTTTCAACAGATTAAAAATACATGCTTCGCTACCTATGTATTTATACTAGATTTAGAACCGTATGAAGTTCAATTCATGTTTTCTTTATATGAATACTAGTTAAGAAATGCAGCAAAAAGTTTGAGAAATTTTGCCTGTAAAGAAATCTACAAAAGATATATAAAGCACATTGGAAGACTATAAAACTGAGAATTTTCTTGTGATATAAAAATTAATGAGTGTTTCTCTGTACTTGTTGTATTAGTTTGTTATTTTTAACAAATAAAAATGTATATCAATGTAAAAAAGGCAAAACAACATAAAACTGTGCAAATAGATTTCAGGTTTTATGAGGGGAAAAAAAAAAAAAAAAAAAAAAAGAGTTTAGGTCTTTTAATATTGGGGGTATATCTCAGTGGTAGACAGTTAGACTGCAGATCAAGAGATCTTTGGTTTAACTCCAAGTGCCCCCTGAAGGTGCGTTTACAATGGATTAATAATACTGTACATGATTTCTTACCTACATATTTATGCAAGCTTTTGAACCATGTGAAGTTGAATTCATGTTTTTGTGCTTTCTTAAAGCACATTGGTAGACTCTAAAACTAAGATTTGACTGGTAAAATAAAAATTCCTGAGAGTTCCTCTGTACTTTTTGCTAAAGTTAATTATTTTTAACAAAGAAAAATGCATATCAAAGTAAAAAAACACAACCATATATAAACTGAAGAAAATGTCAGGTTTCATGTTAAAAAAGAAGAGTTTACATTTTTCAAATATAGGTGGCATAGCTTAGTGGTAGAGCATTTGAACATTTTTCAGATTGCATGTTGAAAAAAAAAAATTGAGCATTTGCATTTTTCAAAAATAGGGGGTATAGCTCAGTGGTAGAGCATTTGACTGCAGATCAAGAGGTCCTTGGTTTAACTCCGAGTGCCCCCTGAAGGTAAATTTTCAACAGATTAAAAATACATGCTTCGCTACCTATACATTTATACTAGATTTAGAACCGTATGAAGTTGAATTCATGTTTTCTTTATATGAATACTAGTAAAGAAATGCAGCAAAAAGTTTGAGAAATTTTGCCTGAAAAGAAATCTACAAAAGATATATAAAGCACATTGAAAGACTATAAAACTGAGAATTTACTTGTGATATAAAAATTACTGAGTGTTTCTCTGTACTTGTTGTATTAGTTTGTTATTTTTAACAAATAAAAATGTATATCAATGTAAAAAAAGGCACAACAACATAAAAATGCAAATAGATTTCATGTTTTATGAGAAAAAAAAAAAAAAAAAGAGTTTAGGTCTTTTAATATTAAGGGGTATATCTCAGTGGTAGACTGCAGATCAAGAGATCTTTGGTTTAACTCCAAGTGCCCCCTGAAGATGCGTTTACAATGGATTAATAATACTGTACATGATTTCTTACCTACATATTTATGCAAGCTTTTGAACCATGTGAAGTTGAATTCATGTTTTTGTGCTTTCTTAAAGCACATTGGTAGACTCTAAAACTAAGATTTGACTGGTAAAATAAAAATTCCTGAGAGTTCCTCTGTACTTTTTGCTAAAGTTAATTATTTTGAACAAAGAAAAATGCATATCAAAGTAAAAAAACACAACCATATATAAACTGAAGAAAATTCCAGGTTTCATGTTAAAAAAGAAGAGTTTACATTTTTCAAATATAGGTGGCATAGCTTAGTGGTAGAGCATTTGAACATTTTTCAGATTGCATGTTAGAGTCATGTGGGATAATAGGCTGGCTCCCCATTTGTCCCTTCGCTCTAAGGCTGGGAGTGGTCGATAACCCCAATCATGTTCACCGGTGTTCCATCCAACAAGAGCCCAATCCTCACAGTTTGACCCTTCCCCCCTTTCAGCAGTAGTGACACAGATGAATTGTGTATTAAACCTGATATGAAACTGTGCCATGGGGCCTGGACATTCTTATTGTGAGACAGTAGTCAAATTGATATGTTACTCTTGGGGTGGAGACATTATACCAGAAAGTCAGTATGCCCTTCTCATGAGTGACTACCCCTTGGTGACTGACTACCCCTTGAGCTAGGAAAAAGGATAAGTGCCAGATGGATGAAGAGTGGCAGCCGCTACTGGACTCTGGATCTGGCATCTCCTTGCAGTGGGAAGCGAGGACCCATGGACTGCTGCGATAGTTGACAGGACTTGGAACAGGCTGTCACCTCTAGGTTCAAGGGTACGTCTGTTGAACCTCTTGGTGATGAGGACTCAGTCACCGGGCAGGATCTGGTGGGCTCCTATGTCCTCAGGATCTGGGATGGATGAAAAGACTCGAAAATGCATTTTAGTCACATGTTTTTAAACTTAGTCTACATATAGGCAATTATACTTGTGCGTGTATGTGACCCAAGGGAAAGACTAAACTCTTATGCTATGACCCCTGTTTCCTGTATAGCATCAAGTATGTAGAGTTTTGTTCGAGGCCTTAAATTTTCCTTGTTCATCCTTAGGCGTATTTCATCCTGTATAACTTCATCTTAGGTCCATTTCTTCTTTTCTTCCTTGGATACTTGTTTCTGGAGTGTTATTCCTTTTCCTCTGTTTCCGTGTCAACCGGTATTACTGCTGCTTCTTTTGCTGTTACTTCAGCTAGTCTGTTGCCCACTGCTTCCCTTGAAGTGTCTCCAGTGTGTGCTTTTACTTTTACCACCGCAACTCTTCCTGGCATCAACAAGGACTCCATTAATTCTTGTATGGCTTTGTGGTGTCAGACTGGCGTTCCGTTAGCTGTGATGAAGCCTCTTTCCCTCCAGATTGATCTTGACAGCTTCATGTTGAGTGGACCTCTTGTATGCTTCTGTCAAGGCCCGCAGTCCTGCCTTTGGATGTAGGCAGTGGTTTTGCTGGCAGCAAGTTACTTCTGTGGCTACTGCTATACCAGTGTGCGAACGGCCTTCTTGGTCTGCATACCTTGGTCTATCCACAAAGAGCATCAGGTCAGGATCTTCCAGGTGTTCTCTTGCCTCATGACAGCAAGACAATCGCGTTCAGCCATTTCAGAGTCGACTACCTCTTCCACTAATGTGTCAGAGATGTGGTTTTCATCCTCCATCTTCCTCCCCCCTTTGGCAGAGGTAGAAGAGTAGCTGGATTATGGACAGCACATCTGGAGATGGTGACGTTGTCCGGGAGCAGAGTAGGGGATGGCAGGCAGAAAAATCAGAAGCTTTATCCAGCACAGGTGGGTTGCAAACACGGTTCTCATGCAGGTTTGGACTTCACGAGTCACTTGGTCAGGTTTTGGAGAGTAGAAGCCAGGAGGGCATTGTCTTCCTCCGTGAAGCTGTGTTAGGACTCCATTTACATGGTCAGGCTTCTTCATGACAAACAGACAAAACAGTTCAGTATAGCGTGGCAGTCCTAGAGCTGTGAAAATGTGATTGCAATTTAGCATATAAAACACACCGATACCTTCTTTGGTTAACCTTAAAATAGTTATAAAAAAGGTTGCATGTGTAGAAGAGCAGTATTGTCTTGGCTGTCTTCAGTCAGGGTCGGAGGTCATCCATATGTATTGTAAAAAAAAAGTGGCTGTGGGATGTATCCTCTTCCAGGGCTCCAGGACCGTGGTCATGGCTCGGGTGAACATAGAGAGGCTATACTGTGCCCCTTGAGGCATCATAGTCCAAATATATTGCTGGCCCTCGTGTGAAAACAAGCAGGTACTGGCTTGCAGCATGTAGAAATAAACTGAAGAAAACATTGGCCAGGTCAATCACCGTGAACCATAGAAAAATAAATAAAATTGATAAAAACAAAACATAGTGTGTGGGTTTGGTACCATAGATGTGTTCAGTACTATAACTTCATTGACAGCACATAAGTCATGTATTATCCATAACTTCATAGAAATAATTGCAAATTATGAAATGGAGGGTAAATATTGCAATTTCCTTGGCAGCTGGGCTACTGGCTTCTGCCCCACCTTTACAAAATGGATTTTCAGCCTGCCAATATTGAGTCTGGGATCAGTGCCATTAGTTCAACGCCCACATGATCTACAGATGTGTCTTGTAAAAAAGAAAAGACTACATACTTCTTCAGCAAGTAGATCAATATCCCTGATTACTCTTCTGATTGCATCGGGACCCACCAGGAATTTGAGAGGAGTATCCTCAACCTCTGTCTGGGTGAGAGATATTGTTTCTCTACTGTATTTTTGTGGGGGGGGGGCGAGCTGTTTACTAGGGTATCTGTCTCCTGGCATTTCCAGGAGTCCTTGCATGTAGTAGATTGTGTATAAAAGTATGAGCTTTGAGGCTTAAAAGATGATGATGATAATTATGTCCCCTCACCATATAACGATAAATACTGTAGATTATCAGTCTGAGCTATTTATTTCCTGTCTCCTCCGGTTCTGTTTACTTATATACCTCCATGTCATATTCATCTTTTTCTTCATTATTCTTTTCATAAACTACATTAATTAATAAAACTATAATGGATGCTGGACAGGATGTAGCATAAGACGTGCCGTCTATATAAATAGTTGGAAAGAAGGTACGGCTCTTTGGGTTGGTCATCTGACAGTCAGAACAAGTCTCACGATATTCTGCATTCTGCGTTTGACAGCTGGCACACGTCCAGTCATCTGGAATGTATATAGAGGTATAAATGAATGTAATGCAGATATTGCAACTGACATCTTCCTGTGTAAATATTTGTTTTGCACAAAATTCAGCAATCTTGTTATATTCCTCTCCTCATGCCTTTTTTCCTAACTTCCTCTGCCTTCTTATAAAATGCTTCAGGGTCCTGTAACACCTCATAATACCTGAGGCTGGGACGCTGCTCTCCACTCATTAACACATTCTTCTATCCCTTCTTATCTAATGCTCCTCCCCTCGTGATCAGAGGGTTTCTTAACGTACATTTTCTTTCTCACTCCACTATGGGTCATATCTGTCTTATAGATATTGACTGACTGCTCCCACCCATTCTATCATCTGAATTCTGAGTATATCTGAAAAACATGTGTATGTGTGCGTCTTGAAACAAATTCTCACGGGGTTATGAACAGTTGGATATGTTACTGTAAAAGTAAACATAGTGATGTCTAGCTATCTTGAACACAGTAATATAGGGAATTAACCAACAACTAACACCAGAGTATTTCACAAATCTTGTGTATCCAGAAACTGCGTAGTATAAAAATACCTTATAAATTGTTAAAATTTCTGTTTCCTCAAAACTTTCGCTCAAAAATATTTCAAAGAAAACCATCTCATAGAGAAATATAATAACATTAGAAAACAATAACTAAAAAGTAACAATAGACCTCGGATCTCACAGAGATATCTGTACAAATCAAGCAATTACCATTCAAGTAATTCTCTTTCTACCTGAACCAACTAACCTTATAATTATAGTATGCAGAACAAAACCAGTTTATCCAATTCTCTAATTTCACAACATATATATGTATACACACATAGAATGCATTCAAAAATTTTAACCACATGCTAGTACGCCTCCTGCAAATTATACACACTACAAACGACAAAAGACAATGAATTTAAAACTGGTACTGACATCAAATACTGCGAATCCTTGACACCAAAACAATTCGCAATTTACCTATCCATATGCCAGCCTGATTTGTAGAGGTGAAAAATCTACACCTGGGCAAACCATACTTTTCAGGGAGAGAGCAATCACTCAGTCACATCAACACGGTAATTGAAATTACCCTTCCACCCATATAACTTATGAACCTATGCTGCAGCTAAAACACCATCATATTAGCCAGATGATGTCCGGTGGGAAACCCGCAAGAAGTCACCAACCACTTAGAGGTTGGAAAATCACTGAGAGTAATCAAGCCCCTACTCCCACTTGCCCACTGGGAGAGACACAGTTCAGACTTCTGCGATCATCGGTCAAGCCGAGAGCAGGACCGGAACCAGAGTGACAGTGAATTTGCTCAGTACGTCTCCCTATCTATATTTTTTTTTTTTTCCTTTTCAGGCTGGCTGAGGTAACAATCACGTATGCAAACAACCAAAACAGCAAAGCAGAGAGGCAAAGCAGATAAGGCAGACAATTAAACTTTTAGATTACCGTAATTATAAATATGCTTGAAGGGTTACTGTGTGTATACTATAAAACAACTTATTACACTCTATATTTTATATCCTCCGGACCGAATACAGATAATGTAGCGTGATTGTTAAACACTTTGCATTCAGGAAATGCAGCTGAAATAGCAGTCTAACCAGTATGGCAGTATATTCAATATGAGAGCTGCGGACAGGCGTGTCACAACAATGCATCAATACTTCAAACATAAAAAAAAACTATTATGAATGTATTCCTTATCCCTTTCACTGTTCTTTTGTTACCAAGGCAACTAGGGCTGGGCTTTTTGTCACTTTAGGTATAGTAAATAGTGGTAATCACTTCTAGATAGGTGGTTGATATTTCAGCAGAGGGGGAAAAATTAGTAATCACCTCTTTCCTTAAAAATGTATATACCGTGTCATTCACGTCACCGGGCCCAGTTTATACCGTGGGCGTATGGCCGGACGTGAGCACCTATATGTGTATATATATAATATATACATAACTTCTTCGACCGTCTAAGGTCGGAACCAGGGTGATAACCCAGTGGAAACATCCCCTTTGTACTCTGCTCTGTTTGTTTCTAGTAGCGCTAGTGCAGTATGAAATAGTTTTTAACAGATACTTGACAGATTCTAGATACACCCTCTGAATTGGTTAGACCGGATAATACACACAGACAATTAAGGAATTATATACCTGACCGGGTCCGTAGGCTCAGGACTTTCAAACGTGGTCAGTTTAAGGGTTCAGAGAAGACAGCCAACTATCTCCTCCCAGCCGGACGTGAATACAGAAGGTTAGGTAAGATGATATATTTTCTCACCAGGTCTCGAGCTGCAGTCTCATCCCGCTGGAAAGACGTCCGTCCTGGGGGGAGATTTTGTTGCGGCTGTGATCATCTGGTATCGTCCTGAGCCCCACGTTGGGCGCCAACTGATGATTCTGTCACACTAAGGTGCGACCCGTCTTAATTGTCTGTGGCCGAATTGTAGCTTTGGCACAAGGTATACGTATACTCGAGAAAAGAATACACAAGACAAGAGGGTATCGTGTCAGTATGATTCTTCTCTGTCTTTAATCAAACGTGTACAGCTTTTATAACAGAATTTGAGCTACATCATCAGTTACATCATGGACATGTTTCCAGTTACTATTTGCTTTTCCCAGGTCGCTACACAATCATTATGTACATTTCTGGGTTACCATTTACTGCTCCCATATTGCTAAACAATACTTATATACACAAGTATTGTTTTCTAGCTTGGCTTACCCTGGTCCACCCAGTTTATTCAATATTTGATGAAGCTTAGGTGAGTGATACCATACAGAAACAACTCTAAGAAAATATAAGAAAATCAGAAGTATCTTAAAGCAACATGATCCCAATATCCAGCAAAGCGTCCATATAGTGATACAGTTTTGATTCTTGTATATATTCATGTGCCATATATTCTTCCCTTAACAGTTTAACTCCAAGTGCCCCCTGAAGATGCGTTTACAATGGATTAATAATACTGTACATGATTTCTTACCTACATATTTATGCAAGCTGTGGTAGAGCATTTGACTGCAGATCAAGAGGTGCTTGGTTCAACTCCGAGTGCCCCTGAAGGTACATTTTCAACAGATTAAAAATACATGCTTCGCTACCTATATATTTATACTAGATTTAGAACCGTATGAAGTTGAATTCATGTTTTCTTTATATGAATACTAGTTAAGAAATGCAGCAAAAAGTTTGAGAAATTTTGCCTGTAAAGAAATCTACAAAAGATATATAAAGCACATTGGAAGACTATAAAACTGAGAATTTACTTGTGATATAAAAATTAATGAGTGTTTCTCTGTACTTGTTGTATTAGTTTGTTATTTTTAACAAATAAAAATGTATATCAATGTAAAAAAGGCACAACAACATAAAACTGTGCAAATAGATTTCAGGTTTTATGAGGGAAAAAAAAAAAAAAAGAGTTTAGGTCTTTTAATATTGGGGGTATATCTCAGTGGTAGACAGTTAGACTGCAGATCAAGAGATCTTTGGTTTAACTCCAAGTGCCCCCTGAAGGTGCATTTACAATGGATTAATAATACTGTACATGATTTCTTACCTACATATTTATGCAAGCTTTTGAACCATGTGATGTTGAATTCATGTTTTTGTCTTTCTTAAAGCACATTGATAGACTCTAAAACTAAGATTTGACTGGTAAAATAAAAATTCCTGAGAGTTCCTCTGTACTTTTTGCTAAAGTTAATTATTTTTAACAAAGAAAAATGCATATCAAAGTAAAAAAACACAACCATATATAAACTGAAGAAAATGTCAGGTTTCATGTTAAAAAAGAAGAGTTTACATTTTTCAAATATAGGTGGCATAGCTTAGTGGTAGAGCATTTGAACATTTTTCAGATTGCATGTTGAAAAAAAAAAAATTGAGCGTTTGCATTTTTCAAATATAGGGGGTATAGCTCAGTGGTAGAGCATTTGACTGCAGATCAAGAGGTCCTTGGTTCAACTCCGAGTGCCCCCTGAATGTACATTTTCAACAGATTAAAAATACATGCTTCGCTACCTATGTATTTATACTAGATTTAGAACCGTATGAAGTTGAATTCATGTTTTCTTTATATGAATACTAGTTAAAAAATGCAGCAAAAAGTTTGAGAAATTTTGCCTGTAAAGAAATCTACAAAAGATATATAAAGCACATTGGAAGACCATAAAACTGAGAATTTACTTGTGATATAAAAATTAATGAGTGTTTCTCTGTACTTGTTGTATTAGTTTGTTATTTTTAACAAATAAAAATGTATATCAATGTAAAAAAGGCACAACAACATAAAACTGTGCAAATAGATTTCAGGTTTTATGAGAAAAAAAAAAAAAGTTTAGGTCTTTTAATATTAGGGGGTATATCTCAGTGGTAGATAGTTAGACTGGAGATCAAGAGATCTTTGGTTTACCTCCAAGTGCCCCCTGAAGATGCGTTTACAATGGATTAATAATACTGTACATGATTTCTTACCTACATATTTATGCAAGCTTTTGAACCACGTGAAGTTGAATTCATGTTTTTGTCTTTCTTAAAGCACATTGGTACACTCTAAAACTAAGATTTGACAGGTAAAATAAAAATTCCTGAGAGTTCCTCTGTACTTTTTGCTAAAGATAATTATTTTTAACAAAGAAAAATGCATATTGAAGTAAAAAAACACAACCATATATAAACTGAAGAAAATGTCAGGTTTCATGTTAAAAAAGAAGAGTTTACATTTTTCAAATATAGGTGGCATAGCTTAGTGGTAGAGCATTTGAACATTTTTCAGATGGCATGTTGAAAAAAAAAATTGAGCGTTTGCATTTTTCAAGAATAGGGGGTATATCTCAGTGGTAGAGCATTTGACTGCAGATCAAGCGGTCCTTGGTTCAACTCCAAGTGCCCCCTGAATGTACATTTTCAACAGATTAAAAATACATGCTTCGCTACCTATATATTTATACTAGTTTTAGAGCCGTATGAATTTGAATTCATGTTTTCTTTATATGAATACTAGTTAAGAAATGCAGCAAAAAGTTTGAGAAATTTTGCCTGTAAAGAAATCTACAAAAGATACATAAAGCACTTTGGAAGACTATAAAACTGAGAATTTACTTGTGATATAAAAATTACTGAGTGTTTCTCTGTACTTGTTGTATTAGTTTGTTATTTTTAACAAATAAAAATATATATCAATGTAATAAAAGGCACAACAACATAAAGATGCAAATAGATTTCAGATTTTATGAGAAAAAAAAAAAAAAAGAGTTTAGGTCTTTTAACATTAGGGGGTATATCTTAGTGGTAGACTGCAGATCAAGAGATCTTTGGTTTAACTCCAAGTGCCCCCTGAAGATACGTTTACAATGGATAAATAATACTGTACATGATTTCTTACCTACATATTTATGCAAGCTTTTGAACCATGTGATGTTGAATTCATGTTTTTGTCTTTCTTAAAGCACATTGGTAGACTCTAAAACTAAGATTTGACTGGTAAAATAAAAATTCCTGAGAGTTCCTCTGTACTTTTTGCTAAAGATAATTATTTTTAACAAAGAAAACTGCATATCGAAGTAAAAAAACACAACCATATATAAACTGAAGAAAATGTCAGGTTTCATGTTAAAAAAGAAGAGTTTACATTTTTCAAATATAGGTGGCATAGCTTAGTGGTAGAGCATTTGAACATTTTTCATATGGCATGTTGAAAAAAAAAATTGAGCGTTTGCATTTTTCAAGAATAGGGGGTATATCTCAGTGGTAGAGCATTTGACTGCAGATCAAGAGGTCCTTGGTTCAACTCCACGTGTCCCCTGAATGTACATTTTCAACAGATTAAAAATACATGCTTCGCTACCTATATATTTATACTAGTTTTAGAACCGTATGAATTTGAATTCATGATTTCTTTATATGAATACTAGTTAAGAAATGCAGCAAAAAGTTTGAGAAATTTTGCCTGTAAAGAAATCTACAAAAGATACATAAAGCACTTTGGAAGACTATAAAACTGAGAATTTACTTGTGATATAAAAATTACTGAGTGTTTCTCTGTACTTGTTGTATTAGTTTGTTATTTTTAACCAATAAAAATATATATCAATGTAATAAAAGGCACAACAACATAAAGATGCAAATAGATTTCAGGTTTTATGAGAAAAAAAAAAAAAAAAGGAGTTTAGGTCTTTTAATATTAGGGGGTATATCTTAGTGGTAGACTGCAGATCAAGAGATCTTTGGTTTAACTCCAAGTGCCCCCTGAAGATGCATTTACAATGGATTAATAATACTGTACATGATTTCTTACCTACATATTTATGCAAGCTTTTGAACCATGTGATGTTGAATACATGTTTTTGTCTTTCTTAAAGCACATTGGTAGACTCTAAAACTAAGATTTGACTGGTAAAATAAAAATTCCTGAGCGTTCCTCTGTACTTTTTGCTAAAGTTAATTATTTTTAACAAAGAAAAATGCATATCAAAGTAAAAAAACACAACCATATATAAACTGAAGAAAATGTCAGGTTTCATGTTAAAAAAGAAGAGTTTACATTTTTCAAATATAGGTGGCATAGCTTAGTGGTAGAGCATTTGAACATTTTTAAGATTGCATGTTGAAAAAAAAAAGTGAGCGTTTGCATTTTTCAAATATAGGGGGTATAGCTCAGTGGTAGAGCATTTGACTGCAGATCAAGAGGTCCTTGGTTCAACTCCGAGTGCCCCCTGAAGGTACATTTTCAACAGATTAAAAATACATGCTTCGCTACCTATATATTTATACTAGATTTAGAACCGTATGAAGTTGAATTCATTTTTTCTTTATATGAATACTAGTAAAGAAATGCAGCAAAAAGTTTGAGAAATTTTGCCTGAAAAGAAATCTACAAAAGATATATAAAGCACAATGAAAGACTATAAAACTGAGAATTTACTTGTGATATAAAAATTACTGAGTGTTTCTCTGTACTTGTTGTATTAGTTTGTTATTTTTAACAAATAAAAATGTATATCAATGTAAAAAAAGGCACAACAACATAAAAATGCAAATAGATTTCAGGTTTTATGAGAAAAAAAAAAAAAAGAGTTTAGGTCTTTTAATATTAGGGGGTATATCTCAGTGGTAGACTGCAGATCAAGAGATCTTTGATTTAACTCCAAGTGCCCCCTGAAGATGCGGTTACAATGGATTAATAATACTGTACATGATTTCTTACCTACATATTTATGCAAGCTTTTGAACCATGTGAAGTTGAATTCATATTTTTGTGCTTTCTTAAAGCACATTGGTAGACTCTAAAACTAAGATTTGACTGGTAAAATAAAAATTCCTGAGAGTTCCTCTGTACTTTTTGCTAAAGTTAATTATTTTGAACAAAGAAAAATGCATATCAAAGTAAAAAAACACAACCATATATAAACTGAAGAAAATTTCAGGTTTCATGTTAAAAAAGAAGAGTTTACATTTTTCAAATATAGGTGGCATAGCTTAGTGGTAGAGCATTTGAACATTTTTCAGATTGCATGTTGAAAAAAAAAATTGAGCGTTTGCATTTTTCAAATATAGGGGGTATAGCTCAGTGGTAGAGCATTTGACTACAGATCAAGAGGTCCTTGGTTCAACTCCGAGTGCCCCCTGAAGGTACATTTTCAACAGATTAAAAATACATGCTTCACTACCTATATATTTATACTAGATTTAGAACCGTATGAAGTTGAATTCATGTTTTCTTTATATGAATACTAGTTAAGAAATGCAGCAAAAAGTTTGAGAAATTTTGCCTGTAAAGAAATCTACAAAAGATATATAAAGCACATTGGAAGACTATAAAACTGAGAATTTACTTGTGATATAAAAATTAATGAGTGTTTCTCTGTACTTGTTGTATTAGTTTGTTATTTTTAACAAATAAAAATGTATATCAATGTAAAAAAGGCACAACAACATAAAACTGTGCAAATAGATTTCAGGTTTTATGAGAAAAAAAAAAAAAAGTTTAGGTCTTTTAATATTAGGGGGTATATCTCAGTGGTAGATAGTTAGACTGGAGATCAAGAGATCTTTGGTTTAACTCCAAGTGCCCCCTGAAGATGCGTTTACAATGGATTAATAATACTGTACATGATTTCTTACCTACATATTTATGCAAGCTTTTGAACCATGTGATGTTGAATTCATGTTTTTGTCTTTCTTAAAGCACATTGATAGACTCTAAAACTAAGATTTGACTGGTAAAATAAAAATTCCTGAGAGTTCCTCTGTACTTTTTGCTAAAGTTAATTATTTTTAACAAAGAAAAATGCATATCAAAGTAAAAAAACACAACCATATATAAACTGAAGAAAATGTCAGGTTTCATGTTAAAAAAGAAGAGTTTACATTTTTCAAATATAGGTGGCATAGCTTAGTGGTAGAGCATTTGAACATTTTTCAGATTGCATGTTGAAAAAAAAAAATTGAGCGTTTGCATTTTTCAAAAATACGGGGTATAGCTCAGTGGTAGAGCATTTGACTGCAGATCAAGAGGTCCTTGGTTCAACTCTGAGTGCCCCCTGAATGTACATTTTCAACAGATTAAAAATACATGCTTCGCTACCTATATATTTATACTAGTTTTAGAACCGTATGAATTTGAATTCATGTTTTCTTTATATGAATACTAGTTAAGAAATGCAGCAAAAAGTTTGAGAAATTTTGCCTGTAAAGAAATCTACAAAAGATACATAAAGCACTTTGGAAGACTATAAAACTGAGAATTTACTTGTGATTAGTGTTGAGCATTCCGATACCGCAAGTATCGGGTATCGGCCGATATTAGCGGTATCGGAATTCCGATACTTAATTCCGATACTTTTTTCATATCGGATTCCGGGATCGGAATCGGAATAGGAAGTTCCCATCATGCTATGAGCCTGCTTGCTTTGATTAAGCCAATGGGAATCCTCCGAAGTGTGGGCACATCCTGTTAGGCATGTAGGCATGTTAACTATTGGCATGGCTGTGATTGGCTGCCGAAATGATGTCATGATGCACTATAAAAGCCACCGCAGCCGCCATTTCTGGTCACTCTGCTGTGACTTCAGTTAGGGACAGGCTGCTGTAGAAGACTGTGAGGGACAGTTAGAAATAGCGATTCCACCAAACATCTAGTGCTTTACCCAGGCTACATAAACCACCACTGTAGCCTTCTTTGCCCTAGCAGCAGTGTTCACAGCTGTCTGCAAGGGCTGTGTGAGTGCAGCTCACGCTGTGGAGTGGGTCCTGCAGCCACGTCAGGCTGTAGGCCACCCAGTGTGATCACTGCTGCCTCATACATCTTTTATTTTTTGAGCTGCATTTTTTTAATAATTTCAATCTAGTGTGCTTCCATCCGTATTCATATACGTTGGTTGCAAACACTAGTAGTAGACAGCGGAGCCTTTCTGCAGCCTTTCAGTGCTAGTGTCCACTTTGCTGCACTGTTCACGGCTGTCTGAGAGGTCTCTGACTGTGTGTGAGTGCAGCTCACGCTGAGTAGTGTGTCCTGCAGCTACGTCTGGCTGTAGGACGCTCAGCGTGCGTCACTGCCTCACACATATTTTTATTTGAGTGCAGCTCATTTTTTCTTCTATTAGTGTGCATCCATCCGTCTCCATCTACGGTGGTTGCAAACACTATATAGGAGTACACAGCGGAGCCTTTCTGCAGCCTGTCAGTGCCAGTGCCCACTTAGCTGCACTGTTGACGGCTGTCTGAGAGGTCTCTGACTGTGTGTGAGTGCAGCTCACGCTGAGTAGAGTGTCCTGCAGCTACGTCTGGTTGTAGGACGCTCAACGTGCGTCACTGCCTCACACATATTTGTCTCTGAGTGCAGCTCATTTTTTCTTCTCCTATTAGTGTGCATCCATCCGTATCCATCAACATTGGTTGGTTGCAAACACTATATAGGAGTAGATAGAGGAGCCTTTTTTTCTGGCTTGTGCCCTGCCGGCGCAGCCAGATTAGTATTACCCAATTTTTTTGGAGCCTCATCTTTTGCATTGTAGGTTACCTGCCTGCATTGTAATAGCTCCAAAAAGTTGGTGATACTATCAGTTTCAATTCTTTGTTCTCATACTTTGAGTTTGTTTCAAACAAAGAAACCACATAAAAAGTTCACCAAACACTACATTTTGAACTTGTGTAGGCCACATCAGCTCCTATTAAAGTCTAGTCCACACACACACACTTCATAAAATTAGTGTTTCTTGTACCTGTAACCAGCTGTTCAGGAATAAGCACACTAAGGCCCCCCTTTGTACTTTTTTGCCTATCTTAAGCAGTCTTGCAAGATGAAGAAGGCAGGGAGTAAGGCGCGGGGGCGTGGGCGTGGGCGTGGAGTTTCAGCAGGGAGAGGACGTGGGGATTCTGCAGGGAGAGGACGTGGGGATTCTACAGGTAGAGGACGTGGGGATTCTGGGCCTGCTGCGGGCACCAGTGGATCAGCATCCCCCAGTTTTAGCAGGCAACAGTCCTTTATGCGCAGCTTTGTAGGACCTCAACGTACCCCACTGCTGCGGGAGGAACAAATTGAAGCCGTTGTCGGATGGATGGCAGCTAACGCATCGACTTCAATTACTTCCGCATCCTCTCAGGGTCAGAGCACCGAAGAGCAACCATCTGTCTCTTCACCACCTGCCAAAGTGCCCAGGCAGTCAGAGAGACATGGACAGGAGCCATCACAGTCTCTACTTCTGTTCTCGGAATCTGTTGGCTTGGAAAGAGGGGGCCAGCCAAGCAGCATTCCTGAATGTGAAGAAGAGGGAGTATGCAGTGATGCGCAACTTCTTTGTCCCTCTGAATCTGAAGAGGCGAGTGGGCCAGTGCCTATGGTCAGCACACCTCAGTACGCATCAGATGATGACGAGACTCAGTTGCCACTTTCTGGTGCGTACGGTGCTGGCGAGACAACCCCGGAGAAGCAGCTGTTTGAAGAGGGGAGGGAAGATGATGAGGTCCTTGACCCATCATGGCGTGAGCAACAGGAAGGTGGTGGGAGCAGCTCGGAGGAAGAGATTCCCCTACCGGCCAAAACAGGAGGCAGAGGGAGGGGGAAGACTTGGTTGCCTGTACCCTCCACTTCGGCACCCGTTAGGAGCATTCCTCCTTCCAAAGGCAAACCGGGCGCTCACAAGAGTTGCAGTGCGTGGTCCTTTTTTGACACAGTTGCAGATGACATTTGCTTTGTCAAATGCAAGCTGTGTCATCAGAGAGTCAAAAGAGGGAGAAATGTCAGCAACCTCAATACCACAAATATGTGGAAACATGTGCGCACCAAGCACGAGTTGGAGTTGCAGAGACACCCTGAAGACGTAGGCCAACGTACAGCACCACCTACCACCTCTTCAGTTCGTGTTGGGCCCTCTTCCTCCAGCTCACACACTGCTGGTTCGGCTTCCTCACAGGATCGCCAAGGAAGAACCTCTGCCACTGTTGTCCGGAGACCCTGTCAGATTCCACCCATAACAGCACGTTCCCATCCATCACAGCCATCGGTAGCACAGGCATGGGATAAAAGGCGCCCTTACTCGGCAAACCATCCCCGAGCACAGTCTCTGAATGCTGGCATTGCCAAACTTCTGGCAGTTGAAATGCTGTCATTCAGGCTGGTGGACACTGACACCTTCCGGGACTTAATGGCATTGGCAGTCCCCCAATACAACGTGCCCAGCCGCTTTTATTTCAGCAGGCGAGCCGTCCCTGCCCTGCAGAAACATGTTGAGGGCAAAATAAAACATGCGCTACTAAACGCCGTTAGTAGCAAGGTCCACCTGACCACCGATGCGTGGACCAGTAACCATGGACAGGGACGATACCTTTCCCTCACTGCCCACTGGGTCAATGTTTTGGAGCCGGGTACGGATCTGGAGAGTGGCGCTGTACGTGTTCTTCCAACGCCACGGATTGCAGGACTCCAGTCTGTACACATAGACTCCTCCTCCTACTCAAGTTCCTCAGAAACAGCAGAGCAGGAGCCTGTTACGACCGATATGAGCACAGCCGTGGCCAAACGTCAACAGGCTGTACTCAAATTAATTTCTTTGGGGAATCGAAGCCACACAGCGCAGGAGCTCTGGAATGCTATCAAGCTGGAGAGCGATGTGTGGTTTGGGCCAGCGAATCTCCAGCCGGGCTTGGTAGTGTGTGACAATGGCCGAAATCTGGTGGCAGCTCTTGGCCTAGGCAACCTCACACACATCCCATGTCTGGCACATGTTCTTAACTTGGTCGTGCAGAGCTTTCTGAGGGACTATCCGGATCTTGATGCACTGTTGCACAAGGTCCGCATAGAGTGCGCTCACTTGCGACGTTCCAGCACGGCAAGATCGCGCCTCGCTGCTCTGCAGCGACGATTTGGCCTTCCGGAACATCGCATCATATGTGACCTACCCACCCGGTGGAATTCAACGTTACATATGTTGGAGCGGTTGTGTGAGCAGCAGGCAGCAGTCATGGAGTACCAGCTGCATCAGGCGCAAACAAGTCGCACTGTGCGCCGTTCACACTTCAGCACCATTGAGTGGGCCTCTATGAAGGACATCTGCCTCGTTTTGCGTGCCTTCAATGAATCCACGCGGATGGCGAGTGCAGATGATGCACTAGTCAGCATGACTGTCCCCCTTATCTGCCTGCTTCAACAAACACTGCAAGCACTAAGGGATGAGGTTTCAGAAGAGGTGGAGGATGAGGAGTCCCAAATGTCATCTGCTTCTGGACAGTCTGCGCTACGTGTTTCCTCACAAAGGCCTAGGCAGGGGACACTTTGTGAGGAGGATGAGGAGGAGTCGATGGAGGAGGAAGACATCTCTCCAGAGGAGGGAGGTACACAAACCTCTACTCAGTATGTACAGCGAGGGTGGGGTGATGCAGAGCAGGTCGAGGTCACGCCTCAAACAGGGGACAGCGGTTCTTTGGCAGTTGGGAGTCTGCAGCACATGGTTGATTTCATGCTGCAGTGCCTGAGAAACGACCGCCGCATCGCCCACATTCTCGTCTCGGCTGATTATTGGGTGTACACCCTCCTAGATCCTCGCTACCGGGACAGCGTACAAAGGCTCATACCAACGTTGAATCGGGAGCGTAAAATGCGGGAGTACGAAGAGTCACTGGTGCAGTCCATAATGTTTTCCATTCCACCCGACAGCATTGTTGCTAGTGCTTTACAAAGCAGCTCTGTGCATCGAGGCAGTGGAGGAAACTCTGCACAAAGAGGGAGCAGAGGCAGTGCCGCAGCACAAGGCAAGACCACTATGGCCCAAATGTGGCAAAGTTTTGTGTGTCCACCACAATTGTCTACACCATCAGCGACGCCTCGAGTCAGCAGGAGGCAACGCTTCCGTCAGATGGTGTCAGACTACATGTCTTGCCCTGTCGCTGTACTCCCAGATGGCTCTTCCCCCTTCAAGTTTTGGGTCTCTAAGCTGGATACATGGCCAGAGCTTAGCCAGTATGCATTGGAGGTGCTGGCTTGCCCTGCTGCCAGTGTATTATCGGAACGTGTCTTTAGTGCCGCAGGTGGTGTACTAACAGACCGTCGCACGCGACTATCTTCCGATAATGTTGACCGGCTGACTTTTCTGAAAATGAACAAGGCCTGGATCTCCAAAGACTTTGCCATTCCTCTTACAGACTAAATTAGTGGTTGGCAACTGTATCCAGGTCTGCTGGTGTGTTCATTTTTCTACCACCTGAACTATAATCCCTGTGCTTCAACACAGCCAGTTGTCGCTCAGATGTGTCGTCTGCACAGAGAAACACACTAGCTCCTGTGTTACTGGGGTTCAGTAATGCCAGCTGATCCCCTGCTGTGTGGACGGCAGAGTCACCAGCTCCATCAACATTCAAACCACTACTGATTTTTAACCGTGCCCAACTTAGGTCTCTGGCTCCACTGTCTCTACTATTTCCCCTGACCTCCAACCCCGCCATCTACATCTCTGAAGTGGCGTCAGCACAATCTACACTTGTTCCTGTGTTCCTGTGGCTCAGACCCATCAGTTTATCCCCTGATGTGTGTCCGGCAAGGTCTCCTGCTCTGTCCACATTCCCATAACCAGTAGTGGGAATGAGGACAGAGCTGGCGAACTTGCCGGACAAACATCAGGGGATCAACTGATGGGACTGAGCACCAGTAACACAGGAACAAGTGTAGATTGTGCTGACGCCACTTCAGAGATGTAGCTGGCGGGGTTGGAGGCCAGGGTAAATAGTAGAGACAGTGGAGCCAGAGGCCTAAGTGGAGCATGGTTAGAATCAGTAGTAGTCCACAACCTCCATAAAAACCGATGCCCATTGGCCTCTGCATGCGGCATGCGTAATCCTGGGCTACAACAGCGTCAGTTGGTGTTCAGAAGTGTCGTCTCCACAGAGCCAAACACATTCGTTCAAGTGTTAGTGGGGTTCAGCACTGCCAGCTGTTCCCCTGCTGTGGAGATGGCAAGTCTCCTGCTGCATTCACCTGCCAAAATCCAGTAGGCCCCAGCCTGCTCCTCGCCTAATCCTGGGCTCCAACAACGTCAGTTGGTGTTCAGAAGTGTCGTCTCCACAGAGCCAAACACATTCGTTCAAGTGTTAGTGGGGTTCAGCACTGCCAGCTGTTCCCCTGCTGTGGAGATGGCAAGTCTCCTGCTGCATTCACCTGCCAAAATCAAGTAGGCCCCAGCCTGCTCCTCGCCTAATCCTGAGCTCCAACAACGTCAGTTGGTGTTCAGAAGTGTCGTCTCCACAGAGCCAAACACATTCGTTCAAGTGTTAGTGGGGTTCAGCACTGCCAGCTGTTCCCCTGCTGTGGAGATGGCAAGTCTCCTGCTGCATTCACCTGCCAAAATCCAGTAGGCCCCAGCCTGCTCCTCGCCTAATCCTGAGCTCCAACAACGTCAGTTGGTGTTCAGAAGTGTCGTCTCCACAGAGCCAAACACATTCGTTCAAGTGTTAGTGGGGTTCAGCACTGCCAGCTGTTCCCCTGCTGTGGAGATGGCAAGCCTCCTGCTGCATTCACCTGCCAAAATCAAGTAGGCCCCAGCCTGCTCCTCGCCTAATCCTGAGCTCCAACAACGTCAGTTGGTGTTCAGAAGTGTCGTCTCCACAGAGCCAAACACATTCGTTCAAGTGTTAGTGGGGTTCAGCACTGCCAGCTGTTCCCCTGCTGTGGAGATGGCAAGTCTCCTGCTGCATTCACCTGCCAAAATCCAGTAGGCCCCAGCCTGCTCCTCGCCTAATCCTGGGCTCCAACAACGTCAGTTGGTGTTCAGAAGTGTCGTCTCCACAGAGCCAAACACATTCGTTCAAGTGTTAGTGGGGTTCAGCACTGCCAGCTGTTCCCCTGCTGTGGAGATGGCAGTCTCTCCTGCTGTCTCCGCATTACAAAGACAGTAGGCCTCTGCCTACACCCTCCTATTTCCTGGGCTTCAACACAGCCAGTTGTAGTTCGGAAGTGCCATCCACACGGAAAGAGATACTTGCTCCCGTGTCTCAGTGGGGTTCAGTAACGTCAGCTGATCCCCTGCTGTGTGGATGGCAGTCTCTCCTGCTGTCACCTCATTCAAAATACAGTAGGCCTCTGCCTACACCCTCCTATTTCCTGGGCTTCAACACAGCCAGTTGTAGTTCGGAAGTGCCGTCCACACGGAAAGAGATACTTGCTCCCGTGTCTCAGTGGGGTTCAGTAATGTCAGCTGATCCCCTGCTGTGTGGATGGCAGTCTCTTCTGCTGTCACCTCATTCAAAATACAGTAGGCCTCTGCCTACACCCTCCTATTTCCTGGGCTTCAACACAGCCAGTTGTAGTTCGGAAGTGCCGTCCACACGGAAAGAGATACTTGCTCCCGTGTCTCAGTGGGGTTCAGTAATGTCAGCTGATCCCCTGCTGTGTGGATGGCAGTCTCTCCTGCTGTCACCTCATTCAAAATACAGTAGGCCTCTGCCTACACCCTCCTATTTCCTGGGCTTCAACACAGCCAGTTGTAGTTCGGAAGTGCCGTCCACACGGAAAGAGACACTTGCTCCCGTGTCTCAGTGGGGTTCAGTAACGTCAGCTGATCCCCTGCTGTGTGGATGGCAGTCTCTCCTGCTGTAAACTCATTCAAAATACAGTAGGCCTCTGCCTACACCCTCCTATTTCCTGGGCTTCAACACAGCCAGTTGTAGTTCGGAAGTGCCGTCCACACGGAAAGAGATACTTGCTCCCGTGTCTCAGTGGGGTTCAGTAATGTCAGCTGATCCCCTGCTGTGTGGATGGCAGTCTCTCCTGCTGTCACCTCATTCAAAATACAGTAGGCCTCTGCCTACACCCTCCTATTTCCTGGGCTTCAACACAGCCAGTTGTAGTTCGGAAGTGCCGTCCACACGGAAAGAGATACTTGCTCCCGTGTCTCAGTGGGGTTCAGTAATGTCAGCTGATCCCCTGCTGTGTGGATGGCAAAGTCTCCTGCTGCCTACACAGTCGTACCACTACTGATTTTTAACCGTGCTCCAATTAGGCCTGTGGCTCCACTGTCTCTCGTATTTCCCCTGTCCTCCAACCCTGCCAGTTACAGCTCCGAAGTGGCGTCTGCACAATCCACACTTGTTCCTGTGTTACAGGTGTTCAGTCCGGTCAGTTAATCCCCTGATGTGTGT
Source organism: Dendrobates tinctorius (assembly GCF_039654945.1). Lineage (NCBI taxonomy): Eukaryota > Metazoa > Chordata > Amphibia > Anura > Dendrobatidae > Dendrobates > Dendrobates tinctorius. The sequence continues at coordinate 48,634,995 of NW_027361676.1, read as the reverse complement.
CCGGCAATGTCGCCTGCTCTGTCCACATTCCCATTATCGGGAATCAAGAGATCTTTGGTTTAACTCCAAGTGCCCCCTGAAGATGCGGTTACAAAGGATTAATAATACTGTACATGATTTCTTACCTTATATAAACTGAAGAAAATTTCAGGTTTCATGTTAAAAAAGAAGAGTTTACATTTTTCAAATATAGGTGGCATAGCTTAGTGGTAGAGCATTTGAACATTTTTCAGATTGCATGTTGAAAAAAAAAAGTGAGCGTTTGCATTTTTCAAATATATGGGGTATAGCTCAGTGGTAGAGCATTTGACTGCAGATCAAGAGGTCCTTGGTTCAACTCCGAGTGCCCCCTGAATGTACATTTTCAACAGATTATAAATACATGCTTCGCTACCTATATATTTATACTAGTTTTAGAACCGTATTAATTTGAATTCAAGTTTTCTTTATATGAATACTAGTTAAGAAATGCAGCAAAAAGTTTGAGAAATTTTGCCTGTAAAGAAATCTACAAAAGATACATAAAGCAATTTGGAAGACTATAAAACTGAGAATTTACTTGTGATATAAAAATTACTGAGTGTTTCTCTGTACTTGTTGTATTAGTTTGTTATTTTTAACAAATAAAAATATATATCAATGTAATAAAAGGCACAACAACATAAAGATGCAAATAGATTTCAGGTTTTATGAGAAAAAAAAAAAAGAAAAAAAAAATAGTTTAGGTCTTTTAATATTAGGGGGTATATCTCAGTGGTAGACTGCAGATCAAGAGATCTTTGGTTTAACTCCAAGTGCCCCCTGAAGATGCGGTTACAATGGATTAATAATACTGTACATGATTTCTTACCTACATATTTATGCAAGCTTTTGAACCATGTGAAGTTGAATTCATATTTTTGTGCTTTCTTAAAGCACATTGGTAGACTCTAAAACTAAGATTTGACTGGTAAAATAAAAATTCCTGAGATTTCCGCTGTTCTTTTTGCTAAAGTTAATTATTTTGAACAAAGAAAAATGCATATCAAAGTAAAAAAACACAACCATATATAAACTGAAAGAAAATGTCACGTTTCATGTTAAAAAAGAAGAGTTTACATTTTTCAAATATAGGTGGCATAGCTTAGTGGTAGAGCATTTGAACATTTTTCAGATTGCATGTTGAAAAAAAAAAATTGAGCGTTTGCATTTTTCAAATATAGGGGGTTTAGCTCAGTGGTAGAGCATTTGACTGCAGATCAAGAGGTCCTTGCTTCAACTCCGAGTGCCCCCTGAAGGTACATTTTCAACAGATTAAAAATACATGCTTCACTACCTATATATTTATACTAGATTTAGAACCGTATGAAGTTGAATTCATGTTTTCTTTATATGAATACTAGTTAAGAAATGCAGCAAAAAGTTTGAGAAATTTTGCCTGTAAAGAAATCTACAAAAGATATATAAAGCACATTGGAAGACTATAAAACTGAGAATTTACTTGTGATATAAAAATTAATGAGTGTTTCTCTGTACTTGTTGTATTAGTTTGTTATTTTTAACAAATAAAAATGTATATCAATGTAAAAAAGGCACAATAACATAAAACTGTGCAAATAGATTTCAGGTTTTATGAGGGAAAAAAAAAAAAAAAAAAAAAGAGTTTAGGTCTTTTAATATTGGGGGTATATCTCAGTGGTAGACAGTTAGACTGCAGATCAAGAGATCTTTGGTTTAACTCCAAGTGCCCCCTGAAGGTGCGTTTACAATGGATTAATAATACTGTACATGATTTCTTACCTACATATTTATGCAAGCTTTTGAACCATGTGATGTTGAATTCATGTTTTTGTCTTTCTTAAAGCACATTGATAGACTCTAAAACTAAGATTTGACTGGTAAAATAAAAATTCCTGAGAGTTCCTCTGTACTTTTTGCTAAAGTTAATTATTTTTAACAAAGAAAAATGCATATCAAAGTAAAAAAACACAACCATATATAAACTGAAGAAAATGTCAGGTTTCATGTTAAAAAAGAAGAGTTTACATTTTTCAAATATAGGTGGCATAGCTTAGTGGTAGAGCATTTGAACATTTTTCAGATTGCATGTTGAAAAAAAAAATTGAGCGTTTGCATGTTTCAAAAATAGGGGGTATAGCTCAGTGGTAGGGCATTTGACTGCAGATCAAGAGGTCCTTGGTTCAACTCCGAGTGCCCCCTGAATGTACATTTTCAACAGATTAAAAATACATGCTTCGCTACCTATATATTTATACTAGTTTTAGAACCGTATGAATTTGAATTCATGTTTTCTTTATATGAATACTAGTTAAGAAATCCAGCAAAAAGTTTGAGAAATTTTGCCTGTAAAAAAATCTACAAAAGATACATAAAGCACATTGGAAGACTATAAAACTGAGAATTTACTTGTGATATAAAAATTACTGAGTGTTTCTCTGTACTTGTTGTATTAGTTTGTTATTTTTAACAAATAAAAATATATATCAATGTAATAAAAGGCACAACAACATAAAGATGCAAATAGATTTCATGTTTTATGAGAAAAAAAAAAAAAAAAAAAAAAAAAAAAGAAGAGTTTAGGTCTTTTAATATTAGGGGGTATATCTCAGTGGTAGACTGCAGATCAAGAGATCTTTGGTTTAACTCCAAGTGCCCCCTGAAGATGCGTTTACAATGGATTAATAATACTGTACATGATTTCTTACCTACATATTTATGCAAGCTTTTGAACCATGTGAAGTTGAATTCATGTTTTTGTGCTTTCTTAAAGCACATTGGTAGACTCTAAAACTAAGATTTTACTGGTAAAATAAAAATTCCTGAGAGTTCCTCTGTACTTTTTGCTAAAGTTAATTATTTTGAACAAAGAAAAATGCATATCAAAGTAAAAAAACACAACCATATATAAACTGAAGAAAATGTCACGTTTCATGTTAAAAAAGAAGAGTTTACATTTTTCAAATATAGGTGGCATAGCTTAGTGGTAGAGCATTTGAACATTTTTCAGATTGCATGTTGAAAAAAAAAAATTGAGCGTTTGTATTTTTCAAATATAGGGGGTTTAGCTCAGTGGTAGAGCATTTGACTGCAGATCAAGAGGTCCTTGGTTCAACTCCGAGTGCCCCCTGAAGGTACATTTTCAACAGATTAAAAATACATGCTTCGCTACCTATGTATTTATGCTAGATTTAGAACCGTATGAAGTTGAATTCATGTTTTCTTTATATGAATACTAGTTAAGAAATGCAGCAAAAAGTTTGAGAAATTTTGCCTGTAAAGAAATCTACAAAAGATATATAAAGCACATTGGAAGACTATAAAACTGAGTATTTACTTGTGATATAAAAATTAATGAGTGTTTCTCTGTACTTGTTGTATTAGTTTGTTATTTTTAACAAATAAAAATGTATATCAATGTAAAAAAGGCACAACAACATAAAACTGTGCAAATAGATTTCAGGTTTTATGAGGGAAAAAAAAAAAGTTTAGGTCTTTTAATATTGGGGGTATATCTCAGTGGTAGACAGTTAGACTGCAGATCAAGAGATCTTTGGTTTAACTTCAAGTGCCCCCTGAAGGTGCGTTTACAATGGATTAATAATACTGTACATGATTTCTTACCTACATATTTATGCAAGCTTTTGAACCATGTGAAGTTGAATTCATATTTTTGTGCTTTCTTAAAGCACATTGTTAGACTCTAAAACTAAGATTTGACAGGTAAAATAAAAATTCCTGAGAGTTCCTCTGTACTTTTTGCTAAAGTTAATTATTTTGAACAAAGAAAAATGCATATCAAAGTAAAAAAACACAACCATATATAAACTGAAGAAAATTTCAGGTTTCATGTTAAAAAAGAAGAGTTTACATTTTTCAAATATAGGTGGCATAGCTTAGTGGTAGAGCATTTGAACATTTTTCAGATTGCATGTTGAAAAAAAAAAATTGAGCGTTTGCATTTTTCGACTATAGGGGGTATAGCTCAGTGGTAGAGCATTTGACTGCAGATCAAGAGGTCCTTGGTTCATCTCTGAGTGCCCCCTGAAGGTACATTTTCAACAGATTAAAAATACATGCTTCGCTACCTATATATTTATACTAGATTTAGAACCGTATGAAGTTGAATTCATGTTTTCTTTATATGAATACTAGTTAAGAAATGCAGCAAAAAGTTTGAGAAATTTTGCCTGTAAAGAAATCTACAAAAGATATATAAAGCACATTGGAAGACTATAAAACTGAGAATTTACTTGTGATATAAAAATTACTGAGTGTTTCTCTGTACTTGTTGTATTAATTTGTTACTTTTAACAAATAAAAATGTATATCAATGTAAAAAAGGCACAACAACATAAAACTGTGCAAATAGATTTCAGGTTTTATGAGGGAAAAAAAAAAAAAAAAAAAAAAAGAGTTTAGGTCTTTTAATATTAGGGGGTATATCTCAGTGGTAGAGTGCAGATCAAGAGATCTTTGGTTTAACTCCAAGTGCCCCCTGAAGGTGCATTTACAATGGATTAATAATACTGTACATGATTTCTTACCTACATATTTATGCAAGCTTTTGAACCATGTGAAGTTGAATTCATGTTTTTGTGCTTTCTTAAAGCACATTGGTAGACTCTAAAACTAAGATTTGACTGGTAAAATAAAAATTCCTGAGAGTTCCTCTGTACTTTTTGCTAAAGTTAATTATTTTTAACAAAGAAAAATGCATATCAAAGTAAAAGAACACAACCATATATAAACTGAAGAAAATTTCAGGTTTCATGTTAAAAAAGAAGAGTTTACATTTTTCAAATATAGGTGGCATAGCTTAGTGGTAGAGTATTTGAACATTTTTCAGATTGCATGTTGAAAAAAAAAGTGAGCGTTTGCATTTTTCAAATATAGTGGGTATAGCTCAGTTGTAGAGCATTTGACTGCAGATCAAGAGGTCCTTGGTTCAACTCCGAGTGCCCCCTGAAAGTACATTTTCAACAGATTAAAAATACATGCTTCGCTACCTATATATTTATACTAGATTTAGAACCGTATGAAGTTGAATTCATGTTTTCTTTATATGAATACTAGTTAAGAAATGCAGCAAAAAGTTTGAGAAATTTTGCCTGTAAAGAAATCTACAAAAGATACATAAAGCACTTTGGAAGACTATAAAACTGAGAATTTACTTGTGATATAAAAATTACTGAGTGTTTCTCTGTACTTGTTGTATTAGTTTGTTATTTTTAACAAATAAAAATATATATCAATGTAATAAAAGGCACAACAACATAAAGATGCAAATAGATTTCAGGTTTTATGAGAAAAAAAAAAAAAAAAAGTTTAGGTCTTTTAATATTAGGGGGTATATCTCAGTGGTAGACTGCAGATCAAGAGATCTTTGGTTTAACTCCAAGTGCCCCCTGAAGATGCGTTTACAATGGATTAATAATACTGTACATGATTTCTTACCTACATATTTATGCAAGCTTTTGAACCATGTGAAGTTGAATTCATATTTTTGTGCTTTCTTAAAGCACATTGGTAGACTCTAAAACTAAGATTTGACTGGTAAAATAAAAATTCCTGAGAGTTCCTCTGTACATTTTGCTAAAGTTAATTATTTTGAACAAAGAAAAATGCATATCAAAGTAAAAAAACACAACCATATATAAACTGAAGAAAATTTCAGGTTTCATGTTAAAAAAGAAGAGTTTACATTTTTCAAATATAGGTGGCATAGCTTAGTGGTAGAGCATTTGAACATTTTTCAAAAAAAATTGAGCGTTTGCATTTGAGCGTAGAGCATTTGAACATTTTTTCAAAAAAAATTGAGCGTTTGCATTTTTCGAATATAGGGGGTATAGCTCAGTGGTAGAGTGTTTGACTGCAGATCAAGAGGTCCTTGGTTCATCTCCGAGTGCCCCCTGAAGGTACATTTTCAACAGATTCAAAATACATGCTTCGCTACCTATACATTTATACTAGATTTAGAACCGTATGAAGTTGAATTCATGTTTTCTTTATATGAATACTAGTTAAGAAATGCAGCAAAAAGTTTGAGAAATTTTGCCTTTAAAGAAATCTACAAAAGATATATAAAGCACATTGGAAGACTATAAAACTGAGAATTTACTTGTGATATAAAAATTACTGAGTGTTTCTCTGTACTTGTTGTATTAATTTGTTACTTTTAACAAATAAAAATGTATATCAATGTAAAAAAGGCACAACAACATAAAACTGTGCAAATAGATTTCAGGTTTTATGAGGGGAAAAAAAAAAAAAAAAAAAAAAAAAAAAGAGTTTAGGTCTTTTAATATTAGGGGGTATATCTCAGTGGTAGAGTGCAGATCAAGAGATCTTTGGTTTAACTCCAAGTGCCCCCTGAAGGTGCCTTTACAATGGATTAATAATACTGTACATGATTTCTTACCTACATATTTATGCAAGCTTTTGAACCATGTGAAGTTGAATTCATGTTTTTGTGCTTTCTTAAAGCACATTGGTAGACTCTAAAACTAAGATTTGACTGGTAAAATAAAAATTCCTGAGAGTTCCTCTGTACTTTTTGCTAAAGTTAATTATTTTTAACAAAGAAAAATGCATATCAAAGTAAAAGAACACAACCATATATAAACTGAAGAAAATGTCAGGTTTCATGTTAAAAAAGAAGAGTTTACATTTTTCAAATATAGGTGGCATAGCTTAGTGGTAGAGCATTTGAACATTTTTCAGATTGCATGTTGAAAAAAAAAGTGAGCGTTTGCATTTTTCAAATATAGTGGGTATAGCTCAGTGGTAGAGCATTTGACTGCAGATCAAGAGGTCCTTGGTTCAACTCCGAGTGCCCCCTGAAAGTACATTTTCAACAGATTAAAAATACATGCTTCGCTACCTATATATTTATACTAGATTTAGAACCGTATGAAGTTGAATTCATGTTTTCTTTATATGAATACTAGTTAAGAAATGCAGCAAAAAGTTTGAGAAATTTTGCCTGTAAAGAAATCTACAAAAGATACATAAAGCACTTTGGAAGACTATAAAACTGAGAATTTACTTGTGATATAAAAATTACTGAGTGTTTCTCTGTACTTGTTGTATTAGTTTGTTATTTTTAACAAATAAAAATATATATCAATGTAATAAAAGGCACAACAACATAAAGATGCAAATAGATTTCAGGTTTTATGAGAAAAAAAAAAAAAAAAAAGTTTAGGTCTTTTAATATTAGGGGGTATATCTCAGTGGTAGACTGCAGATCAAGAGATCTTTGGTTTAACTCCAAGTGCCCCCTGAAGATGCGTTTACAATGGATTAATAATACTGTACATGATTTCTTACCTACATATTTATGCAAGCTTTTGAACCATGTGAAGTTGAATTCATATTTTTGTGCTTTCTTAAAGCACATTGGTAGACTCTAAAACTAAGATTTGACTGGTAAAATAAAAATTCCTGAGAGTTCCTCTGTACATTTTGCTAAAGTTAATTATTTTGAACAAAGAAAAATGCATATCAAAGTAAAAAAACACAACTATATATAAACTGAAGAAAATTTCAGGTTTCATGTTAAAAAAGAAGAGTTTACATTTTTCAAATATAGGTGGCATAGCTTAGTGGTAGAGCATTTGAACATTTTTCAAAAAAAATTGAGCGTTTGCATTTGAGCGTAGAGCATTTGAACATTTTTTCAAAAAAAATTGAGCGTTTGCATTTTTCGAATATAGGGGGTATAGCTCAGTGGTAGAGTGTTTGACTGCAGATCAAGAGGTCCTTGGTTCATCTCCGAGTGCCCCCTGAAGGTACATTTTCAACAGATTCAAAATACATGCTTCGCTACCTATACATTTATACTAGATTTAGAACCGTATGAAGTTGAATTCATTTTTTCTTTATATGAATACTAGCAAAGAAATGCAGCAAAAAGTTTGAGAAATTTTGCCTGAAAAGAAATCTACAAAAGATATATAAAGCACATTGAAAGACTATAAAACTGAGAATTTGCTTGTGATATAAAAATTACTGAGTGTTTCTCTGTACTTGTTGTATTAGTTTGTTATTTTTAACAAATAAAAATGTATATCAATTTAAAAAAAGGCACAACAACATAAAGATGGAAATAGATTTCATGTTTTATGAGGGAAAAAAAAAAAAAAAAAAAAAAAAAAAGAGTTTAGGTCTTTTAATATTAGGGGGTATATCTCAGTGGTAGACTGCAGATCAAGAGATCTTTGGTTTAACTCCAAGTGCCCCCTGAAGATGCGTTTACAATGGATTAATAATACTGTACATGATTTCTTACCTACATATTTATGCAAGCTTTTGAACCATGTGAAGTTGAATTCATGTTTTTGTGCTTTCTTAAAGCACATTGGTAGACTCTAAAACTAAGATTTTACTGGTAAAATAAAAATTCCTGAGAGTTCCTCTGTACTTTTTGCTAAAGTTAATTATTTTGAACAAAGAAAAATGCATATCAAAGTAAAAAAACACAACCATATATAAACTGAAGAAAATGTCACGTTTCATGTTAAAAAAGAAGAGTTTACATTTTTCAAATATAGGTGGCATAGCTTAGTGGTAGAGCATTTGAACATTTTTCAGATTGCATGTTGAAAAAAAAAAATTGAGCGTTTGCATTTTTCAAATATAGGGGGTTTAGCTCAGTGGTAGAGCATTTGACTGCAGATCAAGAGGTCCTTTGTTCAACTCCGAGTGCCCCCTGAAGGTACATTTTCAACAGATTAAAAATACATGCTTCGCTACCTATGTATTTATACTAGGTTTAGAACCTTATGAAGTTGAATTCATGTTTTATTTATATGAATACTAGTTAAGAAATGCAGCAAAAAGTTTGAGAAATTTTGCCTGTAAAGAAATCTACAAAAGATATATAAAGCACATTGGAAGACTATAAAACTGAGAATTTACTTGTGATATAAAAATTAATGAGTGTTTCTCTGTACTTCTTGTATTAGTTTGTTATTTTTAACAAATAAAAATGTATATCAATGTAAAAAAGGCACAACAACATAAAACTGTGCAAATAGATTTCAGGTTTTATGAGGGAAAAAAAAAAAAGTTTATGTCTTTTAATATTGGGGGTATATCTCAGTGGTAGACAGTTAGACTGCAGATCAAGAGATCTTTGGTTTAACTCCAAGTGCCCCCTGAAGGTGCGTTTACAATGGATTAATAATACTGTACATGATTTCTTACCTACATATTTATGCAAGCTTTTGAACCATGTGAAGTTGAATTCATATTTTTGTGCTTTCTTAAAGCACATTGTTAGACGCTAAAACTAAGATTTGACAGGTAAAATAAAAATTCCTGAGAGTTCCTCTGTACTTTTTGCTAAAGTTAATTATTTTGAACAAAGAAAAATGCATATCAAAGTAAAAAAACACAACCATATATAAACTGAAGAAAATTTCAGGTTTCATGTTAAAAAAGAAGAGTTTACATTTTTCAAATATAGGTGGCATTGCTTAGTGGTAGAGCATTTGAACATTTTTCAGATTGCATGTTGAAAAAAAAAAATTGAGCGTTTGCATTTTTCAAATATAGGGGGTATAGCTCAGTGGTAGAGCATTTGACTGCAGATCAATAGGTCCTTGGTTCAACTCTGAGTGCCCCCTGAAGGTACATTTACAACAGATTTAAAATACATGCTTCGCTACCTATATATTTATACTAGATTTAGAACCGTATGAAGTTGAATTCATGTTTTCTTTATATGAATACTAGTTAAGAAATGCAGCAAAAAGTTTGAGAAATTTTGCCTGTAAAGAAATCTACAAAAGATATATAAAGCACATTGGAAGACTATAAAACTGAGAATTTACTTGTGATATAAAAATTACTGAGTGTTTCTCTGTACTTGTTGTATTAATTTGTTACTTTTAACAAATAAAAATGTATATCAATGTAAAAAAGGCACAACAACATAAAACTGTGCAAATAGATTTCAGGTTTTATGAGGGAAAAAAAAAAAAAAAAAAAAAAAAAAGAGTTTAGGTCTTTTAATATTAGGGGGTATATCTCAGTGGTAGAGTGCAGATCAAGTGATCTTTGGTTTAACTCCAAGTGCCCCCTGAAGGTGCATTTACAATGGATTAATAATACTGTACATGATTTCTTACCTACATATTTATGCAAGCTTTTGAACCATGTGAAGTTGAATTCATGTTTTTGTGCTTTCTTAAAGCACATTGGTAGACTCTAAAACTAAGATTTGACTGGTAAAATAAAAATTCCTGAGAGTTCCTCTGTACTTTTTGCTAAAGTTAATTATTTTTAACAAAGAAAAATGCATATCAAAGTAAAAGAACACAACCATATATAAACTGAAGAAAATTTCAGGTTTCATGTTAAAAAAGAAGAGTTTACATTTTTCAAATATAGGTGGCATAGCTTAGTGGTAGAGCATTTGAACATTTTTCAGATTGCATGTTGAAAAAAAAAGTGAGCGTTTGCATTTTTCAAATTTAGTGGTTATAGCTCAGTGGTAGAGCATTTGACTGCAGATCAAGAGGTCCTTGGTTCAACTCCGAGTGCCCCCTGAAGGTACATTTTCAACAGATTAAAAATACATGCTTCGCTACCTATATATTTATACTAGATTTAGAACCGTATGAAGTTGAATTCATGTTTTCTTTATATGAATACTAGTTAAGAAATGCAGCAAAAAGTTTGAGAAATTTTGCCTGTAAAGAAATCTACAAAAGATATATAAAGCACATTGGAAGACTATAAAACTGAGAATTTACTTGTGATATAAAAATTACTGAGTGTTTCTCTGTACTTGTTGTATTAGTTTGTTACTTTTAACAAATAAAAATGTATATCAATGTAAAAAAGGCACAACAACATAAAACTGTGCAAATAGATTTCAGGTTTTATGAGGGAAAAAAAAAAAAAAAAAAAAAAAAAAAGAGTTTAGGTCTTTTAATATTAGGGGGTATATCTCAGTGGTAGACAGTTAGACTGCAGATCAAGAGATCTTTGGTTTAACTCCAAGTGCCCCCTGAAGGTGCGTTTACAATGGATTAATAATACTGTACATGATTTCTTACCTACATATTTATGCAAGCTTTTGAACCATGTGAAGTTGAATTCATGTTTTTGTGCTTTCTTAAAGCACATTGGTAGACTCTAAAACTAAGATTTGACTGGTAAAATAAAAATTCCTGAGAGTTCCTCTGTACTTTTTGCTAAAGTTAATTATTTTTAACAAAGAAAAATGCATATCAAAGTAAAAGAACACAACCATATATAAACTGAAGAAAATTTCAGGTTTCATGTTAAAAAAGAAGAGTTTACATTTTTCAAATATAGGTGGCATAGCTTAGTGGTAGAGCATTTGAACATTTTTCAGATTGCATGTTGAAAAAAAAAGTGAGCGTTTGCATTTTTCAAATATAGTGGGTATAGCTCAGTGGTAGAGCATTTGACTGCAGATCAAGAGGTTCTTGGTTCAACTCCGAGTGCCCCCTGAAGGTACATTTTCAACAGATTAAAAATACATGCTTCGCTACCTATATATTTATACTAGATTTAGAACCGTATGAAGTTGAATTCATGTTTTCTTTATATGAATACTAGTTAAGAAATGCAGCAAAAAGTTTGAGAAATTTTGCCTGTAAAGAAATCTACAAAAGATATATAAAGCACATTGGAAGACTATAAAACTGAGAATTTACTTGTGATATAAAAATTACTGAGTGTTTCTCTGTACTTGTTGTATTAGTTTGTTACTTTTAACAAATAAAAATGTATATCAATGTAAAAAAGGCACAACAACATAAAACTGTGCAAATAGATTTCAGGTTTTATGAGGGAAAAAAAAAAAAAAAAAAAAAAAAAAATGTATTTAGGTCTTTTAATATTAGGGGGTATAGCTCAGTGGTAGAGTGCAGATCAAGTGATATTTGGTTTAACTCCAAGTGCCCCCTGAAGGTGCATTTACAATGGATTAATAATACTGTACATGATTTCTTACCTACATATTTATGCAAGCTTTTGAACCATGTGAAGTTGAATTCATGTTTTTGTGCTTTCTTAAAGCACATTGGTAGACTCTAAAACTAAGATTTGACTGGTAAAATAAAAATTCCTGAGAGTTCCTCTGTACTTTTTGCTAAAGTTAATTATTTTTAACAAAGAAAAATGCATATCAAAGTAAAAGAACACAACCATATATAAACTGAAGAAAATTTCAGGTTTCATGTTAAAAAAGAAGAGTTTACATTTTTCAAATATAGGTGGCATAGCTTAGTGGTAGAGCATTTGAACATTTTTCAGATTGCATGTTGAAAAAAAAAGTGAGCGTTTGCATTTTTCAAATATAGTGGGTATAGCTCAGTGGTAGAGCATTTGACTGCAGATCAAGAGGTCCTTGGTTCAACTCCGAGTGACTCCTGAAGGTACATTTTCAACAGATTAAAAATACATTCTTCGCTACCTATATATTTATACTAGATTTAGAACCGTATGAAGTTGAATTCATGTTTTCTTTATATGAATACTAGTTAAGAAATGCAGCAAAAAGTTTGAGAAATTTTGCCTGTAAAGAAATCTACAAAAGATATATAAAGCACATTGGAAGACTATAAAACTGAGAATTTACTTGTGATATAAAAATTACTGAGTGTTTCTCTGTACTTGTTGTATTAGTTTGTTACTTTTAACAAATAAAAATGTATATCAATGTAAAAAAGGCACAACAACATAAAACTGTGCAAATAGATTTCAGGTTTTATGAGGGAAAAAAAAAAAAAAAAAAAAAAAAAAGAGTTTAGGTCTTTTAATATTAGGGGGTATATCTCAGTGGTAGACAGTTAGACTGCAGATCAAGAGATCTTTGGTTTAACTCCAAGTGCCCCCTGAAGGTGCGTTTACAATGGATTAATAATACTGTACATGATTTCTTACCTACATATTTATGCAAGCTTTTGAACCATGTGAAGTTGAATTCATGTTTTTGTGCTTTCTTAAAGCACATTGGTAGACTCTAAAACTAAGATTTGACTGGTAAAATAAAAATTCCTGAGAGTTCCTCTGTACTTTTTGCTAAAGTTAATTATTTTTAACAAAGAAAAATGCATATCAAAGTAAAAGAACACAACCATATATAAACTGAAGAAAATTTCAGGTTTCATGTTAAAAAAGAAGAGTTTACATTTTTCAAATATAGGTGGCATAGCTTAGTGGTAGAGCATTTGAACATTTTTCAGATTGCATGTTGAAAAAAAAAGTGAGCGTTTGCATTTTTCAAATATAGTGGGTATAGCTCAGTGGTAGAGCATTTGACTGCAGATCAAGAGGTTCTTGGTTCAACTCCGAGTGCTCCCTGAAGGTACATTTTCAACAGATTAAAAATACATGCTTCGCTACCTATATATTTATACTAGATTTAGAACCGTATGAAGTTGAATTCATGTTTTCTTTATATGAATACTAGTTAAGAAATGCAGCAAAAAGTTTGAGAAATTTTGCCTGTAAAGAAATCTACAAAAGATATATAAAGCACATTGGAAGACTATAAAACTGAGAATTTACTTGTGATGTAAAAATTACTGAGTGTTTCTCTGTACTTGTTGTATTAGTTTGTTACTTTTAACAAATAAAAATGTATATCAATGTAAAAAAGGCACAACAACATAAAACTGTGCAAATAGATTTCAGGTTTTATGAGGGAAAAAAAAAAAAAAAAAAAAAAAAAAAAAAAAAGAGTTTAGGTCTTTTAATATTAGGGGGTATACCTCAGTGGTAGAGCATTTGACTGCAGATCAAGAGGTCCTTGGTTCAACTCCGAGTGCCCCCTGAACAAAGAAATTTGACAGCAGATCAAGAGGTCCTAGGTTCAACTCCGAGTGCCCCCTGAAGGTACATTTTCAACATATTAAAAATACATGCTTCGCTACCTATACATTTATACTAGATTTAGAACCGTATGAAGTTGAATTCATGTTTTCTTTATATGAATACTAGCAAAGAAATGCAGCAAAAAGTTTGAGAAATTTTGCCTGAAAAGAAATCTACAAAAGATATATAAAGCACATTGAAAGACTATAAAACTGAGAATTTACTTGTGATATAAAAATTACTGAGTGTTTCTCTGTACTTGTTGTATTAGTTTGTTATTTTTAACAAATAAAAATGTATATTAATTTAAAAAAGGCACAACAACATAAAAATGCAAATAGATTTCATGTTTTATGAGAAAAAAAAAAAAAAAAAAAAGAGTTTAGGTCTTTTAATATTAGGGGGTATATCTCAGTGGTAGACTGCAGATCAAGAGATCTTTGGTTTAACTCCAAGTGCCCCCTGAAGATGTGTTTACAATGGATTAATAATACTGTACATGATTTCTTACCTACATATTTATGCAAGCTTTTGAACCATGTGAAGTTGAATTCATATTTTTGTGCTTTCTTAAAGCACATTGTTAGACTCTAAAACTAAGATTTGACTGGTAAAATAAAAATTCCTGAGAGTTCCTCTGTACTTTTTGCTAAAGTTAATTATTTTGAACAAAGAAAAATGCATATCAAAGTAAAAAAACACAACCATATATAAACTGAAGAAAATTTCAGGTTTCATGTTAAAAAAGAAGAGTTTACATTTTTCAAATATAGGTGGCATAGCTTAGTGGTAGAGCGTTTGAACATTTTTCAGATTGCATGTTGAAAAAAAAAATTGAGCGTTTGCATTTTTCGAATATAGGGGGTATAGCTCAGTGGTAGAGCATTTGACTGTAGATCAAGAGGTCCTTGGTTCAACTCCGAGTGCCCCCTGAAGGTACTTTTTCAACAGATTAAAAATACATGCTTCGCTACCTATATATTTATACTAGATTTAGAACAGTATGAAGTTGAATTCATGTTTTCTTTATATGAATACTAGTTAAGAAATGCAGCAAAAAGTTTGAGAAATTTTGCCTGTAAAGAAATCTACAAAAGATATATAAAGCACATTGGAAGACTATAAAAATGAGAATTTACTTGTGATATAAAAATTACTGAGTGTTTCTCTGTACTTGTTGTATTAGTTTGTTACTTTTAACAAATAAAAATGTATATCAATGTAAAAAAGGCACAACAACATAAAACTGTGCAAATAGATTTCAGGTTTTATGAGGGAAAAAAAAAAAGAGTTTAGGTCTTTTAATATTAGGGGGTATATCTCAGTGGTAGACTGCAGATCAAGAGATCTTTGGTTTAACTCCAAGTGCCCCCTGAAGGTGCATTTACAATGGATTAATAATACTGTACATGATTTCTTACCTACATATTTATGCAAGCTTTTGAACCATGTGAAGTTGAATTCATGTTTTTGTGCTTTCTTAAAGCACATTGGTAGACTCTAAAACTAAGATTTGACTGGTAAAATAAAAATTCCTGAGAGTTCCTCTGTACTTTTTGCTAAAGTTAATTATTTTTAACAAAGAAAAATGCATATCAAAGTAAAAGAACACAACCATATATAAACTGAAGAAAATTTCAGGTTTCATGTTAAAAAAGAAGAGTTTACATTTTTCAAATATAGGTGGCATAGCTTAGTGGTAGAGCATTTGAACATTTTTCAGATTGCATGTTGAAAAAAAAAAATTGAGCGCTTGCATTTTTCAAAAATAGGGGGTATAGCTCAGTGGTAGAGCATTTGACTGCAGATCAAGAGGTCCTTGGTTCAACTCCGAGTGCCCCCTGAATGTACATTTTCAACAGAATAAAAATACATGCTTCGCTACCTATATATTTATACTAGTTTTAGAACCGTATGAATTTGAATTCATGTTTTCTTTATATGAATACTAGTTAAGAAATGCAGCAAAAAGTTTGAGAAATTTTGCCTGTAAAGAAATCTACAAAAGATATATAAAGCACATTGGAAGACTATAAAACTGAGAATTTACTTGTGATATAAAAATTACTGAGTGTTTCTCTGTACTTGTTGTATTAGTTTGTTACTTTTAACAAATAAAAATGTATATCAATGTAAAAAAGGCACAACAACATAAAACTGTGCAAATAGATTTCAGGTTTTATGAGGGAAAAAAAAAAAAAAAAAAAAAAAAAAAAGAGTTTAGGTCTTTTAATATTAGGGGGTATATCTCAGTGGTAGACTGCAGATCAAGAGATCTTTGGTTTAACTCCAAGTGCCCCCTGAAGGTGCGTTTACAATGGATTAATAATACTGTACATGATTTCTTACCTACATATTTATGCAAGCTTTTGAACCATGTGAAGTTGA